>NC_082684.1:4068928-4675416 GCF_949987515.2 Delphinus delphis | reverse complement strand
TCCAAAATTTACAAGCAGCTCATGGGGCTCAATAACAAAAAAACAACAACCCAATCCAAAAATGGGCAGAATACCTAAATAGACATTTCTCCAAAGAAGATATATAGACTGCCAACAAACACATGAAAGAATGCTCAACATCATTAATCATTAGAGTAATGCAAATCAAAACTACAGTGAGATATCATCTCACACCAGTCAGAATGGCCGTCATCAAAAAATCTAGAAACAATAAATGCTGGAGAGGGTGTGGAGAAAAGGGAACCCTCTTGCACTGCTGGTGGGAATGTGAATTGGTACAGCCACTATGGAGCACAGTATGGAGGTTCCTTAAAAAACTACAAATAGAACTACCATATGACCCAGCAATCCCACTACTGGGCATATACCCTGAGAAAACCATAATTCAAAAAGAGTCATGTACCACAATGTTCATTGTAGCTCTATTTACAATAGCCAGGGCATGGAAGCAACCTAAGTGTCCATCGACAGATGAATGGATAAAGAAGATGTGGCACATATATACAATGGAATATTACTCAGCCATAAACAGAAACAAAATTGAGTTATTTGTAGTGAGTTGGATGGACCTAGAGTCTGTCATGCAGAGTGAAGTAAGTCAGAAACAGGAAAACAAATACCGTATGCTAACACACATGTATGGAATCTAAAAAAAAAAAAAAAAGGTTCTGAAGAACCTAGGGGCAGGACAGGATAACGACTCAGGATACTAGAGAATGGACTTGAGGACATGGGGAGGGGGAAGGGTAAGCTGGGACGAAGTGAGAGAGTGGTATGGACATATATACACTACCAAAGATAAAATAGATAGCTAGTGGGAAGCAGCCGCATAGCACAGGGAGATCAGCTCGGTGCTTTGTGACCACCTAGAGGGTTGGGATAGGGAGGGAGATGCAAGAGGGAAGAGATACGTGAACATATGTATATGTATAACTGATTCACTTTGTTATAAATCAGAAACTAACACACCATTGTAAAGCATTGTAAAGCAATAAAGATGTAAAAAAAAAAAATGCTGAGTAGCCAGGGGCCACCGGGAGGTGGGAGAAATGGGAGATGTTAGTCAAAGGGTACACATTTCCCTTACACAATGAATAATATCTAGGGATGTAATGCACACCTTCGTGGCTATGGTTAATAATACTCTATTTTGTTCTTGGAATTTGCAAATAGAGTAAGTCTTAAGTGCTCTCATCACACACAAAGTCAACTATGTGAGGTGATGGGTGTGTTCATTAACTTGATTTTAGTGATCATTTCACAATCTGTATGTGTGTTAAATAATGTTGAATAGCTTTAAACATCTTTTTGTACAATTTAGACATGAACAATTTTTATTTGTCCATCTTAGCTCAATAAAGCCGTAAATTTAAAAAACAAAAACAAAACAAACAAACAAAATCTCCCTTGTGAATAATTTATAAATACCTAAATGCATGAGTAAATGAAATGTGGATATCAAGGATCAATGGGGATTATACTTAAATCTTTTTTTATCATCGACTTCTTTGTACTTTGCAGAATGGAAACACTTGAGCTGATTTAAGCAGTGTACCGTGATGGTGACCTCTGTGATTGCATCTCTGTGTTAGGAGAACAGACACCAATGTGAGTAACAGTCAAAGTCTTGTATGGATTTCAGTGATTCCTTTCAGGGTATTTAGTGTGTTATTGAATAGTACCATATATAATAAGAATGGCCAACTGTAGCCCAGTGATAAATACTGAATTAATATGTAACATAAAAACAAAGGATATAAACAAAGAGATATACTGATGTGTAAATAATTCTATTATATATACAGAATAGGGATTTCAGGGCTTTTCTGGCTTTTTGCGAATAATTGGGTTTTAAAATTATTCTTAGTGAATTAATGAATTAGTCAATAAACACTGTAGAAATGAATGAAGAAAACAGGTACAACATTGGATCCATGATGACTGTTCGGTGCGTTATGAGTTGTGTATGATGAATACGTGTCTGGAACTCTGAGGTCCAATGCAAATGGATTCTGGCCCATTGCCCCTATTTCAGGTGATCCTATAGACACATGTCAGGAGTATACAAGGATCTTGTTTTATGTTCCTTCATTTTCTTTTTATAATGGGATCAATAAATAATAAATAGATAAATAAAGATGAAGGTGGTGGAACTTTCTCCAATTATAGAAATATGTGGTTAGGCAAGAAATACTATCAACATATATTAAAAACAAATATATGTTAGGAAACATATGGTACAAGGGGGTTATTCTTTGACTAAGGATGATATAGTTATTGATAAGTCAAATTTTCATGTTCTCTGTCATTGTCAAGATCGATATTGTTCATTTACTTAGGAGAAAATAAAATACAAATTATCCCAATTCACTACCTACCTAAATGACTGACTAAATGAAATGTGGAATTCAAGGACTAATGAAAATATCTTAACCTCTTTTTTTATCTTCTACTTTGTCTTGTGCTCCTTAGAATCGTTGCAATGGGCTGACTTAAGTGTTCCACCGACGTCACGAATCCTGTGGTTGCGTCTGTGTTAAGAGCTTGGAGAGCAAAGTGAGTAATAGAATTATTTTCTTGGTTTTGTGGTTTTGTTTTTTATAAGATTTTCACTGCATTCTTAAAACCTGTGAGGGACTTCCCTGGTGGTCTAGTGGTTAAGACTTCGCCTTCTATTGCAGGGGGTGTGGGTTCGATCCCTGGTCAGGGAGCTGAGATCCCACATGCTGCGGGGCCAAAAAACCAAAACATAAAACAGAAACAATATTGTAACAAATTCAATAAGGACTTTTAAAATGGTCCACATCAAAAAATCTTTAAAAAAAAATGTGAAATATAATTGATGATTGTCGACCATGGCTAAACAGTAAAAGTAGGGTTAATATGAAGCATTAATAAATTTATATAGGATTCATATTAATGAATCTATATAGGAAACTTTGAGGTCAATTAATGACAGTTTCTGTGGGAAGTAATTCTATAGACAAATGAAAGAGCCAAGGACCTTGTTTGTTTTAAGTTTTTGTGACCGTGAAGCATTTATTTTATTATTATTAGTGAATTGATGAATTAATCAATAAAAAGTGTTGACGTGAATGAAGGTAATGAGGACCAAGTCTGCATAAACAATGATGACTTGTGGTATGAGTCTTTGATAAGGAACACTACGGGTCTGGAGTTCTGAGGCCCAACACAAAACAAACCTAACATTCTCCCCTCTTTTTTTTTTTTTTTTTTTTGCGGTACGCGGGCCTCTCACTGTTGTGGCCTCTCCCGTTGCGGAGCACAGGCTCCGGACACGCAGGCTCAGCGGCCATGGCTCACGGGCCCAGCCGTTCCGCGGCATGTGGGATCTTCCTGGACCGGGGCACGAACCCGTGTCCCTTCCTTGGGCAGGCGGACTCTCAACCACTGCGCCACCAGGGAAGCCCTCTCCCCTCTTTTGAAGTGATCCTGTAGGGAGATGCCAGGCATATATGAGGATCATGTTCTTAGTCTTAGTGTACAGAAATACCTAAAAGTATTATCATTAAGAAATCAATGGCAGGATAAGTAAATAAATAGGTAAGTAAATAAATATGAAGAGCAGAAACACTGTTCATTGTCGAAAAGTATTATGAAGAAATCTGATGATGTAAATTGGGATGGAAAATAAAATGATCAAGTGTATATGTCTTTGAGAATAATAGTGATAATTGTCATTTACTGATTCAGTTACAACTTTGACATTTGATTTCTTAAGAGCAAAATAAATAAATCTTACCATAAATTAATAAATGCCTAAATGACTATGCAGATGAGTTGTGGAAACTTTAAATCAGTGGAGAGAAAGTCTCAACACTTTTATCATCTTGTCTGCTTCATCCTCTTCAGAACAGATGCTGGAGATGACTTCAGCTCCTGTTGTCATCAAGATCGTCTGCTGCTTCCTTGTGTGGAAAGAGACCAAGGTGAGTAATGGTCCACACTGTTGTCTTGGATTGGGTCATGTGTTTAAGGGTATTTACAATATTATTAAAAAGTATTAAATTCATTAAAATATTCCTAATGATAAATAGGATATGAAACATTATGTTGATTAATCAATAATGTGCAGGATTGAGGTCTATTAATGAAAAAGGTATAGTCTGTGTGGAAAATGATTCTGTAAACCAGTGTTAGGAATCTTGTCCTAGAGTTTTTATGAACCATGTATTATTTTTATTCTTATCAATGAATTCATAATTTAATCAGTACAAACATACAAATGAAGAGAAACAGACCAAATCATGGACCAGTGGTGATGTCTGATGGCATAGGAGTCATGGACGATGAAACAATTTGTGTCTGAAACTCGGAGGTCCAACACAGAACAAAATTAACCTGTTCCTCTGTTGAAATTGTTTCTATAAAGAGATGTGAGACATATACAAAGATCATATTCTTGTATTCATTTCATAACTTAGATTTGTTACCATTATGGAATTACTATAGAATCATTAGACAAATACAAATACATACAGTAAAAAATAATAGGGTGAAGCATTGTCCAATTATGAATGTATGTTGCGTGGCAAAAGATATTAATAAAATTGAAAACATTGATACCTATTCAGAAAAGGTGATTAAGTCTCATTTTTTTAATTGTCTGCTCCGTGT
The DNA here is from genome assembly GCF_949987515.2 of Delphinus delphis. Lineage (NCBI taxonomy): Eukaryota > Metazoa > Chordata > Mammalia > Artiodactyla > Delphinidae > Delphinus > Delphinus delphis. The sequence goes on along the minus strand of NC_082684.1, from coordinate 4,670,757 downwards.
TGTACTTCTCAGTACAGATGCCCTCGAGGTGCTTTCAGCATCTTCCACCCTCATGAGCTCTACGGTTGCCTGTATATACTAGGAAGACAGAGATTAATGTGAGTAATAGTGAGGTTACTCTCTCGGTTTCAGTGTTGTTGTTTTTTTAAGCGATTCATTTAAAAGTGCAAAATAAGGGGCTTCCTTGGTGGCTCAGTGGTTGAAAATCTGCCTGCTAATGCAGGGGTCACGGGTTCGAGCCCTGGTCTGGGAAGATCCCACAGGCCGCGGAGCAACTAGGCCCGTGAGCCACAGCTACTGAGCTTGCACGTCTGGAGCCTGTGCTCTGCAACGAGAGGTCATGATAGTGAGAGGCCCGCGCACCGTGATGAAGAGTGGCCCCCGCTTGCCACAACTAGAGAAAGCCCTCACACAGAAACAAAGACCCAACACAGCCAAAAATAAATAAATTAATTAATTAATTTTTTAAAAAGTGCAAAATAGATTTAGAGAATGCAACTCTATCTCAGTGATAAATATGGGATAAAGTTATCATATCAATGTATATATGAAAAACTGAGGATAATTAGTGAGAGATATACTGTTGTGAGAATAATTCCATATATAGATTCGAGACACAAAAAGTATTCTTGAGTTTTGGTGAATCATAACATTTTAAAATGATTATTAATGAGGTAATGATTTAATCAACAAACCTATAGAAATTAATGAAAAAAAGGAGGGGCAATATTGGATCAGTGATGACCACTGATGGCGTATGAGTCATATATGATGAATGTGTGTCTGGAACGTGGTCCAACCTGAAAAAAATCTAGTTCATTATCTCTGTTTCAATTGACACTTTAAACTAATGGCAGGAATGTATGAGGAAAAATAATATTATAATTTGGAATGGACAGTAAACGTACCGTGCGTGTTTTGCCAAGCGTGTTTTGTCTTTGACAAAAGGATGATAACAGAACCTTGTAAGTAAGAGTCAGTTATTGTTGAGTCAGTTTCCAGTTTGACAGTTTGATTTATTAAGAAGAAATATATTAACCTATTTTAATAAATACCTCAACAACTATATAAATGAACGGTGTAGTCTATAGATCAATGGATAGAATGTCTTATTTTTTTTATCATCTGCTCCTCATTTTGCTCCTCAGAATGGACCCACTCGAGCTTATTTAAAGGTTCTTCCAAAGTCACAAGCTGTATGGTTGCATCTTTGTATTAGGAGTGTGGAGAACAGCATACTAGTCAAAGTTCTTGACTTGGTTTGAGTGTTTTTTTTAAAAACAACTATTCACTGTATTATTAAAAAGTATTGAATATAATCAAAGAAAGCCAACCCTACTGATGCTTAATATCAGAATAATATGAAGCATTACATTGATTAATCCATAAATGGAACATTGAGTTCAGTTAATTGAAAGAGATGATTGAAATGAATGAGTCTATAGGTGGATGTTATGAGATATTCAAGAATGTTATTCTTGTCTTTTTTTGGTGATTTACATGTATTTCCTTATTAGTGAATTAGTAAACAAATATTGGTGACATAAAGAGCAAGTTGGCCAATCATGGTCTAATGATGATGACTAGTGTATGAGTCATATGCGATGAATTCTACGTGTCCAGAAGTCTGAGGATCAACACAAAGGGACTCTGTCTATTCATCATATTTTAAGCGACTATAGATAGATTTCAGGATTATACAGTGATCTTTTTCTTGGTCTTTGTGCTCATGAATTTTAAAAATATAATTATAAAAGAATCCATGGCAGAATAAATTAACAAATGTGTAAATGAATGAAGATGAAGAGGGGTGAAGCATTGTTAATTAATAAAATATTTAGTCAGCAAAATGAATATTAATATATACTGGAATAGATAATAAAATCGACCAAATATATTATGTCTTGAACTAAATAAGCATGATATTGACAGGGATAAGTAGTAGCCAGTTATTGCCCTGAGTCAGTTGCATGTTTGATATTTATTGTATTGAAAGAAAAATAAAAATTACTGTGAATTAATAAACACTTAAATGACTATGTACATGGAGGATGGAAATTGTGGATAAATGGAGAGAAGAGAATATCTCAACTTTTTTTTATCATTATGTCTGCTTGGTACTCTTCAGAATGGATGCATTGAGCTGATCTTAGGTTCTGTCGTGATCAAGATTATGTTGCCTCTGTGTCAGGAAAGGGAACAGATGAGTAGTAGTAGTCAGAGATCTTATTTTTGGTTTCAGTAATTTGTTTGAGTATTCCTGGCATTGTTAAAAAGTACTAAATATAATGAAAAATTATCCATAATAGATAATAAGATGTCATAGGAATCATCGTGTTGACTAATCAATGTTGAAGTCACTTAATGAAAAAATATAGTGTATATGGGAAAAGATTCTGTAGACAGACTTCAGGAATATTTAAGGATCTTGTTCATGTGTTTTCTTAAATAATTTGATTTTTGTTAAAATCCATGAATGAATTATTTAATTGATACCAATGTAAAACAAGTGAAGAAAACGAGGGTCTAATGTGGACCATTAATGATGTCTGGGGCATGTGAGTCACGGATGATGAGTAGTATGTGTGTGGAACTTGGGGTCAACCTGAGATCTAGTCTATTCCCTCTGTTTGAGATGATCCTATAGACAGATGTCAGCAATATACAAATATCGTGTTCTTATTTAGATTCATAGATTTAGATTTGCTATTACTAATGAATCAATCATAGAACCATTAAGCAAATATAAATAAATAGATAAAGAAGAGGAGGGTGAAGCATTTTTCAACATGAACATATGTGGTGACACAAAAAATATTGCTCATAAAAGTTTTCATGTTAATATTGAAACGTTCCTTAAGAAATAAATGATTCAAGAATGTTACCTCTTTGGTTTAGGATCATCTGGACACTGTTTTATAAGAATCAGTTTTTTGATCTGGATCAGTTCCAAGTTTAAGGTTAGTCCTTTTTTGTTAAGGAAAAATATATATTTATGCAAAATTAATAAATACCTCAATGAGTAACTGAAATGCAGAAATCAAGGATCAACGGAGATGAGGTCTGAGTTTTTTTGATTTCTCTTTGTCCTGCTTTGTACTCTTCAGAATGAATGCACTTGAGCTGATTTAAGCATCTTCCATTGTCAGGAGCTTTCTGGTTACATCTGTGTTTGGAGCATGAAGACCATGTGAGTAATAGTCAAAGTTCTTGTCTTGCTTTGGTTGGTTTGTTTAAGAGTATTCAAAATATTATTAAAAAGTGTGAAAAATAATCAAAGATGGTCAACTCTAGACTAGCAATAAATATGAGATTGATATGATGCACTGTATTGTTTATTGAATGTTTGTAAAACTGAGGATATAGTGAAATATATATTGATGTGAGAATTATTCTGTGTACAGATTATGTATGTAAAAACTCTTCTTGGGTTTTTGTGAATCATAGTGATTTAAAATTGTTATGAGTGAATTAGTGATTTGATCAATAAACACATAGAAATGAACGAAGAAAAAGAGGGGCAATACTGGATTGATGATGACTACTGGTGGCGTATGAGTCGTACATGATGAATACGTGTCTGGAACTCTGAGGTCCAACCGGAAAGAATTACCATAAACTAATAAATATTAAATGACTGAGTCCATGAAAGGTGGAACGCAAACAATCAATGCATAGAAGGTCTCAAACTTTACTTTTTGTTCTTTTTTCTACTCCTCAGAATGGTCACTCCTGCACTGATTCCAGCATTCTACTGTGGCCTCAAACTCAGTTGTCTTAGGAACATGGAGACCAGTGTGAGTAATAGTCAAAGTTCTTGTCTTGGTTTGGGTGGTTTATGGTGGTCAATGCATTATTAAGAAATAGGAAATATAATCAGAGCAGGGCAACCATAGTCCAATAATGGACATGGAAACATGTTGAGGTATCCATGTATGAAACACTGAGATCAATTCAAGAAACAGATCTAGTGTCTAGGAAATGATTTTATAGATCTACATTAGGGATACTGAGGTCCACCACAAGAAGAATCTAGTCTATGTCTGTATTGGAAATGATCTTATAGACAGTTGTTTCGAATATTCAGTTATCCTGTTTTTGCGCTTTTGTGGGTCAAGGATAATGATTATATTAGTATAAGTGAATTAATGCATGGAGGTTTAAAAAATAGGAATAAGTGAATAAAAACATGGCCAGTCCTGGACTAACTATTGCAGATGTGATGAAACAAGTATCAGTACTAATCTATTTTTGAGGAGTTGGGATTCATGTTCCTTATCTCTCAGAATGCAGCACATACAGACAGATGCATGAATTGTCAATGTTCTCATTCTGGGATGTCTTTGGTCTACTGGTTGTTTGTTTTATTACTAATTCGGAAACATGTTTATAAAATTAAATAAAAGATTAAGTGCCGTTTAAATTAAAGAAGGCCAGTGATAAAAGTTTGTTAGGCAGCATGAGCTATTGTGCTCACTGAATTCCATTGCAGAGTTACCCAGTCTGTTATCAGCTTGCTAATGAGCAGCAAACTGCGCAAGTATTACTATTATTCATGCTATTGCATTGAGCGTGTGCAGTTTTATCATTACAGTGAATAAATGGATAAGTTAATAACAATCACTAGCTCAAAGGGACAAAGTGTGGGCCAGTAATGAGCGTGTCTTGAAATAATTATGATTTAACCAGTTCCATTCAGTTGATGTCCCTCTTAGGGCAGAAATTCTGGCCCTTGCTAGTTTGGGTAAGAAGAACATTGATACATACAGTAGCATTTCTGTTCAGGGTTTTGGAGGTTTTAAACGTTGTTCCACTTCTTTAAAAAGAATGAATAGTTTCCGAATTAATTTATGAATAAATAAATAAATAAAGTAGGATTTAGTATTGTTCATTGGTATGAAATTACCTTGGAACAAGGGCTGAGATGAATCTAATTCTGCACAAGTAAGCCTCAGAGATTCAGGTGGTTGTATGTATGTGTGGAGCATAGAGACGGATGCTCACAGGTGCTCCTGTCCTTGATTCAGGTACTGGATTCAAAGGTATCCCTTTTTTATGTAAACTTTATCATTGAATTAATTAAATTAAAAGAGGGGTTACTTTTTTGCCAATTGTAGCAAGTAACATGGCCCAAAGTTTTAAGGTTAATCTCAACCTGCTCACCCTGCATCCATTAGCGTATTAGAGCAAAGTCAAGATCTAGGCTGCTTCATTCTTTTTAACATTTGCTTTCTAGTCCCCAGAATGTCTTCTCATGGTTAAACGTCATGGCTGGGGAGTCTCTGGGTAAGAAGCCTATAGGCCTGTATACGTGGTACACAAAGTTCTCATCCTTGGGTGGGTAGTTTGCTCATGGGTGTTGGCTGTATTACAAAAAATGGATAAATGCCTATATATGAACACAAAAATTTAAAAGACCAGAGATGAGAATGAATTACACATCAAGGATTAGTATGTAACCAGTCAGTACAACTGTTGAACTATATATTTTTAAATATCGTCCTAAGACACTGAGGTTCATTAATAAACAAACAAATCAGAGGTGTTACCTGTTTGGGATGAAGGTCATTTAGACAGAGAATAGTCATAGTCAATGTTCTTGGTCTAGAGCAGTGGTGAGTTCTAGTTTATTTAATTAAGAGCAACAGAAATAAATAATGAAATGAATTAATACCTAAATAGCAAGTCAATCAAGTGGAAAACACGAATCAGTGGAGAGAATTTTGCATATTTGCCTTTTTGGCCAAAAGATATTCTGTCCTATTTTATTTAATATTTTTAAAGTTATAAAAGAGTCCGTATTCATTTCCTCCCCCGCCCTTTTTTGTGCTCTTTGCTTTGTGCTTCACAGAATGGACATGAGTGGATAATCATTTTGTAATTATCAAGACCTTCATGGTTCAATGTGAGTAATGGTCAAGTTCTTGTCTTTGTTGGGATAGCTTATTTACAATATTCAGTGTATGATTTAAAAGTATGGAATACATTTGATGGCTGTTTCTCTCACTACTTTACCTCTTGGGTAGTGGGATTTTAGTCCATCATATAGCAAGTTGATCTGTTTTCACTCGGAGCACCATGCGGATGGATTGTCTGTCCGATAGTGACTCCTGATTTTTGCAGATCGAACAATTGAAAAAAAGAAAGTATGGAATATAATCAAAGAAGGCCACATAAGGACCAATGATAAGATTGTGTCGTAAACCAAAGTTCGTGAAGAATCTGATTCAGCACAACAGACACCTTTTAAAAAATGAAGTTCTACAAACGTATGAACACCAAGGAGGGTAAGGGGGTTGTGGGATGAATTGAGAGATTGGGATTGCCATCTATACACTAATATGTATAAAATAGATAACTCATGAGAAGCTGCTGTGTAGCACAGGGAATTCTACCTCACTTCGCTGTATGGTAGAAACTAACACAACATTGTAAAAGAGCTATACCCCAATTAAAAAAAAAAATGAAGTTCTGACTTCTTAGCTCTGTGGGTAAGGGACCTAGAGTCTCTTGTCTGGAACACTCATAGTTCTTCTTATATTGGGTGTTCATTTACAGGTGCTTATTGTGTTATTAAAATGAGTAACTGAATACATTAATTAATAAAATGGAGGTCCATTCATGAAGCAGAGATAAGAATGTGGCATAAATCATTGTTTACAATTAATTGTTGTCATGGTTACCTCAGGTTCACTAAATTAAAACCCCAATCCAGGCCTTTTCATTTGTCAGCATCTTACATTCCACAGGATGGATGAACTATAACTAATTAAATTATTCTCCAATCATGAAGATATTTGCCTAATCCCTCTGGGGGAGGACCATATCTTGCCATGTAAGTAATAAAGTTCTTGGTTTGGGTGGTTAGCTCATGGGTTTCCGTTGTATCATTAAAAAAGAATAAATGTAATTAAAATTAAATGCCATGCATCGACCTACAATGAGAATGTGTTATGAGCCAAAGTTTATGATTAATGCAATTTAGCACAAATGAAGTACAAGAAAAAAACTTAACTTTTCCCATTCATTTCAAAACTGAAATGTCCCATTTTATGTTTGTCCCATTGATTATTTAAACATCCCCCTCTTGATAAAGATCTAGGCTGTTACTCATTTAGGAAGTCAGTACTCTAGTTGTTGAGTAGGACAACAGTTTCATGGTTGTTCATTGTAACATCTAAAAATTGTTCATATTAAATGCAGAAGGGCCACACCTGGACCAATGATGTGAATGGAATGCATCTGAATAAAAATTATGATCAATCATTTTTTGAACAACTGAGGTCCATGGCAAAAAGAGAACTAGTGTATGACTTTTTTGGGAATGATCTCAGGAAAGTTTGAGAATCTAGTTCATAGACATTGGTTTTATACTATTAGTGAATAAATGAATGGATCAATAAACAAATACATTCAAAAGAAAAGAAAGAGAGGTCAAAACACGGACGAATTTTTAGGATGTGTTATAAAATAAGGAATATAATTACTTCAGTTCTGAAATATGTTGGCCCAATAAGAAAACATATACATAAAGTTGTTACCACTTTGTGTAGAAAGCAGCTAGAAAGAGGTATTTAATAATCAATGTTCAGCTTTTAGTCTGAAGTGGGTTACTAGATGTTTGATTCATGAAGGAAACAAAATTAGAATTAAACAAATGGTTAACTAAATGAAAGAGTGCAAAGTAGGAACCAATGATCAGTGCATGTTATTCTTTTTTCCATCTGCTTTGTGCCCCAGAATGGCCACACCTTGGTTGTTTTAGTCATTATTTCATGATGAAGATCTTGACTGTTACCTATGTGGCCAAGGAGAGTATAGATCAGGGTAAGTAAGAGATTAAGTTTTTATTCTTGGTTTGGTCATTTTGTTTATGGATGATGACTATATTCTTTAAAAAGAATAGATGGCTTCATGTAACTATAGAACAAATCAAAGAAGATTATGCAGGGACCAATGACAAGACTTTGTCTGACAAGGATCGTGGTTAATTCATTTTGCAAAACCAAAAAAAAAAAAAATATTTCTGTTAAAAAATAGATTTAGACTGCTACCTCTTAGAGTAAGAAGAGCATAGATGAATTCTAGGCTTAGTCAAAGATCTTGTTCTTGGGCTGGTTGTGTTTTCCTTGGGTAATAAATAATTGAACAAATTAACGATAAATATGCTAGTAAAATCACAATGGCCACTCATGACCAATGATGTGATTATTCATGAAACAAGGATTTGTTTAACCCAAGTCAGCTACTGTACCACTCTGTTTAAGGAGTTTATAGGGAGACGTAATAGTCAAAGTTTACCCTCTTGTTTGGAAGTGGATTCTTTGCTGTTGACTTTACTTTTGAAAATGAGTACCTGACTAAATTAATAAATAAGAGAAAATCCATATATAAAGAAAATTAAAATGACCAAGAGTACTTCAATGATAACATTTTATGAAACAAGAATTATGAGGGGCCCAATTTTGCTTCTCTGAGATCCATTTAACCAAAAAGATTTAATCTGTTACCTCTGTTTATAAGGGGGACATAGATATTAAAATATTTGTTGTTGTATTTTAGTGGGTTCTTGGGTGTTACTATTATCATTATTATTATTGTTTAGTAAATCAATCTATGAAAAAGTAAATTAAAAGAGGGCCAGTGATGGAAATGTGTTTTGAAACAAGGGTTATGATTATTACAGTTCTGCACCACTGACATTTATAAAAATAAAACACTTTTAAAAATGTTTGTTTTAATAGTACGTAGTGTGCCGTTCATGTTGTACTGAACTAATTTGGATATTTTTGCATGCTGCTTATCTGGATTTTTTTTGTTTTACCCTATCTCAGGAACAAATACTAATGACCTGATTGGAGGTGATGGCAGGAGGTCCCTGTACCCCATATTTTAAAATTTTCTGGCACTTGGTATCTGAGAGAGTGCAAGAATAACTGATACTAAGGTATTAATTTCAGCTCAACAAGTATTGATCCAAATCTGTGTCAGGCTCTGTATTGGTCATGGCATTCATATCTAAATCTGATCTAGTTCCAGCAATCAAGTAGCTCTTTGGGATTAGGTGGAGACCTACTGATAAATATAATAATTCAATATAAATAGGGCAAGTAGATGGGCTTTCCAGAAGCACAGATGGCAGGACTTCAGCTCAGTCTCAAGTATCAGATGCTTTATAAAAGAGAAGATGCCTGTGCCAATGACCACCTCCCTGGGCTGTAAGGTCCAGGGCGTTAGGACTCACACTCCTCCTACGCACTGCACAAAGAGCACATGTAATACATTTGTTGGGTGAGTCATTGAATAAAAGGTGAATGAAATAATGAATGAATGAAGCAGCGAGTAAGTGAACGAATGAGTCTTTTTTAAAATAAATTTATTTATTTAATTTTATTTGTTTTATTTTTGGCTGTGTTGGGTCTTTGTTGCTGCCTGCCGGCTTTCTCTAGTTGTGGCGAGTGGAGGCTACTCTTTGTTGCAGTGTGAGGGCTTCTCACTGTGGTGGCTTCTCTTGTTGCAGAGCACAGGCTCTAGATGCACGGGCTTCAGTAGCTGTGGCTCGCAGGCTCAGTAGTTGTGGCACATAGGCTTAGTTGCCCCGCGGCATGTGGGATCCTCCTGGACTAGAGCTTGAACCCGTGTCCCCTGCATTGGCAGGTGGATTCAAAACCATTGCGCCACCAGGGAAGCCCCTGAATGAGTCTTTGAGTAAAAAAAGGAATGGGAAAAAAGGAGTGAAAATGTGGAGTACACAAATGAGTGAACACGTCGATAATGTGTAGAGTAACTAAGTCAATGAGCACTTAAGTGTACGATGAATTCATGAGTGGATGAGTCGATGTGTAGGTACAGAGGTCGAGAGGTGGATGGCGAGCGATGAATGAGTAAGCGAAGGAGGGAATGAATGAAAGACTAGCTGTTCAATGACTCAATAAGAGAAAGATGAGTACGCAACCAGATGGGTGAATTAATAAGTGGCTTCCAGAATGAGTTTATCAGTAAATGGATTAGTGAAAGTTAATTGGTAAGGACAGAATGAGTGAGCCCGTGAGTCAATGAGGAACCAAATGAATTAACTGATGAATAAGTCAAAAAAGGAGTGTGGGAATAAAGAAGTCAATGAAAAGAGGACAAAGTTGAATAATTTAACTAATGACTAGATAAGTAAGTCAAGGCCTGAGACAAATTAATGAGGGAATGGACAGGCAAATGGATGGAGGAATGAATATCTTAGAGTCATTGAATAAAAGAATAATAATTGAGTGATTCAACGAGTCAATGAATATGTCATCCAAGAATAAATTGAGTGCTCTGTGAATGAACGAGTGAATAAGTGAACGAATCAGTAAATGAATGAGTCAGTGACCCGTGTGTGAGGCAATGAGTAGATGAAGTCCCACTGGGCTTCCTTCCCTGACCAGTCCAAAGTCAGCCACACCCCAGCCTCAGAGCACATTCTAAATACCGCACGGAACACCCATCCCACTCCGTCGTGGACATTTGTTTACATGTCACCATTAAACTGACCTGCTCCATGAGCCAAGAACTGGGTCAAATTCTTCTCTGTCTCCCCAGGGCCTGCCCAGCCTGAGCCTAGGAGGCGCCCAGTAAATTACTGCTGAATGAATGAATGAATAGCTAAAAATACATGTGCTTTTGTGGAACCGGGATGGCCCTTCTCAGAAGGGCCCGGGAGCTCTTCTGCAGGGAGGTGTGCTGTGTGTCAGATGGTCTGTGGCATCCTCCTACCCAAGTGCAAATTCTCCCTTGAGTCCAGCTTCCTGTGGCCAGTGCCAGACAGTGAGACAGGATCCTGGCAGTTCTGACTGCCCTGGACCTTGGCCCATCCTTGGGCAACATTGGCTTGGACTGGTGGAATGGAAGCCCTGGGTCTTCCCGAAAGCTGCCCTGGCCTCTGCCAAGACAGGAGATTGAAAATAACCCAGTCTTGTTTTCATGCCTCCAGTGAGGGGGGCCACTCCTTGTCTTTCATCCTGCTTCTAGCTGTGGGACTTTGGGTTAGACAGGAAGCACTCCGGACCTCCAGCCTCAGTGTCACCTATTAGATGAGAATAATGATACCTACCTGGCTGGATTGTTGTGAGAATTAACCTTGTCTAACAGGAGCTTATTATAAGGCCCTTATCTGGCGTAATACCTATCCTATACATAATAGTATGGTACCAGAGAGGAAAGAGATACCTCAGAAATTACCTGAAGGAGATGTAATTGATGGTGTCAACTGCATTCATTTAAAAGCTCCCAAATGGATGTGGTACCCAAATTCCCCTGTCCCAGAAGAATAGAGTTCAACTAAGTTTTGGAAGAATACCAGTTTGGATGGGACAGGCCAGCCCAGACCATGCACATTTAAGGCATCATATCATACCCTCTACCAGGGACAGACAACAAGAAATGTGAGTTGGCAACAATTTTGCACTGTGTGGGGCATTTGCCCAAGATTCTCCCTCCCTCCCGTCCTCCTTCCCTCCCTCCTTCTATTCCTCCCTCCCTCCCCCCAGCAATTACATATTCAGTATCCACTATTTACCTAATACCGACCACTACTCTTCCTCTCTTGTCTTGACCAGCTCCTGACCCTGGATTCCGTCTCCCACTCCTGGTCTTGCATCCTTCCTTTGAACTTGGTGGTGGTACTTGGTCAGCTGGCTTGGAATATAGCCATCTTCTTCTCAAGGATTTGATGTCCACTCAAACCATTCACCTGAATCAGGTAGAATCCCCCTTTTTAACTGTGGGCATCTGGGCCTCTAATTTTGAGTCTTCTGGGTCAACTCTCTCCCATCTGGGCAAACTCCGGTCCCTCCGGAGAGGCGTTCAGACCGTGTGGGTAGCAGGTGGGCCCTCCGCATGCTGAGGGTGAGCAGCATGGTCAGCGTTGATGCCTTTGGGCCAGAGGCTGAGATTCGGCTGTCAAGTGTGTACCCATATGGGAATCAGGTTCTCACATTTCCCCAGAGTTCCTGGGTAAACGAGGTGTGCTTCCCTCACTGCCTAACACAGATGTCACCTGCCTCTCACATTCCCACAGTCCCTTGCCCCTCCTTTGACTTCCCACATCCCTGTGTCCAAATTTGCCCTTCCTCACTCATTCATCTTTCATCAGTACCACTGACAGAGCCCATATTACGTTGTTAAATTATGAGCCACCAGTCTCTCCCAAAGGGCTCTGAACTTCTTGAAGTTGGGGTCTTCTTTTTGAGTCATGCTCACCCAGCAGAAGGTCTGGGCATCTGGAAATGCTTGGCGAATTAATCATTCATTCTTTCATTTACTCAAAAAATATTGGGCCCTTTCTATGGCAACAGAGGCTGGGTGATAAATAGCAAGAAATAAGTCATATCCCATCTCTATCCTGGTGGAGCGTCAAGTCTTGAGTGGGAGATAGATTTTAAACAACTATGCATATGGCAAAATTACCTGATTACATATGTGACCAGTGCTATGAAGCCCAGGTGCCCGGGGCTTTGTTAACCTGCCAGCTGGACTGGTCTTGACCCTCATAAGAAGCTGAGTCTGCTTCTCTCCTGTGTTTTGGGGGCCGCTGAAAGGAGGACAAAGCTATAGACTTGGTGGGAGCTGCTTGATGGCTTTGGCTCCCTGGGGTCAATCAGGTCAGCAGAGTCTTTGGACATCCTTGGAGGAAAGAGAGACAAGTGTACTTTGGAGTTTGTGCAGCTGCTGCCTGGTCATTTCCTGGGCAGTTGTGACCAGCCAGCCCAACACAACATTCCCTCAAGCACCGTGCTTGTTAAGGAAAGTTCTGTTGAGTGTCAGGGTTTGATCTGCCCTGTCAACTTTCAAGTATTTCTCTTAGATGTGTTGCCAAATGACAAACCGAGGGTAGAATGGAATATGTGTTGACCTTTTTGCTTCCCTCTACCATATTTCTTTGAGTTTCTCAAAATGGCTGCCTGGGACACTGGCTATCGCTTCCCTCTACCATATTTCTTTGAGTTTCTCAAAATGGCTGCCTGGGACACTGACTATCGCTAACATTACTAGAATGTTCTACAGCACCCCCGGCAAATGGGCATACGTTGTTTCAGTCGCCATCCCTGATGCCTCCCTCCCTCTGCTTCCAACTCCAGTCCACCCCCTTCAGCATCTCTCCAGGGAGCCCATGAGTCTACGGTTCTCATCACCATCACCCCCATGTTGGTCCAGGCTCCTTGGGCTGTCATCCGCCTCCGACTGGTCTTCTTGCTCCTCCTCCAATTTGCTCTCCTCCATGTGCATCCTTCTAGAATGACTGAGAAAGAGTCCTCTGCTCCTTAGAGCTCTCTCATGAGTTCCCAAAGCCCCAGGGTGAAGTCCAGGCTCCTTGGCTTCATGCTCAAGGATCCTCATGACTTGGCCTCCCATCACAAGCTCCCTGACCTCGTGCATCACCCAGCAGACCATTCCCCCCCCCCAGTTCGCGTGCATCTGTGCCCCTGTGCCTTTTGCACGAGCTCACCCTTTAGCCCTCTCCCCACGGTGCTCAATCACCGGAGGGCTTGTCCTGCCCCTCCAGATGGGATGAGTGCCCCCACACTCACAACTGTTCCATGGCCATGAACTTGACTTCCATGTGGAAACCGGTCCTGTTGCTTGGCCGTGATCTGGTTAGGCATCTGCCTTCCAAACCACACCTTGAGCTTCCCGACTGGGGGTGCTCGGTCTTGGGTGCCTCGGACTCCCCACTCTCCAGTACAGAACCTGTGCAGAGTAGCTCATCCATCAGTAAGAATACGGGTTGAGTGAAAGAATGAATGAATGCACAAAAGAATGATTGTGAGGCCGTGCTGGGGGGCAGATTATATCCCTGGCAGAGAACCGGGGTCCTTGGCGCTGAGGCCTAGCGCCTCCTCAGGACCGAGGCCGGCCCTCCTCCTCCAGCCAACTCCACTTTGCTTTCTGCCTGTGACTCATTAAGAGATATGTAACCTTAATCCTTGAAATTGCCTGTGATGGAGCGTGTTTTCACTCAATGGCCTGAACATGGGGATTTTATTCCTTTCTTAAATAAATCTCGCTCCCCCAGGAAGTTTGGACAGGATGTGGGCAATCGGACCAGGGCTCGAAACTGAACATTTTGCAAAAGGCCCGTTTCAGAATTTGAAACCCCGTGGCCACTGGCCAGAGCCGAGTCTGGTTTGTGGGGGTCGCTGGGGCCTCCTCCCAAAGAAGGGAAGGGAAGATTGAAAACAAACCTTCAGCCATCACCGAATAGGCTGAAGGTTTGCAAGACAGAATTCCGCGGTTTGGTTTTGCTTCTCTGATGAAACTTGAGCGGGCTGGGTCACCCTCATCAGCTCTTCTTTCAAACTTTCGGCGGAGGCCTCAAACCCTCCCGAAGCCAGAGGGGAGTTTGAGCTGGTCCTGAAATCAATGGGACAAGTGTGTGAGCGCTACAGGGACCAGGGCTTTGGCCCAGGCCTGGAGGAGAGAGATGCTCAGGGACAGGCTCGGGGACCATCCAGCCCCACTTGGGGGACCACGGCGACCAGAGGCTCCCCTTCCCTTTGGGAGCAGGCCCCGGAGGGGCTGTGCACTGCAGCTCAGTGGGCCTGGCAGTGGGGTGAAAGAATAATGACGTTATAGTGTGTCTGCTCTCACAGCCCAAAGTGTCCACATCTCACTTGGAGATGGGTGACACTCATTCCTCACTGTGGAGACAAGGACACTGGGGCCTGGGGGGAGGGGTGGAGATGTGCCCTGGGTCCCCTCAGGGCCGCAGTTCAGCCAGACAGTCCTGATTCCACATCCTGCGCTCTCCCTGGGCTTCTCCTCAATGGGCGCCCGACACACAGAGCAAAGCCTGAGGCCGGGCTTCAGGACCACAGAAGTGGTGGCGGTGGGGCACAGGGTTACACAGCCCTGGAGATCAGTTCTCAGTGTTCACGCCCCGTGGCCCCTGTCCCTGCTGTCCTCGGTGAGTGGACACTGGCCCTGGACTGGCCCCCAAGGACAGGTGATTCTGTTGTCTCTCGTTCTCTTCTGACTTCTTTGTTCTTTTCTCTGCCAGGAAAGATAGCAGAGAGTGCCCTTGGAGAAGTCACCAGGCCCCTCCAAGTCCCATGCCCGTCATCTGTAAAAGGGAAGTAAATTTCATTTATTTATTCTGCAGACATCTCGAAAGTGCTAAGAGCTGTGCACTGACCAGAGCTCGTGGCCCCTGCATGCAGCTCTGCCTCTGTGGAGCGTGTGCCGTGCCATGGGTTCGTCTCCTGTCCCTGCCCTTCCGGAGCCTCAGAGGTGCTCACTCACATGAGGAATCTCCCACTTGCCTTTTCGTCCTCACGTCTTCCCTCCACTGGCCTCCCAGGCTCGCAGGGGACCTCAGTATCCCCCAGGGACCCTCACAGAGGGTGATGTTTCCTCCTTCCAGCATCTGAGACTCAAGCTGGAGCCAGTGGCCACCCAGCCTGGCCTCAGTTTCCCCATCTGCAGACCTGGAAGAAGGGTGATGTCTTGCCTGCTGGGGAAAGAGGAAAGATGTCTCCCTATTTCACTGTGGTCCTGACCCCGCTCTCTTCTGTCCTTCCAGGCCCTTGAGCCTCACTTGTAATTTGGGGCCAGTTTTCTTTTTTCTTTTTCAATATTTATTTATTTATTTATTATTTAATTTATTTATTTTGGCTTGCTGGGTCTTAGTTGCGGCATGTGGGCTTCTCAGTTGCAGCACGTGGACTCTTAGTTGCAGCATGCCTGCAGGATCTAGTTCCCTGACCCGGAGTCGAGCCTGGGCCTGCATTGGGAGTGCGGAGTCTTACCCACTGGACCACCAGGGAAGTCCCCAGTTTTATTTTCTTTTCCCTGAGATCCAAGGCTTCTCCCAGCACGTGGTTTTTCAACATGATACGATGACAGTCCCGCTAGCTTGGTGGGGGCTGGACCCTGTCTGTGGCAGATGTTCCTGGTATCGGCCCGAGCTGCTGGCAGCTGCCCAGCGGGGAGGAAGGTGGGCCTGGGCACAGGTGTCCCTGCTGCAGCCTCAGCTGTCCACTCACCCCCGCTGCACCGCCCACCCCTGGTGCCGCCGGGATCCTGGCTTCATTTTCTGATGGCCCCTCCTGTGGGGTTCTCCGGGGAACCCCGGCCCACGTTCAGAGTTCTCAAAGGCCATGTGTCCAGCTGCCTCTGCCCCTGGCCTCCCCCTGCATCTCTGGGCCCATGCCTCCTCCTGTTCATGCCCCTCCTCTCTATATAGACCCTCTGCCCGGCCCCCTTCCCTCCCCACAAAACAACCCAGCTGATCTGCAGGTCGCATATCCAGATATTCAGTACCCCGGCAAGCCGTGAGCCTACCTTCCTCGCTCGGCTGTTATCCAGCTGGCGGGTGCTCATCACACTTTGAAGGAGCCGTGCTTGAAGGGCGGGGAGGTCACCAAAGGAGACTCATTCCCTTCGCAGAAGACAGGGCGTGAGAGGGCCCCTGGGACCCTCCGGTCTGAGTCCTTCACTTTGCACGTCTCCCAGCCTCTCCTCCCAACTCTTTCTCCCTGCCACGCCTTCTCAGGGACTGCGCTCGGTGCCCGGTTTGGAGGGAGACTGGGGGACGTGAGGGCGGGGATGGCTGGAAGATGAGCCTCCCCATATGATAGCCCTTCTCTGGGCTGCGACAGGGCACACAGAGGGAAGGGTTTTATGAGCTAGAAAATGCTGGGCAGATGTTGGAGACACAAGGGAGGGAGAGGCCCTTCGGGGACCCACAGCCCACCTGTGCACGTCCTCCCTGCCCCCCGCCCCAGGAGCTGCTCTCCCTTCCCTTCCCGCCCCTCCCCGGGAGCTGGCTGAGTCAGAGGGTGCTGCTGCATTTGCACCTCACCGAAGCCCCCAGTGCCACAGGGGGCACATCATTGGCTCCCCCTTGCAAAGAAGGAAACCGAGGCTCAGATGTGATGAGCCCAGCTCTGTGCCTGAGCCCAGCGCCGGTCCCCTGGGTCCCGCAGCAGTCCCGGCACTGGTCACCTCCCTGGGTCGTAGGGTAGGAGAGAGTGAAGCCGGAGGGGTGCTCTGGGGGCAGAGCCTGGGTGTCTGCTGTCCTCACCTGTGGGATCGTAGGCAGTGTCCCCTTTTGTGCAAAGGGTCAGGTCCTGAGGAAAGCACATATTTATGGTTTGCTCATCAGGATGAAAGAACTGAACAAATGTTCCAGGCCGACTCCACCAGCGAGCGTGGTGACCTTTCATAAAAGCCCTGCAGGGAACCTTCTGGAAAATGCTCTTCTGCTCCTGAGTGTTGCCTCAAACAGCATGTTTCAAAATACACTGAACGTGGGCTTCCCTGGTGGCGCAGTGGTTGAGAGTCCGCCTGCCAATGCAGGGGACGTGGGTTCGTGCCCCGGTCCGGGAAGATCCCATATGCCGCAGAGCGGCTAGGCCCGTGAGCCAGGGCCGCTGAGACTGCGTGTCCGGAGCCTGTGCTCCGCAATGGGAGAGGCCACAACCGCAAAAAAAAAAAAAAAAAAAAAAAAAATACACTGAACGCGAGACTCCAACCATCAGGGGAGCAGGTGTCGGGCCACCCTTGGCCCGCCCGAACTGCCCCCTGCCCCAGAGCCCATTTGGTGCCCACTTGCCCCCAGACCCTGGCTTCTGTGACCTCAGGGAGAACTCCAGCTGGGGCTTTGTCTGAGACCAGCCCGTCTCTTTCACAGTGTCGAGAGCCTGGCCTCGCTTAGTTCCCAGGCCAGGAATGGCGTGGCTGGAACGGATCGGAGCAGGGAGTAAATAGCGGGGGCGTGGCTCCCAAATCCAGCATTGGGGGGTGTCAGCCTCCAATGGCAGGGCTGGAGGGGAGCCCCATGACCCCGGGGCTCTACGGAATGGCCACCCAGCCCTGGGGGATGCAACTTACAGTTAGTGTCCTAGCTCTGGGTTGGAGCTCTGGTGGGTTTATGAATGAGCATTAAATCCTTAAAAAGTTAAAAAGAATAAACTAAAAGAGCCCTTCGTGGACCAGTGATGATTGGTGTCATGGGATGAAGACTGTCATCAGTCCAACTCCATGTATCCCTGGATACAATAGACAATGACAGTGATACTAACAACGGCGCTTACTCGACGGGTGCAGGTCCGAGGGCACTGATCGGCTAGGCCAATCCCACAGGCCCCTGTGTTCTTTATCTTGACAGACGTCCCAACTGGCCGAAACCGAGGTCATCCTCTCCTTCCTCCCCTCCGCCCTGCTCCAGCCTGAGTTTCTCGTCCTTCCCCCATTCACACCTCCTATCACCCCGACCCAGATCTGCCCCGTTCGTCTCACGTTAGGTTAGGAGCATCTGAGTCGGGGAGCTGCCTCTGCTCTGGCCCCACGTCCCCAGGGCTGGCCTCACCATTAACCAGCCACCCCTCCAGGGATGGACCCTGGGGGTCAGACACGTGCTCACACAGTTGGACAGGTTTTGTGACTCAGCGCTCTTGTCTTGGAAGGTTGTTCGCACGGAGCCCGTGGAGGTGCGGTTGCTTGAGCGCAAGGCTTCCCGAGGACACTTCCAATGGGTGGAGCCCTTGCTTCGCTGGGTGAGTTGTGCTTTTCCTGGTTACACTCTAAGAGGCTTGTGTGCCCGTGACTAAGGGCCAGGCTTGGTCTAGAAAAGGTAAAGACTAGAGGCGATACTAGCATGTGTGAAGGCCTCCGAGGGGCCCAAGTGCACGCACTGCCCACCTGGGCAGTGGCAGGTAGAGGCTGGGCCGTTTCTGGCAGCTGCTTCTCTGAGTGAAGGATGAAGCCACTCAGAAGCTACCCCAAGCATAGAAGGGAGGTCAGCAGGGTCCCAACCCCAGATACCTGGCCCTCATCTCTGGTCCCACCCAAGTGGTCACTGTGCAGCTGACCAGACGCCAGAGTCCTTGTTGGCTGCTTGAGCTGAGACTCAGGGTTACCTTCACACCCCTGTCCCCTGCTGAGTCTCTTATAAATTATGCAGATAATTGTGTTTTGTGCACTCATTTCTGTCGTGGAGAATGAAGACGGGGGAGCCATGTGAGTTTTTCCTGTAAAGTTACTAAGCTGATAACTAAACTTTATTGCATGTAATAATTCTAGAAAAAAGAAATACGTTTATTGTGAAAACTTGTAAAATACTAAAAAGAACAAGAGTCTCACTGCTCAGAGATGACCACTGCCGGCATTTTGGTGACCAGCCTCTGGTCTTTTGGTTTCACTTATAAATTGCAAAAGTGTGTGTGTATGCGTGTGTGTGCGTGTGTGTGTGTGTGTGTGTGTGTGCGCGTGTACACACATATGTCTCTATATTGTAAATTGGGTTCATCACAGTCATCCTAATTTTTCACCTAACTATACATCCTGAACATTTTCCTATGCCATTAAGTAATTTCCTGTCTTGTGATTTTTTGACCTAGTATCCTAGCAAATGACTAAATCATAATTGATATAATTGACCTGCTCTTGTCAGATATTTACATGATTTTTAAAAGTTGGATGGTGTAAGTTGGGCTGAACAACTTTGTGTTTTTCATCTTTCAGTTTCCTGCAGTGCACTCTGAAAGTGGAATGGCCATGTCAAAAGGTGTGAGCATTTTATGGCCAAATTGCCCTCCTTTGTACCAACTTACTTACATTCTCAGAATTAGTTTAAGAAGTGACCGTTTTTCTGGGAATTATCAAAGTTTTAAAACATTTGCCAATTTGTCAAAACGCAATATTTCATTGTTCTCATTTTCAGTTATTTTATTACCTGCGATAAGAGCATTTCCTCCCGTATCTTTATTGGTGCTTTGTATCTGAGTTGTCATTTCAGGTTCTTTGCATTTTTCATTGAGTTTTATTTTTGTTGAAATCATGCACATACGTCATTTTAAGCATCAAATAGTTTTACAAAATTTTGTAGAAGCATCAGCCTTCTCCACTCCAATTCCATAGCCTGCTCCACAGAAGCAACAGTTTTCAACTCTTTTAACTGAGTCTCTTGACATTTACAACCATTTTTCTAAGTAACATTCTGATTTTTCTAGTTCTCAGAAAAAGTTTTTTAGCTTAAGCATTATCTTGACTTTTCAACCACAGAAGATGAAGATTTAAATCTCTTTCACAAATGCCCTTGGCCTCACCACACACAGGAAGACCTCTCTGTCCCATCCTTTCCATATATTTAGCTCACATTTTTGGTTTGATTGATATTCAGTGTTTACATTATTTTAACAGTGTAAATGCTCTTGATAGCGGAACAACAGCACGCTGTTTATTTACTTCTCCTTACAACTTGTTGTTTTCTCTGGAGGTAATAATTGTCTTGGTTTTTGTTTGTTTCTTTCTTTTTTTCCTTCTCCCTTTGATTGGTTGGTTAGTTTTTAATGAACTTATCACAAATTTATCCCCAGCCTCTCAAGACATTCAAACACATCAGTATTTTTTGTTTGTATTTAATGTGTTTTATCTTTTTGAAGAAATCTCTTCCTGGAGCTTCCTTGCCTGTTCTCTTCTGGATTGGTTCATCTTTGGGCTTCCTGCCCTTATCTTGGGATCTCCTCCTCATTCTCTACCCGGGGATTCCCTTGACCATCTCTCCTTGGTTGGATCCCTGATTTTGTAAATCCCGTGTTATCCTCTTTTTTGGTTTACTCCCTTGTTTAGCTAGAGTGCATCCTCTAGCAGTTTCCTGAGAAAGGGTTCATGGGAGGTAAATTTTTGGAGACCTTTCACATCTGAAAAGGAAAATGTCTAGTCCACACTGATGTTGATGGCTTGTCTGGGAATAGAATTCTAGTTAGTATCTTTTTTCCCCTTCAGATTTGGAAAGCATATGTAATTGCTTTCTGGCTTCTAGTGCTGTTGACCAGAAGTCTGAAAACTTTTTGATTCCTCATCCCTTGTATGTGATCTTTTCTTCCTCCTCCCTTTCTGTAACTTGCAGTGTTTTCTTATTGTCTTCTTGTGCTTTGAATTTCATGTGTGTACGTCTTGATGGGGATCTACGTTCATCCATTTTTCCAGGCCCTTTTGATCTGAAAATGTGTGTCCTTCAGTTGTGAAAATTTTTCTTAAACGATTCCTTGGACAATGTCCTATCACTTTTCTCTTTCTTGAACTTATATTGTTTGTATGTTGGATCTCTTTGACTGGTTCTCTGCTACTCATGTATTTTTCCTCTGATTTTCATCTCTTCACCTCTTTGTTCTCTTCCTGAGAGATTTCTCTGTCTTCTTCTTTTAACCTGTTTTCACTTCTGCAATCTCTGATATTCAAGGGTTTTTTTTAAAATTATACCCTGAACAGTATTTTATAGCATTTTGTTTCATGGAGGTAATTGCTTCTTTGATATTTCTGAAAATATTAATAATAGGTTTTCTGAAATTTTCTTTCTCTCACAAAATCTCCAAGCTTTTTTTTTTTTTTTTTTTTTGGTCTCTTCCTCCTTCCAAGTGAGTCTCTAACTTCCATGTTAGGTGCTTTTCTCAACTCTCTGGTCATATAGATAGATATATAGGTATAGATGATATAGATGCACATCTGTAATGCATGCATCCAGATACACTAATGGGCTATTTGGAAGCTCTCAGTATGTGGCTGAGCCCTGTAAACTATGGGCTTTACTGTAGAGTGAACTAACTGGTCTTTTTGATTGGGGAACCCAGGTTTCAGCATTTTTATGTTTTTTTTCTTTTAGATTGCTCAGATGCTCCAAAGAAAGTTTTTCAGTTTCTGGTCTAGAGTATTACTGGCTGGCAGTGCTCTGGGAGATTTGTAGAGGAAGACTGGGTGGTCTCAGCAACCAACTTGCAAAGCTTCGCCTTCTTTTTCAACTTTAGGACTCTTGCCCTCAACTGGTGCATCTCTGCTCCAGTCACCTCTGCTTTGCTTTCTACGTGTAATACCTTTTCAGTCTTCGCTCACAGTTAGGGAAGGCTTTGCCTAATGGGTGAAGATCTGGGGCTCTGTCTTCTTTTACAGACTTTTAGCCAATTCATCTTATTTAGGCCCAGGTGTTCCTGGAGGCACCTGGTACTGCCAAGTCCTGAGACTTCAGTGGGTTCCATGGCATACCCTGGCCTTTATTTCAGCTTTCCTCACTGCCAGTCTAGCGTTCCCAGCTCTGAATCA
This sequence comes from Delphinus delphis, assembly GCF_949987515.2. Classification (NCBI taxonomy): domain Eukaryota; kingdom Metazoa; phylum Chordata; class Mammalia; order Artiodactyla; family Delphinidae; genus Delphinus; species Delphinus delphis. Next base: position 4,648,686 of record NC_082684.1, on the reverse strand, counting down.
GTTACCCTCCCCTATCTTCTTGTCCTCTTCCCTGTGTCCTCACGCTCCAGGTGAAAATCCCTTCACTTTCATTTAGCGCAGTTTCAAGAGAGAGGGCAGGTGAATATCTATATGTAATTCACCATATTGAACTGAAAGTCATTTTCCCATTTTTCGCTACTGGTGTATCTTTTATTTTATAATACCTTTCAAAATAAGAATAGTAACTCTTTTTCCATCCTATATTACCAACATTCCCCCCCCCCCATTTTTCATTGGCCATTCCATTTTGTTCATGGAGCTTTCAACATTTTTATTTAAAAAAATGTTAAGTTCTAAAAATCTATCACTAATTTGTTCTTATAGTTTCTTCTTGCTTAGAAGCTCATATAATTAGTCACTTTTATTTTTTCCTAGTTCTTTCATGATTTCTTCTTTATATTGAATCCTTAATCCTTTAATTATTGTGAGAAGCAACTGCATCCTTCATTTCCACGTTTACCACATGCTAGATACTTTTATAGTTTTTGTTTCTCATTGTGGCTTTCTAGTGTGCCATTAATCTGTCCATTCTTACCCTAGAATTGCTTTGTTATAATATATTGTATCGTTGTAATATGTATCATTATTTGATAGCAATAGTCTTCCTTCATTCTTATTTTTCAAGATTTTCTTGTTTAGTCTCATTTGTTTATTCTTCCAGGTGAATTTTAGTAATATGGTGAAGTTAAAAACATGCTTTATAGATATTCTGTGGAATTTTATAAAATTGTAAATTAAAAAGAATTGGTATTTTTTGATACTGTGGCTTTACATATTCTGCAGTTTAATATATATATTCACAATTTGTCAAATTTGACAGATTCACAATTTGTCATTAAGTTTATTTCAAGGAATTAAGTACTGCTTCTATTGTGAATGTTTTCTTATATTTTCTGACTGGTTGTTACTGGTATGTAGGGAAGAGATTATGTATGTATTGTTTTGGCTATCTCATTGAATTCTCTCGTATGTTCTACAAGTTTTTAGTTGAATGTTTTGGAATTTCTAGGTAAAGAGTCATTCGTATCTATACAATTACAGGAAATTTTTAAAAATTTTATCTCTTCTATTTCTCTTCCTTGTCTTATAGTATTGGCTAGATCTTCCAAAACATTAAATTGTTGATAACAGAAAACTTTATCTCATTTCTGGTTCATGTTAAGTATGATAACAGATACTTTTTTAAGGCTGTATGTTTTTATAATGCTAATTAAGTATTTATTTCTATTTCATGTACGATTAAAATCAGGAATGGATTAGAATTTTATGAAATACTTTTTTGATATCTATAGAGATACTGGTGTTGTTTTTCTCCATTGACCTGTTGATGCAATGAATTATAATAATGTTTCATAACTTAGAAACATTTTTGGATCAAATTCTACCTGGTTGTGGTATACTGGCCTTTTAATATACTACATGATTTGGTCCGCTAGTATCTCAAATTAATTTTTTGTTCATTTGATTTCAAAGTTATGCTGGCTTTGTAAAATGAATTAGGGAACCATCCACCTTTTTCTGTATTCTGTACCATATATACATCATTTAAATGATCTATTTCATGAAAGCTTGAAAGAACTCAGCCATATAACTCTCCTGGGATAATTCTGGCAACTTTTCCTAGTTCTTCTGTATTTATTGGATTCTTCAGACTTTCTAAAGCTTTAGAATGTTTGCTTCTTTTCCTGATATAGCTCAGCGTTTACATGTGCAGGCCCTGGAATCAGGCAACTTGGGTTCAAATTCTTGCTCTGTCATTTTTCATGTGACCTCGGGAAAACTATGTCTTCTCCCTAATTCTTAGTTTCCTCACTTGTTAAATGGTTAATGAGAGCCTGTGGCTAAGAGGGCCACTGTGAGAATTAAAGAGATAAAGTATCTTGCACTGAGTCTGGCACATAGCGAGTGCTCCATGATTCTTTTAAAGCTAATCCTAGAAAATAATCTATTTTTCTGAGATTTAAATATTTCTAAGCGTAGAATTATAAATAGTATTTTTATAATAAAATTGTATCTATTTCTGTGATTATATCATCTTTTTCATTCTTAATTTTGTATATGTGTACTTTATCTCTTTTTTTATTAGGTGAGGTAGAGGAGTGTATATTTTAGAGGGTTTTCAAAGAATCAGTTCTTGGGAATAGTTTATCAATTCAACTGTTTTTGTGTGTGTTCAAATTCACCAATATCTGCTTTTATCTTTATTGATCCCTTCCTTCTGCTTTCCTTGTTTTATGGATCTGTTCATATGTCCCTTATGTTATTCTTCTTTAATAGTGAAACCATTTCGTAGTATGAATTTGCCTCTGATTGCAATTTTGACTGCCTGTCATAAGTTTTAATATGTAGCCTTTTCAATATTTTAAAATTTTTATAATTATGCTTTTCATTTCTTCTTGTAATTATGCTTTTCATTTCTTCTAGTTCTTAGAAGAAATGATTATCTGAATTAAATATGCAAAAGTAGAGCTTACTTTTTAAATTAATTTCTACTTTATTTGAGTTGTGTATTGTTGCTTATACTTTTTTATTCAATTGTGGTCATACTTCATTGCGTTTAGAGAATGTGGACACACAAATTCTACTTTGGGGAACTTATGGATGTCTTCTTTGTGCTTTCTTTAATTTTGTGAATGTTTCATGGGCCTTTAAAAGTAAGGTGTACATCTTGTTTATAGGATACAGATTTTGATGTAAAGACATTTAGTTTTACTAGCTTTTCAGTTGATTCTTTTGGATTTTCTTAGTAAAGAATTAAGTAATTGTAAATAACCATAATTTAAACGTCATTCTAATAGTTTATAACATTTATCTATTTTTTGTTTTATTGTATTGGTTAGAGCTTTTAGGACAGTGTATACTAATATTGATGAAGTAAGCATCTTCATTTCTCATTTTCTAAGTACAATGTTACTTGCCTCTAGATTTGAGGTATGTTTCTCACTTACTTTTTGCCTATTTGATGTCTTTATGACTGAGAGGGCTCTGGACACTGTTTCTGTTTCCCCATTTTTGGATGCTATTTTATTCCTAATGTAAATGTTTGTGAATTTCGTTGCTGTGGATGGTACCTTCTGTCTCTGAGAGGTGGTTTTCTTCAACCTGCTTAATGACTTTGCTCTTGGGTACTTGAAATTCAGAAGCACCTCTGCTTTATTTTCATTTGTGTTCCTGAGTTAGGTAACCCTGCTTTCTCATATAATTGTTTCTGGAAGTCTGTATTCAAGGCAAAGTGTTGTTTGAAAGTTGAACCAGAGACTTGCATGTTCCAAAGAATTCTGCTCTTCGAGAGCTCAACATTCTGTACCTTCCCAGGCAATTTCTAGCATTCCACGGATGTTCTTTAATTTCGTTCTTTCCAAACACGTAGTTGACTGCCTTAAATTCAGTTATTGAGGCTGAGGACTGGCCACATTAGGTTCACCTAATGGTCTCCATCTTTGTCTTCATTTCTTAAGTATATATGAGATCTATGTTCTTACCACCGGTATCAGCGATTTTATTTTTCCATTTCCCACTAATCTTTATAAAACAATAAGAGCAAAATGTAATTAAACACTGGTTTTCAAATGCAGCCAAGCCTTTTATTCAGACCAACTATTACCCAGAAGCTCAATAAGTAAAATAGATCAAATCAAAGCTGCCCTCTTTGGAGCTGGGTGGAGACCTTGAGCTGTGGGCACCATCCTGCCAGTGACAGGGGGCCCCAGGTACCCCTAAGAATACCCTTGGAAAGCCTCTGCAACGAGATGTTTAAGGAATTGCAGAAACAAATTGAACAAATTGCTGTGTATGCAAAACTGGGGATGCCGTTGATAGGGAGTTGATTGATGGCCATCAGCTGCTGTATAAATTCCGTAGTTTTTTCAGATGTCAACGCGTGATTGTGTGGGCTCCCAGAGAGGCAAATGCACAAAAATTGAGGCCCATCCCTTGCATTTGAGTCTTTTTGAGTTAATTGATTGAAAGTGTGCTTCAAATAGACAACATATAGTTGGCTTTGAGGATTTTTGACTTGAAAACTCCCTCTTTTAAGGGCGTTTAACTCATTTACATTTTTTTCTGGATTGTCTTGTTTGGACTTAAAAAAACTGCACTTAATGCTTGATTTCTTTTTTTCACCCTTTCTTTCTTCCCTGCTATCTTTTAGTATATAATATAAACTACATTTCTCTTAAAAAATTTTTTTTTGCTGATTTAGGAAGTACACAACCAGTTTCTAAGTCTGTTAGTGCTTATGCCTCAGTTAAAACAAAACAAAACAAAACATGCCTACATCTAAATTCCTGTGTGGCAAAGCAGTGAAATAGTATTGTCCTCACTCTGCCCTCTGTAATTATTAAGCTGAGGAGGTATCTGTTTCTTCCCCTTCCTCCTGGGTATCCCCTTCCAAATGCTAAGATATGAGTGGGATCTATCACCATCTCCTCTACGTAGCTCTTCCACCCCTGTGTCCTAATCTTTGGGAGGAACAAATCACCCATCTGCTTTCTGTGCTCTAGCCCCCCTCTGCAGTAGCTGAAACTCCGTACCGTTTCTGGACTAGAGATCATGGAAGGCTGAAATCCTAGCACGTGGCATACCTCCATCATCACTTATTGGTGTGTGGATCATGTCTGTCTTCTCCCATCCTGTGAGCTCCTGGGAGGCAGGAACACTGAGGTTGCCCCTCAGGCAGCCTCGGGCTCCACACGGGACTGATGCCAGCACATGTGTGCTTAAGGTTAAGTGTCTGCAAGGATGTGTGGGTGAGTCAACGCAAGGATGAGCAGCAGAGAAGTAAATGTGTGCCTGAAGGGGTGAGTTTGTGAGACAGAGGAGTGCACGGGTGTATCGATGTGCCGTTGAAAGAGCGGCCAAACAGGTGGACAGGTGAGGGAGAGGAGCGATGCCTGGGGAAGTGAGAAGGGCCACCAGCCACCAGCCATCTGGGGTCGGGAGGCTGGGTGGGGAAAGTGAGCTCACCCACGTCTCTAGAGATCCAGGAGGCTAGTAGGGATGCATGTCACTTTATCCAGGAGGACGAGGGTACTTTCAGGGTCCACGTCTGCTATTCAGAGTTGTCTGTTCTTTCCTTGCCCACTACTCTGTGGAATATCTGGTGCTGGGCACTGGAGATGCAACACCGAGGTCGGTGACCCCCTTCCTGCATCAGAGGAGCTCCCATACCAAGGAGCGGCAGGGTTGAGTTCCTCTCCCATCACAGACACAGGGAAAATAAAAGCCATCCAAATGAACCCCCGCAGCTTCCTACCATCTTCCTCGCCTACTGGCTTCTCTTTCCCTAGGACCAGGGAGGAAGTGACCTGCCGCTGGGCCAGCAGCAACCCCCCCCCCCCACCACCACCACCAAGCTTGGGCTCCGTCCCTCCAGCTTCTCAGGAGTCTCACACAGCCCTCCCCAACCCTGCAGCCTTCCCATTGGGCCCTACCACACTGCTGTCCTTTGAGTCTGAAAAATCACAGGAATCCATCTCCTCCATCCAGCTACCACCCTCTTGGTAGTCTCTGTATCTCATTTTCATTTGACTTCTCACCTTATCTTTCCCCTGGAAGTGCTTTCATTAGGATCACCAGCGACCTCCATCAGATTGCTGACTCAGCATCTCCGCTAGGATTTCTCACCAGTGCTTCGAACTCAGAGCACTCAGAACTAAACTCCCATTCCCCCACCAACGCTCATTCTTCATCAGATGCTCCCCAGCTCAGAGGCAGGTGCCACCCCCTCCTGATGTCTGTTCCAAACACTTGCACAGATTCTTCGCGTTGTCTTACTGCTCCACATTCCTCATCCACATCTGGGACCTTACCAAGTCTGCTATGCCCTTCCTTCTAACTATTTCCAAACATGCCCACTTTCCTGCATTTCCATGACTCCTACCCTGTCCAGGGCGCAACTCTCTTCTTTTAGACCCTATACTCTTTCTCCCTGCCTCCACTTTTTCCCCCAGCACTTTCTCTTCATATCAGCAAGAGATGTAAAAATGTAAAACTCAAGTCCCTTATCAACTAATAAGAGCTTTCGCTTGGCTTAAGGATAAAATTTGTAATCATTAACCTTTGCTGTAAAGCTCTGAATGATCTAGTCCCCACCTAGCTCCTGGGCATCATTTCTGGCACATTTCTGGCTCTCCATGTACCATTCACATAGATGCTCTTTTGCTTACCATGCTCCATCCAGACCATGCTCCACCTGTCTGGTCCCTGAGCCACCTATCTGGTCCATGAGCCATTTATCTGGTCCATGCTCCATCTGGTCCATGAGCCATCTGTCTGGTCCATGCTCCAACCATTCTGTGTTCCATCTGGCTCACGCTCTACCTGTCTGGTCCACGAGCCACCTATCTGGTCCATGAGCCATTTATCTGGTCCATGCTCCATCTGGTCCATGAGCCATTTGTCTGGTCCATGCTCCATCCACTCTGTGTTCCTTCTGGCTCACGCTCTACCTGTCTGGTCCCTGAGCCACCTATCTGGTCTATGAGCCATTTATCTGGTCCATGAGCCATCTGTCTTGTCCATGCTCCATCCATTCTGTGTTCCATCTGGTTCATGCTCTACCTGTCTGGTCCATGAGCCACCTATCTGGTCCATGAGCCATTTATCTAGTCCATGCTCCATCTGGTCCACGAGCCATTTGTCTGGTCCATGCTCCATCCATTCTGTGTTCCATCTGGCTCACGCTCTACCTGTCTGGTCTCTGAGCCACCTATCTGGTCTATGAGCCATTTATCTGGCATGCTCCATCTGGTCCATGAGCCATCTGTCTGGTCCATGCTCCATCCATTCTGTGTTCCATCTGGCTCACGCTCTACCTGTCTGGTCCATGAGCCCTCTCTATGGTCCGTGCTCCATCCATTCCTCTGCTTCAACCCTGCACTGTCCACTCGTGTCCCCTCTCTTCCTAGCTTAGTTTCCTCATACTTCATCTTTTATTTTAAACTTCTTCTGAGAAACTCCTCCTGATTCATCAGATCTTCTTCTTATATGCTCCCTGCTCCTTCACAACATTTTGGCCCCTTTTAATTTTGAAATCAATGCTCTGCAATAATTATTTCCATGTGAGTCTCCCCTGCAAGGCTAGAAGCTCCAGGAGGACGGAGACCATTTTTATTCACAGCTCCAGCACCTCATGGGTTTGTTTGCTTTTTTTATAAATATGAGCTTCTTTCTCTGAGTCACCACATGGAAGGTGTGATGGAGCTGGGGGAAAGACGTGATCAGGGTGCTGTGGAGGGTCGGGGATGCAAAGCTTGGAGCTGGAAGGTAGTGTCAGAGCTCAGGGATCAGGGAAGAGGACGGAGACAAAGGCTGAAGCCTTGAATGCTGTTCTATGGAGTTTGTTGTTCAACATATGGATTGTGAGCAGGGGAGTGCCATGCAGTGGGTTTCGAGACGTCGGAGGATAGCCATGCCCCCCACCATGCCGCCCAGGAGCCTGCTCTTGCCCTTTCCTTGGAGACTAACTGACCTCACGGCCATGCCTCCCATTCATGCGGGGTGATGGTATTGACAGCTGGGCTATGAGAGGGGATGGAGAGACCCAAGGAAGACCTCTGGGAGGAAGTGGAGGTGTTGAGCAGGATCTGGAAGTACCCACTGCCCACTCAGCTCTGTGGTTTGAGTCTACAAGGGCATGTGGCATGTGGCGAGGACTTTCAGAGCTTGGGTGAGCTCAGGCAGGTTGTTACCCAGAAGTCGAGGCCCCCCTTTCACATATGAGCTCTGCTCTTAGAATTTCCCATTCTGCCATGCAGAGCAAACCACTGCCCTTCACTGTGACTAAGAAACAGTTGACCGTGTAATGGCCAAAGCACGCTCAACATTGCATGGTTTGCTTCTCGGTCTTTCCAAGTTGGCATGGCCTTCCTAGGGGAGATGCTGCTTCAGGGTAGAAGCACGTGTTCCCTATCAGAAATGCTACCCCAGACTTGAGGGGAGCAGTTTATGTTCATTACGTGCCTGCTTCCCAGTGCCAAATCAGGCCTCAGAAAGTTTTCTGGAAGCCTGGAAGCGACACCAACTTCAGGGACAAGCCCTGGCTCTGGGGTCAGCACCACTCCATGGTTCCTGCAGAGATGGTAGACTATGGAACGTAGGCTTTATGATTTTTGACCTATGTAACATGGTCCACTAACTCTCAGTATCCAATCCATCCTCGGAGGGCACCCCGGAGGTGTTGCCAACGTGAGGGAAGAGGACACTGGGTTTAGCTGCGGCCCTGCTCCACGGTAATCCCCGGGGCCCATGTTTGATGTCTGAGTCTTACAACAAGGCCTATTAAATGCAGCCCCTGGGGGCTTTCCTGGAGGTGATGCAGCTTTGGGGAGAGACACCGGTTCCAGCCTCAGCCATGGTCCTTGAAGAGATGGCTGCCGTGTGGCATATGCACGAGGAAAGATTTGTGTGACGTGACCCACCACTTCCCAGTAGCCTGGCCAGCTTTGGAGGGCTTCATGGAACCGACACCACCGTCAGGGAGACCCACCAGCCCAGCCTCCATCACACTGTGTGGTATTGAAGAGATATTCCCCTGTGTTGAAGTTCCTATGTTTGTACGAAGGTCCACCTCTGATCAATATTAAATTCAGTGTCAGAGGTTTTCTGGAGGCAGTGCCAAGACTGGGGATGAGATGGAGGTTCAGACTTTAGGGAATCCATTGACCAAAACGACAGCCACCTGGTTTATGAAGATGGCACGGTGGTTACTGCTCAGATCCCATGTGGCCTGAGAGGACCTCCTGGAAATGCCCCTGGCATTGAGGCAGAGACGGCCGTCAGTCTTTCCTTGTGGCACAGTTATTTTTTTTAACGCTCGAAACGAGCGCTCATGACCTGGGCTTCACGTGCCCCGAGGCTATTTGCTTGGCCTGCTCAGGATAACTAGACAGGTGTTCTCTTCGGTGGTGCACACGCCATTTTCTATTTCTCATTTTGCTCCCCACCCTCCCCCACACAGTCCTGTTAGCCACATGCCATGTCCACCCTCCCACCACGCCCACCTACCCGTTCCCTCAGATCCAACATGGTGCCTGGCACCTAGTAGGCACGTTGATCGGTATTTCTGGAATGACGAAATCCAGAACATCGTCCACTTCCGCTCAGTGGGACTTTCAGCCTTGGAGGGCTTCCTGGAGGAGTTGCCAGCTTTGGGGATAAGCCACCAGTTCAAGCGTCTGCGTCAACTCCTGACAGTGGAGACAAGACTCCTAGCCTGTGTGTGCTTGTCGCATGATGCATGTGTTGTACTCGACCTGCCTTCTGATTCCCTCCAGCTCTGGAAGGCTTTCTGGACGTGTCCTCAGCCTCTGTCCTCGGCATCCCTGTGTGGTACTTGGAGAGATAGTAGACCGTATAGCGTACGCTTTATCTGTGACGTATGTAACACGGTCCACTAACCCTCAGTATCAAATCCATCCTCGAGGCTCCCAGAAGTGACGTCGTCTTCAGGGAGGCGCCCTTGGACCCAGCAGCAGGCCTCTCCGTGACACTCGAAGAGATGGTTTTCTGTATGACATGTTCTTTTCTGCATGGTGTGAAATGACATACTCTCACTCTTCTTATATCAAGTTCTGCCTCGGGAAATCTCACCATCTCTGGGGAGGAGATCTTGATTCTCTTTCTGGGATCAGTGCTGCTCTCTGGCGTTCAATGCCATGGTTGACTTCGCGACTCTTGTTTAGTGTGACACCATGACCTGCTTCTTCTCAGCATCAAATACAGCCTTGAAGAGGTCCCCAGAGGCAACTTTGCAGACGCGAGCCTTCTTCCAGCCATCACTGCCATCGTGCGGTACTTGAAGAAATGGTTTACCGTCCCACATACATTTTGAATATGTATGTGGGACGGTAAACCGCTTCTTGGTATCCAGCCCAGCCATCCAAACCGTCCTGGAGACAGCCTGAAGTTAGAGAAGTGACACTGGTCTCAGCGTCCTCCCTGCTCCGTGGTACTTGGTGGAATGGTAGACTGTTAGATGTGTACTTAATCTGTTAATGCTTGCGACAGTCTTCTCCTCAGTGTCAAATGCAGCCTCTAAGGGCTTCCCTAGGACAATGATAACCTCTAGGAAGGTGTCCTGTTTCCACCTTGGTGCACCCCCCCCCCCATAGTACTTGAAGAAGTGGTGGTTGGCACCGCGAATGTTCACAAAGGAGGGCTGTTGTTCCACGTTCTGCCTCTCATCAGCCTCAAAGCTATCGTCAGATGGCTCCAGGACCGAGTGCCCGTGTAGAGGTGGACACGGGTGCCCGCGAGACGATGCCACACCAGGTACTTGAAGACACACTGACCCGTATTTTTCACTGATGGTGCGTGTACAGTCTATCTTTTTTCCATATCAAGTTTAGTCTTCTCGGGGAAGACGCCCTGGCTCTGGACTCAACATTGCTCCTCCATGAAGATCTGATGGGCCACATATGCTCACAGACGATGTATGGTCCGTGGGCCCGCTTCCTCCCCTCCCTCCAACCCAGCCTTGGAGAACTTGGCGGAAGATGCTGCCAGTCTGACAGTAGAGTCCGAGCCCTGGTTCTGGCGTCAGCGCCGACCTCACGGTACCTGGAAAGGGTTCAACCGCACTGCATGGGTTTGATCAACAGCGTATGTAACGTGGTCTGCTTCATTTCAGTATCAGATAGTCAGCCTCATAGGTCTCCAGATATCCAGCCTCATAGGTCTCCTGGTTCTGGCACCAGGACCGCTTTGAGATACTTCCTAGGAGTTGACCACGCTTCATATGCCTTACTTACAACGCATGTGACTCGGTCCACCTTTTCATAACAGCCACTGCACCCTGGGGGCTTCCTGTAGGCCATGTTGAGTGTCAGGCATAGCGCTCGTCCTGGCGTCATCTCCACTCTGGGTCCTTGAGGGGTTTCTCTGTGCCACGTCCACCACGCCTCTAGCAAACATTGCATGGTGGCCTCTTCTCAATACTGCCTCTAGCCTCAGAGGGCTTCCGGAAGGTGATGCTAAGGAGAGGAAAGAGATGCCGGGTCCGACATCAGCCCTTCCCACGGTACCTGAAAAGATGGTTGACCATAGAACATGCGCTGTCTCTGTGTCGTATGTAATGTGGTCCACGTCTTCTCAATATCAAATTCTGTCGCAGAGGGCTTCCCAGAGGCAAAGCCAACTTCGTGGGAGACGCACTGGTCTGGCTTCAGCTCCATTCCCCTGTATGTGGAGAGATGGTCGACCATAAAACGTACGTGATGTTTATGACGTATGTCACATGGTCCACTAATTCTCAGCATCAGTCAGCCTGAGGGGACTTCCTGGAGGCCATGCCAACTTGGGAGCAGGGCCTGTGAGGTAGACGCCATCCAGCACAGATCACGTGCTTTATCCCCCCAGCCAACACTCGGCACTCAGTCCCAGCCTTACAGGGCACCCTGGAGGTGGTAGCAGCAGTGGGCATGGGTTTGTGGTCGTTGCCACCCTTGCTGATGGCTGATGACTCATGATGCAGACTGCTAGGGCTCCCTGGAGGTGATCCCAGAGGAAGGGAAGAGAGGCGGGGTTGGCGTCACTTCCTGGTATTTGAAGACGCGGTTGACCATGGTGTGTACGCTTTATTTATGACGTAGGACACATGGTCTACTTCTTCTCAATATCACATCTCGCCTTGGAAGACTCCCAGGAGGTGATCTCAGCTTTGAGGAAGAGCCACTGCCCTGGTGTCAGCACTGCTGCTGCCTGGTACTTGGAGAGAGGTGGTCCGTGGCGCGTTCGCTTTATTCTTGGCGCACATTACACGGTCGACCTCTTTGCGGTATCTAATCTCGCCTTGCAAGCTTTCCTGGAGCTAACATCAGCGGCGGGGTGGGGACACTAGGTCTGCGCTCCGTGCAGCTCGGCAGGGTTTGTTTGTGATGCGTTTGTCTTGTGTGTGACGATAACTCACGGGTGGCAGCCTTATTCCCAGCAAACGGCGCTGGCTTGGCGGCTTCAAGGGCAGGGCTAACCTGTGGACGAGCAGAGTGGCCTCAACACGTGCCTGGGTACATGAGATGGTTGACCAGAGAGCACACGCTTTATTTGTGCCGTTTGTGACCTGGTCCACTAACCCTCAGTATCTAATCCCCCCTTGGAGAACTTCCGGAAGCAGCGCCAACTCTGGGGAAGGAGACGATAAAGCAGGGCCGGCCGGGCTCCGCTAGACCTGGAAGAGAGCATCCTCGAGGCGTTCGCTACCCACGCGCCAGACACTGCAAACTTGGACTTGTTTGCAGTAGGATCTTTCTTTGGGGGCTTCCCAGGTGTGAGGCCATCCAAATTCGGGGGAGGGGCATGCTGTCTGCACCACCCCAAAGTACTCAAGTGACCCACTGGCCAGCGTGTGTGCACTTTCTTTATGACCCAGGTCACTTGGGCCACCACACCTCCATATCCAGGGAGTCCTTGGGAGGACCTTTGGGGGAGCCCGCCTTGGCGTGGGGCATCCGTGTCTCTATGATAACTGAGAAAAGTTTGCCCTGTGGGGGGGGGTGAACCAAAAATGGGACAGCTTTTATGAGCAGCGTCTCTATAGCCTCAACACCCTCTGGCCACGATGCCAATGTCAGGAGGTTGAGGATGCCGTCGGGGTCTGCTCCGCTGGGGTACTCGGACGGATGGGTCACGGACAGCATGCATTCATCCAGTGGCTTACACCAGCACTTCAACCACTGCGGTATCCAATTCCATACTAACAGGACGTCCAGGATTGAATGTCAAGTCTGGGGAAGAATCACTGGTGTTCTGGTCAGTGTTCATCCGTGGTACCTGAAGAGAGGTTTTCTGGGTTTCTGTTTCTTTAATGAGGATGAAACACACCTGGTTAACCTCTTTTCCAGTATCAAATCCCATCTTGAAGGCCTTCTGGTCCAGACCTCAGCTTCAGGGACAGATGTTACTGTCAGCTTCCGCCCAGTGGACAGAAATAAGTGGTTGACCACAAAACCTGTGCCTTGTATTTATGACTCATGTCACCTGTTCTACTAACCATCCGTGTCCAGTCCGTATTAACAGGGCTTCCAGGACTGACTGTCAAGTCTGGGGAAGAACCAGTGGCGATTGTATCGGCGTAATTGGTGGTACCTGAGGACAGGTTTTCTAGGTCTCTGTTTCTTTCATGAGGATGAAACACACCTGGTTAACCTTTTTTCCAGTATCAGATCCCACCTTAGAGGCCTTCTGGCACAGATCTCAGCTTCCAGGAAGGGGCGCTGTGGACACGAATTAATGGTTGCCCACAAAGCCTGTCCCATATTTCTGACTTTAATCATCTGTTCCACTAACCATCAATATCTTATCCATTCTTAGGAGTACTTCCCAAGGGGGTGCCTACCTGGAGGAAGACTGTGGTCCCCAAGACCGCTCCATGCCTGGAACATGCAGGTAGGTTACCTGTGGCTGCATTTGTCTTGGACTTAGCCCAACCCACGTTGGTGAATGCCTGTGGCACAGAGAGCATGCCCTGGACAATGTAGGTGCCCTGGACCACTGCTCCTCAGCCTCTGGTTTATTCTGAAAAGATGGCCTAGACATAATGACACCTTTGGGGAGAAAAGCCAGTTCTGAGATCAAGATGAAGCCTCGGGGGTCTCTAGAATTGGTCGGTGGTAGGACCTGTTTATTTCCAACAGGAATTCTGGAGTGGGCTTATTTTAAATCTGGAGGAATGTTTGATATATGCCAGTTTAGGGGAAAGGGCTTTATCCTCAACCCTGGGTCAGGAGAAATAAGCAGAGAGCTGGCCACAGGCCATGTGCTTTACCAGGGACACACCTGGTTCACTTACCATAGTATCTATTCATCCTTAGGAGGCGATGCTGCTGTTAGGGAAGAAGCTGTCTGTAGGTGGTTCTTCTCTGCGGTACTAAGGAGAGGTTTCCTTTGGTGTACTCGATCTTTTATGACAGATCGTTCCCACCGACCACTCTTCAATATCAAATACCAGCTTGGAAGACTTCCTGAATGAGACAGAAGTCGTCAGCTCCAGTCCAGGGTGAGTGAGCTGAGACGTCTGCTTCCCTTGATCTGTATGGTGTGTCTGACACTGATGCTTCTTACCCCATCCTTTTCAGGAGGACTTCATGGAGGCGACGCCAACCTCTGGGAAAGGAAGTGGTTCTTGGCCGGCTCTAAAGCAGGGGCACAGAGGTAGGCTGTTGGCAGTGCGTTTGTTTCGATGGCAATAGGCCGTGACTCAGTTCTGGGCTTTGTCGTGGCATTTGGGGAAGGGGCACCGGGTTCTTGAAGAGGCCCAGGTCTTTCTACTTCAACCCCACTTAGTTTGATGAGGGTCAGAACAGTTGCGGTGGCAGCCGTGATCTTTCACATGCAGCACGACCAATCTTTCCTCTTAGATGATGCCCAAACCGCATTCCTTCCACCCGGAAAGAGCCCCGAGGGAAAAGAGAGAGAAAGATGAGGAAATGGGGCGGTGGGGACGTGCCATCACCTCTGATGGATCCAGGGCAGGTGGCTGCTACCTTCTTGCAGGCTGGGCACTCCGGTGGCTAGGCAGGGGTCAGAGGCAGACTGTCAGGGTGGAGGGAGGCTGCATGGCCCATGACCCTCTCTGTCCTCTGTTCTAGAGGCCAGCTTCAGAGACAAGGGAGGGCACAATTGCACAACTTTGTAAGAGAAAACCTGGACTTTTCTTTTCCTTGATTTTTGACTCCTGTCTCTCCATGCCTGTTAGGGTAGGCCTGCATCCCCACAGAAATGATAAAGAGTCTGAAGAGATCAGTGTTCCCCCTACAGTGAAAAAATTATGGTCAAAGGCATTTTGCAGCCAAACAGAAAAACCAGTCCAGATTTGGCACAAACATTTGGTGAACTGACTTCCAGAAATGAAAGTTGTTTTTCTCCCTTAATTCTACTGAACCACGTGGAAGGCAGCAGCAGGGGTTAAGTAGTGTTTCATCTGGAGGATGGAGGCCTGGCCCTGTTCCCAGCTGTCCCTACCCTACCTTGGCGCTCACTTGACTTACGACTAACCTGATACCATGCATCTGTTTTTAGAACCAACCACAGCTCACCCGGAAGATGACTTGGACCTATAGCCAATTCCATGCAGGGGCCTGGGTGTCAGTCCACTGCGGACCACATCACCTGCCTCTTGACCACAAAATGCGGGGTTTATTTGTGGATTCTCTCCTGATGCATTGACCTTGGGATGCAGACCATTGCTGGGGTACTTCCTGCTGAGGCCTGATGGACTTCCAGAGAGAATATGGTTCCCCCATCAGGAAAGCTCCAATTCCTGGAGAGTGGTGTAACTAAATGTTCTCTGTACTGGTGGAAAATATTTCACAAGTGACCTCTTTTCAGTATCAGGTCTTAAAGGTTTTCCTGGCTGACCTCCAGAAACCAACCCAGGACACTCCATTCAGACTCTCCACTCGCATATGACACGTGACATCTGGTCTACCCAGGGCCACGTAGACTTGGGATAACTTCCCAGAGGTGACACCAACGTCGCTGAAGATTCAGCAATTTTGTTTTTGTTTTCGTTTTCTTTGATCAGTGCTAATCCTTGATACTCGAAGGAGAGGTTGTCCGTGTTGTCTTCTCTTTATTTATGATGAAACATACACGGGAAACCTCTTTTTTAGTATCAAATCCCACCCTGGGGGCACTTCCTGTTCCTGCTGCAGCCTTCAGGGAAGGGGCGTGGCTGCACTCTGAGTAGGCGCGAGGAAGGCGGATTGTGTGTTGTGTGTCGCAGAGTGGGGTGGAGGGCAGCCGGCAGGACCCAGCCCTCCAAGGACAGCTTCTGGAAGGGAAGCCAGTTTGGAGAAGGGCCCATGTTTCTGTGGTGGAGGGAGGTTGCTCCCTGTGCGTTGCAGCTGTTTGATGCCTCGTGGTGGCGGGTGGTAGCTCTTCAGGGTGAGGTCCTGCTCGGATGGCTTTCTGGACACACCAGCCGGTCTCCAGGGTAGCTGAAAGGATGGTAGACCGGTGACGTGCACTTCATTTACGATGTAGGTCACCCGTTTGACTATCCATCAGCACCCAGTCCATCTGTGGGATGACATCTTGGTGCATGTGGCGACTTTGGAAAAGGTGTAGGAGAACTTGGAGCCAGTGTGAATCTGCCGTATTGAGAGATGGGCTGCCCCTTGGCACCCCCCAACCCCCACCCCCGCCTTTTAAAAATAAATAGAAGCCGTTGTCAATGAATAATCTCTTCTCAGTCAAATCCTCCAGGAGGACGGTTAACCTGCACAGAGATGTCAGGGAGGAGGCCTTGGTGTCAGTGCCCACACCGGGGAGGCCCACCGCACAGCACAGGTTGAATGCAGGATGTGTGTAGTACCTGCTTCAGGGGTCCAGTCTGTCCTCAGGACGGGGTGTGTGTGTGTGTGTGTGTGTGTGTGTGTGTGTGTGTGTGTGCAATAGTACTAATGTGGGGAGCATCTGTGCTTGTGATGTCAACTCTCTCCTGTGGGGTCTGAAGAGAGGCTGCCTGATGAGCTTGTCCTGTATAAGATGAATAGCACACGGCTCGTCTCTTTTCAGTAGTAAATTCCATCCTGAAGGATTTCCTGGACATGAAGCCCAGTTCCAGGCAGGGCCATTGGTGTCTGTACCACTACGGGTGAGTGCGTGGATGGGGGACTGTCCTCACAGAGAGGTTTTGATGCGACCTTCTGGGTCGTTATCGCCTGGAATACAGCCTCTCCTTGGGCGGATTTCAAGTCCGTGATCATGACTCGGGGAAGGAGGCTTTGCTGTCATCACCCGTCTCTGTGTCGCTTGTCCAGCTTTGCTTGACTCGGGAGGACCCAAATGGACCGGTTGCTCATCAGTGTCAAATCCTGCTTCAGATGCATTCTGGACGTGACACCAACTTCAGAGAAGGGGTTTTGGGGTCACCATCAATGAAGGTGTGGATATGGGTGTTTCACTCGAGAACATACGTTCAGCTTAGCATGCGTGTCTCTTGGTCGACTAATCCCAGATATCCTTTCCATCCTTAGGTCGACTTCCGGAGATGAGGCCTACTCTGGGGGGTGAAGGTGGGACTCGACATCTGTCACCCTCCTCTCGGGCTGGCCAGCGCATTGGTCTCACAGTGATGGCAGGGGCACCAGAAAGTAAGTGGGAACCCAGAGGCTGCTTAAGGCTGAAACTTGGAACTGGCACATTTCTGTCCGTGTCTCATTGGCCAAAGCAAGTCACACGGCTAAGCCCGAAGGCAAGGGGTGGGAGGTACACGCCACCCACGAGGAGGTTATGGAGAGGGTGTGGAGCCAGTTGATCGGCCGTCCACATGGGCCACCAAGACCTTGTGTTTCATTGTTCATCTGTAGCTCATTAACCCCCAGTGTCCTGTCTGCCGTGGGAGCACTTCCGCAAGCTGAGGCGGGCAGCAACGGTCATAGTCAGGGTCATTCCCTTTACTTTGAGGCAGTGTTGTCCATGAGCCATCGTCTGCGTTTTGACAATCATGAAACATCCCTTCTGGCACCCGTGTCATGAAGACATGTTGCCTGGTGGGCTAGCAGGACCCGTTTGCTCTCAGGAAGTCCGCCGAAGTGACACTCCCGCGAAGCAGAGCTGCTGGACGATTCTGACCCGTGGTACTTAAGGAGAAGTTGCCCGTGTCTTTTTCGCTTTATATGTGACGAAACATTCGCGGTGCACTTCTTTTTCAGTATCCAATTCTGCCTCGAAGACTTCTTGGTTCTGGTGCCAACTTCAGGCAAGGCATGTGGGCACTAGTAGTGGACTGTGGTCAAGATGTTTGCCACCCTGCGGCTTTTCCCTTCCCCAATGTCCCCTGATTTCTCTCATGTCTGCTACGTGGCTCGGCTTGGGTTGAACCTCCCCCACCACCCTACACACACACACACACACACACACACACACACCAGCCCAGGGCTTAGTGAGTCGCTTTATCCCTCCCCCTTTGATGCTGTGATTGGTTCAAAAATGGGCCCTTAACTCCACTGAGTCAATGAGATGCAAGATGTTTGCTGAGGCTTCTGGGAAAGGAACTATCTTTCCCTTCCCTGTGAGAGCTGCCAGAGTAGACCGTCTATGTTCCCTTCAGCCTTGTGATGTGATGATAGTGTGAGCCTTGAAGCTCCTACAACTATTTAAAGATCAAGAGGAGAGTGCCTGGGACCGTGCATGGGGATGTTATGCAGACTCAGAGGAGGAAGCCTATACCACAAAAGGCATATTGGGTCGTTAGAAAGGAAAGGACCTGGGAGACATTGTTTGAGCCCCTGGATCAAACCCTGCCTGAAGCTTGCCCTGCCTCAGCACTTTTCAGTTGTATAAGCCTATCAGTTATATAAAGCATATAAATCCCTTTATTGGTTAAGCCAGTTTGAGTTGGGTTTTATCTTACTTGGGATAGAAACAGTGATACCACAGTGCTGTGGTGATTGGAAAACCTGTACTTCTTTTCAGTTCTATGTGTCCTTGGTTCAGCTGTCTTCAATATCCCAAGGTGGGTTCTTGGTGAAAAGTGACTTTTTCTTGTGGACTTACTGTGTTTGTTTGTACTTCAGAAGTGTTGTCCTCGTGGTTTAATTTATGGATGACAAATAATGCCTGATTAATGTGTTTTGTGTCCAGGGAAGGGCCATTGACATGGGCCCCTCTCCAGGAGACCTGAAGGACGGTGGACCCCAGAGCGTCTCCCCTGCCTCCTTCACCCCCAGGGTCCCCTTCTCCCTGGAGGGCTTCCTGACAGTGACAGTGACTTTGGAGAAGACATCATTTCCTCGCCCCTGCTGTTCTGTGGCTCTCTGTGGTGGGTTTGCTGTATGTCACGTCATATTGAATGGCCGGCATTATAGAACTAAACCACGTCTCAGAGGAACCAGGCGTGCCTGTAAGGAGGGGACACTGGAGTCAGAACCACGCCAGGAGCACGGAGGGATGGTCCAAGGGCCGCAGATGCTGCTGCGGTGGCTTGTCTCACCTAATTCGAGGTCCGTGGTTTCCCATCTCTCAAGAGGATGCCTTACCGGAACCCCTGATTCACAGAGATTTTCTTTCAGGGTCCAAGACCATCCCGTTTCCTCTGAAACGATGCCCTCCCTCAACCTTGTGGAGCTGATGGCAAACGGTCTGGAATCCATCTGCCCTGATTATGGAATTCTGCCCATGAGCTCTTCCTGGAATCCTGAAGCAGAGGGAGGCTGGGTTGGTTTGCTTTATCCATGATGACGGCTGCGCAGTCTGCCTCTGCTCTGTGTCAGCGTCACCTGCGAGGGCTTCCCAGACGCTGCAGGCGAGGAGTGCCATCTGCCTCCTCCAGGGTGAGCAGATGCCCCATTGCTCTCGAGCACACGTTGGACACACGCTGTTGGCCACGGTCTGGCCACTGCGCCCTGACGCTCAGTATCCCTTCCACACAGGTGGACCACTGACAGTGAGCACAGCGCCTGCCCATCACTGCTGACCTCTGGCACCTGAAAAGAAGTTGCCCATGTTCTTTTCGCTTGATACGTGCCGAAACAAACATGGTGCACTTCTTTTTCGGTATCAAATCTCACCTGGAGGAGCTCCCTGGCCCTGAAGGAACTTTGGTGTCACTGCCTCTCTGGGTATGTCAGTGGAGGATTGCCCCTTGTCCACTGTGTGCAGCCGTCCTCGGTCCGAACGCAGGCAATGCCTGCCTCTAAAAACGGGCACGGATGGCGAGGCCTTGATCATATGTCCACTCCCCGCTGCAAGGGAGGCTGGGGAAACATGTTTCCAGGTTCTATTGCTAAGGATTTCCCCCAGCATTTGAGAGGGGTTCAGAGGAGAGCAGCCCGCCCCCAAAATAATACAACTAAATAGCGGTAGTGACGACAAAAGCACGGGGACGATGGAAGCGACCCACCGGATCTCTCCAGAGACGGAGGCGCCTGGTGCCCAGGTGCCTGGCTGTGAGCTGTGATTGGACTGTCACCCACACATGCATAGTGGAGTTGATCGGGGACACCTGCTGTAGTGGAGGGTGGCGGTCCCTGTGGTTCTGGGAGAACGGTGTTCCCAGGGCAGCCATTTTTGGGGGACTAATTCTGCCCAGCCCACCTCTTTCCAGGTTCCAGTCCAGTGCCGGAGGGATGTGCTCCCAGATGCCAGAGAAGGGACATTGGTGTCAGCCCCCGATCGGGACCAGCACGTGGACGTGCCTCCTGAAAGACGCTGCTGTCCAGTCTTTTGGCCTCTGCGCTCCATCCATCTCGAGGCCGTCTTCCTGTAGGAGGTGCCGTGGGGCTCCACGGACCGTTCTGTTCTGTGGTACTTGAAGAGAGGCTTTCCCAGGTGAATTCGTTTTCTTTGTGACGAGTCAGGCTTGGCCAGCCTCTTTTCAGTATCAAATCCAACATGGAGGAGAGGCCGTCGGAGCTGGGGCTCTCGGTGTCGGCGGCTCCGTAGGGCAAGTGGCCGGTTGCTGTCTAGAGAGTGTTCTGGTGGCAGTCCTGGTCACCCGGTCCCCTAACGCTCAGCATCTGTCTTCCCTAGGAGGAGTTTCTGGAACTCTGCCAGCTGGGACCAGAGGCCTTGGGGTTACTCTCGGTGCTATGTTTTGGTACTAGAAAAGAGGTTATCCGTGTTTCTTCGCTTTATTTATGACGAAAAATACGGGTGCACTTCTATTTGAGTATCATACCCCGTCACTGAAGCCCAGCACTGACTTCCGTGAAGAGATGTTGACGGCAAGCCCCATGGGTGGCACTCGGGCAATGCTGGCCTCAGCGGACGCCTGTGTAACGGTTGGCTCCTGCCCCACCCATCCTCGGGGGCCTGTCCTCCTTCAGAGACCTTCATGGGGGCAAAAACACCTTGGGAGAAGAAGCAGCTGTCATCTGAGGTCCGTCGAGACAGGCTGTCCAACCTGTTTTACTGAGTGTAGTACCACCCTTCTGGATGACGGGAAGGTCCAGATGCGGGAGTACTTGCCGGGGTTTCTGAACCGAGCTGGGCATCCTGGGTCGGACACATCCCACCCGGCCCCAGGGCCCTAGCGTCTCCAGAGCCCGGAGGACCTCCTGGAGGGGATTCTGGTTCTGAGTCGCCTGTGGAATGTGGACAGTTGCCCGATGCCTTTGTCCTATGCCCGAGGAGACATGCAAGGTACAGCTTTCAGAACTGAGCCTCTTTTCCCACCGTGCAGGCCCTCAGCCTCCTGCAGCTGATGTCGGGGAGGGCCACTCCTACCTGCACACCCAGGTACGTCACAGGAAGCCTCGGGGGGAGCTTGAGGACTTTGCCAGCGTCTGTCCTCTGTGCATGAGCCCTCGCCGTCCACTTCCTTTGCAGGACGCCCTGGCGGCTGGAGGAGAAGCGTGTCGCGGAAGCTGGTCTGAGATGCTCGAAAGGAGGTTGTCCGTGATGTATTTGCTTTATTTGCGGCAGATATTGCACGGTTGATCTCTTTTCTTCATCAAATGCCTTCTCGAAGGACTCGCTGCGCGCGGGGTCATGTTCGGGTGGGGGGAGGGGAGGGGGGAGGTGCCAGCCCCTCTCCGGGGGCAAGTGAACAGATGGTTGACCAGATGACGAGTGTTCCTCTTTTGTTGATTTGATTTTGCGGATTAAGAATTTATTGAATGAATCACCCTATCACCCTGCTTCTTAAGGTAGATCTATCAATGTGAAAAATGAGGTTGTGTAACACCGATTTCTTTGAAACAACTGACCAATAAATGTGAACAAAAACTTGTTTAACACGGTTTTCAGATTTTAAGAAGAATCCTGAAATATACACCATCCAGTTCCTTGGTTTCCAAAGCTTAACCTCTGAAAGAACAGATGAACCACGGGACATACGCTGAACAAATTATAATGATAAAGATGAGATGATATAGGAATTTTTTTTTTTTTTTTTTTTTTTGGCGGTACGCGGGCCTCTCACTGATGTGGCCTCTCCCGTTGCGGAGCACAGGCTCCGGATGCGCAGGCTCAGCGGCCATGGCTCACGGGCCCAGCCACTCCACGACATGTGGGACCTTCCTGGACCAGGGCACGAACCCGTGTCCCCTGCATCGGCAGGCAGACTCTTAACCACTGCGCCACCAGGGAAGCCCCGATATGGGGATTTTTATGACTATATGGCAAGTGTACTGATGCTTCAGTACATAACTTATTTTCATGTAAAATAAAATAACTTTAATAATAACTTTTTGAAGGGAAAATACCAGCCTTCTTGGGAAAGTTACAATTTCCAAATGCTTAACGGGAAGAGACCACGAGGTCGTTACACTCTCTCCAAATGTCCCTATATCTTATCTCATCTAATTGTCTCTGACTTACGTTTCTGTTGTTTTCCTGGGGGCCAGACTGCTGTTATTAACACGTACTTCTGTCTTAAGCTTGGAGGGGGTTCGTCAAGATTTGTGGGCAAGTGGTTTATTCAAGGAGAGCTCTCCGGGAAGGTCATTCCAGGAGGAAGTGGGGGTAACAGAAGAGGGAGGGGGTTAAGCGAAGCAGTGAGTAGACACGGTTCTCAGCTCGCAGGCCCTTGGTACCCCAGCCGGCATTCTAGCTTTAGCGGGACACTTACTGTGTGATGCCAGCTTCTTGGAAGAGACAACAGGTAGGATGACATTGCTTTCCCAGGGTACTTGAAGAGGAGTTCCTTAGCTAGTCACTACATCTGTCCCAAATCTCACCTGGCTGCCTACCGTTCAATTTTTTTAAGAAAACCCAACTGGGAATTATTCCTTGATAGCATGCCCTTCTCGTTCATGGCCGTGCTTGTTAGAACCACTCCTGGGTACATGAACGATGTTGGCCCCAGACTTAGACCCTCTGATCCCCTAACCAGCCATGTGTCTCACTTATTCTGGACAAGGCTTCACGGAGCAAGCACCAACCTGGACGGCGTGGCATAGCTCTCGATGGTGCACGAAAAACACTGGTCCCCGTGTGTTTGCTTTATTTATGACAAATGATGCTTGGGGGGACTTTGGGGGATCAGGATTGCTTCCTCAGCAAGTCTCAGCTGCAGGGGAGGGGCTGTGGCTCTGCAGATGATGGGGGTGACCTGGTCCGCCCCCCTTGGGATCCATTCATCTCTAGGAGGAGTGCCTGACTCACCCTTGTGACAGACACTGCTTTTTCAGGTCAAGGCTTTTTTGAACCAATTCCAACTTGAGAAAAGCAATACTGGAGTTGGGTGCCTCTTTGTGGAATATGAACAGAGGGTCAACCAAAGAGCGTGTGCTTTGTTTCCGAAGAATGCCGATTGGCCCTTTTTTCTTCAATACTGAATCTGTGTTTAGGAGGACCTCATGGAGGTGATGGCAACCTTGCAGAACAGGGACTGAGTCTGGGATTATTGCTGATTTATTGTTTGCTTTTGGAGGTGCACTTTACCAGGAGTTCACAGCACCTGTTCCGGTAAGTCCCTGTGTCCCCCCATCCACCTGAAAAATGATTTTTCTGGAAGTTGTGCAATTTTTTTAGTGGGGGTGGTGGTGGCTGGTGAACCTCATACTTTGCTGCCTCTTGGTTGCGTTTGAAGAGATATTGTTTGTGATCTATTTGTCTAATATACCCAACAGCCTATCCTGCCGACTTATCCACTCCTGCCCATTGGGACCTTCCAAACACAAGTCTCGCTTTCTGGAAGGTTCTTTGATGTCCTCATCCCTCCAAGGTATGTGAAAGGCTGCTTGACTGTCCCACACACTTTCCTTTGCCCTGTGCCATCGGGTGCCTCAGGAGGGCTCCACGGAGCTGGGCTTGACTTTAGGAACGTCATAGGATTTTGCTCTTTCTTTCTATGATCTTTTTTGGAACTTAAAGAATGGTTATTCCAACTGTATTTGCTTTATTTATGGTGACTTTTTGAAGTACATCCACTTTTCCAGAATGAGACCCTGCTTTCCCAGGCCCCATCGGGGAGGAGACGTCAGGGTTACCCTCAGCAGGGGAGTGACATTAGGGCAGACCCGAAGCCACGTGCCTCTGGATCAGGCCCATCTTCGGGAGCCTAAGAGGCTGGGGTCTGACGTCGTGGTTCCTTCATGGAGCTCAGGAAGGGCTCGGCTGCCCAGCGTTTATTCATTCTGGCCGACGCGTGCTGTGGCTTGTGCTCCCCAGCGCTGCTCGACGTTTGATATTCAAAAAGTGGATGTTCCTCCTATGTTTACAGGATTTACGGTTAAGCATAGAGGAAAATCCACATTTTCAGTATCTAAAGGTGCTTTTAAAACATTTCTGCACACAAATTCCCCCCTCAGGGAAGAGAGGAAGGTTAATGCCCACCCAACACACACACTCACTCACACACTCACATACACACACACTCTCACACACACTCACACACACACTCACACAACACACACTCTCACATACACTCACACACTCACACAACACACACTCTCACACACACACACACTCTCACACAACACACGCTCTCACATACGCACTCACACACACACACACGCACTCACACACACGCTCACACTCTCATACACACACTCACACACACACACGGAGGGAGTGATTGCAAGGTGGACCCCAGCCCCTTTCTCCCTTCGTGATGGGACAGGTGGCCTCCCCGAGCTCGCCGCTGTGGCCGCGCCCCGTTACCTGTCCTGTGTTACCTTTATCTTTGATGGATTTGTGCTCAGGTTCACGCTTTCCGGGACTAAATCCTTCTTTGGTATTTAAAAGGTGGATATTCCTTCTATGTTTATGTTATTTGTGGTTAAACATAGAGGAAATTCCGCGTTTTCAGTATCAAAAGCTGCTTGGAAACTTCCCTGGACTGAACTCTCCACCAGGGAAGCCAGGCGGGGCTAAGCCCCTCCAGGGTAAGTGGAAGTCGGTGGGCCCCAGCACATGTGGTCCATTCGCGCCATATGTCTGTGGACCACCCGCTCGTCTTGGGGAGACCCTTCCCGCCGAGCTGCCCGCTAGGGGGAGAGGCTGGGGTCCCGTTCCTCCAGAGCAGCTCAGCAGTCTTTGCTGTGAGCCGTGACTCTAATTTCGGATCGATTGTGCCTGGGGTCATGCTTCCCAGGATTCATCCTCTTTGGTATTTAAAAGGTAGGTTTTCCTTCTATGATTACATGTTTGATGGTTAATCATAGAGGAGAATCCACATTTTCAGTATCAGATGCTGCTCTGGAGACACTGTCGGGACTGACACGGCAGGCAGGGGTGTGAGGCAAGGCTGAGCCCCCGACCCGGGCGAGTGGAAAGATGGTGGGCCGCGGAACACGTGCTCCGTTGGTGCCACGTGTCTGCCGACCATCACCTTTAGAAGCCCCCTCTCGCTGAGGAGCCCACCGGCCCAGGAGGCCGTGGCGTGTGGCCGCAGCTCTGCCACGGGACCGCACGCGGCTTCCCTGGCCGTCTTGCTTCCACTTTTGGTGAATTGGGCACATTGGTCCTTTCCAGAACTCCATCTCTCTTTGGTATTTAAAAGGTGGATATTCCTTCTATGTTTACGTGATTCATAGATAATCATAGAGGAAAATCCATGTTTTCAGCATCAAATGCCGCTTTGGAAATATTCCTGGAAGAGACTGGAGGGCCAGCCTTGCTCCCGGCCCCCTGGGCCTGGCAGGCAGGAAGGTGGTGGGTGGGCAGCATGCCGTGTCTTAGTTAAGGACGGTTGCCGGGGGGGTCTTCCACACTCAGGAGCCATTTCTGGCCAAGCAGCCCACCCAGTGAAGTTTACGTTGTGGGCCTGCCGTCTGCTTATCCGTGGAGGCTTGTCCGCCAGATGTGACTTTCATGTTTGATGACTCAAGCACAGATTCGAGTTCTCCTGGACAGAATCCTTCTTTGGTATTTAAAAGGTAGATTCTCCTTCTATGAGTACATTATTTATGATTAATCATAGAGGAAAATCCACGTTTTCAGTATCAGATGCTGCTTGGAAACCTCCGAGGATGTGACTTCGCCATCAAAGAAGAGGTGGTGCGGGGGTGTCCTGTGCTTTGTGTGAGATGTGCGGTCTGGCCGACTTACCCTCGGCCTGGTTGTGTTGTCTTGAGGCTGTACTCTCGGGATTACTTCATTGACCTTGAATGAATTTTGTTCTCTGTATGTTCACCGTGTTTATAATGCATTTTCCAGAATCCCCTCTTCTGCAGTCATCTTAGAGGTTACCTGGGTAGGCTGTCAGTGTTAGGAAGAGGCACTGGCGGGGGTACCATTTCTGGGCACACGGAAGGAAGGGATGCGTGGTTCACCCACGGGCGGGAACTCTGCATGCAGCCGTGTGTTGCCTGCTCGCTAACCCTGCAATATCCAATCTGTTTATCTTAGGCTCACTGCTGGAGCTGAGGCCAACTTTGTCACCATGAGAGTGGCTTTCCCACCAGTGGTGTTGTTTGCTACTTGAAGAGAGATTATCCTTCCTGTGTTTGCATCCTTTGTAATGAATATACAAAGGGCAAGTTCTCTCCGAGGAGCAAACGCCTGCCTGGGAAGACTTCCCGGAGACGAGGCTGGCCTCTGGGAGCATCAGAGGCCAGAACCGCCGCAGGGTAGGCAAATGCATGGTTGACCACGCGGCATGTGCCTCTCTCTTACTGTTTGTGACCTGGTCTCTCGCCCCCTGCCCCATCCCCTGCATCCTCCCGAGAACTTTCTGGAACAGATGATGGCTTTGGAGAGGATGCAGTGGTTTCCTTTTCAGATGCTCTTCTGTTTAGAACGTGCTGCCTTCCTTGGTGGGCCTGTTGAGCGTAATGATGAAGCACCCGTGAAATGTTACTCTGGCCTTTCTCCCCAGACATGATGCCAGTGTATCTCCCAGATATGAGAAAGGAGGGTCAGCAACAAGCCAGTGTCTGGTTCATCCTTGGGTCATCTGGTCTACCCACTCTCCACACCCAGGCCATCCTTGGGCTGACTTCCAGGTCTTAACTTCCATTTGAAGGAGGGAATGGGTGCCGTTGCCAGTCCAGAGTAAGGGAATGGGGTAGCCCCAGAGCACCATGTTTTGTGGGACTTGCCGTGGGACCATAAGCCCCCGTGCTCTCTTGGTCTTTAGGCCTCTTCTTGGCATCATTGCCAATTGTGATGGGAGGACGCTGGGGTTACTGATGTCCTTATCTGTTTCATTAGATAGACTTGGCCCATGGGGACTCTATTTTCCTTCGGTGAATCTTGCTCTAGTCAAGTGCTTTTGAGTAATAGCTCAAGTGGCTTTTTGGACACAATGCCAAGTTCAGGGGGAGGGACACTGGTCTTAATGCTGCTATACGATTTGTGGATAGGGGTGGATCATGGAATGTGTTGGTTTTCTCTTTTGCTGTTTTCCTTTAACGATGCATGCTATTGTGTCTTCTAACCGCAGCAGCCGACCTGTCACCGGGGGGACGTCCTGGAGGGAAAGGCTTTGGGCAGAGGGCGGTTTTGCAGGCTCTGAAGGAATGTCAGCCAGCTGACACTTGCTGTCGAGTCATACAGGATCCCGCTGTCTTTGGGAGACAGTCCTATCTTGGAGAGATGCTGGGAAGTACAGCCCATCCCAGGGCTGGGTCACAGTGTACAGGGTCAGTGTTGTCACTGGCCCCTCCCCCTTGGTCTCAGGCCCCGCAGGAGGTGAAGCCCCCTCTGGGGAAGGTGCGGCGTGGTCCTCACTGGAGCTGCTCTTTGGTACTTGAAGAGAGGATACCCTTTGTATGTTCACTTTATTAATGGCGAATATACAGAGGGAGACTCTTATTTGCGTATCAAACTCTGACCGGGAAGGCGGCTTGGACCCAGCTCCGTCTTCAGGACAGAGACACTGTTCTCAGCCCCTCTCAGGTATGTCCTAGCTTTGCAGGCCCTGACGTGGGCCTCGGCTGTGATGCGGGCCCCAGGTCCTCCTCTGGGGGACTCCCCGGAGGCTATGCCATGCTGGCAGGGGACAGGGGTGGCCTTTGGCGCACGCTGTCTATTGTCTGCACTGACTTTAATGGCGGTTTGCTTTTTTAAAGATGACTCGTGCGTGGACCTGCCCTTTGTCACTACCAAATCATACCCTGGAGGCTTCCCGGTACAATGTCAAGCTCAGGAGGGAGACCTTGATGTCAGACCCTTTCAAGGGTAACGCATGAGTGACGGTGGACCACAGGGCTCTGGCTTTATTTACGATGGTTCCAAGCAAGCTTGACCAACCCCTGCAAGTCCATCCTGGAGGGCTTCCTGGAGGTGGCACCCACATGGGGAGAAGAGGCTGAGATTTGCTCATCAATGCTCCTCTTCAGTGTTCGGGAGGACACCCTCCTGCTCAAGGTCCCCGAGCTGAATCTGTAAGAACTATTTCTGTTAGTGATCTGTGGCTCCAGTCCCTCCTGGAGACAGTGTCCTCCACGGGAACTGCCCGGCTCTGGGGAAGAGCCGTGGGAGCCATCGCCCTGGGCCAGGTATGTGGATGCTGAAGGTCAGAGGGAAGTGGTTTTGTCTCGATGTTTGTTCTCTAGTCCTCTGACCTTCCTGCATTCTGTTCATCTCTAGGACGATGGCCGGAAGACGAGGGCTCTGGTTCTGCGTTTGTGGAGACATTTCTTGGGCCACATGACCGTCCACTTGGCACAGCCTGACCGCCCTGGGGGTCCTCAGGCCCTGAGGCCAGCACTGGGGAAGGGGACTGCAGCAGCCGATGTCAAGGAGAGGGAATGTCATCTACAAGAGGTGGGCACCTCACCCGGGGGATGAGTTAGGTCACCTGCTGGCCGGTAGCCTTCAGTTTCTTCTTCTTCCATAGGGGCCTCCTGGGGGGGTAGAGGCCGCTGTGGGGAAGCGCTCGTGGTCTGCCGTCTCCATTTCCTGTGGTACGTGGCGTTTGACTCCTTTTCAGTGTCAGCTCTTTCCTAGCATGGCTTCCTGGGCGTAATGCCAACCTCCGGGGGTAGGGGGTGTGGGGAGGAGGCTGGTGCTAGAACAGGACACTGATGTCCACACCCCTGTGGGAGGTATGAGGGTGACCACAGGGCCTTTGCGTTATCTACGATGTAAATCCGCCCAATCCCCTTGCCCTCAGTGCGTTATCAGGAGAACTTCCTGGAGGAGGTGTCCAGGCTGGCTCCACCCCCAGCGTTGTTCTGTGGAAAGTGAGAGGCTGGCTGAGCTCTGGGCACACTCTTGAAGGTCGTGAGGTTGATCTCCGTTTCAGGAACAAGTCCTAATTTGGAGTGATTCCTGGAAATGAAGCTGATTTCAGTGATGGAGCCCTGGCTTCTGCCCCTCCCCGGGCTAGTGGGATGGAGAGCAGACCAGTGGGCACACACCTGGCAGGAGGCGTTTGCCCCCTGGTCTCCAGATCCTGCATCCCCCACCCCCTCCCTAGGATGTTTCCCAGGAGACGAGGCCAGCTCTGTGAACGGTAGCGATGGACCTGCCCAATGCTATTGTTTGGTACTTAAAGCGAGGTTGCCCTTTGTATATTCGGTTTTTTGACATAGAATATACAAGGGCAAGCTCTCTGTGAGTATCAAACCTTGGACCCAGTCCACAGGCAGCGAGGGATTCGGTACGTGTGTGCATGACCTTGTGCCCATTGGTGTGTGGCATATCGCTTTAAGGTCACCGCTTTGCAGAGGTGACTTCTCAGGCACACGGCTGACTTCGGAGAAGGCGGTGGCCCCCGGGAACGTCACCCCTCCCAGTACTGCATTGGCGGGGGCGGGGGTCAGGAGGCATGCGCTGCGTGTGTGGTCCGGGGCCTGAGAAGGCCAGGTCGGCGCTTGTGTGGGCGGTGGTTGCATCATCACTGCACGTGTATGCTGGGTGCCCGCGAACTGAGCCACTAACCCTCAGCGTCTAATTCATCCCCAGGACTGCGCCTTGAAGACATGCCAAGTGCCCCCAAGGCAGTGGCTTTCTTTCCGTGCTATAACCTTTGGTGCTTGGAGAGTGGTCATCCCTGTCCTGTTCGTTTTACTCATGTCGAATCGTACAGGGTCATCCACTTTTTCAGTATCAAGAGCGCAGACCGTAGAGTCCGGTTTCCTGTGTTTGGATCCCGCCTCTGACACTTACTAACCGGGCAACCTTGGGCAAGGATTTCATCGTGCCGTGCTGCTGTCGTGGAAGGGGAATTGGAGAGCTCCTGGGGGCTGAATGAGTTAAGACTCGTACACGGCTTAGAGCAGAGTCATAGCCAGGACTCTATGTGCTAGGAAACCGTTGGTAATGGTGATGTGATTATTAAAATCTCTCCTTGGTGTTTTGGAGCGATGTTGAGATGTGGACAGCAAACTCCCCCCCTCTCAGGTATGTGAGTGGATTCTCAAGCCCAGAGTCTCTGCTGTATTCACGATGGGGGTGGCCTAGGCTTTGGAAGTACAGCAGCTAAGCCCTTCCCGTGATGGCATTCAGAAAAGGAAGCCAAGTGCAATGGGGGTCGTCAGGCCCACGACCGCGGGGCCACTGAGAGCGTTCGCTCCAGGGAAGGGGGACAGTCCTTGGCTACCCGGCTGAGCCACCCTCCGCCCTCTGCAGGGCGCTAGGGTGTGGTCCCTGAGCAGAGCAAGGAGCAGCTCTGTGCCCCCTCCCCGGTGCCCAGAGAGACGTGGTCCACGACGCATGCTTTGCGAGCGTGTGCGTATGGTGCGTGCACGCGTGTGTGTGTGCGCGCCTGGGCTGCCCGAGTTGCGGTCACTGTGCATCCTTGAGCCAAAGACCTGGAGGTGCCGGTGTTCCTGTCCACGTTGCTGTTTCATACTTGGGGAGAAATTATCCTTGGTGTGTTCGCTTTATTTGTGATGAATCATACAAGGACAATTTCTTTTTGAGTATCAGATCCTGCCTCGGCGGACTTCTTGGGCCCTGTGATCAGTTCCACAAAGAGACGCACGTGTCGACCCCTCTTGGGGCTCCTGCCCGGCTGGGGGCTGGGAAAGTTTGCAGTGGCTCGTGCTGGGGGACCAGTGCTCTAACCTTCAGAACCCTGGCCACAGGGCCAAGCTTGGCAAGGGGCCGGTGGGCTCCCTGGTGCTCCTCTGACCTGCATTGGTCGTGGACATGTGTTCAAGGCTCAGCAAATCCTGCTTCTGGAAGGTCCTGCTTGGACACCCAGCCAACTTTAAGGTCAGGTCATTGGTGTCAGCTCCCCTCCCCACCTGAGGATGTGACCAAGCCCCAAGCGGGTGACTGAAGCTGACCCACTAACCCTCATTGGCCCACCCGAGAAGAACTTTCTGGAAGGGACCCTGACCTTAGAGAAGACGCCAAGCTCTTCTGGATGGCACAATTCTTTGGTGCTTAAAGAATGGTTGTCCGTAGTACGGTCTCTGTATTCATGGTGATTAACATCGGACAACCATTGTTTTAGTATCCAGATTTGCTTCACCAGTTTTCTCGAGCAAGGTGCCGACTTCAGCAAGAGGACGTGGGGGCCTGCCCCACCACGGAGCATGGCTTTATTGACAATCTGTAGCAACTAATTCAGGGACCTCAGGATGCACGCCAGCAGTGCGATGCCCTTGAACTAACACACACCAGCTTTGGGGCAGACCTGCAGTTCGGGTGCTCAGGGCCATTTGGAAGATGCTGATAATTATTCATCTGTCTTTCTCTTCTTGTTATTCGATCTCAGCCATGAGGAATTCCTGGAAGAGAGGGTGCTGTCTAGTGTCTCTCTAGGCAGCTGGAAGGTGGACTGGGGCGTCTGGGTCCCACACCCCCTGATCTTTGGCATAAATTCTGAGCATGGAAGACGTCCTAGAGGAGATGCAAAATTAAGGAAAACACAGTCCATTTCCTGCCACCACTACTGTTTGGCCCTTCCAAGGAGCTGTCTACTGAATGTCCCTTTTATTCTTGAGGGACGTGGCATGGCTACATGCCTGTTTCTGGATCCACCTCATCTTAGAGACACTCACGTGGAACACAGACCCTGGGAATAAGGCATGTGGTCAACGGCACCTCTGGGCTGTGTGCGTGCGCGTGTGTATGTCTGTGTGTGTGTGTGTGGGGGGGGGGGGTGTGTGTGTGTGGGTGTATGAATTGTTGGCTAGAGGGGTGTTTCTCCAACTTTAACATGCTTCTAAGATTTTCATCACCTAGGGATCTTGTTAAAAGGCAGATTCTGATTCAGGGACCAAGATTCTGCATTTTTAGCAAGTTCCCAAGTGATGCTAATGCTTCTGGTTGGTGGACGACACTCGGAACAGTTCGGGGAGACGTTGTGCTTTCTTTGTGATGTGTGTCCCCCATCGTGAGAGCACTCCCCAGGTCAACGCGTTGCTCTTTGGTTTGTGAACAATGGCTCTATGCGAAGGGCTCTCTTACGCATAAATGTTACGAGATTACTCTTCCTTAGAATCAAATCCTGCCTCAGAGGGCTTTCCGGATACAAGACCCACGTCGGGGAGAGGCCACCACTGTCAAGACTCGTCAGGCACCAGGCCGACAGCCGTGTTGACGACTGGGGCCATCGAATTCTGGGGTTGTCCGTTTCCAGTCAGTCCAAAGCAGCATTCCTGGGACCGAGGCCGTCTTTTGGGGAGCCCCTATCTTGGGGATCCATGATGCACTCCGTTTTATCAGAAAAGGTATTATCATGATGGCGTCGCTTCATCTCCTCGTTTCTTCTTGTCATCAAATCCCGCCTCTCAGGAATCCCTGGAGAAGCTTTTGTTGTTGTTTTCAGGACTGAACCTGCTTTGGATGTCTTTCTGAGCGTGGTTCCAACTCTGGGGTTCGGACTTTGGTGTTGGGGCCCAGGACCCAGGTACGGGGATGGAGGATTGATGACGGCACATGGGCTTTCTTTTCAGGATCTGAGCTCCCGGCTCCCTGACCCTTGGGCTTCAGCTCATCCTGAGAAGAACCTTCCGGAGGCAAAGACGACCGACGGTGGGGAAGAGGCCATGGTTTTCGTTTCAGAACTGTTCAGGGATATTTGAGGAGAGGTTATCCGTGCTATGTTCGCTTGGTTCATCATGAATAATACATGGTTAACCTCTTTTTGAATATCAAACTCTGCCTCGAGGGCCGCCGCACAGGAGACGTGAGAGCGTGTGCCTGGTGTGAGCTGTTGGCCCGGGGCCTGGCTGAGCTGTGGAAGGCATGCTTCCTGGAAGGGAGGCTGGCCGGGGGAGGCGCCCGGGGTTGCTTTGCAGTGGTTTTGCAGTGAACTTGATGTGTTTTTACGAGTTGGACAAAGTCACCCAGCCTTTCAGCCCAACCTGCCTTGGGGTGAGGGTGTGACGCAGGGTCAGCTCCAGGGACGGGACCGCTGAGTCCACGTCGCTGCAGGGCCAGTCCGTGGGTGCCTGACGGCTGAGCCTCCCTCAGGGAGCGAGAGCTCTCCCCGGCCCTGATCCTCCAGACCCCGTCCTTTGCAGGGTGGCTTCCTAGAGGCTATGCCGGCCCGGGTGGAGAGGATGTGGTTTCTGCTCCCTTGGGACCTTGAAGGAGAGGTCCCTTCGTTCGCGAAGATTCCTCTGAGGGCAATCTGTTTTCGAGGGTCAAGTCCTACCCAGGACAGCTCCCCAGAAGCAGGGCCACCATCTGTCTCTCCAGGTGTGTGAAAGGCAGGCCATCCTCTGCTCGCCTCCCTAGTTCCCTCCAAGGTCACTGACCCCCGTGTCCATTTGCTCTCCAGGTAGATTTCTCCGAGGCACTGCCGGCAGAGCCAGCAGCGTTCCGGTCCCTCCGCGTGGCACTTAAAGAGACTGGCTTGGGGCCGCACCCCCTTGCCTCACTCAGGAGGAGAACGGGCCGGCTGATGCCTCTGCAGCCCTGCCTCAGGGTGCTGCTCGCATGCAGTGCGGCCCCGAGACTGGATCTCCCCTGCTTATGGGGGCGGGAGGCTGGCCCAGATCCCGTCTGGTGGAGAATGGTGGCTTCTGTGCCCCACCACCTCTGGGATCTTGACTGTATGAACATCCCGGGGCTGCCGCAAGGCCCCGCTGCTCCCGTCTTCCTGGCCTTATTGGCTGTGTGGTGGCCGGCACAGTGGAGTCCTTTCATGGCATCAGTGCAGGATGGATGCCCACTGGGGATGCCAGCTTCACAGTAAGAGAACTGTCCACCTCCCCCTAAGGTACGTGACTGCAAAGCTGACCCCAGGGCATGCCCTGGATGGAGGCATGTGTCCTCAGTGCACGAACCCAGAGAATGCCTTCCATCCTCAGGTGACACCCCAGAAGTGACCCAAGCTTTGGAGGCGAGACGCCGGTGTTCTTGTCAGTGTGAGCACGAGGGGCCGTTGGGGTGCTCATCCGTCGTTCGTGGCCGAGATCCTGGCACCATGGAAGATTGAGTGGTGGTATCCCACTTGTAGGGTGGGGATCTATGGCCGCCCCCTCCGCAGGTCCACGGGTGGAGGGTGGGCTGTGAGGACCCCCGGGCCCTCAGAACACAGTCATGCATAGGGGACCTCAGGGGCCAGGCTGTTTCAACACTCAGGTTCACTACATCTCCCTTGAAGAGGCTTTTGGTCTGGAGAGCACTGTATTTGTGGCTGTGTGACCGGTCTTTCCGCTCTGGTTATCCCACTCAGCCCAGGACGACCTCGTGGAAGGTACCTCTGTTCCAGGGAAAGGTTATTGCTCTCGGTGCCAATCCAAAGTCTAAGGAGGGCTAATGTGACCCCTGACCCTCAGCATCTAGTCTACATACAGGAGAAGCCCATGGGAGAGGGGGGCTTCTCCTCCACCACACCTGATCAGGTGCGGTCCGTGGCAGGGTCGCTCCCCAATGCTTGTTCTGTTATAAATGTAGTGCCGTGTTACATCCTTCCTGGACCTAATTCCATCTTCAGGAAGGAAGTACCTCCCCCCAGCACTTGAAAGAATGGCCCATCTCAGACCCTGGACCTTCATTAGGATGAAGCCACCTAGTCCCCCAGCTGCAGCATCGAGGCCTTGAAAACTCAGCCTCCAGGGCTGAGCGGCAGCAGGGTTGGCTGTTGGGGCATCCCCGTGTGTATGGCTAATCACATCTGAGCTGCTGTTTTCCAGGACAAGCTCCCCCCTGGAGATGTGCTCCGACAGGACTCCAACCCGAGGGCAGGGCGTGGTCCATGATAGGGGAATGGATGGTTGATCAGAGAACATACATTTTATCAATGATGTATGTCAGCTGATCCACAGTCCCTACCTATCCAGTCACTTCTTGGGACAGACTCCGGAAGCAGAGGCGCTGGTTCCTTCTCCATGCTAGTACCTGGCCCTTGAAAAGACCTTCTCCTTGCCGGTTGGCTCTATTTATGCTGAGTCATGTAAGGGAAGGTTTGTGTTTTTCAGTATTGATCTTGCCTGGGAAGCTTCCTGGGAAGAGCTGTTGGCCTCAGCGCCTCCCCAGGGGACAGGAACGCATGGTTGGCCGGAGAGCATTTCCACGCGTGCTTGGCCAGTGGGCTTTATTTCCAACGGGCCGCACCCGATCCTCCTATAACCCTCGGTCCCCAATTCACCCTTAGGAGGACTAGCTGGAGGGAAGGCCGACTCTGGTGAAGACATGGTTCATCAGCGTTAGCCTTCGGTACTTGAAGAGTGGTTATCCCTGCTGTGTTCGCTGTATTTATGACGAATCATACAGGGACATCCAGTTTTTCAGTATCAGATACTGCTCGGGAGGGCTCCCCGGACAGCACTCCGCCTTCAGGGAGGAGGTCTTGGTTTTTGTACCCACCCAAGGTACGTACGTGGATGCTGGATCACAGTGCACAGGCGTCCTCTAGGATGTCTGTCACTTGTCGCACCCATGACCGGAATCTAATTTATGCAGAAGGTGGCTGCCTAGGAGGGCTGCAATCTTCTGGAAGGGATGCTGGAATCTGCACCAAACCATCCTAAGATGTTGACCCCTGAGAATCCCATTCACCCAGAACACCTGCCAGCTGTCCCAAGGGAACCCAGACCTTTCGTAAAATGAATCCCTGGAGACCATGCAACGTGAGGATGTGGCGGTGATACTGTCAGATAACCTAATTGGTCATCTTTATGGTGTTTGTTCCAGGAAAGACTTTTTGACGGTCAGCTCTTGCCCGGGAAGGCTTTCTGGAAGCAGTGCCAGCCTCTGGGAGACGTGTTGGCATCGCATCTTTCCAGTGCACACGGACCGTGAGTTGAGCAGAGTCTGATCTTTGTCTCCGGTGGGTCGCACTTGGTTTCCTCTCCTGCAAGACTCAGCCCATCGGAGAATTACTTTGGGGAAGGAATGTCTGCCTTGGCCATGATGCTTTTTCAATAGGGCTCTTTCTTTATATTGTCAGATTCTCTTGTTAATAGCATAACCACGTAGCTAATGAATTGTCCATGAGTTGATCAATGAATGAGAAATGATTCAGTCCTTCCAAAAATCATGATTGAGTGCATTACTGTCTTCTAGATGATTCTAGACCTTAGTTGTTTCCTCTAAGCTGGGGGTAGAGCAGTGAACAAGGTAAAGTTCTTGTTCACGTGAATTTGACAACCATAATTTTGTCCACTGTTAAGTTTTATGAAGGAAAGGAAAGCAGGATAAGGTGCGAGAAAGAAGGCCAGGTAGAGTGGGCATTTATTTTAAATACAGAGCCTGGAAAGCTCTCTCTGGGGAGGGGAAGTGGGAACGAAGTGGGGGTGGGTCAGATGGAGAACTTGGGGTCGGAGCGTTTCAGAAGGAGGGTGTGGCACTTGAAAGCCCTCTGGCATCTTGGAGAAAAAGCGAGAAGGAATGTGGGGCTGGACTGAGCTGTGGGGTGAGAGGGGCAGCCTCAGACGCTTGGGCACCTTTGGATTTTATTCTGAACGTGATGGAAGCCATGGGCGGGTTCTGAGCAGGGAGGGAGGTGTGGTCTATGTTGAAATGGTCAATCTGACCACAAGGGCGGCGATAGAGAACCCATGTGGACGGCTACTGTGTAGATAGATCTAGGGGGGGCGCCCCCACGGAGGTGGGAGACACAGAGAACACGAGATGTCCCAAAGGTGGAGCCGGTAGATCCCGGGATGGGTTGGATGAGCCCAGCCAGGGTCACAGGTGTGAAGGTGGGGGCAGGTGATGAACCAGGGGTTCTACAGGTGTGATCACTGCTGAGTCAGGGCTCTGGAGTGAGTCAGTGGGTAGCCAGGAGCTTTGGGAGAAGTGTCACTACCAGTATTGCCAAGATCCAAGCTGAGGCAGTGACCGTGGGGCTGGACGGCAGGGTGGGATGGAGGCAGTGGTAACTGGAGGTGAGGCAGCCCCCCCGCCAATGCTGGGGAGCTGGGGACAGCGTTGCTGTGTGGTCGCTACCACGAGGGAAATCGGGAGGTTTTCCAGGAGGAAGATGGTGACCCAGAAGGAGGACCTGAGTGGCAGTTATCCAGGTAGTGGGCAGTGAGGTCTGATGAATATGCTGTGAATGAACTGGAATTTTAAAAGGAAAAGAGAAGAAAGATGGTCTGTAGGTGATATAGAACCAGGATGCCATGTACCCACTGCAAGCCTTTGGTGTAGAAGATGGGGGGACAAATGGCCCTTGGTGGGTGGACGGCGAATCATGTTGGAGAAGTGAGGGCACGGTGATGGGCCATGGTTCCAGATGTGGAAGAGCTGTGGGGCATGAGGACTGGGTGGTGAATTTGGGAAATGGGACCTGGTCCTACTGGTCTGAGGCTGTTGGGGAGAAGATGGGGACCTTTGATGTCAGCCTTCTTGGAATCGCTTTCCTGAGTGGTTCATCGGGGTGAGGTGGGTGGTGCAGTGGAGGGGCGGGAAGGGAGTGGGGGGTCTCCCGGGATCAGGAAGAGCTTGGTGAGCCTCCCTCAGATCCTGCTGAGGGTGCCTCGGGGCCCGGGCTGGCCAGACTCTCCAGGGCACCCCGTGGTGGCCGTGGGCTCTTTCTGGAACTCCCCTAGTCTGGTAGATCCCACAAGTCCCACCAAGGAGCTTGACCAGTGCCTCGATGTGCTTGATGGAGAACCGAGAGTGCTCTGTTCAGAAGCCCAAGGTCCCCATTCCGAAACCCCAGGGTCCACACCCATGTGGAGAGTCCCGAGCTGGGACGAGGTGCCACTGTGAAGCCCCTGTCTTCTCGTTTCCAAGCCCTGACCCTGAGGACTCAGGAATGCAATCGCCGCTCCAGGGAAGGGGCAGGGCATTCAGCCTCGGGGAGGTGAGTGGCCAGCCCCGCTGAGTCCCGGCGTGTTCGCGGGACACACGTTGTCCATCACACTAACACTCAGTGTCCAATCTGCCCACAGGACGGCAGTTGGAGGCTGCACCCCTCAGAGACGTGGAAGGGGACCCCTTGTCTGTCTTGTCTCTGCTTTTCTGTGGTACTTGAAGAGAAGTTGTTCGTGGTGGATTCGCTTTACTTATGACGAATCATTCACGGACAACACTTTTTTCAGTACCAAATACTACCACCAAGGACTCCCCAGACATGACGGCCACTTCGGGAGAGAAGTCTTCGTGTTCTCCAGAAGACGAGAATGGCTGGCTGGCCAGGGCCACAGGCTTGTCCTAGCTGTAAGTCATCTGGTCCACTAACCCGAGCGTCCTCCATCTGTAGGAGGCCTTCCTAAGGGCCACGCCAACTCCGGGGAAACGGCTGTGGTTCTGTCACCAGTGTCACCTTACAAGACTTTGAAGAGAGGCTTCCTGGGTCCAAGGCTAACTTCCAGAAGAGATGCTGGTGTCAGGACAGTTCAGGGTGTGTGACTGGTTGACCAGAGGGGCAAGCACTCTGTTCACCCTCTGGGCCACCTAGTCACCGACCCTCAGCACCAACCCCACCCACCCGGAAGACTTGGAGGGGGTCCTGCCAACTTTGGGAAGCAGCAACGGACTTGCGACGGTGGCTGCCCTGTGGACAACCGTGGTCGGGAGGGCGTGTGGACTTAAAACGTGAGGAGTCACCCTTGGTAGTGGCGTCACTGTCATTGCCACAGCCTCCCTGAAGCGCTCCTGGGACACAGCGTTGTCTTCCATTGAGGGACCTCAAGCCAGCGGCCAGCTCCTCTCGGGGGTGTGTGACTGTTCACACAGTACGTGCTTATTTTTAGATCTGGTACCCGATACTCTAACCCCTGGCTTCCCGTCTCTCCACAGGAGGTTCCGTGGTGATGCCTGCCCGGGGAAGTAGCCACGGTTCTCGGGTCAGCGTGGCTCCATCACAGGAGCCAAGGGGCCACACCACGTGCTGACATGATGATGACTGTGCGATGGCAGCCCTTCTGGTCCAGGAGGACGGTAGAGAGAGCCGCCCCCACTTAGGGTAAGTGCGTCTCGGGTGAGCATGCAATGAATGTGCTCGCATGTCACTCGGCCCACTACCCAAGGTTGTTCCACCGCTTCCTTACAGGGCAGCCATCTTGGCAGGAAGGCAGTGGATTTCTCACAAGTGTTCACTTATGGTACTTGAAGAGAGGCTGGCCGTGATGAATTCGATTCATCAAAGCGAGTCATACACGGCTCTCCTCTC
The DNA here is from genome assembly GCF_949987515.2 of Delphinus delphis. NCBI lineage: Eukaryota > Metazoa > Chordata > Mammalia > Artiodactyla > Delphinidae > Delphinus > Delphinus delphis. Next base: position 4,609,358 of record NC_082684.1, on the reverse strand, counting down.
TTTTAGTGTCAAATTCTGCCTCGGAGGGCTTCCCGGGCCAGTGCTGCTTTCAAGGTAGGTGCCGGGACGGCTGAGCCCACAGGTGCTTTCCTGAGGATGCCTGCTACTGACGCTCACCCCAGTGTCCACACTGACCCTGAGGCAAATTCCTGGGGCACTGCCAACCTTAGGACAGGCTAGCGAGGCTGGGGGAGTGCCCTAACTGTAAAAAAAATTAACACGGAAATACATGTGGCTGACTTTTTTAAATTATGGAATCCAACCTCGAAGAGGCATCTAGAAGTATCTTTTATCAGTCAGCTCTCGGGATATAGGAGAGAAGAGGGGACGGGACCCGTGTGACCCCTGGTTTACTAACTCTCCGCAGCCTCACACCTTCCAGGGACCTCCTCTAGGGTGAGGCCAGGTTTACCAAGGAGGGAGGCGCATCCCTGCTCTTGCAAACGTGTGGTCTTTCAAGAGCTCGTGGCTTCACTGGTGATGACTCACGCGGGGCTGACTTCTTTGCATTACTGAGTGTCACTTGCATGGCCAGCAAAGTACAGGAAGTGGCACTGCTGCCCACACAAATCCTGGGTTGGTGAACCAGGGGCATGGGTTTGACTTGGGGATTGACCCAATTGGTCCACTCATCCTCAGCGTCCCGTTCACCCTCAGAGGCCACTCCCAAGCTGCCCAGACCGTGTGGATGCGGGGATGCTGCAAGCAGTGCCGCCTCATGGTACTCGGAGGGAGGTTGTCCGTGGTGAGTTCGCATTATTTAATGATGCCCAATACACGGTCGATCTCTTTTCGGTATCACATCTCACCAGGCGTCTTCTTGGAGCTGATGGGGATTGTGGGGAAGACACACTCATATTGGCTCCACGCCAGTATACTTGAACGTGTGGTTGGCCCTGGAGCTACCAGACAGGTGCCACTAGCGTTCCTGTTGTTCAGTTGATTTATGGATGACCTTGCCAGTTTGCGGGGAGAAGCATATGATTTAGGTTTAAGACCCAAGTGATTGGGGTAATAGGGGCATCCAGCCCATGATGCTTCTGGCGGGGGGTTGTTTTTCTTTAAAAAAAAACCCCGATGGATAGTTCCTTTATCTTTCAATATTATATCTTGTCCTGGAGGGAGGACCTCTGGGACATGTTGGCAAAGTCAGGGAAGGGGCCGTGAGTGTTAGCATTTTTTCTGGGCTAAGTGAATGGATGATTCACCATATCTGTCGACCGGGAAGCCCTACTGAATTCGAGGACAGAGGGTAGCTCTATTTTCAATTTCTTGTTTTTCTTTGAGAAAAGAATAATTATTTGACTTTATTACCATATGTATAAAAATGACATAACCTTAAAATAAAAATTCAAGCAGTGTGGGAAAATGTAAGTAAAAGACTTACCCAATTTCTGAGCACCCGGAAATAACCATCAGGGTTTTAGAAATTTCCAAATACCTGTCTGAGCGTATATCCAGATAGAAAGGTAGACAGACAAAGTGAGAGAGAAATATTTTTCAAATATGGGATTGCGCTATACCTAATCTTTTTTTAAAAACATTAACTATAATTTTACTTGGATTTAACATAATAAGCTGAAGAAGATTGGAAGAATTGATAAATATCTCTTGCTCTTCCAAAAGAAGTACTTATTCCTAAAAGATCCCTATAAAATTAAGAAAAATTATTATGTAAAACATGAAGTAGTTGGGATCATTATGTATTTTAACTGTTTTAATTTCACTCGAGGTTCTGAAAAATAAGGAAATCAGCTCCACCTCCTGATTTTTTTTTTCAGTTATACTGTACAGTATAATTTTTTCATTATAAATATTTGCACTGTATTCTGTAACCATAATTCTTATAGATGTTTAATCATAGTTCTATATTTAAATGGATTCATTACTGACCACTAGTGTTTTTTCCCTTAAACTAAACCTTCTCTATTCCTGAATTTTTAATTTTAATTCATATATCAAAATGGATTTTATAATTGTTTCTTCAAGAATGACTCATAAACACTGTTTAGTCCTTACACATTTGGAGAGATCTGCCTCTTGTTCATATACACAAGGGACATTTAGCTAGGTATAAAATTCTCAGCCTACTTTTTTTTTCCCTCGGAACTTTGTGGATGCTGCTCCACTGTCTTCTGCGTTTAGTATTTCACTAGCTTTCTTCATGTGGCTTCTCTACATACCTCTTGCTTAGCTGGACTGTGTTATGTAGTGAATCTTCATATAGTTCGTTGGAAAGACTCTGGGGCACTGTCTTCTGTGAGGTCTTTCATCTCTGAGAATGTCCGACCATGGCTCTTACACTTTTACTCATCTATTTTTTTTTTCATATTCTTCTATTTGGCTCTATGATTTCTAGTTCTTTTTACTCTCTTTAGTCACTTTAACAATACTTGTTGTTAATTTCTCTCAGCTTTAGGGGTATAAGAGCTACTCTTCATTGAGTCAATTGACTCATAATAATACTCTCCTTCATGGGTTTTGTAACTTTTCGCTGTGAGGTTATCATCGGGGGAATTAATGTTTGTGTTTTGTTGTTCCCTTTGCAACATTATGGTTCTACATTTGGTTCTGTATGGTATCAGGCTTTCACCAGTTGGGACCAGTTCTCCTACTCATCTGTTGGCCTAAGGAGTCCCATACCTTATGGCTGGTATAAATCCTCACCACATCTTGGCCCAGGAGGTTGGTTTCTCACAGGGAAACTCATTCTACCCACAGCCTGGGTGGAAACAAACTCTCTTGTCATCTCTCTGGGCCAATATAGAGTTTTCTGGCTTTCCTTTCCATTCCAGTTCCCCACCCCTCTTGGGCCCAATGTCACATGTCCTGTTCCTGCTTGGACATGAAGACTACAGACCCTCTAAGCCTCTAGTGCAGCATCCCTTAGGTCCCTTGGAGGCAGGTTGCACACTTGTTGCTCTCTTCGCTGACAGCTGAGGGCTTCCCTTTCTTTCACTCCTTTGAGCTGTGCATTTATTTATCAATGGATTTCGGCTGTGGTTGCATTTTATCCATCATTTCTCTGAGTTTGTGGAGGAGAAGGGCTCTCTGTTACCTCTTTACCAGGATCTGACTCAGTCATTACATTTCTTTAGCACTTTACCTGAATCATATTATCTATCCCTTCTTGATTAGTCAGGTTAATTGTTTCTTCATTTCAAGGATGTCTTCTGTTATTTCTGTGATTACTTTTCTATTCTATATGTTGGTCTTGTCTTGGGATAAATGGTCATTTGTTGTTTATTTCATTAGATACTAGAGGAGGAAAAAAACCTGTGATCTGGCCTCACAGTACCATCCTTATCTGGAAGACTCACTGTTGGCATTTGCACTCTACATTTGTCTATTGAACATGAGTCATACCCAGCTTCCCCCTTCTCAGTATTATCTTCCCCCTTGGCAGGATGCCTCGTTGTAGCACCACCTTCTGGGATGGACATGGAGTCTGTACCATTTGCTAGGTATGTGAATTCATTTTTAACAACAGAGGATTTTTTTCCATCATATGTCTGCTGGACTATTAACCCTCAGTATGCAATTTATCCTTAGGGAGACTTCTTGGAAGTTATGCCCACCTTTGGAGATGAGGCCACAATTCTGAGGTCAGCGCCATACCTTGGTATAGTAAGGTTTGTGTTCCACGCTGTCATTTTCTTTATGAGCAGTATTGCAAAGTCAGCTTCTTTGGAAAGAACTCTAGCCTTGGAGGGCTTCATGGACATAAGGTGTAAGCGAGGAAAGGATCACTGTCGTCCGTTTTGATGCACATGTGAAATGAGGAAGTGTTCCCTGCTATGATAAATAATGAATTCTTATGCCCTTCACCTCTCCACATGCAATACCCTTGAAAGTGCTTCTTAGATATCCTGCCAAGCAGGCAAAGGTGTTGACGTCTGGACTACTTCAGGGTCTAGGATGGGACGGTTGAACTTGGAGGGGGGCGTGTGTGTTTCATTCATGCCCCTCTCTGTCAGTCTGTTAACACTCAATGCTCACTCTGTCCTTAGGGGGACTTCCCGGAGGAGGCCAGCTTTGAAGACAAGGCACTGGCACCTGGTCAGTGCTAATCTGCGGGACTTGAAGATAGGTTATCCGTGTAGCCTTCGCTTTACTTGTGACGAATCATACACGGTTCACCTATTTTTCAGTACCAAATCCCGCCTTGAGGGGCTTCCTGGGGCGGACCCTCACTTCAGGGCAGGACCTTGGTATCAGCTCCTCTGCAGGGTAAGTGCAGGGGCTGTTGACTACAGCTGGACAGCAGAACACGTGATTTCCTGATGCTCTGTGTGCGTCCCGGTCCTCACGCTGTGTGCGTTAGACCATCCACAGGAAGATCCTGGAAGTGATGCCGGCATTAAGGAAGAAGTGGGGCTTTTCTTACCAGAGCTACTTGGTGGTACTTGAAGAGAGGTCTTCCATGGTGCATTCGCTTTATTTTTTGACGAATCATACATGGTTGACCTTTTTTTAGGTATCAAATCTGGCCCTAAAGCACCCAGGAACTAGAGTCGGTGTCCGCACACCTGGGTGGATGGTTGAGCTGAGTGTGTGCTCGTCTCCCCATGTATGTGTCACCTGTGTTCGCTCACCTGTGTTGTCCACCTCTAGGGGTACCGCTGGTCCACGATGCCAGCTTCCCTGAAGAGGCAGTACTTTCACTGTAGATCCACTTCCTGTTTGACAGGAAGTCATCCCTGCGGCGCTCTCTTTGTGTATAACATGATGCTCTGCTCCTCTTGGTTGCAGCGTGTCCATCCTGAATGGCTTCCTGGAAGGGGTGCTAATTCCAAGGAAGGGATACTGGGGTCCATGCTCGTTTCATTGATGGTATGTGTTGCCAGCATCTTCACTCTTGGTATCCCATCCGTCCTTAGGCCCAATGTCTGGGACACGCCAGAAGCCAGCACCCTAGTTGGGTACTTGAATGGAGGTTGTCCATGGTGTGTTCATTTTATTTATGATGAGTATTACATGGCCAATCTCCTTTCAGTACTAAATTCTTCTTGGGAAAACTCCACAAGGGGAAGTTTCAGCCGGCGCTTATCCAGGGTAAGGAAATCAATCATTCACTGGTGATAAATGCTTGATGTGTGACCCGTGCCACTCAGCCCAGAATTCCCAGGAACGATGCTGACTTTTTAGGTGAGACCTTGGTTTTCTTCCCTTCCTTGAAGACTCGCTGGTGAATAAAACATATTTGGTAAGCCTCTTTTGAGATATGAAGTCATCTTGGATGTGAGGCACCTTGTAGGGCAAGGACCTTCTGCATCATCCCTGAATGAGCGGAAGGCACACACTTTACTTATGCAACGTATTACTGCCCCTCAAGTATCCTAATCCTCGGGGTGACCTCTGGGAATCAAAGCCAACAATGGCCAGGTGGTGGTGTGTTTGGGGAGGGGAGATGGCGGTGTTTCCTCCGCAGGGAAAGTCGACGGTATCTGAAGACGGTTCCACGGCTGGCTTCATTTACTCCTGGTGCAAGATAAGAATCAGTAACGTCATTTATTATCACCTTATGTTCGCTGGCTGTGTGATCTGGAGCAGATTACTTGGTCTGCCGCCTCTCTGTGCCTCAGTTTATTCATCTGTAAAACGGGGTTAATGCCCACTCACAGGGTAGGTACAAAAACTCAGTCATATGCCAAGTGTTCAGACAGTGTCTGGTACATGGTGAAGATAAAAAGCATTGACTCTTATGACAATGGTTTATATTATGATATTGTCATCACATCTTAGATCTTCCTTTCTTGTCCGCTCACCCACTAGACTGCAAGCTCCCTGGGGGCGGAGTCTTTGTCTGTTTTGCCTACTGCTGTGTCCCTAGCTACACACAGTGGATGTGATGTTGGATGAATGACGTATTTTCTTTATTAAATGCTCTCTTTGAGGCCTCCTGGAAGGAAGGGGGAATGAAGGACGGTGGTGAGCCTGTGCCTCCCCGACGATGAGGCCTGCTTGCCCTTGTAGTCCTACCCACACGAAGGAGTTGCTGGTCTTCAGGTCAGGGATCTCGCAGGCATGGAGCAGGATGGACCCAGCATGGCCTCAACACTTATGGACAATATTAAATGGCTGCTCCCTTCTCTGTGCTCAATCCCAGCTCAGGGACTCCTCGGAGATGCCTGCCTTGGGATAGGACCTTGCTGCGTGTGCCTCCTCAAGGTAAGGGACCACACGCAGCCCCCAGCACGGGCCTGACTTGTGACGTGTGTGCTCATGGCCTCATCCACCACTCAGGCCTGGCCTAGGCCCGCTCAGGGGACCATCCCCCTGCCAGTGCCATTAGAGCTGGTGCACGATACCCTCCCTTATGGGAAAACACCAAAAACAAACGTGTTTCAGTCACATGCAAAGGGCTCCTTGGATGTAGTGCCAGCCTCTCCAGAGACAGAGGAGTCGGAGTCTCAGCAGCCCCCCAGAACCCCCGCCCAGGGGGACACGGACAGCCAGACCCCGGAGGCAGCGCCGCCTTTGCGGAAGAGGCGTCTGGGTGCTCTTGCCCTGCTGACGTTTGATCCTTGAGCAGAGGTTGCCCTTGGTGAATTCGCTTTATTTGTGTTGAATCACACAAAGGCAACTTTTGTTTGAGTATCAAATCCTGCCTGGGATGGCTCCTGGGACCCAGTGGCAAGCTCAGGGTCTACGCCTCTCCCGTGATCAAGAACGGACGGTGCGGCTGTGAGGCGCTACGCCTCTCCCGTGGACGGGGACGGATGCTGGTCAGAGAACACAGGTTGATTTGTGACGTGGGGCACCCGGGCCCTTGAAGGAGGGCGTTGGTGCTGCATCTGCTTCAGTTCTTGCCTTGGACCCTCTGTAATCACCGTTACATTTGGTCTTTGAGCCCAAAGACGTTCTTCCTCCACCATTTTTTCTCTGAAGGTACTTTGACCTTGTGAATAGGTACGGAGTTGGCCCTCGGAAATTTTAGAAGCTGCAGCTTCTCATTGTGTTTCTCCCTCTCTCTCTGTCTTTCCGTCTCCCTGCCAGACAGTGCTCTCGATTTTCTCCTTGGTTATGAAATGAAGAGAGGCTATCCGTGTTTCATCCCATTTGTATCAAATAAGAGTGATAAAAATAATCAACACAAAATAAAACTAAAAACAACTGAGCAAAGCCGAGCATATTCAATTGACTACAAATTGGCAGAAGAATCCAATTTTCTTGACAACATGTCAGCTGCCACATTTGACCTGGGGAAATAGAACATTGTAGACATGGTGGCCGCACGATGAAATTGACAGTGGCAGCCGCTCTAGACAGTGAGATTTGATGTAGACAGAGTGTGTTGAGGAAATCAAATCTTCATTCAGATTTTTAAATGGAAAAGAACCGATCCTAATGAAAATGATTTGGGGAAAATAACCAGGGAAATAAAAGAAATGAAAACAGCTCAACAGCGTAGCCAGGAAAGCTAAACTGGGAATTGGATTAGTTTAATGGAATTCACCCTGATAAACAAGTTTTTATAAAAATCAGCGTTGGTCCAATTCTCATTAAGATGGTTAAATTCATGTTGTGTTTGGACTGGAGTCGATGGGGTCAGTAGGAAGATGGGGTCAAAGCACAGCATCCTTTATGCAGCTGACCTTTTCTTTCTTTCCCAAATCTTCCCAGAGAGCTTTCCGGATGGACGTGCTGACTTCAGGGGTGACATGCTGGTGAAGTCGGGTGCATGTTGTCACCAGAGTTGGTGCTATCTTGGTGACGTGCATCCCCTGGTCTGCTCCTTCTTGGTCTCCTTCCACCCCCTTGTAGGGTTCTGGATCACATGCTGATTCCAGACGTGAGGCAGAAGTCCCTTGGTCAGTGGGGTCTGGTCCTTCAGGGCCGTTGTCTCCAGTACTATTGTTGAATACACAGGAAGGCTGGGACATTCCCAGGTGTAATCCTTCCTAGTATCCCAGTGTTGGCACCTCTCAGGGCCCCATGCTGGCCCCAGAGACATGCCCCTCGTTGGTGCTGAATGTCACGTGGACGTGGAGGCTGAGCCTTGCTTGGGGCGTGGTCCTGGAGTTGGTGCCTCTGCGATCAGAACCATTGCCTGGGATGTGAAAAGAGCTGTCCTTTGCCGGCACGCTTTATACATGACCAACGTGGCGTGGTGGACCTCTTTACAGAACGACGCCTGCCTTGGAGGATTCCCAGAAGCCATGTCACCCACAGGAAGTGGCCAGCAGCCAGAGCCCTCTCCCGGGTAGGTGCATGAGTGCTGCCCCGGGACGTGCCCTGAAGGTACTGACGATGTGTGTCATCTGGTCCACTAGCTGTCGCCGTCCAGCCCGTTCTCATGAGCACTTCTGGCAGGTGATGCCAGCCCTGGGAAAAGGCTCAGAAGTGCAGGTCAGTATCCATGATTCCTGAAGGGAAGCTGCCCATAATACATTTTCTTTCTTTAGGACAGACCTTAGGTGGCTGGCCTTCCGCTCCGATGGCAGCAAGACCCGCGGGGCTTTCTGAACTCATGCCAACGTCAGGGAAAGGATTCTGCTGTCGGTCCCACTCCAAAGTTCACAAAATGGGTGGTGGGCACAGAATCCGGCCTCTGCTTGTGGCATACATCGTCTGCTCCCCAGCCCTCACAGGCCAGTCCGTTATTGGGGGCACATTCTGAGCATTTCAACTCTGAGAGAGACTGGGGTTCTGATAGCAGAGCTGCTTCGCCTCGTTTTGGAGAGAGGTCATCTGCGGTTCTTTGCTTCGTTCTTCCTCTTCCCCCCCGCCCCCCGCCCTTTCTATTTGGTGTTTCACTTGCTTTGTGTATGAGGCTAATCAAACGGTCAGCCAGTTTCTTTGTGTTAAATCACCCTGTGAAGGATGCTGGGGTGACGACGCCCACGTGGGGCCAGAGGCAGTGTTGGTGGGACCTCGGAGAGTGCAGCTGTGGGCGTCAGCGTCATGCACTCGCACAGCACCTCACTGAGCTCCCTCCAAAGGCATCATCTTCCGGAGGGAGGCCCTCTGCCTGTGCGGGGTGGGAGGCCTGGAGTCGCCCTCTCTGGGGTCTGGGGATAAAGAGTTGGCCCCGTGGGGGTTCATCTTCATCGACTCTGCGTCAGGGTTCACTCCACCTGCAGAGACAGTCCGTGGATGGGATGACTGGGGGCAAAGGGCATTTCACATGTCCACGGGCTCCCATGGGCAGCCGTCGGGGCAGTGTACCCAAGGATGGGCACCTCTCTGCAGTACAAGATCCCACCTGGGTCTCTCGCGTAACTTCCAGGAAGGGCCTCTATATTCACCTCACTCCGGGGAGGTGATGTTGGTTGGCCTTGGCCACTGGGAGGGTCCCTGTCGAGGGTGGTGTCCCGGTCCCTGAATGCCCAGCATTCAAGCTGCCCCGGGGGAGGGTCTTCTGGAAGCACAGCCACCTTGAAGCATCGCCTTAGTCCAAGCGTCTGAGCCTCTCCGTGGTACGCGGGGAGAGGTTACCCGAGCAACTTTGCATCTGGACGACGAATGTTGCTCGGTGAACCCCTTTTCGGTATCAAATTCCAGCAGAGAGGCCGTCTCGGAGGCTGTGGCACCTCGGGGAAGAACGTCGGTGTTGGCATCACTCTGGGGTACAGGATGGATGGTCGACCAGTTGGAAAGTAATTGTTTCTAATGTACTTCACCTGGTCCACTAGCCGTCCGTACCCACTGCGGCCTGCGGGGCCTGCGGGCCTGGGCAAGTCACTGGCTTCTCAGCTCAGCGTCTCTCCTGGTACCTGAAGGGAGATCGACCGTGTTATATTCGCTTTATTGACTTCGAATAATACATGGTTGATCTTTTCTCAGTATCAAATCTCACCTTGGAGGACCCCTTGGAGACGAAGCCCTTGCGGGGGTGGAAGCAGAGCGGGGACTTTCGTGTCACTGCCGGGATGGGTGCCCGGATGGAGGCCAGGTCCTCAAGGCGGGGCGGGGCGGGGCGGGGCGTGCGCCGCCTGTGATGTCTTCCGTCCCTCTCACCTGTGGTATGTGACCCACCCTCAGGGCGGCTCCCGGGAGGCCACCATCCTTGCTGCCCAGCTGCGGCCAGCGGAGTAGGCGCCACCTTGGGTACTTGAGGAGAGGTTGTCTGTGATGAGTTCGCTTTATTAATGACGAATATAACACAGATGGCCTGTTTTCAGTACCACCTACCCCTCATGAGCAGGGCCAGGCCTGAGGCTGGCCTCCTTCAGGGTACGTGAATGCATGGGCTTCGCGTGTGATGCGTCTCATCCGTCCTGCAAGAGCTTCCCGTTGGGCACGCTGACTTCGGGAGGGAGGCGGCGCTTGCACTGGGACGCTGGTCATGAAGCATTTGCTTGGTGTGTGACGAATGGCCCGGGTTCCGTCTGTTGCCCATGCCCAATGCCACTGAGTCGCAGGGGTCTCCAGAGGGCCCCCCACTGGCCCGCACCTGCCACTCTGCAGGGCGTCCCGCCAAAGGCTGACCCTGTGCATGGCTGCGCCTGCAGGTGTGTCCTCGCCGCTTCCCCTCCCATCCCAATGCCCCCAGACCCAGAGGGATGACCCCCTTCGGGGAAGAGCCCGAGGGCCTGCCTGCTGTGCGCGCTGATCTTCCTGGTGCTTGAGGAGAGGTTGCCCGTGGCCCGTTCGCATTCTTCATGACGCACAATACACGGTCGGCCTCTCTTCAGTATCACATCCCGCCTTGCATGCCTCCTGCAAGCTCGCCATGTCCGGTGCCCAGCGGCCAGCGGCCAGCGTCCACGAAGGCGGAGCACGCGCCGACTCATCCGGGGCCATGGGGCGGGGCCATGGGGCGGGCCGTGGGCGGGGCCGTGGGCGGGGCCGTCTGAGGAAGGAGCCTCCGTCTGCAGTCAGCCCTGCTCAGTGGTACCTGGCATAGGTTGTCTGTGAGGTGTTCACTTTCTATACGATGAATATTATACAGTCAACCTCTTTCCGGTATCAAATCCCGCCTTGGACGACTTCTGCTCTGGTGCAGACTCCGGGCGGCAGAAGCCTCCACGCGGGTTGACCCGTGGACTTGGTTTAGGACCTGTGCCGCTGGCCTCTTCATTTTCCAGCTGCATCCGTTCTGGAGGGTTCCCGAGAGCAGCGCGGAGCGGACTCCGTGGTTCCCGCGGTCCCAGACGGCCCTGCTACCGAGGTGCTGGGCTAGGTTTACCTGCTGACTCTTATTTCACGCTGGCACCCTCACCCCCACCCCAGCCCTGCCGAGACCCAGGCACGGCAGGATCGCCCAGGGCAGGGGAAGGGTCCAGGGCCCCTGGAAAGGTGAACTCGAAGAGCACCTCCAGAGGATGACCTAGGGCTGTTTGGTATTTGCTAATTGCCCTCTGGGCTCCAGGAAGCCATTTCTGAGCCTGGCTTGCATCATCCCCACTGGCAAGAGATAACTTCCTTGCCTTGGAAATCTCAGCTCTGGGCATGCCTTTCCCCATGGGCTGCTCCTCGGGCCGTGGCCTCTCTGTGCCCAGCACGTAGCGAGGGGTCGCCCCAGCTCCAGGAAGATCAGCAGTGACCTTGCCAGTGGGGCGTCAGGCCTTCAAGCTCTACAGATGCGCCTCCTTCTGCTGGGGTGCCCACCCCTCCTCTCCAGCCCCTCAGCCATAGCCCTGCAGGAGAGATCGCCCTTTCTGGCCTGGACCGCTACCCAGGCCCCCCATCTGCGTCTCCTTCCCGTCCCCCTCCTCCTTCTGCCAGGGAGAACCTTCCAGAGTGCAGTCTGGCTCTCTCTGCCCTGCCCAGAGCCCCTCCGTGGCACCCCTGCCCTCATGCTCGGCTCTAAAACAGTAACTAGTGTCTCAAGGCCCCCAGACTGGCCAACCTCACCCCCTGCCCCTCCCTGCCTATGACACTTTACGGTGTATGCCCATTTTTACGTCCATCCGTCCTCCTGCCGGGAGCTGAGTCCCTGGTGGCCGCCTCTGTGCAGCCTGCCCTGACGCCCTTCCCCCATCCGGGGTGCAGGCCTCCCTTAGCCCCCCATGCCCTGTATGTTCTTTCCTGGGACACTGCAGAATCTCTTGCTCTTTGCTTCACCCCGCCCCCACCAAGAGTTGCCCCCTTTCTAGAGCAGGGGTTTGGGATTCTGGAGGTGTTGAAATGTCCCTTGCTCAGCAAGGCTGTCCCTGATCACCCAGCCTAGCTCCCACCTCTTCCCAGCAACCTTCTCTCATCACCTTGTTACCATTGTCTTCCTAGCTTATCCAAAATTACCTGATGTTAATATTTTCTTTCTCTCTCTCCTCTAGACTGTAAAATTTCTCAGGGCAGGAAATTTTTCTGTCATGTTGCCTGCTGTGCCTCCAGCCCTGGGATCCAGGCCAGGCCCATAATAGCAGAATGGTGAGTGTTTGTCGATTGAGTAACGGACTTCCTAAGGACTGGGACCTTATCAAGTTAATCCCTAGGAAAGTGCCAAGCACAAAGGAGGCACTCAAGATGTGGTGATGAGCATATGAATATGGTAATTGGCTTTTAGAATTTCTTCACATTTTTTAAAAGCCATTTGATTTTTCATCATTTTCTGCCCCTTCCAGGATGTCATTTGAGAGTCTGAGGTTTGCTGCTGGGTCTGGGCTCTTCTTTCCACTTTCCAGGGGGCCCCCAGGGCCCGGAAAGGAGTGACAAGCCCCAGTACAACCCCACAGACCCTAATTGAGGCCCCACCCCCCACCACCTTCTAGCAAACTCTACAGCACTCAGAGCCGTGTGCTCTGGGGGACTCCATCTGCAACAGGCTGGAGCGTGGCGTCAGGGCTAATATTTTATTCATGGAACTGAATAAATGGGGACATTTGGAGATGAAAATTGTTGTTAATGCATCCACACATCTTTGGAATACATTAAATGTGTGTAGGGGGGCGGGAGGGGACATTAGCCTTATTTAATGGCTCCGATGTAAGCATCCCCACACCAGAGCACTGCATTAATGAGCACGGCTGCCTCGGCCCCCTCAATCTCCCAGGCTGCTGCCCGGGAGAAGCACTGGGTACATCGCCGCCACTTGAGAATTATGCATGAGACAAAAGGTCAGCCCAGGGTACCAGACACCGGGCAGCGTGCAGGTTCCAAACTCATTTTAGACCCAAAGATGGTGACCCTGTGCCGCTTGGTGCAGAATTTCATTAAAAGCCAAATTACTGGTTTATCTGTTGTTTGAGGAGAAGAGAAAATAAACAAAGGGCCTTTTTCATCTGACAAGCCGAATGAAAATGTCTGTACCCACAGCAGCCAGGAGGAAAGTCACCACAGACCCTGGAGCCAGAGGATCGGTGACTCGGGGCCATTGCCCAGGCGCCGTAAGTAAGCCAGCCGCAGGTTCCAGCTCAGGGGTGCTCGCTGAGTTCCGGTGCCTGTGTGGGCAAGGGCCCCATGGCCCCAGATTCTCTTTGCATGATGAGGTAGACTTACTTTTCCCAACACACAGCTTGCCATCCTTTTCGTGGTTTTCCCCTGCACCCACCTGGCACCTCCAGTTTGGTGCCATTCCTCCTGGAATGGAGTGTTTTCAGTTGGGTGCAGTGCCCACGGCCCTTGGCCCGGAGAGTGGGCCGCTTGCTCCAGAAGACCCAAAGCACAGTGGGAGTCTAAATACCAAAGACCACGTTGAGTGCCTTCGAGCGCGTTTGACGGCTGTATCCACCCCTCGGGCGAGTACAGATCAAGTCAGGACAGTTGGTAGGCAAGAATGAGTGCTCAGACCAGCCTGGTGAGCTCTGCAGGGTGGACTCGGCACCCCTCCCCTCCCCCAGGCTCCCTCTCCTCTCTGCTCTGCCCCACGCTTGCTTGTACCACCCTGCACAGAGTCAGCGGCTGGTGCAGCTCTGGGGACCCATGGAGCTCACAGTCCTCATGGGTCCTTGAGGATGCAAAGACCCCCCCAAATGCCAGAGCTGAGTGACACCCTTGAGTTTATTCCCCTCCTCTTCCGTCCCTCTACTCGCATCCTCATACACGTAAGAAAACTGACATCCAGGGCGGTAGAATGCTTGGCTGTGACTGTTTTTCCTAAGGGTGGTCTTAAGCTTTGGGGTCTAGACCACCTCTGGCAAATAAGCAGTTTCCCTCTTGGTAATGACAGGGGTGACCCAGCACCCCAGGGCTACGGGAACGCCAAGCGGGACTCAATACCTCATTTCTCAGGGGCTTGCTGGGGGTGACGCTGCTGCCCTGCTCCAGAGCTTCTAGAAGCCAGCGCCTTCGCTCTGCAGTGCCAGCTCATAGTAGGTGCTCAGCTAACGCCTGGATCAAAGCTGGGCTCAGACACCAGCGCAAAGTAAGTATCCGACCTGGGAGTGTATTGAATCAGGTCTTTATTGCCGGGAGGAAGCACACAGGAGGCACTGGGAGGACATTTGTGGAATGAATAAATAAAAGCATGCTCTTTGAGGGAATAAAGGAGCAGAGAAACCAGGAAGAACCTGGGGGAGACAGACATAAATCTCCAGCAAGCACCGCCAAGCTTCTGCAGTCAAGGTTGCTGAAAAGACCCTGCGGAGACAGAGGGGCCATTTGTCACTGCGGGGACGGGCTTGAGGGCCAGGAAGCAAGGGCAGGATGGAACCTTGTTCATCACTTCCGCATTATCCCGGCGGCAATGGAGGGGAGCCCACGGCCACGCCGCCTGCCTGGCGGAATGAGTGCCGGGCTAGGGGTGGGGAAGGACCCCGAGGAAGGGCAGGCTGGGCTGGAGGAGGAGGCAGCCATCTCAGAGCCCACCTCATGCCCTTGGTGCTGCAGTTGTTGTTCTCTTACCTATGAGTCCCTATCCAGGGCTCCGCTCCAGTGCCACTTCCTACAGGAAGCCCTCCCTGATCCACCCCTCCACACAGAACCTCAATCTGCAGTCAGATGTCAGTCCTCTGATCCTTTGATCAATAGGTATCTCCTGGCCCAGCCTGCACGCTCCATGGGGACAGGGGCTGTTTCTGGTATGGTGGCTGTGAGGCCCCTGTGCTTGGTTCGGCCCGGGGAAGGCACTGCATGATGCTGGTTAGCCCTGTCTTGCCTTTGCAGGCACTCTGGACCTGGCGCTCGACAGGTGCCCAGTGCATGGACATCCCATGGGCGGAGCCTTGGGTTGACCCCAACCAGGAGCCAAGGGCTGGGCCAGAGGTGGCTGCAAGGACTGCTTCTGCCTAGAGAGATGTGACTGTGAGCTTGGGATCCTGGCCCAACCCTGGAGGCATTCCTTGGATCTGGTGAGTGCTCACCGGAAGGACCACTGGTTGCTTCCCATTTGGGGCTGGCACAGAAGTGGGGTTTGCCCAGGGCACACAGGGTCCAGGGAGCCACGCCCATTATGAGGGTCAGGGCCACCTTACCCGACGTAGCTCCCCTGGCTTCCAACAGTGTTTGTTGAGTGAATGAATGAAACAGGGCCTCCTGACTCCTGCCCGAAGCGCCCTCGACCCCCACCATGGCCTTGCTCCAAGCAGAGGCCAGCCCTCCTCCCTCTGGCTGCAGAGAAGGGAGGGAACCCCACAGGGGCAGGGCTGCAGTAAGCGTACGGGACGCTTGAGCAGGCTGGGCCCTGACTTGGGTGCCCCGAGCCCCACGCCCAGGGTCCCCGGTCTTCCCTGTGACAGGACGCTGCTGAGAAGGTGCAGAGTCTGGGGTGTAGGAAACCGTCCAGCATGCTGCTTCCCACCATCTGCGATATCTTCGTTTTCGCTAACACTCAAAAATAGACGTTTCTGTTATGCTCTCTCGTTGGCAGGGGAGCGGCGGGGCCTGCCAAGGCCTGGGGGAGCCCGCCAGCCTGCGGAGTTTTACTGTACAAACAGTTGGGGAGGGGGGCGTCTCTGCTAACTTGAAATCCCCATCAGTAAACATGCCAATTTAAAGTGTAATTAACTCAGGCCGGAAAACATTCAGCTTTGGACTGCCTTTCACAGTTGACGTTGTTTTTCTTTTATTTATTTATCTCTTTCCGGGTGTGGTGGTGTCTGCGGCAGGTTTCAGCCAGGAAAAATCCAAGGGGGGCTTGAGTGGGGAGGGGGCCGGGTTGGGAGAGGCAGCGATGGAGGGAAGAGAGGGGAGGTCGGACCGACACCCCTTCAGCCCTTGGCCTGGTGTCTCTATCCACTTTCTGTCCAGGGAGATGGGCGCCAGGGGAGGAAACAGAGGCAGAGGGAAGGAGGGCAGACCCCTGTGCCAGCTGGGCCCAGCGATTCAGTCGTGGGCGCGTCGGGGACCCCGGGATGACACTGGGCTTGTGGAGGGGGCTCTGGTTGTCCCTCCTGACTCCCCGCTGTTTTGCCTCCCCTCTCAGTGGCCAGCTTGCTTTCTCTGAACCCATCTTGGAGTCTCAGCCCTTTCCTCTCCTGATCCCATCTCCTGCTTCACACGACTGCACCATGGTCCCTGGTGGTGATCGAGGCAGAGGGCACCCACGCCCCAGGAGACAGATGCACAGCGCCCTCCCCGCCTCACCCAGGAAGCTGGGGGAGGCCCCTGCACCCCCTACCGTTTGAAGCACCCGGACTTGAGTACCGGGGGACCATCCCGCGGCGGGAAGGACCGGCCTTCACGTGGACCGTGGGGAGGACCGAGGACCGTATGGGCTCATGGAGATGCCATGGACCATGCCCTGCCCCACCAGACAGCGGGGCTGGGAGGTGAAAACGCTGGTTAGAAGGACGTAAGAATTCCTGCTCTTCCTTCTGAAGCACTTTGAATCTTGTCAGACCATTTGAGTAATAAACACACATCATAAAAATCTAAATACGTTTGTGTGTCTATGTGTTCAGAGATGGTGTTGGTTAAGTGGAGGGTTTAAAAACAGAGGCCGTCTGCCTCTGGGAGGGCTTCTCACGCAGAGCCCCCAGCCTTGGCCCGCGGAGCACTGCGCGGGGAGCGTCTTCCTGCGGACCACCCCCAACCTGTGAGCTCCCGTCCCGCGTGGGAACCAGAGCCACGGAAGGACGTGCTTTCCTCTCAGTCTCAGGTCTGAGACGGTCCCCCAGCCGCAGCTGCCAGCCCCCACGAGGGGCAGAGAGGCCAGAGCCCAGGGACAGGGTCGGTGCCCACGCCTCGCTCTGCCAGCCTCCGCCTGGTCACGACACAGCCGGGCTGACTCAGACGCAGCCCTGAGCGGGAGCCTCATAAATTACGTAATTACCTATGAAACCTGCCACCGCCGGCTCTCAGCCGGGAAGGACACGCTCCGGCCGGTGGCTGACTCACGCTGTTTTCCCCAGAGCCTTTCGCCCGCGCTCTGCCCGCTGCCTTGACCTGGGCTGGCTGGACTGCGGGGGAACCAGCTTGGCTTCTTCCCCGGCTCCCCGGCATAGGAAAGGCAGGCAGCCACCGTTCTGTCAGCGCTTCGGGTTGGGGGGGGTACCTTCTTCAGCCCCCCTCTGCACCCCCCATGGCCCTCCAGATGGACAGTCCCCATCTGACAGAGGAGGAAACGGAGGCCCAGAGATGTTGCTCTGACTAGTGTCAGAGCGTAGACCTTTGGATGAGTGCAGCCGCTGGGTACACCCCCAAACCTCTGGCCCCTCCCCTCTTCTCCAGAGTCCCTTGATGTGGGCAAACTCTACCTCTGGAAAAACACTTCTATTGAAAGTGACTTTGACTTTGGGCAACAGGCATAAGGTTGCCCTTCCAACCTGAACTGGGTGTATATACCTGGTGGGGGATGCTGGGGGAGGGGATGCCATTCTTATAAATGTACAATGGGGTCTGGGGAGCGTGGGCTCCGATGAGGACTTAGGTTCACATCCAGCCTTTGTCACTTACTGGCACTGAGCCTCGGTTTCCTCATCTACAGAATGGGCACCCACCTCGCAGGTGGGCTGAGAGTGAAATGGGTTTCAAGTATACACAAAGGGCTGACCGGGTCAGGTTCTCACTGAAGTGGGGTTTCCCTCCCACTGACCCATGGCTGGCTAGGGTCCCCGGGGACCCTGAAGTCACAACACACCTGCAGCCTGACCCACCCCGGCCTGGAGACCACCCACTTCTCATGGTCCAGACTACCCCTCGTCACTGGCCACAGTGCCCAGCCCCTGGGCACTCTGCATGTGCCTCCCAGCTCCTGAAGGCGCGCCCCAAACAGAATCACAAGGAACAGAGCCTGTTATGTTCAGAGTCACGTGCAGCTCTGCAGCAAGGTCACGAGGGGCTGAGGGTCCCCAAATAGATGTGCGGAGGGGCTGGCTTCCTGGGGAAAATCTTGGAGCAGGTACTTTTCCTCCGATGGCCTCAACCTGCCTTTCCTTCCTCATCATGATCCCCCTGGGGCTGGCCCACCGTTCCAACAATGATATAACAGCCACCCTCTCCAACTGCGCACCTGCTGTGCCAGGCGGGAGCTGGGTGCCACATCCAGACCCACGGGAGAAGGTCCTGGCGAACAGCACAAATCTGGAGGCAGATCTTGTCAGGATCCTGGCTCCACGTGAACCCTGGGAGGTCACTTGCCTGCACTGGGACTCAGTCTTCTCATCTGTAAAATGGGTGTAACTGAATCAGACTATGTGACATTGACGTCCCAAGAGTCCCTTCCTGTACCATCACCGCATGTGACCAGGCTTCCAGGTTATGGGGTCACTGTCCCCTCAACCACCAAAACACCCCACCACCATCTCTGCTCCCTCCATCGTCCAGGGGATCCCAGCCCCTCCACAGTTCTGCATTCACAGGGAGGTGGGACAGGGCGGGGTCACACGCCCTCTCTCCCTGGGACTCCTCACCCCCTCCTTGCCTCCACTCCACAACCCCCTCCTCACCTCCCTCTGCTCTCTGCCCCCTTGCTCTTTTCTTCCCCATGCACCATCAAGCCAGAAGTGTCCACGGAAGTTTCTAGAAGTTACCCCGGGGAGTTGCAGCTCCCTAGAGGGAACACCCGGAATCTGAGCATCAGGCCTCATTGCTCATGAAGCTTCAGTTCTGCCACAGGATGGGGAGCGGTGCTGTTGCCTGGGTCCAGCCCCTGTGGCCTGGGGCCCAGGCCTCCCCTCATCCCTTCCTGTAGCCCTTCATGGGACTCCGGTCCTATCAGGGATGCTGGGGCATCAGAGGGGCTTTGCTGGCTCCCCGGGACACAGAGCACAGCCATTTCCTCAAGGCAGTGCAGCAAGTGCCCTGGGGCACAGGCTCTGCACACCAACTGCCTCAGTTCTCATCCCAGTGTAACACTGTGCGCAGTATTTCATCTCTGTGGGCCTCAGGCTTCCTATCTGTTAAATGGGGCTGTCATGAGGATTAAATGAGTTAATCCGTGCAAGTGGATGAATATTAGCTGTGAGACGCTTCACTGCTCATCGTCTCTGAGACCCCGTGAGATACCTAAGGTGCCCCCCTTTATTCTTCTGGTTGAGCTGGTGGTGTGCCCCACTATTTTTTTGCTCCCTTGCCATGATCACTGACACCTTTGGTCCCCAGAGTGAGGGGTCACAATTTGATTATCGCAGAGGTCAACTTCTCAGCAGCCTCCAGACCCTTCTCCGCTGGGGACACTCCTGTCCCGGCTTCCGGGCTGTGAGGGCTGCAGATGGGGAGGGGTGGCTGGATGCTTGGATGGGAGGGTCCAGAGATAGAATTCAAGTCAGGGTGTGGAGCTAGATGCCGGGAGACAAGACCAGAACTCAGCACACAGCCTGGCACCTGGGAGGAGCCGGAGAATTAATGACAAAATGGGGGCCCCCGGGCTTGGGGACCCTTGGATGTATCTTAGGCCAAATGGTTTGGTGTCAGAGGACAGGACAGACAGGGCCAGGCAATGTTGGCCAGTGGTCAGCGCTGTGACTCAGGCTGGTTCTGGGTACCGTGGGGACCCCTGAGCTGGCAGCCCCAAACCTCAGCAAGGGGCCTTGTGGCATGGTGCTCTGTCCTGCCAGCCACGACCTCAGCATGGACTGTCAGAGGGTTGAGGAATGTGTGTACGTGTATGAATGATTGCCTTCCCCACCATGTGCACATGCACGCACACGCAGATATGCACACGAGGAAGAGGAGGCTTTCTGTGTGCTTGCCAAGGTCAGGGACCCTGGACAGGGTGCACAGGGGTCAAGGGAGTCAGGAAGCAGAAGTGTCTACTGCCAGAGATGGTGAAGAGTAATGGGCATTAGTGGAAGGTGAGTACTGGATCGGGAACTGAGCTAGAAGAAAGGTCTGGGGTCAGAGTGCACCTGGTCCTCTCTGAAGTAAGGCTACTCACTAGTTCTTCTGAGACTAAAGCAACTGACACCCTGTGCAGCTGTCCCTGGGTCACTCTGATGCCTCTGAGTCACAGGACTCTCTCATCCTCTGCTGGTCACTAATGAAGTTGACTCCACTGTGGCCTCCTGGTGACGAGCCCTCTCTGCTCAGAGGGGGGCGGTCGCTTCCACTCACACCCAGTTCCCCTAATGGCCACGCTTGTTTGCTTCCCGCGGCACAGGGGGCACTGCCTCTGCTCTGAGGACTGCTCAGCAGACACACCCCTCCTTTGGCGGCACACCTGACGGAGCAGGGCTGGGGTCATGCACTACCCAACAATACAGTCAAGTTTTCTCACAGGAAGAAAGTTTGTTTTCCAGAATCAACTACATTTCCAGCCCCCAGGACAGGGATGGGAGACTGGGGGGGTGGGGAGGGCAAGTGGATGATAGATTAAAGGTGCTTCACTCCCCACTTGGGTTCCAACCCTTTCACCCTGAAGACAGGGATGGGGAGGAAAGTGTCATTTATGTTGCAAGCACCACACGCTCCGACACCGGAGCCACCAGCCCAGCTCTGCAATGGGCTTGCTGTGTGACCTTGGGGAAGTCGCTCAGACCCTCTGTGCTTCCGTTTCCTTACTGCGTGACCTGAGTTTTTTGGAGAGAGACCTGAGACCCCGCCTGACACAGCGTTGTGCGGAGAGCTGGCGCTCCGTCACCCCGAGGGCTCCCTGCCAGCATCCTCGGCCCCTCCCACCCCTGCCCCCGCCCCCCGCCTGGCGCAGACACGGGGGATGCTGGGTGCGTGGAACAGACCACCTTGAGCTTGGGGCACGGCCGCTGTGCACCGGCCTCTCCCCCGCAGAGGGAGGAAGACTCAAACCGAGCCCTCCGAGGGGCCATGGGCGATGACTGGCGCAGGGGTTCTCGGTCCCCAGGATGCGGGGGCGGAGGCCCCTTCCTGGAGTCCTGGCTGGGTCGGTAGGGCTGTTGTTTGTCTCCCGTCTGCTGTCATCTTCCATTTAGCATCATCCTCACGGTGCTGACGTTTTCCTAAGGCCAGTCCAGGAGGAAGGGAGCCGGTGGCCGCTCGGGACACGCAAGCGGGGAGACGGGGTGTGGGTGGTGGGCCTGGGCTTTACCAAGGCTGCCTCCTCCCTGGACTTGCGGTGAAGAGGTGGTACGGGCCCCTCCCCCATGGCGGGTCACGCCATCGGCCCCCCCCCCCAGGCCCCAACAGCCGTAGGTTTCCAGCTTCCCCGCCTCGTTTGTGCACAGCAGAGCGGGTCCCTGGGTAGCTCTCCAGCCTGAAACACGGCAGCTGTCCTGTTCCCTCCTGCATCTCCTTTCCCTGGGACTCAGTGCCGGTGTTTGCAGCAAAAGGAGTCTCAGCTGGGGACTCAGTGGCCTTTCCTAGCCACCTGGCACGTCGTAACCTATAACAAAACAATAGCCATTAGCGTTCGTTAATATTCAAGCACGCAGCTTCCACTTAACCAGTGGTTTCCGAGCACCCCACGCGCTGGACAGAGAGCCAGTGGTGCCTAGTCTCTCCCTAGCCAAGTGCAAGGCCAGGAGACAAAAGAGTGAGACCCCAAGAGCCCTGGGGCAGTTAACGGGACGGGGTGCCACTCTCAGGGCCGGGGAGAAAGAGCCTTGGGTCATTCCCTCAGCGCAGTGGGATGAACCCACGGCCCCAGGATGCCGTCCAGGGCATGGGAAGGCAGCGGAATGCAAAGAGCGTAAGTGCGTCCCTATCCTTTATCGCCAGGAATGCACCTGCCGCCTGTCTGGCAGCTTTTAATACCACCTCTCCCATTTTCGGCTGGAAGAAAGTCAGCTTCGGCTTGGGAACCCATCTGCCTGAGGTCCCCGTGGGAAGGCGGCGGCGGTGGAGTTAACACAGCCCCCAATGGCAAACCCTCCGGAAAGGCAGGTGCTGGCTGTCACTGTTCCAACTGACATCCTTGTACCCCGGGGTGGCCGGTGGGTGGTCCGGGCTGCCAGGCTGCGGGGGAAGAACCCAACTTGGGTCCCAGGGACGTGGATTTTGAATGGTTGCCGGGAGGGTGCAGAGCGGGAAAGCCACTGACGGCAGAGAGAAGGCCAGGACACGGCTCAGCGGGCAGAGGGAGGGCTTGGGGGGTCCCGGGGGTCCTGCCCTCTGGCCCGTGGCTAAGGCAGGACACTGTACCCCGGGCTGCACAAAGAAGAAAAGTTTGCGCTCTTCTCGGGGCTGTGTTTCCACGTAGCCCAGGGCGGTTCGGCGAAATCACTGATAATGAGGCTGCTGGTTGCTAATGGCCTTGGGGAAAATGGGATGCAATTTAGCCGTTATTTTTCCGGCCCAGAGCTATTGAATAAATGAAGCGCGCTGGGTCTGAGTCACCGGCTGACACACCGCCCGGCTCCTGGCGTCAGGGCCGGCGGGGCGGGGCGGGGCGGGGGCGGGGGGCCTGGAGAAGGTCTGTGAGGGTGGTGGGCGGGTAGCTGGAGGGCTGCTCTCCACTTGCTTGGCGCAGGATGGGAGGGCGAGGGGAGGGGGAAGAGGTGGCCTGGGACGGGGGAGGTGGGGGAGGGACGCAGAGCAGACCTTGTTACGCGCATGGGACAACGGGGCAGGATGAGGGCGGGCGACAGAGGGGGTACTGAGAGGGGAGAGGGCGGTAGGCAGTGAGGGGCTTGCAAGAGATCATGACGTTGCCCCAGGCGGGGGCAGCCGCTGGGGGACCATTTGCCATCGTCACTCACAGTTAGGGGCCTCCCGCAGGCTTGGGGACTCCTGGAAACGTGGGCAGCAAGCAGACTACCACCGCTTGGGGGAGGGGGGAGATCAGTCCGTCTGAGCCTTCGGCGTCGCCCGCTTAGGATCCCCTCCCGCGCGCCCCGCCCGCCGCGGTGGGGAGGGGGCGGCAGGGGGGACGGCGCTGGGGTTTGTCCGCAAGCCGCGTGTCTGCGGGACAGCAGCCCGTGAGCTGGGGGCTGCAGTGGGGGCAGGGCTGCAGCCGGCAGGCCCTGCTCTGCGCTGGGAAAGCTAAAGGCCGCCTGGGGCCCTCTGGTGCGGTGAAGGGAGGAAGCTTGCCAAACAGCCCCACGGGGGGTCAGCTCCAGGCCTGGGGGGGCCGGGAGGCTGGGTGGGGGTCCAGAGCTCCCTCACCTGTAGGAAGCCCCCCACCCCCCACCCCCCGCGTGGAAGCGGAAGACCTGGGACATCCCTGGCTTCTCTAAGAATCTGCTGTGTGACCCTGGGCGGGCGCAGGCCTCTCTGAGCCTTCAGTTTCCAGGTGGTAAAATGAAAAATGCAAACAGTGGAAAGTCCTCCTGAGTAGGTAGTCGGTGCCCATGTAAACATGCAGTCTGCGCCGCCAGCCCCCGGGATGGCCAGAGCCTACGGGGCCAGGTTTGGACCCTAGCTCTGAGTTGCTGGATTCTTCTCACACTTTCCAGAACACAGTCGGGGCACACATGAGGGGGCAGGTGCTCCCCACAGAGAGCCTGCTCCCAGCCCCAGTGAGGCTGTCACAGGGGGGCCTCCTCTTCCTCTAACCGATACCCGCTCCACCTCACTCATGTCACCCCAGAGCCTCCTTCCAGGGTCCCATCACCACCAGCCCCCACCAGGAAGCCTGCAGGAGGACACAGCCAGCTGTGAGCCCGGACCAACAGAGGGGAGAAGAGGGGTTACAAGATTCGGACCTCCCGGTCCAGGGGGCTGAACTGTGGAAGGACACTGGCAGCTTGGCACAGAGCACCCTGTGATGGGTGGCTGTCGCCATGAGCCACCAAGCCCACCCACTTGCCCTCAGGTCCCAGATGTCTCTGGGGGACTCTCTCCTCCCCTGCCAGCACCACCAAACTCTGGAGGTCCCCGGGGAAGTTGCTTCAGAAATGCAGGATATAACGTGGCCAAGGTGCCTGTGCTCTGGGCTCCCTGGTGGGTGGGCCCCCTTCTCAGGGTGCTCACCCCTGTCTGTTCCTGAGAGCAGGTGAGTGCACCACTAGGCAGCCGGCCCAAGGCTCTTCCTGTAGGAGGGACAGCCAGGGTCAGCCAAGGGGGTCCCTGTTGGTGGTGGAGAGCCTGGCACTCTCGCCCTCACATCACTGAATGCTCCCCTTTGCTCTCTAACGGAGCAGCCCAGAGCCACACAACTGGCGTGTCAGTGCCCTCAGCCAGAGGCCAGCAGGATCCCACCCGCAGGTGAACAGGTCGGGGCTATGACAGAGTGCAGCGAGGAAGACTGGGGGCGTCTCGGTGTGCTCCGATGTGGGTTTGATTAGGAGGCTTGGGTCGGGGTGGGGTCTACGCAATCTCTAGGTGGATTGGATCCTGTCGAAAAGCGGGAGCTTCTATGACTGGGCGTCTCAGTAAACCTTTTCTGCAGACTAGAATGGAGACGAAGCTGCAGTTGGGAAAGAAGCAGCTGTCCCTCATTTTAAGCCAAGAGAGGGGCTGCTTGGCATTCTGCGGAAGGCGCAGCGACCTTGTTTCTGTCTGTGCTGAGACAAAGTTACGAAGTGGCCTTGCTTTGTCTCATCCCATCACCATCTCTGAGGAGCCTTGTCTGAGGTTGTTCTCTGTGAGATGGTTTATATCCAGGAGGAGAGGAACCCTGCCCAACTGGGAGTGCCAGGCCAGCTTCTGGGGGGTGGGACCAGCTCCTTTCTCTTCTTCCCCAGTAAAGAGCGAGGTGAAGCTCAACAAGGTAGTGAAAACTGTTAGAGCACACCTACCTGCAGAGCATGATTCCAAGCATTTATTTTTAGGTTAGGGTTGCTTTCTTTTTTTCCCAGCTTTATTGAGGTGTAACTGACAAAACTGTGTACACTTAAAGTGTACAATGTGGTGATTTGATATACCTATGCATTATGAAATAATTACCATAATCAAGTTAATTAATACATCCATCACCTGACAGAGTTACCTTTTTCGTATGTGATGAGAATGTTGAAAATCTACTCTCTTAGCATCTTTCAGGCATACAAAACATTATAGTTAACGATAATCACCACGCTGTACATTAGATCACCAGAACTTATTCATCTTATAACTGGAAATTTGTACCTTTAACCAGCATCTTCACTTACAAGGTCCAGGCAACTACCCTTCTACTCTCAGTTTTCTATGGGCTTAACCTTTTTTTTTTTTTTTAAGATTCCACATATAAGTGATATCAAGTGAGAGTAATCGTCTTTCTTTGCTCAACTTATTTCACATGACGTAATGTCTGCCAGGCTCACCCATGGCAGAATTTCCTTCGTTTTTATGGCTGAATAATATTCCACTGTACACATAAAACAGTTTCTTTACCCGTTCCTCCACTGATGGACATTGCTTCCCTATCTTGGCTCTTGTGAATGATGCTGCAATGAACGCGGGATGCAGATACCTTTTCAGTTATGCTTTTATCTTCTTTGGATAGATACCCACAAGTGGAATTGCTGGATCATGTGGTCATTCCACTTTTAAGTTTTGAGGAACACCCATACTGTTTTCCATAGTGGCTGCACCAATTTACATTCCCACCAGCAGTGCACATGGGTTCCCTTTTTTTCACATTCTCGCCGACACTGTTATTTCTTGTCTTTTTGATCATAGCCATGCTAACAGGTGAAACGTGTTATCTCATGGCGGTTTTGATTTGCATTTCCCTGATGATTAGTGATGTTGAACATCTATCTTTTCATGTGCCTGTTGGCCATCTGTGTGTCTTCTTTGGAAACATGTCTATCCAGGTCCTCTGCCCAGTTTTTGATCAGGTTATTGGCTATTGAGTTGTATGAGCTCCTGGTATATTTTGATACTGCCACCTTATCAGACATATGGTTTGCAAAGCCTTTCTCTCATTCAGTAGGTGGTTTTTTCATTTTGTTGATGGTTTCCTTTGCTGTGCAGAGGCTTTTTAGTTTGAGATAGTCCTGCCTGTCTACCTTTGCTCTTATTGCCAGTACTTTCGGTGGCATATCCAAGACATCACTGTTAAGACCAATGTCAAGGGACTTTGTCCCAGTGCTTTCTTTTAGGACTTCTGGTTTTAAGTCTTAACAATTAAATCTTTGATCTATTTTGAATTAATTTTTGTGAGTAGTATAAAATAAGAGTTAAATCTCCTTCTCTTGTATGTGGATATCCAATTTTCCCAGCACCATTTATTGAAGAGTCTATCCTTTCCCCATTGTGTGTTTTTGGTGTCCTTGTCAAAGATTAGTTGACTGTATATTCATGGGTTTATTTCTGGGCTCTCTATTCTGTTCCATTGATCAATGTATCTGTTTGTTTGTTTGTTTGTTTTGCCTTTGTTGTCTTTATTAAAAAAATTTTTTTTATACAATTTGTAAAAGTCACAATCCATTTACAGTTATTACAAAATACTGGCTATAGTCCTTGTGTTGTGCAATATATCCTCGTAGCCTATCTTACCTCCAACAGTTTGTACCTCCCACTACCCCCTCCCCACTGGTAACCACTAGTTTGTTCTCTATACCTGTGAGTCTGCTTCTTTTTTTGTTATATTCGCTAGTTTGTTGTATTTTTTTAGATTCCACATATAAGTGATATCATACATTATTTGTCTTTCTTTGTCTGACTTATTTCACTTAACATAATGCCCTCAAAGTCTATCCACGTTGCTACAAATGGCAAAATTTTGTTCTTTTTTATGGCTGAGTAGTTTTCTATTGCGTGCGTGTGTGTGTGTGTGTGTGTGTGTGTGTGTGTGTGTGGTATCTATCTATCTATCTACTACATCTTCTTTATCCATTCATCTGTTGATGGACACAGGTTGTTTCCATATCTTGGCAATTGTAAATAATGCTGTTATGAACATTGGGGTGCATGTATCTTTTTGAATTAGTGAGGTTTTTTTTTCAGATGTATACCCAGGGGTGGGATTGCTGGGTTATATGGTAATTTTATTTTCAGTTTTTTGAGAAACCTCCATGCTGTTTTCCACAGTGGCTGCACCAATTTACATTCCCACCAACAGTGTATGAGTGTTCCCTTTTCTCCACATCTGTGCCAACAGTTGTTATTTGTGTTCTTTTTGATGACAGTGTATCTGAAAGCAGCAGAATACACATTCTTTACAAGTGCACATTGAACATTGTCCAGGAGAGATCACACACTAGGCCACAAAACAAGCCTTGTTAAATTTAAGAAAAAATCATATCAATCGTCTTTTCTGACCACAACATTATGAGACTAGAAATCAACTATAAGAAAAAAAAAACTGCAAAAAAAAAGCACAGCTATATGGGTACTGAACAATATGCTGCTAAACAACAAATGGATCACTGAAGAACTCAAAGAGGAAATCAACAAACACCTAGGGATAAATGAAAACGAAAGCACTATGATCCAAAACCTATGGGAGGCGGCAAAAGCAGCTCTAAGAGGGAAGTTTATAGCATACAAGCTTACCTCAGGAAACAAGAAAAATCTCAAATAAACAACCTAACCTAACACCTGAAAGAATTAGAGAAAGAAAAATAAACAGAACCCAAAATTAGTAGAAGGAAAGCAATCATAAAGATAAGAGCAGAAGTAAATTAAATAAAGACTAAAAAAGTAGAAAAGATCAATGAAACTCTAAGCTGGTTCTTTGAAAAGAGAAACAAAATTGTTAAACCTGTAGCCAGACTCGTCAAGAAAAATGGGAGAGGGCCCAAATCAATAAAATCATAAATGAAAAGAAGTTACAACCAACACCACAGAAATACAGAGGATCATAAGAGACTACTACAAACAACTATATGCCAATAAATTGGACAACCTAGAAGAAATGGAGCCAGGATGAAATAGAAAATCAAACAGACCAATTACTAGTAAGGAAATTGAATCAGTAATTTAAAAACTCCCAACGAACAAAAGTCCAGGACCAGACAGTTTCACAGGTGAGTTCTACCAAATATTTAGAGAAGAGTTAACATCTATCCTTCTCAAACTATTCCAAAAATTTGCAGAGGAAGGAACACTTTCAAACTCATTCTATGGGACCAGCATCACCCTAATACCAAAACCAGACAAAGATATCACAAAAAGAAAACTACAGGTCGACATCACTGATGAAAATAGATGTGAAATTCTCAACAAAATCCTAGCAAACCAATTCCAACAATACATTAAAAGGATCATACACCATGATCAAGTGAGATTTATCCCAGACATGCAAGGATTCTTCAATATCCACAAATCATTCAATGTGATACATTAGCAAGTTGAAGAATAAAAATCACATGATCATCTCGATAGATACAGAAAAAGTTTTTGACAAAATTCGACATCCATTTATGATAAAAACGCACCAGAAAGCAGACATAGAGGGAACATACTGCAACATAAGGCCATATATGACAAACCCACAGCTAACATCATACTCAATGGTGAAAAGCTGAAAGCATTTCCTCTAAGATCAGGAACAAGACAAGGATGCCTACTTTTGCCACTTTTATTCAACATAGTATTGGACATCCTAGCCACAGCAATCAGAGAAGGAAAAGAAATAAAAGGAATTTAAATTGGAAAGGAGGATTTAAAAAGTCACTGTTTGCAGATGACATGATAGTATACACAGAAAATCCTAAAGACACCACCGGAAAACTACTAGAGCTCATCAATGAATTTGGTAAAGTTGCAGGATACAAGATTAATACACAGAAACCGGTTGCAGTTCTATACGCTAACAATGAAGTATCAGAAAAATTAAGGAAGCAATCCCATTTATCATCACATTAAAAAGAATAAAATAACTAGGAATAAATCTACCTAAGGAGGCAAAATACCTGTACTCTGAAAACTATAAGACATTGATGAAAGAAATTGAAGATAACACAAACAGATGGAAATAATATACCATGTTGTTGGATTGGAAGAATCAATGCTGTCAAAATTACTATACTACCCAAGGCAATCTACAGATTCAATGCAATCCCTCTCAAAATACCAATGGCATTTTTCACAGAACTAGAACAAATAATGTTAAAATTTGTATGGAAACACAAAAGACCCCAAATAGCCAAAACGATCTTGAGAAAGAAGAACAGAGTTGTAGGAGTCCTGCTCCCTGACTTCAGACTGTACAACAAAGCTACAGCAATCAAAACAGTATGGTACTGGCACAAAAACAGACACATAGATCAATGGAATAGAATAGAGAGCCCAGAAATAAATCCATTCACTTATGGTCAGTTAATCCACAACAAAGGAGGCAAGAAAATACAATGGAGAAAAGAAAGTCTCTTTTTCATTGTGTCCAGTTTTATGCCCGTACCATACTGTTTTGATTCCTATATCTTTGTAGTACAGTTTGAAATCAGGAAGTATGATGCCTCCAGCTTTGTCTTGGCTATTTAGTGGTTCCATACAAATATGAGGACTGTTTGTTCTATTTCTGTGAAAAATTTCATTGATATTTTGATATAGATTGCATTGAGTCTATGGATGCCTTGGGGTAGTATGGACATTTAACAATGTTAATTCTTCCAATTCATCACCATGGGATATTTTTCCAATTATTTGTGTCTTCTTCAATTTCTTTCAATTGTCTTATAGTTTTCAATATACAGATATTTTACCTCCTCAGTTAAATTTATTCCTGAGTATTTTATTCTTTTTGATGCAATTGTAAATGGGATTAGTGTCTTAATTTCTCTTTCTGATAATTTGTTATTAGTGTATAGAAATGCAACTGATTTTTGTATATTGATTTTGTATTCTGAAGCTTTTTTGAATTCATTTATTAGTTCCAACAGTTTTTTTTAAATGGAGTCTTTAGGGTTTTCCTTATATAATATCATACCATCTATAAATAGATGACATGTATAGACTCCATATGAGTCTCTTATGTTCCTTTGTATTTTTCTGGTATCAATTGTGATGTCTCCTCTTTCATTTCTGATTTACTTATTTGAGTCTTCTCTCTTTTTATCTTGGTCTAGCTAAAGGTTTGCTAATTTTATTATCTTTAAAAAACGAGTGCTTCACTTTGTTGATTTTTCTATTGTTTTTCTTCTATTTCATTTATTTCCGCTCTGATCTTTATTACTTCCTTCCTTCAGCTAACTTTGGACTTAGTTTCTCCACTTTTTCTAGGTACTTGAGGTATAAAATTAGGTTGTTTATTTGACATGCATCTTTTTTCTCAATTTAGATGTTTAT
Organism: Delphinus delphis; assembly: GCF_949987515.2. NCBI lineage: Eukaryota > Metazoa > Chordata > Mammalia > Artiodactyla > Delphinidae > Delphinus > Delphinus delphis. The sequence continues at coordinate 4,579,079 of NC_082684.1, read as the reverse complement.
TTCTATAAACTTCCCCTCTTAGAACTGCTTTTGTTGCATCTTATGAGTTTTGGTATATTGTGTTTCCATTTCATTTTTCTCAAGATTTTAAAATTTTACCTTTTTATTCCTTCTTTGACTCATTGATTGTTCAGGAGTGTGTTGTTTAATTTACACATATTTGTGAATTTTACAATTTTCTTCCTGTTATTGATTTCTAGTTACATACCATTGTGGTCAGAAAAAATACTTGATATAATTTCAATCTTCTTAACTTTGTTAAGACTTGTTTAGTGGCCTAACATATGATCTATCCTGGAGAAGTGTGTGCTTTAAGAAGAATGTTGTATGGAATTTTCCTATATATTTGTTAGATCCACTTCTCTAAAGTGTAGCTCAAGTCTAATATTTCCTTATTGATTTTCCATCTAGATGATCTATCCATTGTTGAAAGTGGAATATTGAAGTTCTCTACTACTTTTGCATTGCTGTCTATTTTTGCCTTCAGGTGTGCTAATATTTGCTTCATATTTAGGTACTACAATGTTAGGTGCACATATATTTATAATTGTTATACGCTTTTGATGAAGTCACCCCTTTACCATTATATAGTGACCTTCTTTGTCTCTTGTTACAGTTTTTGACTTCATATCTATTTTGTCTGATGTAAGCATAGCTACCCCTGCTCTCTTTTGGTTTCCCTTTGCATGGAATAGCTTTTCCCATCCCTTCACTTTCAGCCTATCTGTGTCCTTAAAGCTGAGGTGAGTATCCTGTAGGTAGCATATAACTGAGTCTTGGTTTTTTGCCTATACAGCCACTCTATGTTTTTTGAGAGTAAAATTTAACCTACTTACATTTAAAGTAATTACTGATAAGTAAGACCTAAGTATTGTTATCTTGTGGTTTTATGATTATTTTGTAGTTCCTTTGTTCCTTTATTCCTCTCTTTTTTTCCTTTCCTCTCTCTTCTTTTGTGATATTCCATAGCATATTCTTTGATTCCTTTCACTTTATCTTTTGTGCATCTACTATAGGTTTTTTCCTTTGTGATTACCATAAGGCTTACATAATACATCTTATAGTTACAACAGTCTATTTTAAGCTGGTAACAACTTAACTTTGATTGCATACAAAAGGTCTAACCTTTGATTCATCCCCCACATTTTGTGTTTCTGATGTCACGATTTAAAATTTTTGTACTGTATATCCATTAACAAATTGTTGTAAATATAGTCATTTTTAATACCTTTGTCTTTTAACCCTTATACTAGAGTTAAGTGATTTATATACCAGCATAATATTACTAGAGTGTTCTGAATTTGACAACATACTTACCTGTACCAGTGAGTTTTATAGTTTCATATATTTTCATGTTACTAATTGGTGTCCTTTCATTTCAGCTTGAAGACCTCCCTTTAGTATTTCTTACAAGGCAGGTTTAGTGGGGATGAACTCCCTCAGCTTTTGTCTGGGGAAGTCTTTATCTCTCTTTCATTTCTGAAGGTAAACTTTGATGGGTAAAGTATTCTTTGTTGGCAGTTTTGTTTTGTTTTGTTTTTTCCCAGAACTTTGAGTACCTCATTTCATTCTTTCCTGGCCCGCAAGGCTTCTGCTGAGAAATCCATTGATAGCTTTATGGAGGTTCTCTTGTATGAGATGAGTTTTCTTTCTCTGACCCCTTAAAAATTCTTTCTTTGAAATTAAAGAGAACAAAAATAGATGGAAATATATCCCATAATATTGGAAGAGAAGAATTAATATTGTTAAATTCCAATGGCATTTTTCACAGAAATAGAAAAAACTACCCTAATATTTATATGGAACTATAAAAAACCCTAAATAGCCAAAGCAATCTTGAGAAAGAAGGACAAAGCTGGAGGCATCACATGTCCTGATTTCAAACTATATTACAAAGCTATAGTAATCAAAACAGTATGGTACTGGCATAAAACAAGGCACATTGACCAATGGAACAGAATAGAGGCTCAGAAATAAACTCATGCCTACACAGTCAACTAATCTTTGATAAGGACACAAAAACACACAATGGGGAAAGGATAGACTCTTCAATAAATGGTGTTGGGAAAATTGGATATCCACATGCAAAAGAGTGAAACTGGACTTTTACACCATTCACAAAAATTAATTCAAAATGGAGTGAAGATTTAAATGTAGAACCTGAAACCAAAGTCTAAGAAGAAAGCATTGGGAAAAAGCTCCTTGACATTCGTCTTGACAGTGATTTCTTGGATACGACACCAAAAGCACGGGCAATAAAAAAAAAAACAACACGTGGGACTATCTCAAACTAAAAAGCCTCTGCACAGCAAAGGAAACCATCAACAAAATGAAAAAACCACCTACTGAATGTGAGAAAATCTTTGCAAACCATATATCTGATAATGGGTTAATATCCAAAATATACAAGGTGCTCATACAACTCAATAGCCAAAATACAAATAACCTGATCAAAAAATGGGCAGAGGACCTGAATAGGCATTTTCCCAAAGAAGCAAAACAGATGGCCAACAGGCACATGAAAAGATAGATGTTCAACATCACTAATCATCAGGGAAATGCAAATCAAAACCACCATGAGATAACACGTTTCACCTGTTAGCATGGCTATGATCAAAAAGACAAGAAGTAACAGTGTCAGCGAGAATGTGAAAAAAAGGGAACCTATGTGCACTGCTTGTGGGAATGTAAATTGGTGCAGCCACTATGGAAAACAGTATGGGTGTTCCTCAAAACTTAAAAGTGGAATGACCACATGATCCAGCAATTCCACTTGTGGGTATCTATCCAAAGAAGATAAAAGCATAACTGAAAAGATATCTGCATCCCGCGTTCATTGCAGCATCATTCACAAGAGCCAAGATAGGGAAACAACCTAGGTGTCCATCAGTGGAGGAATGGGTAAAGCAACTGCGTTTTATGTGTACAATGGAATATTATTCAGCCATGAAAAGAAGGAAATCCTGCCATTTGGAACAACATGGATGAGCCTGGTGGACATGATGCTAATATTTTAAGCATTTATGAATATGGCCTCATGAAATCCTGACCTCACCTCCAGTGGGTGGGTGTTACTGTTAGCCCCTCTTTACTGATGAGCAAACTGAGGCCAGAGAGTTTGAGCAACTTGCCCAGGTCACAGAGATGCTAAATGGCCAGCTGAGGTTTGAACTTAGGTCCTTAGGCTCTTGAGTCTAAGCTCACCTTTGGGGATATAGCTTTCCAGCCCACTGAGAGGGTGAGAGAGACCGGGGTGAGTAACGGGGTCACTAAGGGTCCCCACCCAGTCTAGCCCCAGGGTTGCTGGGGTAGAGGGTCAGAAGCTGTGATCAGAGCACAGCTGGGATCCAGGAACCAAGGTGTGGTTGACCAAATAATTACCCCCGAAGATGTCCAAATCCTAACCCCCAGCCCCTGTGAATATGCGACTTTTGCAGATGTGATTCAGTTAAGGACCTTGAGTTGGGGAGACGAGCCCAGATTATCTGCATGGGCCCAATGTAAACATAGGTGTCCCTATCAGAGCAAGCAGGAGGGTCAGAGATGGCAAAGGGGAAAGGAGAGGAGACAGTGGAAGCAGAGGTAAAAGAGGGAGAGAGACAGGAAGATGTCGTGCACCTGGCTTTGAAGACGGAGCGGGGGCTGTGAGCCAAGGACTGCAGGCGACCTCTAGAAGCTGGAAAAGGCAGAAAACCTAATTCTACCTCGGAGCCTCCAGAAGGGACTCAGCCCTGCCAACACCTTGATTTTTAACCCAGTGAGGACCATTTTGAGCCTCTGACCTCCAGAAGTGTTAGATAATAAATTTGTGTTACTGAAGATGCTAAGTTAGTAATTTATTGTAGTAGCAATGAGAAACGAATACGTGGAAACACAGCTGGGGCATTTCAGGACACAGGAACCTTGCTCATGGCAGCTGGGGCTGGAGAGGCACTGGGAGCGCGTTCCGTGACATGCTCTGATCTTCCCGCTCAGGAATCTACCCTGGATGCCATTGGGGGTATTTGGGGGGTGAGGGGCAGCAGGGATACCGGGCAGAGTCTCCTGCTCCGTCAGGTGGAGATGGAGCTGGCTTGGTCCAGGGGCTGGAGAGAAGCGATGGGTCCATGGGATATCGAGATGCTTAGGACTGCGGGGGCTGGAAGCATGAGGGGAGGGACCTTGGGGCTCCTGGCTCAAGCCCTAAGTGCTCTCTTAAGCTACTTGTAAGAAGAGGGCCCAGGAGGAAGGAACAGGCTGGTGGTGGGAAGGTGACAATTTGCCCGGGAGCCGGTGGGTCCTTCTCATCCAGCAGGGAGGTGTCAGGGAGCCCCGAGGGCAGGGTCCCTCCGCCCCTGAGTTGGCCTCTGCAAAGCTAGCCCAGCTCCCTGGGATGAGGGCCCCTCGTGAGGCCCGGGCTGGGGGATAGAGTGAGGGCTTGGCCTGGCGGCACGTGGCTCTGACCCTCGAGTGACGCCCCAGACGCAGTGTGGACACCAAGTCCCGCTCGCAGGCTCAGCCCTGAAGGTGGGAGGCCAGGCCTGGCACCCTGCACGTGGTTTTGGAACAACAGCCTTCCGAGACTTGTTTGGCAGCCGTCGAAGACCACGAGCAAATTGCCAGTGGTAGAACATCACAGAAACATTGTTTCTTGCAAAATACTGGAAAGAACCAAGGCAGCATTACCCAACAGCACAGCGGGGCCTGTGTGCGCAGCCGGGGAGCCAGGCGCCGGGGCTTGGACGGCATGTCCTGCCAGGCTGGGAGCATCCCCACCTCTGCGGCCAGATTCCTCAACGACCACTTGGAAACAGAATTGACGGGGACTCAGGGGACAGGAGCCTCTTTCCACTCCCGCTGATAGGAAGTGTTTACAGCCCAAGCCGGCCTGGTCTGGCAGCCCCCTGGCCTCTGTGGCCAGCAGACCATGGCTTTGGGTCTGGAAGACGTGCCCAGACTCTGCGGGATCAGCAGGGCCCTGGGCCTGGCGGGGCTGGCGGGGCTGGCTGGGCACGGGCCTCACCCCTCCCAGTCTGCCTGGGGCTTTAGGGGGAGAGCACTCTTATAGCCTCGGCTCATCTGAAGCCATATCTCCTTCTACTTAGTCCAGGCGTGCACTTAAGTGGGTGTGACTGGCGGCTTGGGGGCAGGGTCCTGGCAAGCAGAACCCAACAGTAATTCTCCATCATTAAAACAGGATGGAGCTAAGTGGTCATGCGGGGAAACTAGGAAACAGGCGTAAAGAAAATAAGAGAAACTTAAGAAGTTTATTGTTTTGAAATCTCCCCTTGCCTGCCCCCTTCCTGATACACCCTGCAACGTCCTCCATGCAGGTGGGGTGAGTTTCCCTGTTTGCAACCCTGTGTCTGACTGGGTGACTTAAAGGGCTGTCCAGGGCCCGAGACTGCGCTGAAGGCCCCAGACGTGCCCTGCCGCCCAGGCTTATTCCTGGGGCCCCAGGTACTCGGCCTGCACCGTACACAGTGTTTACCACCCTACTTCTCTGATTGGCAAACTGAGGCTCCAGCTCTTAAGAAACCTGGGATCTCAGGGGCAGTGAGTGCGGGGCTGGGGCTCTGCCCCAGGCGATCCTGCCCCATAACCTGGGCTGACCGCACAGCACACTGCCCCCGACTCAGGCCCTCGCCATGTTCAGAGGCCCTCACCCGGCTCCTCTGAAGGACCCTGATTTCAGGGCCGTCCCTGGCTCACAGCCTTGCTCTGCCTCTGCCCCTGCTGTCCCGGCCACCACGAGCTCACGGCGCCCTCCTCTTCACACACCTGTAGGCACTGGCCTGCCCTGGGCACCCACCTGGGCTGCACCGTCCCAGACCCAGACCCAGGCTCTGGGTCACCTCCATCCGTTGGGGAGCATCATGGGCAGATGAAAAAATTATACGTTGGAGTCCTAACCCCTAGTACCTCGAACGTGACTTTATTTGGAGACAAGGTTTTTACAGAGGCAGGTAGTCAAGTTCATATAAGGAAGGCAGGCCCTAATCTAACAGGATTGACGTCCTTATAAGAAGGGGAAACTTGGACACACAGAGAGATGTACGCAGGGAGGGCATCACACGAAGTTTAAGGCAGAGATCGAGGTAAGGCGTCTCTAAGCCAAAGAACACCAAAGACTGCCGGCAGATCACCAGAAGCTGGGGGAGAGGCCTGGAACAGACGCTCCCTCCCAGCCCTCAGAAGGAAACACCCCTGCCGACACCTTGATCTCGAACTCCTGGCCTCCAGAACTGCGAAACAGTAATTTTCTATTGTTTCAGCCTCCCAGTGTTGTGGCAGCCTGAGCAGACTGATACAGGGACACAGGCCGGCTCACCCCAGGGGCACTCCCCTGTCCCAGCTTTTGCCCAGGCAGTGCCCCCACCCCTGGATGCCATCTGCTTTACCTGCGAGAGGCCGCACCTTGCCAGACCCCTCCAGGGATGGAGAATGGCTGCTGTGAGGGACGGTGGCCCTGACTTGGGACACGAGTCAAGTGGACCAGGAGTCTGACCCCTTTGGGATCTGTGGCTTCCGTGCAGCCTCTCGGTCCCCGGGGGGAGCTTCCCACCAGCCTGGGGATGGGGGGGGGGGGGGGGCTTGGTCCCTGCAGGGAGACGAGACTCCGCTTTGGAGCATTTGAGACCTTGGAGTGTTTGGACCAACCAGGCCACCCCTTGAATCACCATTCATTCTCCAATTAGCTGTGAATGAATCAGAAACACGCAGATTCAATTTCCCATGACATGTAAATGGGTTTATAGACGTTAGGGAGTGAGTCTGGATTTATTTTAAGGGCGTTAGGGTCGCCGAGGACCCGTAGAGACAGACGGGCTCCGAAGAAAAGCTGAGCGCAGGTACCTGCCTCCCGTGGGGCTGGTGGCCGTGCGCTAAGGAGGCTGCCTGTATCCCCTCCGTCACCTGCCAACAGCCCTGGAATCGACGCGGCCCATTTCCCGTACGGAAAAACAGACACAGACTGGACAAGGCCCCGGAAGGAGGCACAGCCAGGGCCTGGACCCTGCTTTCCCTGACTCTGGGCCCTGAGCCCTTTCCTGCACGACGAGGATTTCAGGAGCCCCGGGGAGATCAGAGTGGCTCCAGAGAGGAACAGCCTTGAGCAGGGCCCTGGGCAGGGCCGGAAGCTGGCTGGGGCCTGGGGCTGGCCGGGCAGCCTCGGCTGCGGCATAAGGAATGCCGAGTCCTGACTAATGTGTTCTGGAGGGTTCTAGGCACCCAGATGGGCCTCGGGCTGTAAGCAGGCACTGTGTCTCCCCCGTGGTCCAGACACACTAGCAAGTAGTCGGTGGGAGCCTTGGGCCGCGGCCAGGTGCTGTAAATGACCTCAGGTGGGGCTGCTCACTCCAGCTCTGGAATCCCAGCCGCTGCCCTCGCCCACAGTGTCCTGGGCTGCAGGCCCAGGGCTCCGGATGGCTCTGTCCTGCTGTCCAGTGACTCTCCCTGGAGTCCCGGGAGCCAGGGCGGCCTGCGGTGGGTCATTCGGGACCGCTTCCTCTGGACAGAGTGATGTGGAATGCAGGGGAAGGGGAAGGAGGGGCTGTGAGCTGAGTGCCCCCCGGGAAGCTGAGCCAGGGCCGCTGGGGGACGTTGGGGGACCCCCTCACCGACGTCAAGGCCAGTCGAGCGCTCTCTGCGGGACTCTGGATACGTGGCCCGTTTCTGAGCCGTGCGGTGCAGCTCCCTGAAACCCAGGCCCACCCAAGCCTGGGTGTCTTCAGCCCTGCCGTGCCCTCCCTACCCGGTGTCCCTCACCTCTGCAGCCCCCTCCGCTCCCGCCCGCGTGGCAGCTGCTGCCCAGCCCCAGGAGTGGTCCCTTTGCCCACGGCCCCACGGGGCTGCGTGTGAACACGTGCAGATCATCATCTTCCCGCTGGTTCTGGGGATGACGTCACGGTCCGCCTCCCCCCAATCACAGCTTGAGAGCAGCCGCCCTGCCATGCCCTCCTGCCCCACCCCCAGCAGGGCCGGCGGCCCCTGGAAGCTACGTCGCCCGTGTTCCCCCATCTCCCCCAGGGGCGGCAGGGCAGCCTGGGGAGGGCCAGCGGCCAGGCTGCCCTGGGTGTCTGCCCGTCCCCGGCAGGGCCCTGGGCCCTGTGTCCCGGTCTCCTCCATAAGAAGACCTACAGGAGCAGCGCTAGAGGGCGCCTGCGAGGGTCCCGTGCAGAGAGAGGAGATGCTCTGTAAAAGTTTGCTGTCAGAGTTAACCGTTGTCCCAGCCGAGGCCCTGGGGCCTGCCCCATCCTCTCCCTGAGGGCCGAAAGGAGGGCAGGGGCCAGACCCAGAGGCAGGGCCACCAGGCCTGTGTGGCCCCCTTGTCCATCTGGTGAGCGGAACTTAGGCTGTATGGAGGGTGGAGGCCCCGGGGGGCTCAGAATGGAATCTGGGGTGAAGAGGTGTATGAGGGCTCTAATCAGGGGCCTCGAAAGCCCTGGGGAGGTGGGCGGTGACTCTCTGGGTGGAGAGGTTCACCACGTGCTCCAGAGCCAGCCAGCCAGGAGGTTGGGACCCCGCCCTGGGGGTCTGGGGCCCTGAGCTCCAAAGCCCGCCGAGGCAGATTTCCCAGCCGTGGAGGAGGGAAGCAGGGGGTGGATATCACTCAGCAGCTGAGAATCGGACTGACCCCCAGAGACCTGTGTGGCTTCTCACCTTCCAGATGAGGAGACCCAGGGCCGAGTCAGGCTGTGAAGCAGACGGGCCCCTCTCAGGGGTGGGGTGGGGCCCATCCGGAGATGAGCTGGTCAAATGCCCCCTCACCTGCAGAGCCAGACAGAGCCCAGTGCAGGTGACCACCCGCCGGGGCAGGTGAAGGACACAGACCCCCGCTCTCCTCTCGGTGCCCCTGAGTCGTGACCTGTTTGCTGCACAGATGCCACGGGAGCCCCTGAGACTACAGCGATCAGTGGCCCCAGGGGCGGGGCTTAGCCTGGTCTCTTCAGACGGTGGGAAGCCCAGATCCAGGAATCCGGGTCTTGTAGCTGCTGCCACTGACCCTCTGGAAGTCTTTGGTCAAACGCTCATCCCCTCTGGCCTGAATCTTGCCCCAGACCAAGGGGCGTGGGTCACACCCCGGATGGGTCTGCCAGCCCAGATCCCAGTAGGGCAGGTGACTAAGCTTGGGCAGGGCCCTCACTCTCTGGGCCTCGGTCTGCCCACCCATGGGTGAATCGTTCTCACTCTCCCTGGCTGCTGGGCTGGTCACGGTCATGGCTGGAAGGGGGTGGTAAGAAGCCCCTGGACAAGGCAGAGGCTTGCCTCAAGTCCGCCCTGTGGCCCCAGTCCATGGACGGTGCTGTCAGTGGATCCAGCGCCTGTCTGTCCCCCAGGCACTGCCGGGCGGTGGGTGGGGCAGCCAGGCTCTGCGATGGAATCCTTGCTCTGCACGGGACTCCACTCCCTCCCCCTCAGTTTCCCCATCCGTAAAATGGGCCGACCCTGCGATTTCGTGTGCACTGAACACGAGCACCAGCTAGACTGGATCCTGATGGTCACTGGCCCTGTCCCAGCCCCAGTCAGCCAGGCCGAGCAGGAGGGCAGGGCACCAGCTGAGCACTGGGCCCAGCGTGGCCACGTCTGGTCCCGCCGCGCAGCCTGGGAGGCTGAGCTGCCAGGGTATCCTCTGTCCTCTGGTCTGAATTCTTGCACGACTTCAGGGCTTTCTTCTCCCTGAGTTTGGTTGTGGATTGGCTGATTTCCTGCTCGTGGCCACACTTCTGTCCAGATGCCCTCTTTGCTGGGAAGGAGGAGAAGGCTGTTTCACCCCAGAAACTGCTGCACTGCGCACAGCCTCTCGTGCCCCCATTCGCCACCCCAGGCCCCATGCCACTGTGACCCAGTGCTTCACTGGGAGCCCAGAAGGGTCTGCTTGGGGAAGCGCCATGCGCTCAGGGGCTGCCAGGCTGTCCCACCAGGGTCAGTGTCATGTTTGCCCGTCAGGGATGAAAGACAGCGACCCCAAAGGCATCAATCTTCCAGGAAGGAAAAGAACCCTGGGAAACCAGAGATCCGCAGACACAGGCTTATGCTTCTGGGGCTGAGATGTGAGCTTCCAGAAGGGCTTCCCTCCTGGTGATGTCCTCCTACTTGGCCGAGACCCTCACAGATGATGGGAAGTTCCCAGGAAGTGAGTGAGGGAAAGACCACCTGCCAGGTGCCTGCTCGCTTTGAGCAGCTCACGAACCTCCTCTCACTTCGTCCTTGCAAACTAGAAGGAAGGTTGGTGTGGGGGCCCATTTTACAGGTGGAGAAACTGAGGCTCAAAGACGGGAAGGGAATTGTCTGGGTCATGCAGCAGGTCTGAGATAGAGCCAGCATTACCTAGTGTGAGTTTGGGAGGTGGGGTAGGTTCCCTATGGTGGCAACTGGGGCTGGGGAGCCTTGAGGGATCTCAGGCCATGCCAAGTTCTGATGTCCCTGCTCTGCTCACCCCACACCTGAAGGTGTCCTCAGGTGAGGGGTCAGCTTGAGCAAGGGCTTGGAGGTGGGAAATGACCCACCCTGTATGTTTTGGGATTACCAGGGGGTAAGGCTGGCTGGGTTGGGGATGACCCTGAGGGTCAGGGAGCACTGTGGAGTTGTGAGGGGGCAGGGCATTTTTGAAAGTTCACCTGCCTACCCCACTGGGGATGGTGGCAAGTGGGGAGGTGATGAACAGCCCACGCTGTGTGGGGGACTGGGGAGACAGAGCAGGAGAGCGAGGCAAGGGGCCGGTCAGGCCAAGAAGAAAAGCAGCTTCCAGAAGGAGGGGGTTGGGCAAGTGTCCCAAGTGGTCCCCTGACCAGCAGGCGGAGGGTGGCCTGGGAGGACACTGGTGGGGCGTCCACGGCAGTGGTGTCGGTAGAGGACGGGGGTGACAACGTCCTGGTGAGTGGATGGGAGACTGGAAGCATAGGCACGCCTCCAGGGTGGGCAGAAGGAGGCCGAGGGGTCAGGGGCCGGCTTTGGGGGCCAGGGGCCAAGTGCTCAGGGCTGTGAGGGAGGCTGCAGCCCCAGCTCCCACTTCTCAGATGAAGACAAGACAGAGAAGCTCAGAGACTTGCTGAGGCCTGGGGCCAGGGATGGGGCAGGGTGACCCCAGGAATTGTGGAGGGCCGCCACCTTTACTCCCCGCTGCAGCAGGTCTGCAGCCCGAGAATCAGCGCCTCTAAGAGGTTCTCAGACGATGCTGATGGCGTTGGTGCCACGAACCACAGTGGGAACCGATGCCCCAGAGAGAGAGAGACGGACACAGACAGACAGAGAGATACAGAGAGAGACAGGGAGACAGAGAAGTGCAGAGAGACAGACAGAGAGATACAGAGAGAAAGACAGAGACAGAGAGTCACAGAGTGTTACAGAGAGACAGCGGGACCTCAATTCGCAGTGACCTACCTGGTTGGCAGCTCTCTGTGGATCTGGGAGGGAGTGGACCCGAACAGCTGGGGGACTGGGGACCCCAGGGGGCAGCCATGGGAGGTTGGAGACATCTTCGTGTGAGTCACATTGGGGCCTCTTTTCCTGACCCGGGAGAGTGGGGTGCAGGTGCTGGCACCCAGGCCAGCCAAGGCTGCAGGACACAGGCTGGCGGGGGGACAGGTGGTGACGTTTCGTGCCACCTGCAGTCCTCAGGCCTGCTGCTGGGTGGCCGCGGACCTGCTCTCAGCGGGCTCAGAAAAGGGCCCTTTGTGGCAGCAGGCTCACTCTGCCGTCGTTAGAGTCATCAGCCGCGGTGGCCTGCCCCCAGGGACCACCTCCGCTAGGCTCGTCCCTTGATGGCCGGGCTGGCGAGCTCGTGGTGGACGGTCCCCAAGCACAGCTGGGCGAGCTCTGCCCCTTCTCCGGTGGTAGGGGCTTTGGGGGCTTCAGCCTAGGGCCACTTTCCCAGGCTGATCCTGGCAGCCCAGGGCCCTGTAGGCGGGCAGCAGTGACCCCAGCTCACCCCAGGGAGGGGGGCCGTCACGTCTCCTGTCTAGCCCACACCCCCCTCAGCGCCTGTAATTGGCAGGGCCACAAGGAGGGTTTTGTTGCCCCCGGCGAGGGCAGGCGCATGGGGGGATTAGCCCCTTTCATCTCCTAGGCCCCCCAATCACCCCTTTCTCTGGCTGGGACTTAGATGCTTTTAAATAACAACAGTCAAGAGGCCGAGGGGGAGCGAGGGGCCCGAGGGGGCTCGGGGCCTCTGAGGCCTGCTCACAAAGGAATGAACTCCTGGCTCCTGGAGACGCCAAGAAGGAGGCCCCGCTTGGGTTTAAAAATAGACGTCTGGTCCATGATGTTCTGGCCCCGCTTCCCTGCCCAGCTCAGGACACCTCCCGTGACCTCCTCTCACAGCGAGGCACCCCTTTCCCCAATCCGCCCTGGCCGGTGTCCATTTCAGGACATCCTCTCAAAGACATTCGGTGAAGGGGCAGTGGCAGCGGGGTGGGAGGGGGAGGGGGGCGGCGGCCGGCAGAAGTCCCTCCTCCACGCCCTTTCCTGCGCTGTGCCCTCAGCCTGGCACACCTTCCCTCCTCCCTCTACCTGGGAGCCTGGTTTATCTCTCCAGACCTACCTCACCTGCCACCTCCCCAGAACATCTCCCTGCATCCAGGCACAGCTGGAACCCCAACTCTGTCCCATGGGCCACTCGCCACGGTGACCTCTGTCATGATGTCCCCCACTGGCCCAGCCACTCCCGGATGGTCATCTTTGAGCCCTTGGTCCTGACACGGGGCCTGACACTCGGAGAAGGGAGGGAGGAACCAGTACAGGAATGAATGAAATTCCGTACCCTAATTTGCCTCTCCTGGCCTCATCTTTCCTTCTCCCCACCACTGACCCCTCCCCAGGTCTGCCCCTGCATCCCCTGGCCCTGCCTGTACCCCCTCCATATGTGCTCTGTGGTCCTGACCCTCTGGGGTGAGGACACTTTTCCATGGCCCATGGCAACTCATTCCGGAGGGAAGAACCATGGCCATACTAGTAATCTCTCGTCCCACATCCAGCATCTCCACCTGATGACCCTCACGCCTCTTCAGCTCCCAGCCACGCTCAAGAGTCAGCTTTGAGCCGACTATAACTGATGTGTCTTCTTTGGGTCCTCCATGTGTCACCTCCCTCGAGAGTCTAGTTTCCTGGAGAGAAGACGGGGTCCCGGCTGCTCCCTCCTGCCTCCTCAGGGAACACCCTGGAGGGTCTGGGGATGGATGGCTATGGAAGGAGAGACGGAGAGTGGGCTGAAACGGAGCCCCCCAGGCTACAGACCCCCGAAACACGTCTGAGGGAAATTGCAGGCTGGCCTCAGCTTGCAGGCAACCTGGGTCTTGGCACAAACTAAATAATTTACTGAATTAGCCAAAGCAGGACCTGAGCGGCTGAGACCTGGGGATTTGGGTAATCTGCTACAAACTGGGGAAATGAAAGCCACTTCCCTGGATGCGACAATTGCCGCTGGGTGGTGGGGTGGGGAGAAGGCCAGCGTCCCTGCCCCCTGGGCACATCTCTTTGTGAGGCTGGTGGGCGCAGTGCTGTAGGAGGTGATGGAGGTAGTGAACTTGGACTGTGGCTGTGTCGTCCCTGCCCACAGCAGTCCCGGAACTATGGGCTGCTCCGGAGCCACTCGGGCATCTGGAAGTTTGTTTATTGTGGTGCAGCTGGTCAGCTCTGGATCCGTTGAAGGGATTTTCGAGTTGCTTCCTCTGATCACAAACGTTTTGGCATTCAAGGGCACAGAGGCCTCTGACAGCTGGGAACCCTGAGGTCTCCCAGGATTTCCTGTTCTCAAGAAGGAGCACAACTGCTGAACGTGGGGACCGTGAACAGCAGGGCTCCAACGTGCACACTTGCGTTGGCCCTGAGGCACCCTCAGCTCGGCACCCCACACTGCAGTTTTCCAAGGGAAGTCACAGATTCTGATGTTGATGACTTGGGCTCCACGCTGAAGCTGCTGCCGCTTTGTGTGCAAAACTCAGATGTAGCTGATTCTCGGGGGCTGTGGCCCGAGGAACCCACTGACCTGACCGTGAATGTGCCCGACGGCCCCTCCTGTCTGGACTCTCAGGGGTGAATGCACGAACCCCATAGCACTTTGGTGTTCACGCTCTCAGGCAAGATGTCTGCTACTGCCTGGCGTCCTCTGGCTCCATCTTCTTCCCCAGAAAACTGCAGAAATTGAAGCTGAGCGAACGTACCCTCTCCCACCCTGGGCACCCAGCAAGCTGCCACTCCCTGTGGGCAGGGACCAGACTTATTGGGGGAAAAGGACCTGAAGGCTCGACTCTGCAGGGTCAGATTCTGACTGGCCGTCACTTACTGTCTGAACTTGGGCAAGTCCCTTCCTCTCTGAGTCTCAGTTTCCCTGTGAGTAAAATGTGGAAGATACTCACCTCTCCATGGGTGTGAGGATTAAATGAGGTTGGGAACATGTTCTGCATATCGGGAAGGAACATGAAAATGATTATTATGGCTGTCCTTCTGTAGGTTCCTGATTCTCAGGAGCACATGAAGGCCACTTGAAGCTATTTATTTCCCATCGCTTTCATTTTGCTCATGACATTGGAGGACTGAAAAAAATCAGAACTGGAAGAACCTCGAGAGGTTATTAAGGCTGGTCTAAAGCCTTGAAATGTTGTGGTTCTAAAATTTCCAGCCAGTCAGCAGGGCTGAAACGCCGACTTTCCTTCCCTACCCCCCCTCCTTTCCTCCTTCCCTCCCTCCATCCCTCCATCCATCCATCAAGCTCTCTACCCATCCATCTACCTATCACTCATCCAACCATCTAACTGTCCATCCACTTATCCATGTTTTTCTATTCACCATCCATCTATCCATCCATCTCTCCCTCCCTCCATTGATCCATCTATTCATTCCTCCCTTCATCCATCCATCCATTTCTCCATCCATCCACCTATGACTCATCCAACCATCTGTCTGCCATGCATTTATCCATCCACCATCCATCCTTCCATCCATCCATCCATCCATACATTATCCACCTCTCCTTCAAGCACCCACCAACACTTCCTCCATGTGGGGCACAGGAAACCCAGACTGAATCAGACCCACGCATCTGGAGGAAAACCTAGACTGCCATGGGAAAGTCCAACATGGAAACCCAGAATGGAGAGTGGATATGGGGGAATCCGCAGTAGGGGGATTATACAGGAGCCCAGAGGGGAGCTTTGGAACGTGCCAAGGGAGAGGCATGGTCCTGTAGGAGCCTTTCTGGAGGAGGCAGCACCATGTTTTCCCTGCAGCTGTCTGAAGGGCCAGAGAATCCAATCACGTTCTCCTCCTCGGCCCACTCTGGCGTCTTCCTGCTCAGCTAGCCAAGGCTGCCTGCGCTCTGCAATTTAATCCCTGTTCCTGTAGCACCGCAGGTTTCCCAGACTTGGAGCCAAAGATAAAAACATCGTAATAACCACAGTGAGATGCAAAACAATAACAACCCCCAGGGCTGAAAAAAAAAAAGAAAATGAGAGGCTGTCGCTTACATCTCGATAAATTGCAAAATTTATCTTCTTGTGCCATTTCTCCCCTTCTCTATTTCATTTACAGTGGATTTTTAATAAAAAAAGTTGATAAAAATCAAAGCAACATAATCAAAATAGAAAAGCTTGACATTTATACATGTTATTTATTACTTTAGCGTTTCAAAGTATTAAAAAGGCACACCAAAATTAGTTTCTTATCAAATGTCAAATTTTCATCAAGTTCTCGCCTACAAACTAGTTAAACTTTGTTCTTTGGAACCAAGTTGAGCGTCTGCGTGAGAATGTGGGGAGAGTCCCCACAGACTCGCAACGATGTTTATCTCCGTATCATGGCTCCGCTGAAATGATCACATCATGCTGTCTTCCTAAGAAGCTTTGAGGATAAGTCTTGTTTTCTTCGTTTTTTTTTTTTTTTTTTTTGCGGTACGCGGGCCTCTCACTGCTGTGGCCTCTCCCGTTGCGGAGCACAGGCTCCGGACGCACAGGCTCAGCGGCCATGGCTCACGGGCCCAGCCGCTCCGCGGCATGTGGGATCTTCCCGGACCGGGGCACGAGCCCGTGTCCCCTGCATCAGCAGGCGGACTCTCAACCACTGCGCCACCAGGGAAGCTCCTCTGGAGAGTTTGAATGCCTGGAACAGAGACCAAGTTAAACCAGTGTCGCCAGGAAGAGAGAACCCTTGGAAGGAGAGGGGGTTCCTGAAGGCTCAGGGAACACAGAGCATCTGGAACAAAGCCTAGAAAGTTGGGTGCAGCTGGGGCCTGACGGGGGCTGGGTCTCCCCTTCTTAAAGATGAAGGTCAGATTTCTGGCCCCTTGACTACCATGAACATGTTGTCGAGGGCAGAGGCAGGGGAATCAGAGGAGATGGGTTTGTACGTACCCACTTTGTACCACCCAGTACATGTCCTGAGCCAGGTCACTTCTCTGAGTTTAGTTTCCCAATAACCTGACCTTCCCTGGCCTCCGTTTTATCAACTGTCATATGAGCAGAGTGACACCCCCGCCCCAGCACAAAGGGGTACAAGCACCAAACGTTCGTACTTCCTGCTTCTGAGGTCTTCCCCCAGTTTGGGGATTCTGCAAATCTGTGGTCGAGCGGGGCTGTGACCCAGGACCCTGTCTCCGATGGAGTCTTGTCCTGCCAGCAGCATTGGGGTACCCAGGACACAAGCTCTGAGCCCTGCTTCTCTCTTTGCACCCTGCACTCCCCATCACACATCCCCAAGGAAGGGTCACCGTCTAAATTCCAGAACCTTCTGAAGGGGATTGCATCGTCCTCCAGAGCCATATCTCTCCAGAATGCTGTGAGCCGGACAGCTGGAGAATGGAAGACAGGGGAGACAGAGAAGCCGAGAGACACAGCGTTTCCAGATGATTAGAGGAGAGACGCTAACGAGGCTGCTTGTCTCAGAAGAATCTGTGCAAACAGCTGTCAGGGAGATTTCTTCCCATCAAGGACACATCAAGAAGGAAACCAGGGCGAAGGAGTCCACTAGCCCTGGCGTAGACAGGAGACAGAGCAAAGACAATGATGGATACATCAGCATGAGTTGCCTCTTTATAAACGGCCACCGTGGGACAGCCTGTGCCCTAGGACGCCGCCTCCAGTCTGTGGGACCCTCCAGTGCAGGCAGGGAGACCAGTGCACAAACACCAGGATCTAGAAAGGTACACGTCCCCCAGGGGACAAGCCACACACTGGGGAGATTCGGAAGAGGTGGGAATAAGCTCCAGCTTGGGGTTTAGAAAACACAGTATATTCAGGGACAGCTAGAGGTTGATCATGTACACAGTGCCGTAGTAATAAAATTATAATAGATCAGAACAAGGAAAACCTCCGAATGTCGGTGTGACTTACTGTCACACCGCTCTGTCTCGCTTCCTGCCCTCCTCAGCGCCAAGTTCTCCTCCCGGCCAGTGGACCACCTTCCTCTGTGGGTGACTCAGGGACCCAGGCCCCTTCCATCTTGTGTCTCTGCCATCTCCTGGGGCGTCAGAGTCCTCTGTGCACAGCCAGCAGATGGGGAAAGTGGCCGTGGGGATGGTGTCACCTTGTCTCAGAAACCCCAGCCTGGAAGTCGCCCACATCCCTCCCACTCAGAATCCTTTGGAGGACAAGCTCGTGGAAGCAAAGAGGGCCGGAACTGGGGACAGATGAGAGATGAAGACAGAGCAGGAGGTTGTGCCGGGAGAACAGAGCCAGAGGCTCTAGGAGGATGGCGGTGTGGAGCGGCACCTGGGAAATGTGTGAGGCCCAGAAGAGAGTCCCTGGGGACCCAAGGCTACTCACCATGTCTGCTTCCCCTTTGCCCTCCTTTGTGTCAAGCAAGCTTGTGGAAGTCTCCAGGCTGTGTCAGCTGTGCTGAGGGAGCTAAGACAGCAGTTGGGTCCCGGGGTGGGCGGGGGCAGTGAATCTGAGAGCCCTGTGTGTGGGGGGTGGTGGCAGGACAGAGAGAGGGACCCCCTTCTGCCACTCACCAGGACCCCTCCTTGGCCAGCCTTCAGCTAGGCTCCTTGGCGCTCTCTTCCCATCTAGTCATCAGCCTTGGCCTGCAGCCCGCCCTGGGCCTGCAGAGGCCGGTTTGGGCAAAGAATCTGCTCCACCCATTCAGTGAGAATCCCCTCACCCTTGACATCTGACCAACTTCCCCCTAATACTTTTCCATCCACTGACCCTCTCACTCTGCTTGTCGGCTGTAAATCCCCAGCTGTCTTTGCCGCATTCAGAGTTCATTCCCTCGCCCCCTATTACGATAGTCTTGAATAAAGGCTTTCTTGTAATTTTTAACTGGTCGGGGGCCAAATTTTCTAACACCATCAAGAGTCTGACACAATCTCTTCATCTAGAACATTCCTTCCAGAACCAATCTTGCTTGCTCGGGGTTAGGGGCTATGGAGAAGGGCTTTCCCCACGTGGACAGTGGTTCAGGAGCCTGGAAGGTCACGGCCAGCTAGTTGGAGGGGAGGGGAACCTCCACCCTGAGGGGAGGCTGCAGGGGAGGGTCTGATAGCGGAAGTCACACTTGTTCTGTGGCCCCAGGTCTGGGACAGGAATTCCGATGGAGAAATTCTGGCTGAGCTGGAGACCTCCCACTGGCCAGGCTGGAGGTGTAATGGGGCAGGACCCTATGGGGCCTTCCTGGGACAGCCCTCTGCCTTAGCTCCTCTCTGCAGGACCCAGATGACAGTCCCTGATGCACATGTCCTGAGTTGTTTTATGGGTGTGAACCGCCCCCCACCGCTGCCAAATGGAAGATGTTAACTACTTGATGAGCATGAGCACACAGCCCCGGGCCTCCTGGAGCTTAATGACTGATAATGTGACCCCTGTGACATCACCCTGTTCCCTCACCAGCAGCCAATCAGAGAAGTGTGCACGATCTCATCACATACCCTGCGATCCCCTCCCTTACCTGACTTTTATTTTATTTCAGACTCTTCAATAACTTTAAAAAAAATATTTATTGGAGTATAGTTGGTTTAAAATGTTGTGTTAGTTTCTGCTGTACAGCAAAGTGAATCTGTTATACATATACATATATCCACTCTTTTTTAGATTCTGTTCCCATACAGGCCATTAGAGAGCACTGAGTAGAGTTCCCTGGGCTATACAGTAGGTCCTTGTTTGTTATCTATTTTATGTATAGTAGTGTGTATATGTCTACCCCAATCTCCCATTTTATCCCTCACCCCACCCTTCTCCCCACCCCCCGCACCCCTCCCCCTCCCCAGCTTTTAAAAGTGCTTTGCTGAAACCCTTCCGGGGAGCTCAGGGAGTTTTAGGGCATGAGCCACTGATCTCCTGCATAGCACGGCCATAAACCTTCCTCTGCTCCAAATTCTGACGTTTTGGTTTCTTTGGCCTCACTGTGTGTTGAGCACGTGAACTTGTGCTAACAGAAAGGAAGGCTTCCATGGCGGGTACAGGGGTGGGGAGGGCACTCACCCCAGGCTCCTTCATCCACCCCAGGAGCCTGCACTGGCCTCTGCCACGCAGGGTGCGAGAGTCCACATCTGCCCCCCCCCCCCGCCCCCGCTGCTGGGGACATGGATGAGTTTCCCTGGGGAACAGGTCCCTGGGCCCTGGCATGAAAATGCGTCAGTCCAGGGACCAGGGCATCCTTTGAAGACTGTTTCTGGTTTTAAACCTCTCCTGCCCAAGTGCCAGTTGAAGCTATTTTTTGGGATTAACCATTCACCCCGGGGCTGTCTGGCCCTTCTGAATGCCCTCGTTAAAGTGTTCATCTGCAGAAAGCGAATACTTGGCCCCAGGGGTATCCAGGTTTCTCGAGAGCCCCGGCTGCCCTTGATTGTAGGGCCTCGTTGTTCAGGCCGTTGTTCAGGCCCTTGCCGGAGGCCAGGGAGGGAACTTGGCTGGCCCCCGAGATCTTGTTAGTGTCTTTTCCCTCAGAAATCCAGATCTGTCTTCCAAAACCACCATTTCCCCATAGTTCATGAATACTCCTCTGTTGACACACAAATACCCACGCACACGTACACATGCCCCTCAGTCCCACTCACCACCCCAGGGAGGGGACGGCTTCCAGGAAGTAATGAATCAGCACAATGGTTCAAGGGCAAGACCCTGGAAGCGGGGGAGGGAGGCTTTGCTGTGGGTGATCAGGGAGGGGTGGGAGCTCCAAGGGCCAGGACGGAGGCAGCCCCTCAGCCTCTCTGCCTTCTGAGGACCCCTAGAGAGCTAGAGTCGACCTGGCCCCTTCCAGGGCCCCAGTCCTCTGCCGGGTCGGGCAGGAGAAGAAGCCCACAGTCTTAGCTCCCCGAGGGAGAGTTATGGGAAACATTGAATTTGAAGTCAAAATCATTTTTATTTGCTATGGGATAACTGGGGCAATTATTTAAACTTTCTCTAAAATTAAGGACAAGAAGAGGGGAGAAAAATGTTTGGGGGAAGTTTCTTTAGAAGAAAAAATACGATTCTTTGAGTGAAATGCAGAAAGGACCACACATGAAGCTTGCCTGGTGTCCAGGCCCTGTGCTGAGCACTTTAAAATAGCATGTCATTTAATTTAATTGTCATCATAATCATACCCATTTTCAAGACTGAGAAACTGAGATTCAGGGAGTCAAGCACTTGCCCTTGGCCCCCAGCTCCTCAGTGAGATGCTATGCAGTGACCTTGAGTTCCAGCTAACAGAGCTGGGTCCTGGACACACAGACTTCCCTCCTTCTCCAGTGACAGGTGTGGCCCAGAAACCTGGGATGGGATGGAATGGGGTGTGAATTCCAGGGCCTTCTTCTCTGAGACCCTGTGGGAGGCTGTCCTAGGGCTGGGACACAGGGAAGGACAGGCTGCCACAGGGCCTCCAGGGACACCCCATCAGTGAGCACCTGGCCTCTCTCTGCAGCTCTCATGCTCTGAGCTGCTGGGTGGGGGGGTCTTCAGCCTGGCTGGGGAGCAGTGGGTATGATTTCCCTCCACCACTGACACGGTGGGTCTCTTGTCTCCTTGAGCATCTGCCTTTCCCGAAAGGCTCAGGCAAGTGGGCAATGCTGAGGAAGTAGGACCGAGCCGGACCCTACAGGGGCTCCTGGGCAGGGGAGCCTTTCTGTTTAGCCTCTGTGACCTTCCCTGAGTTCCGAACGGGAGATTCAAACAGTTGCTGATCCAGGAAGAGAAGGGACGCAAAGCCGAGGGAGAGACAGTCAAGAAACAACATTACAGCCTTGGGGCAGGTCCTGGTTCCACCTCAACGACACACATAACAGTGTCTTTAAGCCCTTTTATAGAATTAAAACCTAACAAATGGAAGATGTCAGCATTCTCCATACCAGAGAAGACCACCTGAGGCCAGACTAAAGGAACCAGAGAAGCTTATCAAGAAGATTTTACCAACGACCAGATTGAGGGCCCTCCCTGCACAGACCCTGATCTCATCAGCAACCCCACCCTGAACTATTGCTGTAAAACTCCTCAGGAAATCCTCCCAGGTTGGGACACATAGTTTTCGAGGGCAGGAATCCACTGCGTTCCTCCTTTGCCTGGCAATAGCTATAAAGCTCTTCTTTTCTACTTCACCCAAAATTCTGTCTCTGAGATTCGATTCGGCACCCGTGTAAAGAGAGGCTGAGCTTTCAGCATCAGGAGGAGGGGAAGAGGCAGCCCTGGGTTACAACCAGAGTGGGTGGAGTGCTGGAGAAAGCCCCAGCCACATGCCCGCCAATTGCAGTGTGGGCAAATACATCCGTTAGAGCCATCAAAGGAATACTACACGGCCAGGAAAAGGGATGAAGTACAGACAGGCAACAACACAGGTGAATCTCCAGGACCTGCCTTTGAGCTAAAAATGTCGACACCCAAAAGAACACATTGCTCGAGGCCACTTACACCTGCCCACATCTGGCAGAACCAAGCTTTGGTGAGAGCTTCACTGTTACCTTTGTGGGAGGTATTGACTGGGAGGGGCAGGGGGCTTTCTGGGATAAGGGGGAAGCTTTATGGTTGGATGGTGGTTTTCTGAGTGTCTCTGGATGTCTCTGCCCTCCTAAGATTTATGCGCTTTTCTGTGTGTATTAACATTGTGTCCATTTTTTTAAAGTTCTCAAAACTTTAATCCTAAACAACCCTGGACACCCACAAAAGAAACAAACAATAAAACATCCCTAGCCTCCTGGGGCTTGCCTGGGTCACCCCCCCCCCCACCCGGGGCCTCTGAATCCTCTAGAAGCCCACAGTCAGACCCCTGCCCCCAGCAAACAGGAGACTTTGAGGCACCTCTCCGGCCCGGTGTTGGAGGCTGCTTCCTACCCAGGGGGCTTTAAATCTTCCAGATCGTGAACTTTCCTTGAAGAGTGCTTTATGGAATGTCTTCTCACCACAGAGGACAGCTGCTCGGGTCAGCCGCTGAGGGAGGAAAATAATCACAGAGAAGGAGGGGTGGAAAGACGCCCAGAGCCTTCCCCTGCAGGACTCGCGGGGCTGGTGGGGCTCTCACAGCGCCGTCCCGCCCCGAGCCGGGGCCCCTGCCCCATGACGAGAACCATCTCGCACATCTGGACGCCACACCCTGGCCATTACCTCATGTTTTCCTCTGCAGCCTCCCAGGCTGGGGTCCCAAGCCCCCAAGATGCTGCTGGGCCGGTCAGTTTCCAAGCAGGGCTTGGACGTGGTCTCCTTGAAGAAGCAGCTGGATGGACCCCACTTGTGGCCTGTGACCATGGAATTGAGGTTATGCTGGCCCCGTGTACCCCAACCCCCAAGCTCTACTATTCCTGAGGCCCCCAGAAGAAGATCCCCAGACCTTTGTCTCTGGACTGTGTCTCCTGACATCCAGCTCTCTCTGCTCTGGGGACCTGTGGCAGCTGATGACGACAGGCTGGCCCTGGGGAGGGGACACGGCCTTCTATTCTCCTGGGGTTCTGGGGAGATCGGAGGCTCAGAACAGTTACCTTATTACTGCAGCAGGCGTGGCTGGTCCCAGAGCCCAGGGCTCCTACCCTAATGTTGAGGCCCTACCCAAAGTGCCCCCCCCCGCCACCTCCAGCAGGGTCTACTTAAGCCCCACACCCCACAGAATCCTGTGGGCATCTGCAGGCCTCCAAGCCCAGCCCCAGTCCCACAGCCTGGATGACAGATGGAGGGCAGCGCGGATCCTTGGGGATACCAACAGCACAGGTAGCGCCCTCATGCCGCGTGGAGGTGGAGCGGGCCTGCAGGGCTCACAGGCAGGGGTGAAGCCCAGTTACTGCCACGCTCTGCTCCATTCCTCTGTTGGCTCCCAAACCACGCCCTCTCCCTGGGCTTCAGCCCCTTCTTACATGCATCCCGAGTGTCCCATCCCCCCCCCCCCCCCCCCCCCGCCCCCGCCCCGCCAAATGCTAGAAACTGCCAGGTGCCCTAGAGGGAGGGAGGTTCCTCAGGGTGGGGCCTGTGGAGGGGAGCTCAGGGGGTATGAGTTTTCCCTCCCCCTTCCCCCCTCCCCGCCAGCACACTGAAGCCTTTCTCTCGAACCTATAGCTTCTTTCTCAGCTCAGTGGGTTCTAACAGGAACGTGGGCTTGGGAGGTGCTGTGGATGAAACACTGGCTCCCACAAGACAAGTCCATGTTCTAAGTCTCCGACCCAGTGAGTGAAAGCGACCTATTTTGGAAATAGGGTCTTTGCAGATCAAGAAAGGATGTTGAGATGAGGTCACCCTGGACCTCACCTGGACACCTACATCCAATGACAGGTGTCCTTATAAGGGACAGGAGAGGAGACACAGAAGAGGAGGCCCTGTGGAGTCAGAGGCAGGGATCAGCCTGAGTGATGCAGCCGTCACCCGAGGACGCTGGTGGCTGCCAGAAGCTGGAAGAGGCCAGGGAAGATCTCCCCTGGGGCCTTAGGAGGGCACGTGGCCCTGCTGACACCTCGATTTCACACTTCTGGCCTCCAGAACCATGAGGAAGTACATTCCTGTTGTTTTAAGACCCCCAGAGTGTGGTCATTTCTCCCGGAAGTCACAGGACAGCACAGGAGGCTAGTAGATCTTGGTTTACACCCAGGGTCTGATAACGACTCCTGTGTGACCTTGGAGAAGTCACTTTGCCTCTCTGGTCTCTGCCTCCTCAGCTGAAGTCTCCCTCCTCCATCTTCCCACACCGTGAGGAAGAAATGAGACGTGTTCTCTGTGGCACCGCATAAGCCTTTGCGGAGTGACCGGTGGGGAAGAAGTGGTTCTGGGAAGATGTGGCAGCCATGCTGGTGAACTTGGAAGGCCACGTTCTGCTAGAAGAGAGCCCTGCTACGGCCCCGCAGCGAGAACTTTCTCCTAGCACTTGGCTGGCGGCTGCTGCGGTGATGGACAGCTCGTCAGAAAGACGGTTCCAGACGGCTGAAGTAATGTTTATTGTATACGCGCCATAGATACTGTCCTGTGGTCAATTAGCCGCCAGCGCGGCCAGGACCATGGGAAGGGACGGGACCTCCTCTGTTTCCAGCTTGGCCTCGCGCCCCGAGATGTTTGCTCTGGAAAGCAAAGGCCGGCGCATGCAGCTCCCCAGGCCCGCGGGGTCCTGCAAGTGCATGGCGGCGGTCGGCAGGCAGGGCCAGGGCCACGTGGTCCCTGGACCCCTCGCTCTCAGTTAGAGGGGCTGACAGTGGGGGGATATGAAAAGTCCCCAACTCTTCCTCGGCCACGGTGGGCGTGAGGGCGCCCCACTGTTCTGTGGAATTTGAGGATAAGAGCTTCTGAAGGGACCTCAGGGGTCACCTTGCACCCTCCCCATAATCTTTCAGACACGGAAACTGAGGCCCAGCTGGGGAAAGGGTTTGTTGGACTACAAACAGCAGGCAGAGGAAAGTCAGAACAGAGCCTCCGGTCTGCAGGGCTCACTGCCTCGGAGCCCCCAGCTGGCCCTAAACGCGAGGTCCTAAGGCCCTCATCCAAGGCCAGGGCTCCCAGGCACTAGGACCCTTCTGCAGACTCTGAGACGGGGACTCACCACCCGGCAAGGCTGCCCACCCAGTTCTTGGAGAACAACTCCAAGTGACAGGCCATCCTATGTTGTACCAGCTGAAGCCCCTTTCCTGGGGACCCCTCTTCTTGCCCAGCTCCACAGAGCAAAATACTTCTCCGTTTTCCATTCTGCCCCCTGAAAGAGACCCTGGAGGCAGTGGTCTCAGTCCCCGTGACCCACCTCCCCTCTCTGGGGCCCAGCCTCTGGACCCCGTTGGCCACCTCCCTTGGCTGCTGGATGTGGGCCCATGGCAGGAGGAAAACTCCTCTGAACCATGGCAGCTTACAGGAAGGAGGGTTTTCGTAAGCTGAGGTCATTCTCCCAACAAATGGGAGAAGAGCCGGGGAAACACTTCATAAGCTTTCAAGAGGTTACGGATTATTATTAGATTATATATGTCCTGCCAGATGTCCATAGAAACATGCACCGTCAGATCTTATGTAACTAATCGTGTCAGTAGCCATGTCCAGGCTCACGCCCTCCCTAACCAGCCCCATATGTCAAATGTACACACGCTGGTGAAGAGAACTGACACATGCGGAGCCCTTCCAGAGTGCAGGCCCTGTTCTCAGCCCACTGCCAGTGTTAACTCATAAACCCCACAGCACGGAGAGGAAGGTATTGCTGGGATTCCTGTTCTGCTAAGGCGAACACTGACGCATGGAGATTGTCACTTTTTTTTTTTTTTTTTTTGCGGTACGCGGGCCTCTCACTGTCGTGGCCTCTCCCGTTGCGGAGCACAGGCTCTGGACGCGCAGGCTCAGCGGCCATGGCTCACGGGCCCAGCCGCTCCGCGGCATGTGGGATCTTCCCGGACCGGGGCACGAACCCGTCCCCTGCATCGGCAGGCAGACTCCCAACCACTGCGCCACCAGGGAAGCCCGAGATTAAGTCACTTTTTGCACGCACACACACACACACACACACACACACACTGCGCATGTAGGTACATTTGTATATGAATCTGCTAATTCATTTATTTATTTCAGGGCAGGATTTCAGGAAGGGTATGCACAAGGTTACCTAAAATACAAGGGTAGAGGCGAAGCCTGCAGGGTACCTGCGGACACCTCTGTCCTCTTTCCTCCTTGGTTCCAGCCACGTGAGCCTCCTTGCTGTTCCCAGAACATCTGAGGTCTTTCCTGGGCACAAGACTTTGCCATTCCTGTGCCACGGGGCTGGCTCCTTCTCATTAATCAGCTCTCAGCTAAAATGTTGCCTCTTCAAAGAGCTCTCCCCTGTCCACACTTCGCCACCACTGTAAAGCAGCCCCTGTCCATGTCAGGTACTACCCCAAGTTCCTGTTTTATCCTTGTCCCAGCACTCATCACCGACTTGAAATGGTCTTGCTTATTTACTTGTTGACTCTTAAATGTCACTGAGCACCATCTCGTTTGGTCGCTGCTATGATCCTAGCCCCTCGCACAGTGACTGGCATGAGGTTGTGCTCAGCAAGGGAATGAATGAAAGAATGAATGAACAAAATGAGAAGTGAATGACGAAAGAGAGGCTAGGGGAAGACATGGGCAAGGGCAGCAAATGGACCCAGACCTGAGGCCTGGCTCACTAAATGCCTGTCCTGAAGTCCTATTTACTGAGCTTCCTGGCAGCCGAGGGGAAGAGAGAAATACTATCGGTTTATGTGAGTGAAACAATGGTGAGACAGGCCAAACCATCGGGTCAGGAAGCATAGGACTGTTTGTGGTCCTGAGACCAGTTGGATGCTTTCCTTAAGATTCCTACTAAAAGGACCTCCATTGTGATGTCACCCCCAGGTGTGCACTGACCTCCTCATGGGGAGCACGGGGACGCTTTGGGTGCAGCTGATTTCAGCACAGACTGACGGCTCATCTCACGAAACAGTCAAGACAAAAGAGACATGGGGTGGAGGGTACTGTGGGTACCTTGAAGGGAGGTGGCCGGGGGCTGTAGGTGCCCTGCCCACTCTTAGGGTCTGACAAGAGCTGGGCTGCAGCTTCTCCCACGGAAGGGGCGGAAGAGATTATTATCCTTGGAAAAACGGTTTCCACGCAGCCGGGGGCTCCGGGCAGGCAGGTGGGATCACGGGGCAGATCGTACCCATGTCAGCCTCACGCTGCACTTCAGCCGGCTCTGACAGTAACTCATCCCTCTCCAGAGAGGCAGAGGCGGGGCTGGTCGATACAAACTGAAAGCAGTCTGGAATGTTTTTGACAGATTTCTCCTCAAGGTGGTACAAAGCCTAACGGGTCTGCAGTGTCTTGGCCGTGTCTAAATCGGGTCTGCTAACCGGAGGCACCAAGGCGCTGGTGCGGATCGAGCTCAATATTAGCTCCCAAGGCCCTGCTAAGCCCACCAGCGTCAGTCCCCTTCTGCCCTGTTGTTTCCACTACTTCCTTCACCAAGTCCACACTCTGGACCTGGCTGTGGGAAGCGGCGATAAAGGAAGACATTAAAGAGGCAAAGGGCATCATGGCAGCCAGGCAGGCATAGAAAAAAATTCCCACTTAATATTAATGAAATCATCCTGGTGGCATGACCCAGCTTTACAGGAGACTCTGCAGCAACGGAGAGCGTGGGTCCGTGTATAGAATCCCTGAATGTTAAAATAACATTTGAAATGGGAACCGTGTGTTAATTTACACTTTTAACCCACAGGATTGAATCAGGAGAATGAATAAAATGGAGAGTAATTACAAGGGAGTACAGGAAGTCCTGAACATATTCTTGCCTCAGTGAAAGGTGCCAGAGAGAAAATTGACATCAGCGAGATAATGAAAGCTCAACTTGTGTCTAATGCGAGTACTCACCTCTGGGCAGATCAAATGGTATAAAAAATAGAAATTGACGGTGGTTCTAAAGCTGCTTGTGGATGAAACCGTGGAGTTATGTGATAGGAGAAATCAATTAGGTACGAAGAGGTGACGCCCCTGCTGAAAGGAGAGCCTTGGAAATTAACAAGGGAAATTGACATGGGTGGTGAGAAAAGGGCTGGAAATTATCTTGCCAAAGGAAAAGTAAAAATAGAAGGCTACTTTGAAAGACTATATCATTTTTTAAAAAAAAGTATCGTGGAAGGGAGAAACTAGAAAATTGCATTTACCAGGGAAAGAAGGAAGAAAAACAGGAAGAAGATCGGGAACACATTTGCTGACCGAGCCCCAAAGCAAAACTAATAAAATGCATGGAGACTGACCGCCAGAGAGGGAATAGTGGGTACACACTGGCATCTTTCAGATGGGGAAGCTGAGGCCCCACAAAGCACAGGCCCTGTGGAGGAAGTCCTTCCCGCTCCAGCCCACCATCCAGGGCTCAGTGGGGGAGGCAGACTGTCCAACGTTAGAATTAAGTCATGGTGTCCAGCCGAGCAGTGGAGGCATCCGTCTCCTCTCAGAGGGAAGAGCAGCAACTCCCCAAAGCCTGGTGTCCCAGGTGTAATAGCACAAAACCAGAGAGCCCTTGCCCACCGCCCACATCCCATCCGCCAGCAAGTCCCTCTGGCTTGACTCCAAAGCATAGCCATGGCTGGGACAGCCGTCCGGCACCCTCTGCCCAGTTATCACCTTCTCCATGAGGCCCTCCTTGACTACCCCATCTGGAGGAGCACCCTGCCCCAGCATCTGTGGCCACGCTACACACATTACTGATTTTGCTTTCTTCATGACATGACTGTGGTCTAACATTACCATTTTTGTACTTCTCTATTGCCACCCACCCTCTAGAATGTCAGCTCCAGAAGGCCAGGGGTCTTGTCCACTGCTGGTTTCTTTTGCCTATTCAGATACTCAGTAAGTGTTTGTTGAATGAATAAGTGATAGCCTCTGGCCTGGGCCAGAGACCTCTTCTCAGAGCTCCCCCTGCAGCCCACACTCCACCACACTCCCCTCCCAACCCCCATCCTTATCACTCAGCATGGTCAGCCCTGGTCAGACCTGATGCCTCAAGGTCAGCCTCATATCTGAGACCCAGCACCCAGCATCATGCCTGGTCCAGAGCAGGTGCCCCAGGAGTTTACTGAATGTTCTAAGCTCAGAGCAGCCTGGAGGTGGGAGGTGGTCTCAGAGCAAGATTGCAGGGCTTGGAGGGCTCACGAAGCCCCTGCATTTCATAGGCACGAAAACCAAGACACTCAGAGCAGCCGGGGGACCTTGGAGGGCGAGCTGCTGGCACGCCTTCTGCTCAGCTGGGCCAGGACATGGGCAGCCTCTGGTCTTTCAGGCACAGCTGGTGCGGGGCTGCTTGGCATCTCGAGAGGCAGCACCCACTCCCTCCTTCCTCTTTTTCCCAGGTGAAAATTGGATCTTCCCATGAGGAGGCTCAACCAGTTCTGAGCCCCTGCAGCGGCTGCTCTGTTAATAATGTTCAGGGGGGACGGTCAGCCACAGGCCCGAACGCCATCCCCCTCGGGCTGCGGCAGAAGCACCCCACCCACACCGCGTTCAGAGCCCCCGGGGAATGGGCAGCAAGAATTGTCTGTGCGGGAACGAGATACCCGTCCTGTGATGCAGAATCAGGACATGGCAGGATGCCTGAGTCCAGCTCGGCCACCAGGAGCAGGTCAACGCCAGGTGTGGCACTTACTGCCCGCTCCTTGGACCAGGCTCTGAGGAGGTGAACAGGTCAGGGGGTCCCTCCGTGTCCTGGACGTCGGCCCATGTTCTGGACCAGACGTTGTGTCAGGGCCCATGTCTGTGAGACCGTGAATCTGCCTCCCGGGGCTTAGTGCAAGCTCTGGGTTGGTCCTGCATCCTGGCTGGCTTCTCCCATTGAACCGAAAAACAGGACATCTGAGGCCCAGTCGGACCCCTGGAGTTGGAGTTGGGGTTCTATGAACTTCAGTCTTCCCATCTGAAGGATGGATGTCAGCTTCCAGACGACAAGACCTCCAAACTGTGACTCTGTTGAGGGGACTGGGTCATCACCGTCTGTGAGAAGCTCAGCCTCCCTCCTCGCCGGGAGGCCACCCTCCGCTGCAGGCATCCTGGGCAGTTTCCCCAGCTCCCGCGACAGCAGGTCCAGGACACGTGGCAGACCCAGGGGTTGGGCCAGGACTCCCAGCACCTTCGTCCTCACCTCCATGGAGACAGGCTTGGCCTGTGTCTCCTGCCAGGGCAACCCCCCCACCCATCCACCCAGCCAGAAGCTCACCCCAGCAGCATGCCCCTTGAGTCACTCCCCAGTCCCTGTCTTCGGACTACTGGTGCCACCACTCACCAAAGAGAGCACAGGGGGATCAGGAAGGGGGACCAAGGCATGTGGAATGGATAAAATAAATAGATAAAATGGAAGGCAAAGGAGTGCGTACACCAGGATGGGGACTCCAAAGCGGGATGCAGTGAAGGGATCAAATGGTTACTTTATGGCACAGAGATGATCCTTTTCTGGGTGATTGGTAAGAATGCCTCACAATTGGAGGACCTTTGGCGTTCACGAACAAGTTGATTTTTCTTTCTCATTTAGCAAAATCCATCTGGAGTGGATGTATTTTCTCCATTTTGTAGGATAGGAGAACAAAGCTCCCAGTAGCAAAGAGAGGAATGCCTCAAGTCTCAAGCCCACTGGCATCTTTGAGGGCGTCAGCCCAGGTCCGGCTGGGCCAGCCTCAGCCATGGCCCCGGGTCACCCCACCTTAAAATCTCTGGAACCAGCATTTAAGCAGCCGGCTCCAGGGGGGCCTTGGGAGGTGAGCCCAGGGTGGAGGGGATGAAATTTTATTCCCGATGGTCTTTTGGACACCCGGATTCACTCCACCTTGCAAGTTCTTGGGAGTTTACAAGTCTTTAGCCTGACCCAATAGCCCAGTTCCTGCAGGACTCAAAGTCATCCCATTTCCAAAGACTTAGCGGGGGCGCTGTTTCTTTGTTCTAAACATTAAGGAATCACAAGTACAAATTCATTTCGTAAAGGTCACTCTAGCTAGACTGTGGAAACTTGATTCAAAGGACAAGTTGAAAGACAGTTTGGTTGTACCAGACACATTCTAAAATACGCGTACTCCTTAACCAATCAATAGCACTTCTAAGAATCCACCCAATAGGAATAGCTGCAGAAATGTGCTGCAAGAATGTGTTTACAAGTGTGTTTGCCAGACTGTGATTTGTAAGAGCAAACCAGAAGTCCTTCAACAGAAAACTCATTCAACAAAACGATTCCTCCATACAATGGAATATGACACTGTCCATAAAAATGTGGTAGATTTACCTGTACTGGCATGAAAATCTGTCCACGAGTGAAAAAAAATCGTTGTAAGAGAAGACTGAATGATCTCTTTGGTAAAGTAGCTACCTAGACATTTGTACATGCAAAGAAAATGGTCTAGAACACAAACCAATATCATCGGTTCCCCAGAGAGATGTTTTCGCAACAATAAAGGAAATATCAACAAGCCATGGACTTTCCTTAAATGACCTTTGGGGGACCTCACCTCTGCGATGGAGCCTGGTGCTAAGAATGGGGACCAGGGATGGAACTTGGGGTGTTCCTGTGTGTGGCGTGCTCACCTATGTGTTTCCCTATTACTGAGTGACAATCGTGGCAGTGGGGAAGGCACAGGACAGGAAGGAAGGAAGAACAGACCGAACAGCCCAAGAACATTCTCCTTGAGGGTGAGTCGAGACGCTGCTGAGCCCCTACATCCCTCCCCGCCCCTGCCTCAGCTCCCAAGGAGTCTGTAGTCTCGAAGCAGTGGTCCCAGGGCAGCTGGTGGCAGGAACGCTTGCGACTGAAATCTTACAGACACCGCTGAGGATGGAGGCTGGTCAGAAATGGATCTGGGAGCTATCAGATGAAAGACAGGCCTCGCTTCGCCTTCACGGTTGTTGACTTAAAAAAAAAAAGAAGCCTGACCACAAAACATGAGATCATGTGGGCATTTGCTGGACAGGCAGCAAGTGGGGCCCCAGGGACAAGGCTTGCAGGGTGGATGTTTCCACTGTAGCCAGCAAGGAAAGCCAGGGCCTCTGAGATGCGGCTTCGTGCACGAGGGGAAATAAAACACAGTGGCATGGGGTGGACCCAATAGGATGGAACGGGTAAAATAAGTAAAGTAGAAGGGAAGGGAATATACACACTGGAACGGAAGCTGTACACCAGGATGGAATGAATGGATGAAACATGATTAGCCAAGGTCAATAGAGCAGCTGGAACGGGAAGTAGAGAGAAATAGATAGAACAGACTGGAATGAAATAAACAAACTGAATTAGGTTGCAGTCGAACAGCCAGAGGAAACCAGGATGGACTGGGGAAAGCAAGGGGCTGCTTCTTACAGCAGGAGGGGGCTTGGGTCGTTGTACGGGTGAGGATACTGAGGCCTGAGACGCACAGGACCAGCTTCCCTCCATCTTCACTGCCAGGACCTTTGTGGGGCCTGTGGCTGAGGTTTGCAAGGTTCCGAGGTGGGGAGCATCTTGGTGTTGGGGGGAGACCTCCTTGGAGGGAGGCAACTTATGTGCAGACCCCGTAGAAAGCCCTGGGTGAGGCCAGGCCCTGCTTCTTGCTCTGGCCCTGCCCCTGACTTTGGGCAAGCCCCGCCCCTTGGACCTTTATTTTCCTCACTGTTCAAAGAGCAGGTCTGCTAAGATGACCTTGAAGAGTCCGTCTGTCCCCAAACTCTAAGTTCCTTTATTTCACAGTTATTGAACCCGGCCATGGGCTACAGACACAGAAAGGGGCACGAGAGGAGCACAGAACCTGTGACGCATGCTGCAGCCCAGGCCACCACAGGCCAGGTCTCCGGGCGACACCACGCCCTCACGGCCCCGGACAGCCGGGACCGCCCACCTCCTAGGACAGGCAGTGTCATGCGAGGGTATTGGAGCTGGAGGCCGAAGAAAACCTCAGATATACTGATTCTATCTTCATTTACAGTTTTGATATTTTGTTCATCATGGATACATCTGCATTAATTTTGACTTTTTAATAGATGGTGTTAAAGTATTATTTATTTTGATTACTGAGTTTTTGGCGCCCCTTTAAATGTTGCACCCCAGGCAAGGGTCTCTCTCGCCTCACCCTACTCCCGGCCCTGTTGGTAGGTGCTATGATGACCCCATTCCACAAAGGAAAA
This sequence comes from Delphinus delphis, assembly GCF_949987515.2. Classification (NCBI taxonomy): domain Eukaryota; kingdom Metazoa; phylum Chordata; class Mammalia; order Artiodactyla; family Delphinidae; genus Delphinus; species Delphinus delphis. The sequence continues at coordinate 4,546,137 of NC_082684.1, read as the reverse complement.
AACAGAGGTTCAGAGACACCTGACTGGTAAGACACCACCAAGGATGCTTGTGCGAGGGGCCACTTGCTCTGCTGGAAGAAGGGTGACAATGACTGTGATTGGAGTGGCTCTCTTTAGGAGCTGCGTCTTCCGGAGGACATGTTACTCCCCCAAGGGGGAAAGAGAGCAGGAGGGCTCTCTCTTTCCAGTCTAAGCAGAAGGACTGGCCTGTACAAAGCAGCAGGGAGTTCTGGGGTTGGAGTGCACGTCAGTATGGCCACATTCAAGGCCAATGGCAGGGGTCAGGGCTGGACTTAGAGCCTGCGCCAGTGCCCCAACTGCCTCTTGGCTACATCACCTCCATGTATCCCCTGGATAAAACATCAGGCGTGCATGGATGACAGAATGACAAGCAACGGGCAGCCGCTCCCAGCAGAGGTGGAAGCAAAAAGCCCCAGCGGTGATGAGCACATCTGGGGAAACTGCTTTCTGTGCATATATGGTCCCGGCCCCTCGGGGGCTTTGAGTTGTCAGTGTTGAGGGGGAAAAAGAAGCCCTTCCCAGCCTCAGCTTGCAGGCAGATTTATTTGGAAAATATAGGATTTACAGAAATCCTCGCCAAGTGCAAAGCTCTGAAACCCAGACAGGAGATTTGAGCCACATGCTGTCTGCGCAGATATGGGAAGAGATTGGAGAGCGACACTGAAACCTCTGCTTCTTCCCGGTCTTGGACAGCTCCCCAGGCTTTGGTGGACAGCCCCTCCATAGCCCCCACCTGCCCTTCCTTGCTGCAAACCCACAAGAATCAGGCAAAGCATGTACAGATGTTTGTGTCTTAGGGCTCTGAGCTCTCAGGAAAGTGTCCTGGCTTTAGGGCTCTCAGATCCCTGAGGACAAGAGTTCTGTGGGCAGCTGGCGGCTGCCACCTGCTTGACCCTGGGCATCCCAGAGCTAGGGCATCCCTGGGGAGTTTGCTGTGCCCAAGGCCTGGTGCCTGTCCTGAGAGAAGAGACAGTCCCCAGGGAGCTCAGAGATCCACACTATGGCCTTCTGGTCCTGAAGCCCTGCCCCTGCCCTGAACGTGCCCACAGCTCTACGCCAGGGCCCTTTCCACGGGAACTCACAGGTGTACAGTAGACCCTTCTCCTGAGGGAGGTCACTGCATTGAAACCACGAGTCCTGAAGAAGCCCATGGCCCAAAAAGCCATGGCCTTGTCCCAAGGGAACCCATAGCCCTAAAACACAGCCCTGACTTGGGAGAGATCATAGTCTTAAATTCTGTGTCCCGTCCCGATGGAGAGCTTAGCCCTGAAGACATGATCGTGGGAGACCCAATACACAAAGGGACAATAATCAGATCATACGGAGAAACAGAACTCCGACCCACAGCCTGCAGCCACCTGCCCGGGAAGCCGAGCCCTCCCTCCCCTGCAGTAAACAGCCCAGGAAGCCAGCCTGCAGGAGGTCAGACCAGCAGGAGGCAGGAGCAATGACGCTGTAACAATCGGCCCCAAATGGCCGGGACTTGATCAATAAATCACCGCTGCCCTAAGTTTTGTCCCCGCTTCCAACTTGGGACCCAACAGAGAGAGCAAAGTACGCCCCCTAACGGGTCACCTAGGAGCCCCTCCTCCAGCGAGCTGCTCCCACCGTCCCAGAGCAGCAGCCCCGTCGGGTCAGGAGCCTGCCTTTCCCGCCGTGAAGTTCCCCCTCCGCCTGCCCGTGAGGCTCCCCAGTCGTAAGCAGGGGTGCTGACCCCCCCGGCTCGAGCGGCTCCGAAAGAACAGCCTTTGCTTTTCCCATCTGGTTGGTCTCCTTTATTCCCACGCTTGCCATTGGATTTAGGGCCCCCCCACCCCGATAATCTCATCTCGAGATCCTGGACTTCATTACATCCGCAAAGACCCTTTCCCCAAATGACGCCACAGTCACAGGTTCTCAGGTTTCAGACGTGGACACAGCTTTCGGGGGAGGCCCCATTCAAGCCACATAGGAGGGAACTCAGCCACTCCCCTGCCTCCGCTTCCGTGGGCATAAGTGGCGGATGATAACAGGACCGGCCCCACGTGGTTGCCCGAATGTGTTCTTGGAAAGCCAGCAGAACAGGACCTGGCAGGGGGTACAGTGCACACGGAGAGTCCATCATTGTTCACAGAGTAGGGAGAGGAACCTTGGCTTTTTCTCCTTGGGTTGGTCTTCATCTGTTTCCACAATCTCATGACCGTGTCCTGCAGGAAACTACAGCCCTAACCTATGGCACTGTTATAAGGCAACACTTGTCCTAAGGGATCTGAGAGCCCTAAAGCCAGGACACTTTCCTGAGACAGCTCAGACCCCTAAGACCACAAACGTGTCCTAAGGGAGCTCACAGCCCTAAAGTCACGGCCCTACTTGTATCGAGTGCATTGGCCCAAATCCACGTCCCAGGGGAGTTTCATGTTTTAGAAATCCGGGTCCTTCTCAGCGATTCTTCTCACCCTCTGCTCCATCTGACCCACACCTCACGGGTCCACCAGTGTGATCTTTCCAACAGCCCCTTTCCTAGGTGATCAGCCTGGTGCCCCAGAGCCTGGGTGGCCGGCTTCTGCCGACTTCCTTGCTCACCTCTGCTCCTTTTCTCCACCCAGCTGTCCCCTGAAAACAGGCCAGACTTGGGTTTCTCCTTCTGTGGAGGATGGAGAAAGCTGCAAAGAATGTTGTTTCCACCCTAATAACGAGAAAAAGCCAGAAAAAGTCAAACTCACCAGTCACTAACACACCAGTCATGTCATCTGAATGCCCAAGAAGATGACCCCCTCCAGACCAGGACACACGTGGGCCTCACGTGGCAGAGCGTGGCAGGAAGTGGTGGCCACCGTGCGACCGGGTAAGAGCAAAGCAGCTGAAATGTTAGTGAGGCCAAGGGCAGGCTCGAGTGCTAGCCTGGAATAGCTGGGGGGCCATAAGGGGGGCTGGACACAGGCGGGGCGTGGCACTTATGCCTGCTCAGAGCTTTCTCATCAGACTCCACCAGGTGTGCAGGAGCAACACTGGGCCTGGGGGTGAAAGAGATGCATCTGCGCGGGATCTAGGGGGATGGCTGCGGAGGGATGGGCGTGAAGGCCCACCCACTTTCCCAGACCCTTCTCTCCTAAGAAGCAAATGCCTTAAGCTGCTGGTGGAGGGGTAGCAAAATCTGTCACCTCCAGGGCACAGGCAAACACCCGTGTGGCTGGACAGAAAGACAAAAGAAAAAACCCTCTACCTGGGGGCAAGGCAGGAACACACTCGGGACCTAGGATCATACACTGAAATCAAACAGTGTATGACCTAGGAGAGAGAAGAGGAGGGGAGCTACCGTGTAAAACTGGAGACAGAGATTGAGGTGATCCAGCCACAGACTGCAGGGGCCACCAGAAGCTGGAAGGGACAAGGGACACAGTCTCCCCTGGGGCTTGCTGACATCTCGATTTCAGACGTCCAACCTCTAGAACTGTGACCGAATAAATTTAATGATTATGTATAACTTATTAATAATCTGTATAAGGGACTTCCCTGGCGGTCCAGTGGTTAAGACTCCACGCTCCCACTGCAGGGGGCGCAGGTTCCTTCCCTGGTCGGGGAACTAAGATCCCACATCCCCCGTGGCCCCCCCAAAATAATAATAATAATTCATGTAATAAGTAAATCTGCCATTTTCAAGCCACCTCAGCTGTGGCATTTTGCTACGGCAAGCGTAGCGGACTAATACAATATCCCCCAACTTTGGTCTTCTTTTTCAAAACTGTTTTGGCCATTATTAACCATATAATTTTTAGGGTCAGCTTCCCAGTTTCTGAAAAAAAAATTCTGCTGGAATTTTGATAGGGGTGGTGTTGCGTCTATACATCAATTTAGGCAGAATTGCCCTTGTCACAGTACTGAGTCCTTCCATCCATGAACATGGAATGTATCTCCACCTAAATAGATCTTGAATTTCCATCAGCCCGTTTTATCAACTGCAGCACATCTGGCCCCTCTTTTGCTAAATTTATTCCAAAGTATTTTATGTTTTTGATGCTGTTGTGAAAGGTATTGCAGCCTTAAACTTTCATTTCAGATTGCTCATTGCTAGTGTATAGAAATATAACTGACTTTTGTACATTGATCTGGTAACTTTGCTGAATTCATTTATTAGCTCCAATAGTTTTTCTTTATGGGTTCTTTAGGGTTAGTTATGTGTAAGATCATGTTACCTGCAAACAGAGATAGTTTTGCTTCTTCCCTTCCAATCTGGATGCCTTGTATGTCTTTCTCTTGCTTAATTTCTCTGGCTAGAACTTCCATACTATGTTGAATAGAAGTGATGAGGGCAGACATGTTCGTCTTGTTCTTGATCTTAGGGGGAAAGCACCCAATCTTTCACCATTATGTTTGATATTCACTGTAGGTTCCTCCTAGATACACTTTATCAGGTTGAAAGCGTTCCCTTCATTTCCAATTTTATTTAGAGTTTTCATCACAAATGGGTATTGGATTTTGTCAAATGCGTTTTTCAGTATCTATTGAGATGATCCTGTGGTTTTTATGTTTTTTTATCTTCTGTTAATATAGGGTATTACATTAATTGAATTTTTTGTTGTTGTTTAACCAGTCTTATTTCCTGGGACAAATCCCACTTGGTCATGGTGTATAATCATTTTTACTTATATGTTGGTGGATTCGGTTTTCTAGTATTTTGTTGGAGATTTTCGCATCTGTATTCACAAGAGCTATTGATTTTCTTTGAATGTGATGGTTTAGTCTGGTCTTGGTATCAGGACAATGTTGGCTGCATAAAGTGAGTTGGGAAGTATTCCCACCTCTTCTACTTTTCTGGTTTTGGTTTGGTTTGGACTGGTGTTCATTCTCCTTTAAACATTTGTTAGAGTTCACCAGTAAGACCAGCTAGTACTTGGCTTCTCTCTGTGGGAAGTGTTGTGATTGCTAACTCAATTCTTTACTTTTATAGATGGATTTGAATTTTCTAATTTCTTCCCATGCTGGTATTTTGTGCTTTCTAGGAAATAGTTTCATCTAAGTTATCTAACTTGTTGGCATGCAATTGTTCATAGTATTTCCTCATAATACGTTGTACTTCTATGAGATTGGAAGTAGTGTCACCTCTTTCATTTCTGCTTTTACTAATTTGCGTCCTCTTTTTCTCTTCGTCAGTCTAGCTAAAGGCTAGAATGTCAATTTTGTTAATCTTCTCTAAGAACCAACTTTGGGTTTCATTGATCTTCTCTATTGTTTTTCTATTCTCTCTTTCATTAACTTTTACTCTAGTCTTTATTATTTATTTTCTTGTACTTGGTTTGGGTTAAGTTTGCTCGTCTTTTTCTAGTTTCTTAAGGTAAAATGTTAGCTTATGGTTCTGAAATCTTTCTTAATTTTTAATGTAGGCATTTGCAACTGTAAATTTTCCTCTGAGCACTGCTTTCTTTGCATCCAGTAAGTTTTGGTATGTTGTGATTTTGTTTTCATTCATCTCTACACAGGTTCTGCTTTCCCTTGTGATTTGTTCTTTGACTCAATATTTAGAGGTATATTATTTAATTCCACATATGTGTACATTTTCCAAGTTTCCTTTTGTCATTCACTTCTAATTTCATTCCATCGTCATCAGAGAACATGCTTTGTATGATCTCAGTCCTTTTCAAGTTTTTTTAAATTTATCGAGACCTTTGTTTTATGGCCTAACATATGGCGTACCCTGGAAAACGCTCTGTGTGCACTTGAGAAGAATGTGTATTCTGCTGTTGTTGGGTGACATGTTCTATAAATTCCTGTTAGGTCTAGCTGGTTGATAGTGTTGTTCAAGTCTTCCAATTCCTTGTTCTAGCTAGTTGTTCCAGCCAGTATTGAAAGTGAGGTTTTGAAATCTCCAGCTATTCTTGTTGAATTGCCTATTCCCATCTTCACATCTGAGTTTTTCCTTCATGTATTTTGGGACTATGTTGTTAGGTGCATAGAAGGTTACGATCGTTACTTCTTGATGAATTGTCTCTTTAACTGCTATAAAATGTCATCTCTCTTCCTAGTCACATTTATCTTATAGTACATTTTGTCTGATATTAAAATAGCCACTCCAGCTCTCTGTTACTATTTGCAAGGTATATCTTTTTTCCATCCATTTACTTTTGAGCTATTTCTGTCTTTGTATCTAAAATGCATGTCTTGTCGATCAAATATAGTTGGGTCTTAATTTTTATCCATTCTTCCAATCCTTGCATTTTAATTGGAGTGTTTAATCTATTGATATTTAATGTTAACAAACAGGATTTATATATGCCATTTGCTATTCATTTTCTATGTTGTATGCCTTTTTTGTTCTTCTATTCCACAATTACTGCTTTATTTTGTGTTAAATAGATACTTTCTAGTATACTATTTAAAACCTTTGTTTTCTTTTACCCTATATTTTTGAGTTATTTTCTTAGTGGTTGCTTGTGGATTAAAATTATCATCTTTACTTATAGCGACTTAGTTCAGATTAATGCAAACAAGTTCAGTACTGTGCAAAATATTTGCTCCTTTATAGCTCTATTTCCTTTCCACTCTTTTGTGCTGTTATTGTCTTACAAATTATATCCATATACATTGTATGCCCGTCGACACAAATCTGTAAGTATTGCTTCATGCAATTGTCTTTTTAACATCTATGTGGTTAGATTTACTGGTCCTCTTTCATTCTTCCTGTGGATCTGAATTACCATCTAGTGTCTTTTTTTTTTTTCCAGCCTGAAGGACTTGCATTAGTATTTCTTGTATGGCTGATATGATGGCTATACGTTCTTTCAGCCTTTGTTTATCTGGGAATGTCTTTATTTTTTTCATTTTTGAAAGACAGTGTTGTTGAATATAAAATTATTATTGACGGTCTTCACTTTCAACAGTTTACAAATGTCATTCTTCTGTTCTCCACAGTTGTTGAGGTGAAGTCAGCTGTTAATCTTATTTATTTATTTATTTTGTGGTACACGGGCCTCTCACTGCTGTGGCCTCTCTCGTTGCGGAGCACAGGCTCCGGACACGCAGGCTCAGCGGCCACGGCTCACGGGCCCAGCCGCTCCACGGCATGTGGGCTCTTCCCGGACTGGGGCACGAACCCGCGTCCCCTGCATCGGCAGGCGGACTCTCAACCACTGTGCCACCAGGGAAGCCCCCAGCTGTTAATCTTATTGAAGACCCCTTGTACATTTTAAGTAGATTTTTCTTGCTACTTCCAATATGTTTTTTCTGGTTTTGACTCTTGTCAGTTTGACTATAATGGGTTTAGGTGTGGATCTCTTTGAGTTTAATCTACTTGGATTTTGTTGAGCTTCTTGGATGAGTATATAAATATTTTCACCCACCTTGGGAAGCTTTTGGTCACTATGCTTTCCAGTGTTTCTTTCTGTCTCATTCTCTCTTTCGTCATATTTTGGGACTCCCATTGTGAATGTATTGGTACAAGTGATGAGCTCTCTCTTTTACTCTCTCTTGCACCAGTGACCTCTAGATTGCCACATCCAATGATCAACATTAGCATTTTAATTTTTATCTCAGCAGCATTCCACATAATTTATCACTCCCTCCTTCTTTTTAAAAATAGCTTTGTTGGGATATGATTTGCATACCATAAAATTTATCCCTTTAAGATGTTCAGTGGTCTTTAATGTATTGAGAGATAAGTGCAACCAGCACCATAGTCAATTTTTATCACCTCCAAAAGAAACTCTGTGTTCTTTAGCTATGGTCCTCCTACTCTCCCATTACTCCTTCTACTCCCACCCACAGACCTAAGCAATCATGAATCCATTTTCTCTCTCTATGGATTTTCCTATTGTGGACATTTCATATATATGGACCCCTATAATCTGTGGTCTTTTGTGACTGATTTCTTTCACTTAGCATAACGTCTTCAAGGTTCATTCACGATGTAGTATGTATCAGTGTTTCTTTTCTCTGCGTGGTCAAATAATATCCCATTGTACTGCTACACCACATTTGGGTTATTTCCACCATGGGCTATTTCAAGTGCTTATCAGGTACATGATTTGCAAATATTTTCCCCATTGTGTGAACTTTCTTTTTACTCTTTTGCTGGTGTCCTTTGCAGCATAAAAGCTTTTAATTTTGATGAAATCCGCTATATACCTATTTTTTTTCTTTTATGGCTCTTTCCTTTGGTATCATAGCTAATAATTCATTGCCAAACTGAAGGTCATGAGGATTTACCCCTATGTTTTCTTCTGGAGTTTTATAGTTTTTGCTCTTACATTTAGGTGTTTGATCCATTTTGAGTTAGCTTTTGTATATGGTGTGAGGTAAGAGTACAACTTCATCCTTTTGCACGTGGCTATCCAGTTGTCTCAGCACCATTTGTTGAAAAGACTATTCTTTCTCTGTTGGATGACCTTGGCACTCATGTCAAAAATCAGTTTACCATAAACACATTGGTTTATTTCTGGACTTTGAATTGAATTCCATTAATCTATATACCTATCCTTATTCCAGAACCACATGTAATGATTATTGTTGTTTTGTAGTAAGATTTTTAAAAATAAACTTATTTTTTATTTATTTATTTTTGGCTGCGTTGGGTCTCTGTTGCTGCATGCGGGCTTTCTCTAGGTGCAGCGAGCAGGGGTTACTTTTTGTTGTGGTGCGCGGGCTTCTCACTGCAGTGGCTTCTCTTGCCGCAGAGCATGGGCTCTAGGTGAGTGGGCTTCAGTAGTTGTGGCACGTGGGCTCAGTAGTTGTGTCTTTCAGGCTCTAGAGTGCAGGCTCAGTAGTTGTGGCGCACTGGCTTAGTTGCTCTGCGGCATGTGGGATCTTCCTGCACCAGGGATCCAACCCGTGTCCCCTTTATTGGCAGGAGGATTCCCAACCACTGTGCCACCAGGGAAGTCCCTGTAGTAAGTTGTTTTTTTTTTTTTTTTTTTTTTTTTGCGGTACGCGGGCCTCTCACTGTTGTGGCCTCTCCCATTCAGAGCACAGGCTCCGGACGCGCAGGCTCAGCGGTCATGGCTCACGGGCCCAGCCGCTCCGCGGCATGTGGGATCTTCCCAGACCGGGGCACGAACGCGTGTCCCCTTAATCGGCAGGCGGACTCTCAACCACTGCGCCACCAGGGAAGCCCTGTAGTAAGTTTTGAAATTAGGAAATGTGCGTCTTCCTACTTTGTTCTTCTTTTTAAAGATTGTTTTGGCTACTTTGTATTCTGAGTCCCTTGCATTGCATATGCATTTTAGATCCAGTTTGTCAGTTTTTACAAAGAAGTCAGCCGGGATTTGGACATGGGTTGTGTTGCACCCACAGATCAATTTGGGGAGTATAGCCACCTTGACAATATTAAGACTTCCAATCCACGAACATAGGATTTTTAAAAATTTATTTAGAGCTACCTTAGTTTCTTCCAGCAATGTTTTATAGTTTTCAGAGTATAAGTTTTGCACTTTTCTTGGTAACCTTGTCCACAAGTACTTCATTCTTTTTTATGCTATTGTAAATGGATTTGTTTTCTTAATTTCCTTTTTGGATTGTTTATTGCAAGTATAGAGAAATACAATTGATTTTTTATATATTGATCTTGGGTGCTACAACCTTGCTGTGCTAGTTTATAGATTCTAATACTTTTTAAAATGCGTTCCTTAGAGTTTTCTATATGCAAGATCATGTCTGCTGCAAATAGAGATAGTCTTACTTCTTCTTACTATGCCTTTTATTTCTTTGTTAATTGCCAAGACTAGAACTTCTAGTACAGTGTTGAAAAAAAAGGATGGGAACAGACATTCTTGTGTTGGTCCTGATCTTTTGGGAAAGGGACAAAGGATTTCATCATTAAGCGCAATGTTAGCTGTGGGGTTTTCACAGATGCCCTTCATCAGTTTGAAGACGTTCCCATCTACTGCTTTTTTGTTGAGTGTTTGTATGATGATGGGTGCTGGATTTTGTCATGTGCTTTTTCATGCATTCTGAGTTGATTGTGTGGTTTGGAGGGGTTTTTTTTAATTCTATTGATGTGTATTATATTAATTAATTGATTTTTGAATGTTAAGTCAACTTTGCATTCAGGGGATAAATCCCCCTTGGTCATGTTGTACATTTCTTTACGTGTTGCTGGATTTGATTTGAAAGTATTTTGTTATGGATTTTTGCACGTATATTCATAACAGATATTGATCTGTAGTTTTCTCTCCTTGTGATGTCTTTTTCTGGTTTGGGCATCAGGGTAATGTTGGCCTGATAGAACGATTTGGGAAGTGTTTCCTCCTCTTCTATTTTTTGAAAGAGTTTGGGAAGAATTGGTATCAATTCTTTTAAAATTGTTTCGTTCCTGATTCTTTCTTACGCGAGTACAAATTTGTTGTTGAATTTCTCTAGTGAAATTTTCATTTCAGGTATTATACTTTTAAACTCCAGACTTTCTTTTTTTTTTTCTTTAATTTAATTCTTTAAACATAGTTTTAAAAGTTCTTTGAACATATTTACCCTAACTGATTTAAATTGTTTGTCTCCTAAATCCAACATATGGGTCACCACAGGGACGATTGCTGTTGGTTTCTTTTTTCCCCTGTGTATGGACTATATTTTCCTGTTTCATTGCCTGGGACATAATTTTTTGTTGAAAACTGGAAATTTTAAATAGCAATTTGTAACAATTCTGTCATCAGCTCCTCTCCCTCCAGGGATCCGTGTTGTTGTTGGGGTTTTTTGAGTGTGTTTGTTTGCTTTTGTTTTCCTGTTTCTGCCTATTTGTTTAGTGGCTTTCCTGGGCTAACTCTGTATTCCCTGTGGTGTGCAGCCACTGAGTTCTCCGCTTACTTTTTCTTCTTTTTTAAGTTCTTGTTTATATTTTAAAGCCTGGCTTCCTAGGGTTCACCCTGTGTCAGTATAATGTAGTGCTCAGCCAGTGATCGATCAGATTTCCTTAACTGCCTTGACTATAAGTTTTCCATCCTTTGTCAAGATTATCTGTGAGTGAAGGTAACTTTCAAGCTTCAGGTGGTTTAAACATTGTTCCTAGTTTTTACTTCCTGCTTGGGCAGGGCCTCAAGGTCAGGCAGAGGTGAGTGACAGGGTCTTTGCTTTTTCCGTGTCTTTCCTGGGTATGCATATAGCCCTGTGCATTCGCACAACATTTTAGAGACTCAGGAATATGTTGGAACTCTTCAAAGTTCCCTTGGCTTTTCTAGTTCTCCAGGTCTTCCTTTTAAATTTTTGACCAGGCTCTTGTTTGTGCCAACTGAAACCACAGCCTCCGGCAACTGTGATGTTACCAGCAGATTCCTGTTTTTTTTTTCAGTAACACCCAGGGCATAGGGCTTTATTCACAGAGCTGAGCTCACAGTCAAATCAAAGAGTAACAACGTCCTGGGAATAGATTTTCCTGTAAATTCTAGTTCCAGGTCAAACTAATGACTGTGCTCTAGGTCTGAGCCTTTCAACAGAACTACACTACTGAACTGGAAAAGGAGCACGTACCAGAACAGCCCCAAATTTGAAATGCCACAGACTCGCTATTCTTACTGAGGTTCAGTAGTTTTTCCTGAATAGGTACTTTTCAATTTGTTCTCTGCCTATAGTCAATTTCTATCATTCCAAAATTGTTGGATTTTATTGCTTACAAGACTTTTTATTGCTTTTGAGGGAGGGTATGTACACTGAGTTCCTTGCCCTGCCATGCTTAGCGTAGGCTTTTAAAAAAAATTTATTTTATTGAAGTATAGTTGATTTATCATGTTGTGTTCATTTCTGCTGTACAGCGAAGTGATTCAGTTATACACACATATATATATTCTTTTTCATATTCTTTTCCATCATGGTTTATCACATGATATTGAATATAGTTCCCTGTGCGCTACACTAGGACCTTGTCGTTTATCCATTCTGTACATAATACTTTGCACCTGCTAATCCCCAACTCCCAATCCTTCCCTCCCCCACCCCCACCCCCCAGCCCACCCACTTGGTAACCACAAGTCTGTTCTCTATGTCTGTGATTCTGTTTCTGTGTTGTAGATATGTTCATTTGTGTCATTTCTTAGAGCCCACATATAAGTGATATCACGTGATAATTGTCTTTCCCTGTCTGACTTATTTCACTTAGTATGATAATCTCTAGGTCCATCCATGTTGCCGCAGATGACATTATTTCATTCTTTTTTTCATGGCTGAGTAGCATTCCATATATATTTATATACATCTTCCATATATATATATACATTCCATATATATATATATACATTCCATATATATATATATACATTCCATATATATATATACATTCCATATATATATACATATATATACATTCCATATATATATATATATATACATTCCATATATATATACATTCCATATATATATATATATTCCATATATATATACATTCCATATATATATACATTCCATATATATATATATACATTCCATATATATATATATATACATCCCATATATATATATATATATATATATATATATATATATACACACACATCTTCTTTATCCATTCATCCATTGATGGACACGCATGCTGTTTCCATGTCTTGGCTCTTGTAAACAGTGCTGCTATGAACTTAGGGGTACATGTATCTCTTTGAATTATAGTTTTGTCTGGATATACTTAGCGTAGGCTTTTGAGTCTCATTGTGTTGCTCTATTTATCCATGGTTTGTTTCTATTTTGCATAGCAGTCCATCTTACGGATATATCTCAATTTGCTTGTGAATTTACTGGTCGAATGGTATTTGTGTCATTTCCAATTTTTAGTGACTGAATAAAGTCACCACAAACTCTTACATACAGGTTTTTACGTGACCATGCATTTTCATTACCCCTGGATAAATACCTGCGAGCTGGGTTTCCAGGTTGTGTGGTAAGCATATGTTTAAAGTTGTAAGAAACTGCTAAACTCTTGCAAAGTGGTTGTAACATTTTTCATTCCAATCAGCAAAACTGAGAGGTCCAGTTGCTTCACACCCTCTCCATCGTCGAGGCATGAGGGTGTTTTTTTTTTTCTTTTAAACATTGTAGCCATTCTAACAAATGCACAGTGGCATAAGATTGTGGTTTTAAATTGCATTTACCTAATGCTCAGTGATGCTGAGTATCTTTCCCTGTACTTATTTGTCATCCATATATCTTCTCTGTTGAAGTGTACCTGTTCAAATCTTTTGCACATTAAAAAATATGTTTTTGGAGTTTTGAGAGTCTTTATATTTTTGGGATATAAGGCTTTTATGAAAAATGTGCTTATCAAATATTTCCTCCTATCTGTGGCTTGTTTTTTAATATTAATAACAGTCTGAAACACTAGAATTTTTAATTTTGAGGTAGCCCAATCTATTAATTTTATTCTTTTATGCGTTGTGCTTTTGGTGTCGTATAAAAGAAATCTTTGATAAAATCAAGGAAGGCCATAAAGATTTTTTCCTATATTTTCTTCTAAAAGTTTTATAGCTTCAGGTTTTACATTTAGGTCCAGGATCCATTTTGAGTTATTTTTTGTATAAGGTATGCAGTATGAGACAGGGTTCATCATTCACATTTGGATGTCCAGTTATTCCATCATCACTGAAAAGACAATTTTTTCTCCATTGAATTGCCTTTACACCTACATCATAATTGGCCAGATGGGTGAGTTTATTCCTAGAGTCTCCATTCTTCTTCACGGATCTATATGCCTATCATTTCACCAACCCCGCACTGTCTTAATTACTGTAGTTTATAATAAATCTTGAGATCAGGTAGTGTAAATCCTCCAACTTTGTTCTTCATTTTCAAAATGATTTTGGCTTTTCTAGTTTCTTTGCTTTTCCATACAAATATTAGAATAAGCCTGTGGATATGTAGAATATATACTTTGGAGATTTACAGATCAATCTGGGGAGATTTGAAGTCTTAACAGTAATTGGTCTTCTAATCAATTGACATTATTTATGTGCTTCCATCAGTGCTTTGGAGTTTTTATGTGCAGATCTGGCGCATATCCTGTTAGCTTTCTACCTGAGTATTTTATTTTGGGTTGATATTGTTAATTATGCTGTTTTAAAATTTTCTCAATTTCCATACACTGGTATATAAAAATACTATTGATTTTTGTATATTGACCTCACAACCTGCAATCTTAGTAAATGCACTTAGCTCTAGGAGCTTGGTTGGAGATTCTTTGACATAGACAAGTATGTGGTCAAAAAATACATACTTTTCTATTTTCACTCAACCTGTATATCTGCTATATTTTATTGTCTCTCTGCACTGGGTTGGACCTCCAGTACCTGCTGAAAAGAAATTATGAGGGTGGCTTCGTTCTCTATTTCAGAGGGGAAACATTCAATCTTTTTCATGATTAAGTGTGAGATTAGCTGTGGACAACTAATCTTCTCTTATGCCCATCCAGTTTATATCTCAGGTTAGATACTTATATTTTTCAATTCTAGAATTTCCTTTTATTCTTTTTTGAATAGTTTTCTTTGCTCTTCTGATGTTCTGTATTTGTTTCCTCTTTATGGACATAGTTTTCCTTAAGGTCAAGATCATGTTCCTAATAATTTTTTAAATGTTTGTTTACTAATTCCATATTTTGGGGTCTATTTTTACTAATGGTTTATGAATCCTGTCTTTCCTCTTTCGTTAAATTCTGGACATTATGGTGCTATTTCACCAAACGTCTGGTTTTGTTGTCTCCTTCATTTAAAATGTTGAGTTGTGTTTCAGTCAGTAGTTAATTTTCTTGTGGACAAGCTTGTTCTTTGCAAGACATTTCTAAACTGTGTAGCCTTTCCTCTTGGGCTGGTTTAGTCCTACTTTTAAAGTGTGGCCTTTCCAGTATCTCCAGTCCGGCCAATTGAAACGTGAACATCTCCCAGCCCCATGTGATCTCTGGAGACTGTCCAGCCCACATCTGCCCAGAATGATTCCCCACCCAGCCTCAGGGAGCCTTGCTCGGCACGTGGACAGCTTAGTATTCAGAGACCCAGAGGGATTCCTCTTCAGATTCCTGGAGCTCCTTTTCTACACAGAGCCCCTCTTTCCTGAACTGATGCTGCCAGTTCCAGCGGCCCCAGTAGCCCTGACCTGCAATCCTGTCCTTCTCATCAACATGAGACCACCATGTCCAATTCAATGCCCTCTTCCTTGTGCCGTAGATCAGACCTGAAAGGGATTCTAAGCAGAAAGCCAGCTCACCTCATTCTTTGTTTCTTTCAGGGATCACGGTTCGTCCTTGCTTACTGACCAGAAAACCACTGTAATAGTTCCCTAGGGCTGCTGCAACAAAGCACCACAAACTCAGTGGCTTACAACGACAGAAATGTTGTCTCTTACGGCTCTGGAGGCCGGACGTCCAGAATGGTTTCACGGAGCCACGACCAAGGTGTGTGCAGACTGGGGGCTCTTGGGGAGAATTGGTATCCTTGCCTCTCCAGCTTCTAGAGCTGCGTTCCTTAGCTCGTGCCCCTCCCTCCGCCTTCAGAGCCAGCATCGTAGCATCTCACTTCAGTGGACACATTGCTTTCTTGTGCTGTATCAAGTCTTCCTTTCATGAGGACACTTATGGTTTCATTTAGCAGCCCATGGCTGGGAAATGTCTGTCCAGTGAGTGCCCGTTTCCCGTGACGTGACCACGGGGGTCTGAAGTGAATCGAAGACGACATATGTTCCTTTCAGTCTTGTTGACCCCTCTCCAGTTACCACCCCAGGTCCCCCTGACCCCCGCCGTCTCCTGGTCATTGTAACAGCCTCCTTGCTGGCCTCCCTCCAGCTTCTGGCCACCTATGGTTCACCTTCCAGCCATCGCACTCTCTCAGAACCGTTTTCCGAAGCCTGTGGCCCTCTGGACATCTGGCCTGCCACTCCAGGCCATGCAGGAGCTGCCAGTCCCAAGACGGAGGCCCGTTTACCTCCTGGGCTCAAGGTCAGCCACCCAGGGCATGGCCAGGCCCTGCCCTCACCTGCCATCTCCCTTGCCTGCGAGCACCTGCTGCCTTTTTCTGCGGGACCCACGCCTCTCCACGGCCGGGTCTGCACTCCCTCGTCAGCGTCTTAGAGGACACATCCCCCAGATCTGAGACCAACTGCCTATTGGTTCCTCCTCCACTGCCAGGAGCCCTCAAGGGCTTATTTCTGGGTCCCTGGGCTCCACGCCTAGAGGCCTGGAGCAGGGGCCTGGGGCTACTTGCAGGTGTAGGAAGGAAGGGAGAGATTAAAAAAGAGGAGAAGGAGGGGAGATGGGGGAGCCCATCCAAGGAAGCTGGACTCCCTCTGGCCTCATCTGGTCCTGCAAGGAGGGCAGGAACTTGGGGTGGGCAGGAGGGAGGCCACCAAACCCGGACCCCTCCCCTCCGTGCACCTCTGAATGCAGGATGGCGGTACAGGGTTCCTGCGTGGACGGGGTGTGCAGAGCTGAGCAGGGCGCCCAGGTTCCAGGCCTGGCCCTGCTGCACACCCACTGTGCGGTCGGCAATAGCACCCTACCCCTCTGTCTGGGGCCTCGGTCTCCCCGGGATGAGCGGGGGTGTGCCCAGACACCCACTGGCTGGGACACCCCAAGTCCAGACTCTCCAGCCTAACATCTGCCCTTTCATCTCTTTTCCGGATGGAGAGAAGCTCCTAGGGTTAGATCCTTTGGATCAGAACCAGTTCCGAATGCTCAGAGAGCTTCTCTCCTTGCCTCCCTGAGCCTCAGGTTTCTCGCCTGTAAGGTGGACATAACCCTTGCACCAGAGAAAGTCCTGGCTGCCTGGCCTGATTCCTTCTTTCCTCCCTCCCTCTCCTCCTATCCTCTTCCCCTTCCCACTCTTCCTCTTTCTCTCCCTCTCTCCCCCTCTCTCCCTCTTTCTTTCTTTTTCAAGGAGGTAATGCGGGTATTTAATTGAGGGGACCTGACTGTAAACACAAAAGTTCGGGGTGTCAGCGACGCTCCCCGCCTCCCGGCCATTGTCCCACCCCATTCTCTGCCTCCCTGAGCGCCATCCACTGGGGTCTGAGTTGGCCTCTCCTGGTGGACAGGAGGACTCTGGCCCCTGAGCCCTGGGCTCGGACACCGCCATCAGGTAGAAGAACTGTAGACAGGAAAGGCGACCAACACTCAGAGCAGGGACGGCCTTGCCCAGGGCGCACAGGGAAGCCTGGGCAGACCCGGGGTCCTGATTGCTCCTGACACCTGGGCCCCCAGGGCTCACCGATCTCCCCAGGAGGAGAGGGGCTGCTGCCACTCCAGGGTGGGCAAGAGGCTGTGTGAGCAGGGCAGCGGGGACCGGGAAGGATGGCGCCCTCACGGCAGCGTGGTGCTTGCCTCTTCCACCTCAAACCACGGGGAGGACTCTGCGGCGGCCAGGCTGCCTCCTCTGAGCCCTCGGCCGGGGGTTCCGACGGAGGGGAGGCCAGATTGAGGCTGGGGGGCGGGAGGAGAGTGAGTCACGAGAAGGGAGCGAGCCCAGGGCAGCTATAACACCTGCCACAGAGTGTGGAGGGGATGCCGGCCAGGTACCGGCAGGGCCCGCGGGGACACGGCCCTGGGCTCTCTGCCCCGGGCTCCTCGAGGCTGAGGGACAAGCCACTGGCCTGCTCGCCCTCAGGGTCCCTGCCTCCCTCCCCTTTGCCCTCCGTGGCTGCACCCTATCCTCCCTCATCACCCCCTACACCTCCGCCTGGCTCCGTTTCCTGGGGCGTTAATCACCCGCCAGTGGACACTGAACTGAAACCTGTGGGGCCCTCACTCAGCGCCCCTGCCCTGGGGACCTCGCCCCACGCTCCAAGCTGCGCAGCCACGGGATGGATGGCCGGCTGGCCGGACGGACAGCCAGGAGGTGGGCTTTCAAAGAAACAGCAAATCAGTTCTGCTGCGGCCATGGCTTTGCCAGCCCCAAAGAAAACAACCTCCTTTGTGAAAGATGTCTGGAACACGGATGGGGCTCTCCTCCCTCTCGTGTGCCGCCCTCTTAGCACCAGCTCCTGGGCACACGCTCACGTGTTTCAGAACTCACTCAGCGTTACAGCTATGTGCGACAGCTTGGTGCCAGGGCCAGCGAGCAGGGCCAAGTCCTTTCGGCCTTAAGTGACCCTGGAACTCAAGGCTCCCCTTCCAGGGTCTGTCGTTGGAGGGGAAGGGCAGTGGGTCTTGCTTGGGGGCAGGGGGCACCCAAAGCAGGGAGACACTCTGTTCACCTGCGTAGGTGCCGTCCCAAGAGCAGGGCCTCGGGAAGCAGGATTCAGACTGGCCCAGGCCTCCCCACGGGGGAAGGATGGGAGATCTTAGGCCTGGTGGTGGAACTCGCAGGCTCCACACGCAGACTCCCCACAGGAGGTGAAAGACTCGCCTCCCAGGGCTGGATTCCTAGAGAGGCCACCAGCCCCCTCCCGACACTTCTCAGGGTTCTGTCAGGAGACTTGGTGGACAGGTGAGCTGGGCACACGGAGGCCTGGGGGCCTGGCACAGGACTAGAACCCTCTCCAGCTCCCAGCAGCCTTACTGTGAGCAGTAAGCAGAGACCAGGTCGCCCCACCCCCATCTCATGGAGAGACGCTGATGAATGCTGGAACATTCTTCCTTGGAGGAGGCCAAACATGTCCCTCTGGTACTTCACACAGAGCAGTCATAGGCTTTTTTCTCCCTTTTTTTTAGCTGGAAGGGATCTTGTACACCATCTGCTTAATCTGCCTCATTTCAAAGATGGAGAAACTGAGGCCCAGAGAAGGGCAGTGGTCACACAGCAGCAAGGCAGTCCCAGACCCGTTAAAGAGCCTGACCTCTACCTTCACCCACGGGCCCTCCCTCTGCTCCCGGAGACAGCCTAGCTGGCAAAGGGGGCGGGACCTCTCCCCCAGCTCCTCTCCCCGGGCCTGAGGGGGCCAGTTCCTCTCCAGTTCCTACTCACCCTGTTTCTGGCAAGCTCACCCTCCTGGCCATCCTCACTCAGGCACCTCCAAAAACATCTCAGCAGCCCTCTGACCACCAGAGCTGCCTCCCTGGGCCCCGCCACCCTCAGGGGGCCCTTGCTGGGTGTTGGGGGGCACCAGTCACCTCCAGTGGCACCTGTGAGCCCCTCCAGGTCCTCCTGTCACCCTTGTTCCCCCAAACCCCGAGCTGACGTTTACCTTGGTCGGGGCTGGCTCTTCACATCCTAATGGCTATTTCCTATTGGCTCGTGTGCCAGGACACCTGCTGCCCCGTCCTGCGTCCCAGGGGAGACTAGAGACCATCTCGGGATGAACCCACAGCTGAACATAATGGGAACCACCCTGCCTTGCTCTGCATGAGAGGTCATGGTGAACAGCCCCCGTCCCATGAGAGCAGATGAAGAGGCCAGAGAACTTGGGGTCACGGGCTTTTCCTTGTATCCCATGGGAAAGTGAGAAGAGGAAGCTGTCATGGCCTCTTCGCACAATTGACGGCAAATGAGAAGCACTCCTGGGCGTCTTTATCTTGGGCCTGGCTGGGGAAGTGGCTGGGGAAGGGAGGTGGGGGGAGCGGAAAGGCCTGGAGGTGGCCAAGCCAATGGTTGGGTTGCCCGCCCACGGCGGGTGGGCCAGCTCTGTTTCCAGGGCCCGGGAGGACCTGTGACGGTGGCTCATGCCTCAGGGTCCCCGTCTTCTGTCCCTGACAGAGAGCTGTCTCAAATCAGCAAGATTCAGACTCTTAATTTAATTTTATTAATATATTGTTTTCTGTGGAATTCCCTAGTCCTTTAAAAAAAAAAAGGTTTTAGAATTGAAGTACAATTTACTTGCAGTAAAAAAGATCTCAAGTGAACAGCTTGACGAGTTTGGAAAACGAATACACCCATGTAACTAACACACAAATCAAGACAGAACGTTTCTGTCACCCTGGAAAGTTCCCTCTTTCCTTTCCAGCCAAGACACTCCTCCTCTCCAGAGGCAATCACTGTCCTGCTTCCTGTCACCGTAGGTTGGTTTTAGCCCCTCTAGAGCTTCACAGGACTACACGCATTCATCTGTTTGCTTCTGTCTTCTCTCACTTGGCAAACTGTTCATTCATGTTGTTGTGTGTAATATTTCCTATTATTGCTTAATGGTATTTCTTTGTACGAATACAGCATATCCAGTTATCCTGATGATGGGCATTTGGGTTGTTTCCTGGGAGTATTATGAACAAATATGCCGCTGTGAACATTTGCATAATCCTTTTGTGGATACGTGTTTTTACTTCTCTTGGATAAATACCCCAAACTGGAATTGCTAGGTCATAGGGAAGCTGTATGGTTAACTTTATACGAAACCACCAAGCAAATTTCCAAAGTGGTTTTACCATTTGATTCTCCCACAGACATGAATGAAAGTTCCAGGTACCCTGTGTCCTTGCAAACAGTTGCGACTATTAGCCTTATTCTTGTTCATGTTTGTCATTCTGCAGGGTGTACAGGGGTATCTCGTTGTGGTTTCAGTTTGTATTTCCTTGATGAAAGCTCTAATGTACATTTTCATGTGTTAATTGCCATTTGAATACCTTCTTTTGTGAAGTGTCTGTTTGAATCTTTTGCTCATTTAAAACAGTTTTCTCTTTACTATTGAATTGTAGAAGTTATTAGTATATTCTGGATACATTTCTATTTCCAGACATACGTATTGCAAATACTTCCTGCCCATTTGTGTCTTTCTTTTTCATTTTTTTTTTAACACTGTCTTTTTTGATAACTTTTAAAGGTTGATATAAAATTGTGGGGCTAGTACCAGGGGCTCCTTTATACGCTTCACCCAAATTCATGAGCTGTTTACATTTTATTGCATTCGCTCAGTTTTTCTTACCTTTCTCCTTTTCCTTTTTTTTAAAAAATAAATTTATTTATTTATTTATTTTTGGCTGCATTGGGTCTTCGTTGCTGCGCGCAGGCTTTCTCTAGTTGCAGCAAGCGGGGGCTACTCTTCGTTGTGGTGCGCAGGCTTCTCGTTGCGGTGGCTTCTCTTGGTGTGGAGCACGGGCTGCAGGCGTGCAGGCTTCAGTAGTTGTGGCTCGCGGGCTCTAGAGCGCAGGCTCAGTAGTTGTGGCACACGGGCTTAGTTGCTCCGCGGCATGTAGGATCTTCCCGGACCAGGGCACGAACCCGTGTCCCCTGCATTGGCAGGCGGATTCTTAACCACTGTGCCACCAGGAAGTCCCTCTCCTTTTCCTTTCAAGTTTCTAGGAATGTGCACACACACGTGCACATTCATGTGTGTTTATATGAATATGCATATGCATAAAGATATAGAAGAATATATCATATTATAAACATGTAAACACACACAGATAGGTGTGTGTGCATTTTTCCCTGAAACATTTGTGGGGAAGTTGGGGATATCATGACCCCTTTAGTACACAGTGTGTGTGTCCCAAGGACAAGGCATTATTTTGCACATCCACAAAACAAAAAACTTTTGGGACTTCCCTGGTGGTCCAGTGGGTAAGGCTCCATGCTCCCAGTGCAGGGGGCCTGGGTTCGATCCCTGGTCAGGGACTAGATCCTGCACACATGCTGCAACTAAAGACCCCTCATGCTGCAACTAAGACTGGCACAGCCAAAATAAATAACTAAATAAATAACATTTAAAACATCCTCTGGAAAATGCCTCCCGGTGGAGGATTTAAAAAAATAAAAAACTTTGACACCAATACAATTCTATTATCCAATCCACAACCTATATTCACATTTCAGTATTGTTACAATATGTCCATGGCAGCTACATTGTGACAAGTCCAGGATCCAGTGCTGGATGGTGGAGAGAACTCGGGTGGTGTCTTTTTAGTCTTCCTTCCTCTGGACTAGTTTCTCAGCCTCTTTTGATCATTCATGTCCTTGGTGCTTTAAAGAGCGCAGGTCACTTATTTTGTGGAATGTCTCTCGGTTAGGGATCACCCGACACTTCCTCATGGGTAGATTCCAATCACGCGCTTTGGGTGGGTATTATTGAAGAGATGTGTCTTCAGTGCATGACAGCAGACGGCGAGAGTTGTTAGTTTGATATTAGTGATGTTCACTTTGACCTCACTGTGAAGTTGGCATTTGCTGTAAAGTTATGATCTTCCGTCTTATTTATAAGTAGTTTGTGGGGAGACTGTTAGCTCAGGCTGCCATAACAGGGTGGATTAAACAACAAAAGTGTATTTTCTCATAGTCGTGGAGCCTAGAAGTCAAGATCAAGGTGTGGACAGGTTGGTTTTTCTGGAGGCTCCTCTCGCTGTGTTGCAGGCGGCCACCTCCTCCTGTGTCTTCAAGGGCCCTTCCTCTGTGCACACATCACTGGTGAATCTTCCTCTTCTTGTAAGGATACAAGTCCTATGGGATTAGGACCCCACCCATATGACCTCACTGAACCTTAGGGTCCCCTTTAAAGCAGTCACATTCTAAGGTACTGGGGGTGAGGGCTTCAACATATGGGTTTTGGAGGGACACAATGCACTCAATAACAGAAATACTTTGAAACTCTGTAAATATCCTGTTCCTCATTAAGCTTCAGTAGTTTTAGCATGTGTTGATTTTCTAATTTCATCTTTCCTTTTATACTTACTAGTTGGCTTTCTTCTGAGGGAAGAGCTTTCCCTTCCCCATGTTTATTTATTTACTTATTCATGTTTTGACTAGCTCTGTGTATTTTTATTCTATTTAATGGATTATAACCCATTTCTATTGTTATTTACTTTTGTGCTCTAATTGTCCTAACTTTGTCCAGTAGAGGCTCCTTTAAGCTGGTTCCTCTGTCTTTTTGACATGTGCCTATGGTTTTTTTTTTTTTTTTTTTTTGCTCTATTTTTTAGAGCAGATTTAGGTTCACAGCAAAACTGAGCAGAAAGTATAGGGATTCCCCATATGCCCCCTGCCGACTGCCCCACAGAACCTCCCCACCAGCACACATGTTCATGATTTTTTGAGGACTTCTTCAGAATATTTATGCTTGTTCTCATTCCTTAGTCCCTTCAGACTTCTGTTATGTCCAAGTCTTGGAGTTGTTTTCTGTAGGGTGTATGTGTGTTTGGGTGTGGGGGGGGAGGTGTGTCTTTCAGTAGGGTATTACTACACCATGCCCAAAAGCAGAAATCCTACATCTTTCTTTTGTCAGCTGAACTGATGATTTTTGCCTCTGAGTTGGAGGGTTGAATCCATCTGCAGTCAGTAAAATGATTGATATGGTCGGGTTCAAGTCAGCTGTCTTGACACTTGTTTTCTATTTTTTCCTCCTTAATTTATTCCTTTGTTTTTCCCTGCCTTCTTTGGGTTAATTGGTTAATTTTTATATCTATTTCATTTCCTTTAATGGGTTTTCAGCTATACTTCTTTCTGTTATTCTTTTTTTTTCTTATTAGTCATCAATTTTATACACATTAGTGTATACATGTCAATACCAATCGCCCAATTCATCACACCACCATCCCCACCCCACCATGGTATTCCCCCCTTGGTGTCCATACGTTTGTTCTCTACATCTGTGTCTCAACTTCTGCCCTGCAAACTGGTTCATCTGTACCATTTTTCAAGGTTCCACATACATGCGTTAATATATGATATTTGTTTTTCTCTTTCTGACATACTTCACTCTGTATGACAGACTCTAGATCCATCCACGTCTCAACAAATGACCCAGTTTCGTTCCTCTTTATGGCTGAGTAATATTCCATTGTATATATGTACCACAACTTATTTATCCATTCGTCTGTCGATAGGCATTTAGGTTGCTTCCATATCCTGGCTATTGTAAATAGAGCTGCAATGAACATTGTGGTACATGACTCTTTTTGAATTATGGTTTTCTCAGGGTATATGCCCAGTAGTGGGATTGCTGGATCGTATGGTAATTCTATTTTTAGTTTTTTAAGGAACCTCCATACTGTTCTCCATAGTGGCTGTATCAAGTTACATTCCCACCAACAGTGCAGGAAGGTTCCCTTTTCTCCACACCCTCTCCAGCATTTGTTGTTTGTAGATTTTCTGATGATGCCCATTCTAACTGGTGTGAGGTGACACCTCACTGTAGTTTTGATTTGCATTTCTCTAATGATTAGTGATGTTGAGCAGCTTTTCATGTGCTTCTTGGCCATCTGTATGTCTTCTTTGGAGAAATGTCTATTTAGGTCTTCTGCCCATTTTTGGATTGGGTTGTTTGTTTCTTTAATATTGAGCTGCATGAGCTGTTTATATATTTTGGAGACTAATCCTTTGTCCATTGATTCTTTTGTGAATATTTTCTCCCATTCTGAGGGTTGTCTTTTTGTCTTGTTTATGGTTTCCTTTGCTGTACAAAAGCTTTGAAGTTTCATTAGGTCCCATTTGTTTATTTCTGTTTTTATTTCCATTACTCTAGGAGGTGGATCAAAAAAGATCTTGCTGTGATTTATGTCAAAGAGTGTTCTTCCTATGTTTTCCTCTAAGAGTTTTATAGTGTCCAGTCTTACACTTAGGTCTCTAATCCATTTTCAGTTTATTTTTTTGTATGGTGTTAGGAAGTGTTCTAATTTCATTCTTTTACATGTAGCTGTCCAGTTTTTCCAGAACCACTTGTTGAAGAGACTGTCTTTTCTCCATTGTATATCTTTGCTTCCTTGGTCATAGATTAGTTGACCATAGGTGCATGGGTTTATCTCTGGGCTTTCTATCTTGTTCCATTGATCTATGTTTCTGTTTTTGTGTCAGTACCATATTGTCTTGATTACTGTAGCTTTGTAGTATAGTCTGAAGTCAGGGAGTTTGATTCCTCCAGCTCCATTTTTTTCCATCAAGACTGCTTTGGCTATTAGGGATCTTTTGTATCTCCATACAAATTTTAAGATGATTTGTTCCAGTTCTGTAAAAATGCCATTGGTAATTTGTTAGGGATTGCATTGAATCTGTAGATTGCTTTAGGTAGTATAGTCATTTTCACAATATTGATTCTTGCAATCCAAGAACATGGTAGATCTTTCCATCTGTTGGTATCATCTTTAATGTCTTTCATCAGTGTCTTATAGTTTTCTACATAGAGGTCTTTTGTTTCCCTAGGTAGGTTTATTCCTAGGTATTTTATTCTTTTTGTTGCAATGGTAAATGGGAGTGTTTCCATAATTTCTCTTTCAGATTTTTCATCATTAGTGTATAGGAATGCAACAGATTTCTGTGCATTAATTTTGTATCCTGCAACTTTACCAAATTCATTGCTTAGCTCTAGTAGTTTTCTGGTGGCATTTTTAGGATTCTCTATGTATAGTATCATATCATCTGCAAACAGTGACAGCTTTACTTCTTCTTTTCCAATTTGTAATCCTTTTACTTCTTTTTCTTCTCTGATTGCCATGGCTGGGACTTCCAAAACTATGTTGAATAATAGTGGTGAGAGTGGACATTCTTGTCTCGTTCCTGATCTTAGAGGAAATGCTTTCAGTTTTTCATCATTGAGAATGATGTTTGCTGTGAGTTTGTCATATATGGCCTTTATTATGTTGAGGTAGGTTCCTTCTATGCCAACTTTCTGGAGAGTTTTTATCATAAATGGGTGTTGAATTTTGTCAAAAGCTTTTTCTGCATCTATTGAGATGATCATATGGTTTTTATTCTTCAATTTGTTAATATGGTGTATCACATTGATGGATTTGTGTATATTGAAGAATCCTTGCACCCCTGGGATAAATCCCACTTGATCACAGTGTATGATCCTTTTAATGTGTTGTTGGATTCTGTTTGCTAGTATTTTGTTGAGGATTTTTGCAACTATATTCATCAGTGATATTGGTCTGTAATTTTTTTTTTTTTGTAGTATCTTTGTCTGGTTTTGGTATCAGGGTGATGGTGGCCTCATAGAATGAGTTTGGGAGTGTTCCTTCCTCTGCAATTTTTGGAAGAGTTTGAGAAGGATGGGTGTTAGCTCTTCTCTAAATGTTTGATAGAATTCACGTGTGAAGCCATCTGGTCCTGGACTTTTGTTTGTTGGAAGATTTTTAATCACAGTTTCAATTTCATTACTTGTGATTGGTCTATTCACATTTTCTGTTTCTTCCTGGTTCAGTCTTGGAAGGTTATACCTTTCTAAGAATTGGTCCATTTCTTCCAGGTTGTCCATTTTACTGGCATAGAGCTGCTTGTAGTAGTCTCTTAGGATGCTTTGTATTTCTGCATTGTCTGTTGTAACTTCTCCTTTTTCATTTCTAATTCTATTGATTTGAGTCCTCTCCCTCTTTTTCTTGATGAATCTGGCTAATGGTTTATCAATTTTTTTTATCTTCTCAAAGAACCAGCTTTTAGTTTTATTGATCTTTGCTGTTGTTTTCTTTGTTTCTATTTCATTTATTTCTGCTCTAATCTTTATGATTTCTTTCCTGCTGCTAACTTTGCGTTTTGTTTGTTCTTCTTTCTCTAGTTCCTTTAGGTGTAAGTTTACATTGTTTACTTGAGATTTTTCTTATTTCTTGAGGTAGGCTTGTATAGCTATAAACTTCCCTCTTAGACTGCTTTTGCTGCATCCCATAGGTTTTGGATCATCGTGTTTCCATTGTCATTTGTCTGTAGGTATTTTTTAATTTCCTCTTTGATTTCTTCAGTAATCTCTTGGTTATTTAGTAATGTATTGTTTAGCCTCCATGTGTTTGTGTTTTTTCGTTTTTTTTCCCTGTTAACTGATTTCTAATCTCATAGCCTTGTGATCAGAAAAGATGCTTGATATGATTTCAATTTTTTTAAAATTTATTGAGGCTTGATTTGTGGCCCAAGATGTGATCTATCCTGGAGAATGTTCCGTGTGCACTTGAGAAGAAAGTGTAATCTGCTGTGTTTGGATGGAATTTCCTATAAATATCAGTTAAATCTATCTGGTCTATTGTGTCATTTAAAGCTTCTGTTTCCTTATTTATTTTCATTTTGGGTGATCTGTCCATTGGTGTAAGTGAGGTGTTAAAGTCCCCCACTATTATTGTGTTACTGTCGATTCCCTCTTTTATAGCTGTTAGCAGTTGCCTTATGTTTTGAGGTCCTCCTATGTTGGCTGCATATATATTTATAATTGTTATATCTTCTTCTTGGATTGATCCCTTGATCATTATGTAGTGTCCTTCCTTGTCTCTTGTAACATTCTTTATTTTCAAGTCTATTTTATCTGATATGAGTATAGATACTCCAGCTTTCTTTTGAGTTCCATTGGCATGGAATATCTTTTTCCATCCCCTCACTTTCAGTCTGTATGTGTCCCTAGGTCTGAAGTGGGTCTCTTGTAGACAGCATATATATGGATCTTGTTTTTGTATCCATTCATCAAGCCTGTGTCTTTTGGTTGGAGCATTTAATCCATTCACGTTTAAGGTAATTATCAATATGTATGTTCCTATGACCATTTTCTTAATTGTTTTGGGTTTGTTTTTGTAGATCCTTTTCTTCTCTTCTGTTTCCCACTTAGAGAAGTTCCTTTAGCATTTGTTGTAGAACTGGTTTGGTGGTGCTGAATTCTCTTAGCTTTTGCTTGTCTGTAAAGCTTTTGATTTCTACATCGAATCTGAATGAGATCCTTGCCGGGTAGAGTAATCTTGGTTGTAGGTTCTTTCCTTTCATCACTTTAAGTATATCATGCCACTCCCTTCTGGCTTGTAGAGTTTCTGCTGAGAAATCAGCTGTTAACCTTATGGGAGTTCCCTTGTATGTTATTTGTCATTTTTCCCTTGCTGCTTTCAATAATTTTTCTTTGTCTTTAATTTTTGCCAATTTGATTACTATGTGTCTCAGTGTGTTTCTCCTCGGGTTTATCCTGTATGGGACTCACTGTGCTTCCTGGACTTGGGTGGCTATTTCTTGTCCCATGTTAGGGAAGTTTTTGACTATAATCTCTTCAAATATTTTCTCTGGTCCTTTCTCTCTCTCTTCTCCTTCTGGGACCCCTATAATGTGAATGTTGTTGCATTTAATGTTGTCCCAGAGGTCTCTTAGGCTGTCTTCATTTCTTTTCATTCTTTTTTCTTTATTCTGTTCTACAGCAGTGAATTCCACCATTCTGTCTTCCAGGTCACTTATCCATTCTTCTGTGTCAGTTTTTCTGCTATTGATTCCTTCTAGTGTACTTTTCATTTCAGTTATTGTATTGTTCATCTCTGTTTGTTTGTTCTTTAATTCTTCTAGGTCTTTGTTAAACATTTCTTGCACCTTCTTGATCTTTGCCTCCATTGTTTTTCCGAGGTCCTGGATCATCTTCACTATCATTATTCTGAATTCTTTTTCTGGAAGGTTGCCTATCTCTGCTTCATTTAGTTGTTTTTCTGAGGTTTTATCTTGTTTCTTCATCTGGTACATAGTCCTCTGTCTCTTCATCTTGTCTATCTTTCTGTGAATGTGGTTTTTGTTCCACAGGCTGCAGGATTGTAGCTCTTCTTGCTTCTGCTCTCTGCCCTCTGGTGGATGAGGCTATCTAAGAGGCTTGATGGGAGGGACTCCTTTCTGTTATTCTTACTTGCTTCTCTGGGGTCATACGTATTATTAACCCATTATAGTCCAGTTTGAAGGAAAGATATCTCACATATAACATAAAATGCTTACAGCAATATAATTCCATTTATGCCCTGCAATCGTTTGGACTACTATTGTCATAATTTTTGCTACTACAAGTGTTTTAAGCCTTATTGTTTATCCAGTAAATAATTGTCTTTTAAGGAATTAGAAAAATAGCTTTTTTATATTTACTTACATAGTAACCATTGTCAATGCCCTACATTCCTCTCTGAAGGTCAGAATTTCCTTCTGTTATCATTTGTCTTCAGTCTAAAGAATTTCCCTTAGCATTTCTTACAGTGTAAGTCTGTTGGCAAGGGATTCTCTTGGGTGTCATTTGCCTGAGAATGTCATTATTTCTCCTTATTTTTAAAAGACATTTTAACTGAACACAGAATTCTAGAATGACTTTTTTTTCCTTCAGCACTTTAACAATGTTGTTCTGTTATCTAGGACCTCTTTTTTTCTAATGAGAAGTCAGTTAATGCTTTCTTTGTTCTCCATGTATATACCTCCATGTTCTCCAGGTATCTCCATGCCTTTTTTCTTTCACTACTTTTATGACATTTCCTTTTATCTTTAGTTTTCACAAGTTTTACTATGGTACACCTGGATGTGGTTTCCTTTTCATTTGCTCTCTTTCAGCCCACTGAGAATCTTAGTTAATGCTTTCAATTAAATTTTGAATTTTTTACTACTATTATTTAAAATATTTTTTCTGCCCCATTTGACTTTCATTTTCTCCTAGGACTTCGATCACAGAAATATTAGGTTGCTCGAAATCATTCCTCAGTTTGTTGAAGCTCTGTCCCATGTTTTAAAAATCTTATTCTCTCCACGTTTCAGTTTGGTTAGTTTCTATTGACCTGTTTGCAAGTTCACTAATGCTTTCTTCTGCAGTGTCCAGTCTGGCACACAACACATTTTTCACTTCAGCTATTGTATTTTCCAGTTCTAAAATTTTCATTTGATTCTTCTTTAGAGTTTCTGTTTCCCTCTTGATATTTCCCATCACAGTGGGAATATATATACAATCAATCCATCTTTTCCTGTAAATTTTAAAAAACATATCTATAATACTTATTTTAAAGTTCTTGTCAAGTAATTCTGACAGTTCGGTCATCTGTCAGTTTGCTTCTTCTGACCAATTTTTTCTTTTGATTATGGGTCACATTTTCTTGCTTCTTTGCATGTTTAGTAATTTTAAATTAAATAATGGACATTGTGGCTGATATATCGTAGAGGCTCTGGATTCTGCTGTTATCCCCTGAAGAATGTTGCCTTTTGTTCTAGTGTCAACCAAATTACCAGCAATCACCTTGACCTTGTGGAAGTTTGGGTTTAGGCTTTGAGAGGGCACATTTATTGCAGTTTTCTCTTAGTCCTACAGTGCCACCCTAAGTTCTAGGACACATGATCCTTATGCCTAAGGCATATCCCTTCTTTGGCTTCAGTTGAAGGACTAACACTGCAGAAACTGAACTTCAAATTCTGTATCCCTTGAACTGAGCAGCCAATTAAATTTCTGCTCTCATTTTAAAGGCTGATAGTGTTGCTTTTCATGATATTTTTGGAGTGTACCCCTGTGCATGTACAATATATGAGTCAGCCAAGAGGCATTTGTATGCAGATTTCAGGGTATCTTCTTCCACCCCTGTGCTCTCTCTTTTCCTGGATTTCCTCCCGCACTTTCTAGCTTCTCCAGTTTCTCTGAATTCAGACCTTGACTCCTCAGCCTCTTTAAACTGTCACTTTCTTCTTTATCTCTATTCCTGTGTGCCATATAAACTGGAGAGTGCCTCCAGGGCAAAAGCCCATTACATGTCTCATCTACTGCTTCCCTTGTTTTAAGTGTCCTATTCTTTCAAGTTTAAGCCCATTGTTGATTGTTCTTAAGTGTCTTCAAATAGTTGTTTTTATGTTTTGTCCAGAGTGTAATTATTGTCAGGAGAAATCATGGTCTGTTATAAGCTACCCCACCATTATTGGACTACTCAGACTTCTAATTTTACTTTAACTTAAAAATATTATCATAGACTCATTGGAAATTGCAAAAACAGTACCTAGAGTTCAATATATCGTTCTCCCAGCTTCCCTTAATTATGATAGCTTTAGTGCAATATCAAAAAAAGGAAACTGATGTTGGTACAATATTTTTAATTAGACCACAGACCTTACTTAGTTTCCATCTCCATTTATGTGTGTGTGTGTGTGTGTGTGTGGTTCTATGCACTGTGATCCCTTATATAATTCATATAACCATTTTTCACACAAAGAAGCTCTCTTGCACTATCCCTTTATATTCTCACAACCCCATCCATTCTTGTCCCTGAGAAACCATTAATGTGTTCTCGATTTCTATATTGTTGTCATTTTAATAATGCTATGTAAGTGTAATTACACAGTGTGTGAGATTTTTCAGGTTGACTTTTTGCACTGAGCGCAACATCCTTGAGATCCATCCAAGCTGTTGTATGTACCAACAATTGGTTCCTCTCTTTTCTTCTTAAGTTTTTGAATTTTTAAAAATAAACGTAATTTTAAACAGTTTTAGATATACAGAATTATTCCAAATGTAGTACAAAGAGTTCCCATATATCCCACACCCAGTTCCTCATATTATTCACATTTTACATTAGTATGGCAATTTGCCACAATTAATGAGCCAATGTTGATATGTTTTTATTAACTAGAGTCCATATATTATTCAGATTTCCTTACTTTTCCCTTAACGTCCTTATTCTGTTCCAGGATCCCACCCAGGACTCCACATTACATTTAGATGTCGTGTCTCCTTAGGCTTCTCTTGGTTGTGATAGTGTCCAAATAAAACTTCCTTTTATTTTATTATTGAGAGTTTTGAGGAGTACTTGTCAGGTATTTTGTAGAATGTTCCAAAATGGGGATTTGTCTGATGTCTTTCTCATGATTAGAATGGGATAAAGTGTCTTGGGGAGGAAGACCACAGAGTAAAGTGACATTCTTATCATATCGTATCAAGGGCACGTACTATCAATATACCTTATCATTGTTGATGTTGACCTTGATCACCTGGCTTGGGGTCATGTTTCTCAGGTTTCTTCCCTATGGACTTACTCTTTTGATCTCCCCAACATACTGTCCTCTTTGGAAGAAAGTCACTATGGGCAGCCCATACTTGAGGAATGGAAGATGTGTCCCCCTTCCTGAGAGCTGAATGTCTAAACAATTATTTGGAATTCTCCTGCACAGGAGATCGTTTATATTCAGCCATCCATCCATCCATCCATTCATTCATTCATTCATTCATGTCAGTATGGACTCATGGATTTAAGCTTATAATCTAATACTACGTTTTTATTTTATTACATTGGGAGCTCTTTGAATTGGCTGCTTTATCCCCTTGACATATATCAAGTCATTGTGACTTTTCTCATTTGGTTTGATTTTTAAGCACTTTCTTACTTTCTGGCACTATAGGATGCTCCAGGCACATCTTGTACTTCCTCAGCTCAGTCCTATAATCAGCCATTTTTCCAAGAAGTTCTGGTTCCTTTTTCTGGATAATGTTACTAGATAGAAACATCTGGGTACAAGATGTGCTCATTGCTACTGGAGACTCATTGCTTCTCAGCCCTCTGAGCCAATAGAGCAAGGAGATGTGTTTGCTTATATCAATACTAACTCATGTATATGCACATCTATACATATCTCTATATGGAACCATCTGTGTTTATATTACACTAAGCACAGTTCACACTGATGTCTCCAACTCTACTGTATTAGCACATAGATCATTCTAGACTCCTCCCCTTATTCATACGTAACTTCTCACTCAGACAACGAGAAATTTGGTTCCTACTATCTGCCATCTATTTCTTAATTGTTCAATTTCAGTGTACATGCATAGTGGTTTCACAATTGTTTACCTACACATCCCCTATAGGAAACAGCTCCTTGAAGTAGAATATCATGCTTACATGAATTCTTTTGCCTTCAGTCTTACAGATTCCACTATTTTCAAAGTTACTTACTCCCATTCCATTCCCTTCAGTGAGGTCATGTCATACATTTGTAATATATTTAGATTATTCTGTCACAGTCTGCGCTTTATCCTGAGATGCCTCAACCCCTAAATGATTTTTTAATTTGCATATATTACAGTTTGTGCTATAAAGTTCTATGGGTTTCAATCCAAAAATGGGCAGAAGACCTAAATAGACATTTCTCCAAAGAAGACATACAGATGGCCAAGAAGCACATGAAAAGCTGCTCAACATCACTAACTATTAGAGAAATGCAAACCAAAACTACAATGAGGTGTCACCTCACACCAGTCAGAATGGCCATCATCAGAAAATCTACAAACAACAAATGCTGGAGAGGGTGTGGAGAAAAGGGAACCCTCTTGCACTGTTAGTGGGAATGTAAATTGATACAGCCACTATGGAGAACAGTATGGACGTTCTTTAAAAAACTAAAAATAGAACTACCATGTGACCCAGCAATCCCACTACTGGGCATATACCCTGAGAAAACCATAATTCAAAAAGAGTCATGTACCAAAATGTTAATTGCAGCTCTGTTTACAATAGCCAGGACATGGAAGCAACCTAAGTGTCCATCATCCAATGAATGGATAAAGAAGATGTGGCACATATATACAATGGAATATTACTCAGCCATAAAAAGAAACGAAATTGAGCTGTTTGTAGTGAGGTGGATGGACCTAGAGTCTGTCATACGGAGTGAAGTAAGTCAGAAAGAGAAAAACAAATACCATATGCTAACTCATATATATGGAATCTAAAAAAAAAAAAAAAAGTTCTACCTAGAGGCAGGACAGGAATAAAGACGCAGATGTAGAGAATGGACTTGAGGACACAGGGAGGGGGAAGGGTAATCTGGGATGAAGTTAGAGAGTGGTATGGACATATATACACTACCAAACGTGAAATAGATAGCTAGTGGGAAGCAGCCGCATAGCACAGGGAGATCAGCTCGGTGTTTTGTGACCACCTAGAGGGGTGGGATAGGGAGGGTGGGAGGGAGATGCAAGAGGGAGGAGATATGGGGATACATGTATATGTATAGCTGATTCACTTTGTTATAAACCAGAAACTAACACACCATTGTAAAGCAATTATGCTCCAATAAAGATGTTAAAAGAAAAATTTCTACAGGTTTGACAAATGTATAGTGTCACGTATCCACCATTACAATACAATACAAAATATTTTCACTACCCTAAAACATCCCCTGTGCTTCACCCATTTAACCCCTCCCCCCAACCTCTTAGCAACCACGGATTTTTCAACATCTCTATAGTTTTGTCTTTCCCAGAATATCATATAATTGGAACCCTACAGTATGTAGCCTTTTTAAACAGGCTCCTTTCACTTAACAGTATGCTAAACAGTATGCTAGACAGAATTCTTTCCATCCATGTCTTTTTGTGACTCAGTAGATCATTTCTTTTTATTGTTGAATAATATTCCGTTGTGCGGATGAACCACAGCTTGTTTATCCATCCTCCTGGGAAAGACACCTTGGTGGCTTCCAGTTTTGGGCAGTTATGAATAAAGTTTCTATCAACATCTATATGCAGGTTTTTGTGTGGACATACATTTTCAACTCGGTTGGGTAAATCCTGAGGATTTTAAGGGCTCCTATGGCAAGACTATGTTTAACTTTGTAAGAAACTGTCAAACTGTCTTCTTAAGTGGCTGTGCCAGTTTGCATTCTGACCAGCAACACATGAGATTTCCCGTTGTTCTGCACCCTCAGCAGCAATCAGGTGTTGGATTTTAGGCAACCCAGTGGGTACGTTGGTATCTCATTGTTGTTTTCCTTTGCAAGTCCCTAAGGACACAAGATTTTGAGCACCTTTCATATGTTTGTTTACTATGTGTGTATCTTCTTTGATGAGGAGTCACTTCAGATCCTTTTTCTATTTTTTATGGAGATTGTTTGTTTTCCTGTTTTTGAATTTTAAGAGTCCTTTGTTTGTTTTGGATACAAGTCTTTCAACAGATATGTGTTGTGCAAATATTTCCTCCCCATACGTGGATTGTATTTCCATTCTCTTAGCAGTGTCATTTGCAGAACAGAAGTTTTTTATTTTAATAACATCCAATTGATCACCTTTTTCCTTCACAGAGTATGCTGTGGGTGTTGCGTGTAAAAGTTCATCTCCAAACCCAAAGTCAGGTAGAATTCTTCCCATGTTTTCTTCTAGGAGTTTATAGTTCCCTATTTCAAGTTTAGGTTTATGATCTATTTCCCTTTAATTTCTGAAGAATGTTTTTTTCTAGTTATTGGGTTTAGGGATTGACAGTTCTTTTCTTCCAGAACTTGAAACATGTGCCACTTCCCCCTGACCTTCATGAGAAATCTGCGTTCATCTGGACTGGGGTTCCCCTGAATACAGTATGTCACTGCTTTCTGCTTGATCTCCGGAATTCTTTGTCTTTAGCTTTCAGAAGTTTGATTATGACGTTTCTTGGCATGGATTTCTTTGGGTTCGTTCTATTTGGATTCACTCAGCTTCTTGAATCTACAGGTTGATGCCTTTTGCCAAATTATAGGAATTATCAGCCATTCTTTCTTTAAATCTTTTTTCAGCCCTACCTCTTTGTCCTCTCCTTCCGGGACTGCAGTGACATGAGTGTTAGAACCTTTGTGAGAGTCTTACATTGTTGAGTTTCTGTTTATTTATTTGGCTTTTTTTTTTTTTTCAGTCTATTTTCTCTCTGTGTCTCAGGCTGGTCCTTCTTTGATTCTGCTGACCTCTTTGAGTTCACAGCTTCCTTCCTTAGTTATCTCCAATCCACCCTCGAGTCCATTCAGTGATTTTTCAATCTCAGTTATTGTATTTTGTTTAGTTGCAAAATTTCTCCTTGGCGTTATTTTATATCTTCTACTTCTTTGCTGAGATTTTCTGGTTTTTTCGTTTGTTTGGAGTGTGTTCACAATGGCTGTAGAAACGTTTTTGTGATCGCTGCTCTATAACCTTTGTCAGATAATTTCGACATCTGATTCCTCTCAATGTTGGCATCCATTGATCATTGTTTCTCTTTCAGGCTGTGATCGCCTGCTTGCTATGATGAGTGATGCTTTATTGTATCCAGGATCTTTGGGGTATTATAGAATGAGAGTCTGGACCCTATTTAATCTCTGTTTAGGTCTCTTTGTTTAGGTGTCGTGTGCACACCTGGTTGGGGGTGGATGTTCAGCTTCCTGCCTGATGCCTTGAACAGCACCTGCGCTAAAGTGGTTCTCTGACTCTCACCCCCTTGTTACCATAAGGTGAGACTGGAAGTTTGGTTCCCCCCCAACCCTACTGATACCTCCTTGCCAAAAGCGTAGCACTACTGTGCAAACTGGCTGCTCGCCACTGGGTGGAGGTTGGAGTTCGGCTGCCCGTTGGTCCCCACTGGCACCAACTGGGGGGAAGTCAAATTCCAAATGCCACCATGTCACACTGCCTCCGGGATTCTGAGTCAGGGGGAATGTTCATCTCTCACCAGCTCTGTTATGGGAGGAGTGCCTTCACTGAGTGCTTGGGCTGGTGCTGTATCTCGCTGCTGCTCGGGTAGGGGGTGGTTCCTTGCTGACTCCCCCGGCAGGGAGACAGTTTTCTCGTTGGCGTTTGTCTCCACTAAGGCAGGTATCTTCAAAAAGGGTTTCTGTTCTGCTAAGCTGCCCTTTTCCCTTTGGCTACAGGCAGCAGGCTCTTCTTGAGGACTTTTTGTCCATGCCTCAGCATCCAGTGAGAGTTGTACCAGTGCAGGATGGATGGAAGGCAGAGAGAAAGCCCAGGGACCCCATGCCACGTGTGCCTAAGTCCTAAGTCCCCTTGGCCATCCTTCAGAATCTCCCCAAGTTTGCTACGTTATGTCCAGGTTTTTTATTTATTTTTTTAATTGTAAAGGGGAATAAGGAAGAAGGGGGCTACTCCATCTTGGATGGAACTGGAAATTTCCATTTTAACTGCCCCCCCAACCCTTTTAGAAGGAAACAGAGTTCTTAGGTTCCCCAAATAGGCCAGGGAACCCTCTCAGGGACCACAATCCTTGGTGTGGCAAACACTTGAGAGGTCCCTGCAAAGAGAAGTTTTACCTTTATAACTGTCAAAACAATTTTTAAAATTGTTATTAAAAGGAATACATGCATTCCAACTATTCTCATAGAATGTGTAAGCTCCTGAAGCTCTGAGCCCAGACCCAGAAAACTCGGTCTGGGTTGAGGAGGGAAAAGTGGACTCCGGTGCACATTCCTCTGCCCCTTGCCAGGTCTCCACGGCTGCTGTCCTCCTGCATCTGACCCTCCTTCCACTTCTAATTCCCGATTCTTAGCTCTTCTCAATGTGGCAAAGAAATGACGCAGACCCGGGTTCAGTTCCTGCCCCTGCCACTCCCTAGCTGAGTCCCAAGAGTGCTGCAAAAGTGGGATAACATTTATACAGACCTTATGGGGTAGCTGTGATGGTTCCATTAAATAGTGCAGGTAAAGATGAGGATTCAAGGGTGAACAGTAGGTTCCCAATAAACATTTGTTAAATGGATGAAAAGAGAGTCTGGCACAGTGGCTGGCATGTTGACATCGATTCTTAACATAATACGGTGTCTCTGCCTGGATGTGTCCTTCTCATCCTTCTGGGCTCTTCTCCAGGAGCCATTCCTTGACTGCCCCCAGGACACAGGGACCCCTTCCTCAATCCCTTAGTGCCTGCTATCGGCTCTATGGTGGCTCGTGTCACTCTGCACTCCGGTTGCCTCTTCTGGTCTTGGTGCCCCTGGAGACTGGACCCTCCTTGAAGGGTTCATTTCTTGCTGTACCTATGGGATCTGTGAACACCATAGCATCACTGGGGGCAGCAGGGAGGCAGAAGGGAAGAATCCTAAGGCTTGTGCCCTAAGGAGCATCACTGATGAGTGGGTGTGAGCGGAGCGAGAGCTGACTAGGAGGACTGAGATGGGACAGCTGATGCCACAGATGCCAGGGAAGGAGAAATTGTTAGGAAAGAAAGGGAGACATTGGATCTGGTGACACGGATGCTGTTGGTGACCCTGCTGGCGTTGTGTGGTTGGCTTGGGGGTGGGGGGCAGGGCTAAATGAACACTGCTCCTGGTGTAAGGTGCTCCCTGGCTCTGTCCATGGCCCAGCACAAGTGATCCTTCAGGAGATGCGCCCAAAGCAGCAAAGCCTGGACCCTGCCTCCCCTGCACAATGCTCCTCCTTTTCCAGAAACATCCACAAAACCCACAGTGTATCTAACAATCATAGCAACTATTGCCACCATCATCACCAGAGCCACAACACCTGCTTACATTCAATGAAGCATCCCCATCCCTTATCGGAGACAAGCTCGGGTACTTCTTCCCCACCCCATGGTACAGAGGAAGAGACTGAAGGCCAGAGCGCAGACCACCATCCAAGCTCAGCTCTGCCTGCATCCAGCACCCACCGTCACCCCAAGTCACCTCACTGGGAGTGGAGATTCACGGGAGCCAGCCACAGTGGACCTTGGGATTTGGGAGGGGGATGGCCGGGTCTGGGGTGACTCCCGATTCTGTGCTGTGAGAAGGGGAAGCAGGCAGAGGCTGGCTTTACAGCCGAAACGTCTTCCAACTGCAACCCCAGAAGTGACTCAAGACCGATGCTCACTCATTTGGAGAGAGCCTTTGCCCTGCAGGCTTCCTATGGAGAGCGGGGCACGATGCTCTCCCTGGGAAACGTGTGGTGAGAGCAGATACCCGCCACCTCCCTCTCCTCAAGCCCAATGGAGAAGGAACAGAGCACCTTGTGCAGCCCGTCCAGGAGTCCCCATCCCCGAAGGGAGCGACCTGGCCTCCGTGAGATCACAGACACCCACCAGCCCTCTTGCTGTGTCAGGGCGCTTAGCAAGTCCTGCAGGTCGCCCTGGACTGTGCCCACACTTCAACCAATTTGGTAAACGTATTGAGCAACTACTGCACACCCGGTGCATTAGTTTCCTACGGCCACTGTACCGAATTACCACAGCTTCGTGATCCTAAACAGTACACATTGATTATCCCACAGTTCTGGAGGCCAGAAGTCTGGAGGTTTTATGGGGCTAAAATTGACATGTCGGGAGGCTGTATTCCTTCTGGAAACTCCAGGAGAGGATCTCTTTCCAGCTCCTAGAGGGCACCTCCATGCCTCAGCTCAAGTCCCCATCACGCTGACCTCGGCTTTCACGGCCACATCTCTTCTGACTCTGACCCTCCCGCTGCCCTCTTACAAGGACCCTTGTGATGACACTGGGCCACCAGGATGATCCCAGATCACATCCTCATCTCAAAATCCTGGACTAAATCACACCTGCAAATCACACCTCCCTTTGCCATGCAGATTCGCAGATGATGGGTATATTAGGATGTGGACACTTGGGAGCTGTCATTCTATTCTGCCGACCACACCTGGCTCCCTGCTCAGCACCTCGTGTAACATGGCTCTCACGGGGCATCATGGAGCCGGGCACCCAGTTCAAGAGGCAGAGAACTACCAGCTCTATCTGGGGCCTTCCAACAGAAATGTGAAGTAGACCCTCTGGCAAACACCCTGTGTGTGTTCGGGGTGGGTCCAGGCATGGAGCCGAGATTCCGATGGGATCTTGAGGCACCTGAGGTGTCCACATGCCTACGAGCTTCACCATCACCTGCCTGAAGGCTTGAAACTGTGGCTGGAACTCCCCTTCACCCCTGCCCGAATCCCTGCCGGCCCCTGCACTTTCATAGCGCGTGCTGACTCCAGGCTCGAGTAATTACTATGTGAGGTTACAAGCTTCCTGTCGCTGTAAAATTTAACAAGTTGGAGTTCACTAATAAAAAGGGAACACTTCCCGCACAGCTGTGCACACTCGGAGCCGCGAGCCTGCATCCAGGGACGCAAACCCCATCCCCTGCCAGGCTTTGGTTCGGGAGGGTTCCAGGAACCCCGGGCACAGGACATCTTACACGGAGGCCGGGGAGGGGGCGGGGCTTTCCCGAGCTCCAGGCTGGGAGACCCTCCTGGAACACTGTTTGACATCACTTTTTCCAAACGTCGGTGGGCCCTGCGGAGGCCAGAGGCTAGCAGCATCCTGGGCTGGGGCGATGGGGGGTGGGGGTAGGGAGTGGCGGGGGGTGGGGCTGCCTTTGGAAAAGGCCACTTAGAAATACCGAGAACGTGTTGCTAGCCCTGTGAGCCCGCAGGGCGGGGTGTCGAGGTGCCAGCCAGCACAGGGGCGGCCGCAGTGTGTCCGGGTGAGGGCTTTCTGGGGACAGGAGCGGGGGGGAGGGGCTCCTCCATCGCTTGGCGCCCGCCGCCCACGGCTCCCCTTTGTGGGAGAGGTTCTGGCTTCTGCGCGCCCATGGTCGTGGGGCTGGCATCTCACATCATTCGCTCGGGCGGTCCTGCCTGTATTTCTCCGCGGGCCCTCCTACAGGCCCTGTACACAGGTGGCTCACTGCTTGTCTCTCTCTTTTTTTTTTTTTTTAAAGAAAGAAGAGGAAAATGTTGGGGTTTTTTTCCCTACAAAAAGCACAAGGCTTGGGAGAGTGAGGAAGGGCAGGTGTGGAGATGCCAGCTTTGGGCCCTGGCCTGTCCTTTGCTCGGACTCCCTGGCCACCATGCTCTTACCCCCAGTCACCACCGGGGTCTCAGGGCCCATCCCTTCCTGGGTCACACTGTGTCCACTGTACAGGCGAGACACTGGGTGCTCCCCTAGTCGGCCACCTCCCCCCTCACAGCAGGGAAGACTTGGGTCCAGAGTGGGTGAATGACTGACCCAGAGTCACAGAGCAGAGCAGGCCCAGGATGGAAGCATCCAGGACGTGTGCGGGGCGGGAAGGATTATGCTCGGCTAAAGACAGGCCTGAGACTCGCTTCTAACCAGTAGAACACGGCAAACGGACAAGATTTTGCAGATGTAATTGAGGCCCCAAATCAGTTGATTCTGAGTTCATCGAAAGACATACAGTAAGTCCCCTACATACGAACGAGTTCCAATCTGAGAGCGCGTTTGTAAGTCCAATTTGTTCATAAGTGCAACAGAGTTAGCCTAGGTACCCAACTACACAATCGGCTATATAGTACTGTACTGTAATAGGTTTATAATACTTTCCACACAAATAGTACCTAAAAAACAAGCAAACACAAAAAATAAAACCTTTTTAATCTACAGTACAGTACCCTGAAAAGTACAGTAGTAAAGTACAACAGCTGGCATACGGGGGCTGGCACCGAGTGAACAGGCAAGAAGAGGTACTGACTGGAGGAGGGAGAGGTGGTGGGAGATGGTAGAGCTGAAGGATCGTCAGCAATAGGAGAAGGAGGGCAAGCTGCGATTCCACGCACGCCTGACGCTGACGGCACAGGTTCTGGTTCCTTGCTGGATTCAGTTCTATCTACCCCCTTGAAAATAATGATCCAGTGATGTCTGGGTAGTAGCCCTTTTTTTCTCATCATACCACTGGCTTACATTCTGAACAGCTGCTGCAACCCTCGTGTACCGTTCTGTGTTTGGGTCCTGTGCCTCAAAAACTAACTGTGCCTCTTCAAATAAAGAAAACCCCCTTGCCATTTCCTGCGTTGTGAATCTCTTCAGTTCTTCAGTTACTTCTTCTTCCTCTTATCTCTCTTCATCCTTTCTCTGGGCATGTTCACATCTCTGAAAGTTCAAAACTTGAAGGTTCGTATGTAGGGGACTTAACTGTGTTACACTTGGTGGGTCAGACTTAAGCAGGCGAAAGCCCTAAAAAGAGGGACTGGGTCCTCCCTGAGGTCAGAGAATCTCCTTCTGGCCTTGAAAACAAGCCACCATGAGTCCCAGAGCTGCGAGGAAGTGAAATCTTCCAACAACCTGAATGAGTTTGGAAACAGATACCCCCCTCCCCAGTTGAGCCTCTAGATGAGAACACGGCCCCCTGATTGCAGCCTTGTGAGATCCAGGCAGAGGACTCAGCTCAGCCATCCTGGGCTTCTGCTCCCTGGAAACTGTGAGAAAAGAAACGTGTGTTGTTTTAAGCCACTTGGTTATGATAACTTATTACACAGCATCGGTAGCTGACACGAGAGGAGAGAGCCAGCATTCCCTCCAGGGCATCGCTTTTGGAGCCAAGTCTGCTCAGTCACTCACCAGCAAGGCGACCTCAACATTGTCATCTGTGAAATGGAGTCACGGGGCCTGATTTTCCTGCATTTCCTCCCACACCTGCACCCGCCCCTTGGGCCAGGAACCCCGGCCACACAGGGTGTGCGGAGGATCCTCACGAGAGCTCTAGGACAGCACGGGGCAACATCTCACTCCCCCGAGGCCCAGGCCATCCCTGGACACCTGCACATCAGAAGGCACCCCACCGCCCTTACCTGATGTTCAGGCCCCCAGCCTGGCCCTCCTGGACACACCTGACGCAGGCTGCTGCGCGTGCAGTGCCACGCTGAGCCCTGGAGAGTCCCACACAGGGAAGCCACGGGCCTGCCTGGGTCAAAGGCCTCTGGGTGCCCTGAGCCTGTACTCACCAGGCACTTAGGAGACCCAGGCAGGTCACGGTGGGCGGGGTGATGGCCACGCCTGGGGGCACTTCCCCGTCCATTACACAGGGAGTCACTCGGCCAGGCAGCACTTTGGAGGACCAGATCTGTACGTGGCAGTGGGCTGGGCACCAG
Organism: Delphinus delphis; assembly: GCF_949987515.2. Lineage (NCBI taxonomy): Eukaryota > Metazoa > Chordata > Mammalia > Artiodactyla > Delphinidae > Delphinus > Delphinus delphis. The sequence goes on along the minus strand of NC_082684.1, from coordinate 4,504,090 downwards.
ACAGGAGGGGAAGACATCAACACAGCTGGAGCAGATGCGCTGGGCTCACTGCTCTGCATCTCCTTGGATCTAACATTTCAGAGCGTGCCAGGAGGTCTTCCAGCTGCCAGCAGCTGCGTCTCTGCCTGAGGACTTTCTTTGAAGCTGCAAACGTTGGCTCTACTCATGCATGGCTGGGCCGAAATACTGGGGGGTTAACATCCTCCGGAGCAGCTCAGGAGCTGATGTGCAAGTCTGCCAGCTCCCTGCCCCCACGTGCTCTCCACTGGCTCACGGAGACCCCAGGGGGACTGCGCCCCAGTTACCCTATGGGGAGCCTGCTTGGAAATGCAGCCTGCGCCCTCTCTTCGTGTTTCAAGGATCACCTTCCAAATAAACCGATGGCATTGGCACCTTGTCCAGAACCTGCTTCTGAGGAACCCAAACTAAGACAATAATTAGGAAATGCCCCTGCCCTCAGGAGGCTCACCACTTGGTAGAAGCGACTGATCATTGCCACTGAACACCAGGGGGCAGGTGCAAAGCCCCTGAGCGGCTGTAGAGACCCGATGCCCGCCCAGCTCCCGGTGCTGTAACTGGCGTCCCAGTCTGACATCCCGGGGCCTCCGAGGATGTTGTTAGCAGGCACAGAGAAGGGAAGAGTGGCGTTTCCTGGAAAACAGGCTGGCCTGCCAGAGCACTGATCACAGGAAAAATGACAATCATTCCAGCCAACCTTCGATCGTTGATTGGGGTAAACACAGTGGGATTAAAAGAAACCACCAGAATTCCAGCTCATTAGAGCTAAAGCGTTTCTCAGCTTGGAACATCATTTTGTCAGGTCCCTCCAGACCCAGCCAGCCGGTGGAAAATCCGGCTAATTTAAAAATGAGTGTGGGAGCCTGCTCTGTCCCAGGCCCTGCAGGTCACAGATCTGGCTGGAGGGACGGCGGGCCCCGGGCTGGCCTGCGCCAGCCTGTGACAGCTATGATCTCACCGAGTCCTCCCCACTCCCTGCAAGACCGGGGTGATCACCCACTGAGAGACATCAAGGGGTCGCCCAGAGAGGGCTGGGGGCCAGCTTGGTCCCCCGGAGATGGGCTCGACCCCCACGTGCGAATCAGCTCTCCGTACTCATCCTCTCTGGGTCGTAATAGAGGGACAGTCCCACATACAAGCTTCCCATGTGGGAAGGGCTCCCCAAACTTTTCTGTAAAGGCCCAGAGAGTAAAATTTTAGGTTTTGCAAGCTGCGTATGGTCTCTGTTGCATATTCCTCTTCATTTATTTTCTATAATCCTTCACAAATATCAAACCACTCTTAACTTACAGGCCATGCAAAAAATAGATCTCAGGCAGAATCTGGCCACGGGGCTATAGTTTTCCAACCACTGGCCCCAGGGATACAGATGTCCATGTGGCACCGATTCTCCACTTCCGCCTCTCAGAGACTCTTATGCATCCTTCACAACCCAGCCCAAATGACCCCTTCTGCACGAGCGAGTCTTTCCCAGCTTCTCTCCTCCAGGCACCTACACCCTGGAACAGCCCTCTGGCCCAGCAGGGCTTCGGGCGGTGATGACACCGCTCAGCTGTCATCCAGATCCATCCTGCTCTCCAGTACCTGCACGGGGCATCATCCAGGCACCAGGGCGAGAAGGGTGCGCTCGGTGGCAACACGGCTTGGTTTCGAAGTCACAGGTTTCCAAAGTGACCCGGTGCGGGGAAGCCAGCTCACACCTGAGTGATCGTTAGAGGTACAGACCCTGGGTTCTGAGAAACAAGGACGGAACGAGGTGGACTGCACTGACTCAGGAATGAGTTGCTTCCAGAAAAGAGGCAGGGAGGAAGGGCCCTAGCAGCCAAGACCAGGCGGGGCTGGGCTGGGGCTGGAGAAAGGCATTCTCGGGAGCGAACAACACAGACAAAGTCCTGAGGTGGGAAATTCGCAGTGCGGTTTGGGAAGCAGTGAGCGATGGGGTTTGGACGTCCCTGTGGGTTCCAAGCTCTCCACAAAGGCCAGGATTCGTGTCTGTGCTCCCCCCTTAGCTCCCAGCACGGTACTGAGCCCTGTTGCAGCTTAGCACACACGATGGAGGAGCTGAGTGCAGGGCGTGGAGAGGGAGCGGATCTGTGCGTGCTTGGAGACGGAGCAGCTGGGGTGGCGTGGTGCTGGCATCCTTGCCCGCAGTGTCTGGGCACCAAGGGCTCTGATGGGCGAGGCCGCTTTGGGCAGGAGAGGCTGATGGGTAAGAAGGCCAGGCGGGCCCTGTGGAGGGTGGAGAACAGCGTGGAGATTGCTGGGGAGGTGCTGGTGGGAGATGGTGGTGGCCGTGAGGACCATGGTGGGGTATAGGATGGAGAACTGGGTTCGTAAGTCAGGCCGGATGGGGTGTGAGAAGCAGGAGGTCTCCCCCGAGGCTGGAGTCCAGACCCCACAGTCAGCGTGGTGGCGCCTTGATGAAGCCAGAGAACCTGAGGGCGCCTGAGTGTCTGGAGCCCGACCAGACACATTCAGCCCTTGGTCCGACTCCCTCTGAGGAGGGGTAAAGGCCAAAGACTTCCAGGCACACGTAGAGGGGAGGGGCAGAGGCCCAAACCCAGACTAAGCCCAGAACCTTCCACCATGCTGAGTCTGAGGAGCCGCCATCTCATCTCACTGGTGACCTTGGCTCGACCTTCCCATCTAGCCCCGTTCAGGTCAGAACCCTCCCGTGGGCTGTGCCGGGCTCTAGGCTGGGGATGGGGTGATTTCACGCTTAGCCCCCTCTTCCCTCCCCTCCTGCCTCGTCAGCTTCAAAGGCCTCCCCTCCGCAGGCAGAGCTCACAGGCTCGGAATTCCAGTGCAGCCCCTCCAGGGCCGTGTGCAGCAGGCATTCCTCGTGTGCCAAACCAGGATGGAAAACATACTCTTACAGCTTAATGTAAAGCATGTGTTCCCAGCTGTACGGGAGCAGGGGCCTCAGAAGAGGCCAGTGACCCCCAGCTTGGCCCCAGCTGCAGCGGCTCATGGGGTTCTGTCCCAGCCACGCCAGGGCCATGGGGAGGTCCCCACCCACACCGGCCTAGCCAGCAGGGCCTCAGACTGACCTGACTCAGAGATGAGGTCTGGGGTCCCAGGGAGGGCCCAGGCTTCGAACCCGCCAGCGTCTCTCCAGGGCCTCAAGAAAAGGTCCAAGCCCCCGAGACTGGGCTTCAAGCCTGTCTCCAAGGAGCCTCTTTATAGCCTTGCCAGCTGCCTCGCTTGAGAAAATCACATACTCTCTGGGTCAGCAGAATAAGGGACCCCAAAGATGTCTGTGTCCTAACCCTTGGAACCTATGAATGTGACCTTACATGGCAAAGGGACTTTGAAAATGTGATTAAGGACCTCAGAAGGGGGGGGGGATGCTCTTAGACTCTCCAGGTGGGCTCCGTGTCACCCCAGGGTCCAGATACCGGAAGGGCGAGGGAGGCAGGAGGGGCAGAGTTTGAGAAGACACGACATTGAATTTGAAGCTCAGGCGGCCTCTGGAAGCCGGGAAGGGCAAGGGATGGACCCCCCCCCCCCAGAGACTCCGGAAAGAGCCAGCGCTGCTGACAACTTCATTCTCACTCCACGGGGGACCGCTGACCCCCAGAACCGTCAGATGATAAATCTGTGTTGTTTCAAGTCGCTATTCGTGCTGATTTGTCACAGCAGCGACAGGGAACTCATACATCCTCCCATCTGTCTCCCCACCGTGCCTGCGCTGGGGCCCCTCCAGCCTTCGTACCAGCTGCTCTATCCAGCCTGGGCTCCCCAATGCACAGGCTCTGCTCCAGTGGGCAAGTCCTCAGTGGGCAAGTCCAGTCTCACTGGTGAGCCAAGTGGCTTAGACACTCCTCTTCTCCCACCATCACCTTCTCAGCTCTGTCCAACTCGCTTGCTGAGTGCCGGGACTGGGACACCTCCTATGACAGGGAGCTCATCACCTCTCAAGACAGCCCAACCCACCTCATCCTCCCAGGACCGTGCAGCCTGTTCCTGCTTACGGGCCCAGGCTGAAGAGGTGAGTGGGGCTGAAACCAAGCCCAATATGGCCATGGAGGGAAGGGGGTCAATTCTCAGGCTCTGGTTTTCCTAGTTAAGTCTCCAACTCACGTCTTCCCCAGATAGAGTCCTCCTGCCTTGTCATGGGATTGCCAGATTTAGCAAATAAGAATTAAACGGACACGCCATTAAATCAAAATTTCAGATTAACAATAGGTACTTTTTTTTTAGTACCAATATGTCCCAAATGCTGCATGGATATACTCTACTGAAAAATCCCTTGTTGGTTATTTGATGTTCAAATCTAACTGGGCATCTGTATCCCATCTGGCAGCCCCACACTGTCATTCCTCCAGAGCGCAGCGCACAGGGCGCCGTTCACCACGGCCCGCCCAGAACCGGAGCCATAAGGGCACAGGCTAGGAAGTGGGAAGACTCATCGGTCTCAGAGCCGCCTCTTCGTGGGATGCCTGGGGGTTCCCCCAGGGTGGCTTTGGTCTCCATATGTAGTGAGGGTAGATGAAGTCAAGTCCTGGAGTCAGGACACCTGGTTTGGGGGCAGCGGCCTGTTCATCGCTCTGCAGAGATCCTGCCATGGCCTCCGGCCACTTCCTTCTCTTCTGGGTCCCAGATGCTGACTCTCAACGGGTGGGGGTGGGGGGGGGGACTGGACTCAAACCCTCCTTGACCATCTGTGGGATTGCAGTGACCCCTATCTATTTAGACAGACCAGGGAGACCAGCAAACTGCACAAGACCCCCCACCCTGCCCACCCACACCTCCGGCCCCAGGCTGTCTACCCCTACACTGCTCCCAGAGCTGAAGTCCATTGTGACCGACTACAAGGTCAGCTGGAGAGTTCGGGAGGGCAGCTGGGGAGGACTCTGGGAGGGGAAAGTGGATGGAAGCTCCCTTACTGGCCCCCATTCATCCTGGTCCCACCCTTGTCAGAGTTCAAAGGGCCTTCTCGTATGGAAGCACCACCAGCCAGCACATGTCTCCCCCTGGCTGGGAGCCCTCAGGACATCACATCTCCAGGCCAAAAGTCAGGCCCGTGCCCTGCCGGGCCGTCCTGCCAAGGAAGATACTCCAGACCCTGAGCAAAGCAGCAGGGGCTTCAGGCAAACCCCACCTGCTATAGGCCTCAGTTTCCCCATTTGTAACTCCAGGACTGAACCCAAGAGAGCCCTTGATGACCAGACAGTGTCCAAAAAATGCCCACACCCACTGAGAGGCAGGCCTCCGGTATTAGCTAGCTATGCTGCGTAACAAACAGCCCGAGCCTTAGAGGCTGGAAACAACAAACATTTGTCATCTCTCACAGGCTCTGAGGGTCAGGAGCGTTGCCGTGGCTTATCTCCCTGCCTTGGTCTCGAGGTCTCCTGTGAGACCACAGTTGTGGTCAGCTGGGGCTGCCATCTCATCAGAAGGCTCACCTGCTGTGGGAAGTGTCCACCTGCAGCCTCACTCAATCACATAGCTGTGGGCATCCTCAGTCCCCGGCCACATGGTCTCTCCACGGGGCTGCCGCATTGCACTCAGCTGCCTTCCTCTGGAGCACGCTATCAGAGAGAGAGAGCAAGTGACATCTCCCAAGACGGAAGCCACAGTTTCTTAAAACCTAATCTTAGGAGTGACATCCCACCCCTGCGCTATTTTCTGTTCATTCTAAGCAAGTCAGTAAGACCAGCTCGCACTTGAGGGAAGAGGATGACATGGGGTGTAAATACCAGAGAGTGGGGTCAGCGGGGGCCACCTTACAGGCTGCTCCCCTCACCTCCCAGTGAAGTTAAGAGAGTATTGGTGCAGAGGTGGGGCCTGACATTCAAACCCTTTCATAGAGGAGAAACACGCTTTCCCTAGGGAGCAAGGAGGCTCGTGTCTAAAGCACTTGAGGGGTGAGTGGGGCCCTCGGGGGGGGGAGCCCTTGGAATCCTCAGCTCCATCTCTCCCGCCTCCCCCTCCCTCCTCTCCCTTCTGCCTCCCACCTCTCTTCTCTCTCTTTCTCCCTTTCTCTCCCTCTCCCTTATTCTTCAATCCTTCCAGCTCTTTCTTCCTCTCCTCTACCCACTGACCCTCTCTTTCACTCCCTTAACTAGCAGCCCCCCGGTAAGTCTCAGCCACCCCCCACCCTTCAGGAGGAGCTGCCCCCTGCCTCCCATCCCACCTCGAAGGAGCCTTGAAGCAGGTGGGCCCTGGCCAGCCGGCAGGACCCAGCCACAGGAGAGCCTGAGTGCTGCACCTGGGGGTCAGGGCGTTACCCTATTTTTATGGCGTCCAAAGTGTGCGCTTTAAAGATGGATAAGCAGTGATTTGGGCGGGATGTGTCCTGGTGACACAGAGAGAAAGAATGTCACTGAATGGAATGCTAGATCCCTACAAGGCGGAATTGCTGGGTCCGAGGGGGCCGTGCATTTCACATCATGGAACATTCTGCCAAAGCCCCCTCCCCCAATGCCGTCCCAGGGCACGGGTTATGCTCGCGTCTGCACGCGCCGTTCTCCAAACCCTGTTAGCCCTGCATGTTGGGCCACTGTCACGGGCAAAAAACCCTCCAAAAAATCTCACTGTTTCTTTTTTTTTTTTTCTTTTGCAGTATGCGGGCCTCTTACTGTTGTGGCCTCTCCCGTTGTGGAGCACAGGCTCCGGGCGCACAGGCTCAGCGGCCGTGGCTCACGGGCCCAGCCGCTCCGCGGCATGTGGGATCTTCCCAGACCGGGGCACGAACCCGTGTCCCCTGCATCGGCAGGCGGACTCTCAACCACTGCACCACCGGGGAAGCCCTCACTGTTTCATTTTGTAATTTAAATTTCCCTGGTTGAGGAGCTCATCAGACATTTATTTCTGTTTTTGCTCCTCTTCTGTGAATTGCCTATTCAGAGCCTCTGTCCATTTTTCTATCGAGAGCTATTTCTAGTTACTTTGTAGGAGACTTTGTTTACTGAGTATCCCCCTCTGTCTATCAGAAACGTTGCACATCTTTCCTCCGGTCTGCCATTCATCTGTTAAGTTTAGTCTGCGTGTGAGTCTTCAGTACTCAGAGGTCTTGTGATTCTCCTTTATGGCTTCTGGGCTTTTCGTTTTGGGTGGGAAAGCTCTCCCCCACCTCAGAGCCTAGCATTTTCCCTCTCTTTTCTGATGCTCTGTTATTTGGAATTTGTAACATCTTCAGTGCATTTAGGACATTTGTTTGGTATGAAGTAAGGGACGAACCGTCATAGGTTTTTGCCAGCTGGGTGACTGTGGCCCCCTTGCCCCTCCAGCACTGGTCAGGAGCTCTGGGGTCCTCACAGGAGCTGTAGGCCCTGGACCAGGAGGAAAGGCTGATGCACAGGAGGAAGACCGCACGCTGGGCCTTCCCAGTCACTGACCCTCAATGAGGGTGTGGTGGAAAGAAGCTTCCTTGGGAACCGCACGCCCGAGGCCCCTGGTCTGTGCCCCACCTGAGCAGCGGGACCCAGTCGGGGTCGAGCAGAGTTGTAAGGTTCTCTGCAGCTCCAGAGCAGCCTCTAGTGCCTCACCTCCCTACTGGGCCATGCCGATCTCCAGGGGTGCTGGGTGCGTCCACAGATGCCCTGGCTCCCCCTGCTCTCCCCACTCTCGTCCTGTACCAGGTGTAAAGAGAATGGGTGGTCCCTGCTCAGCTGCAGGGGCTGCCAGAGATTTTCACTTGGGTCATAGCCAGCAGGGTTCTGAGGTCATAGCCAGCAGTTCTGAGGTTCCCTCGAGGAAACCAGGGAGGCTGCTGGGGCTGCGACAACCTACCTAGGCACTTCCTGAGCCTTTTCCAAGGGTAGAAAGAGCGTTTCCGACTTTTTCTTCTTTCCTCCGAGGCCAGATGCAGAGACAGAGACGGTAGAAAGATGATGATCAGAGCTGTGACCGTGGGCACGTCTGCAGGCTGAGCCCCAGGCAAGCTCTTCGCCTTATCACCAGTCCACACGACAGCCCTGCAAAGCAGACCACATGATCCCTACTTTACAGAGGATAGCACAGAGGCTCAGAGAGGTTAAGTAACCTTCGAAGAGCCACACAGCATGCAGGAAAACTGAAGTCGCCTGAGGTGGTGCTGGGATGGCCGTGCTGGAGCACAGCAGCTGAGTGCCCGGCGGGGCTGGCACAGAGGAGGCACTCAACACACTTAGCTGCCCTCCCCCTCCCTCCCTCCCTTCTCTCTGTTTCCTTTTTTCTTTCCTAGGAGATTCCGTCACCACCCGAAATCCATGATGACTATGACAAGCAAACTCCCACTTTGAGACAGGATACGTTAAAATATGGGAAGAAACAGGAATTCAGCAACTGAGTGGCAAGGACCATTCATTCAAGAACTTGTTCCAAAAACATTCCCCGGGTGGCAGGCCCTTACAGGGTACCCCCAATAGTTCCTACCCCTAAATAGCTCCCTATCCAACCAGAGGTTCACGCTGAACCAGGAGGGGATGGAGTGGGCAAAGTTTCCACCCACAGGATGGCTCTCAGGGGGAAGGGAAATCCAGAGGGGTTCCCTGGAGGAGGGGGTGTCTCGTCAAGGATTTGAGGTGTTAGTAATGCGAGGGGGTGGTGGGGAGTGGCATTGCGGGGCCTGTCCCAGACGTGGGGAGGAAAGATGTTCTGTTTCCCGGGGTGCAGAGATAAGGGACATAACATTTTCAAAGCTTGCTGAACGAACCACAAAAAAAGTACACAGCACGATGTACGATTCCATGTATAAAAATGCAATAACGGTAAAAAAAAAAAAAAAGCATAGAAATCAGGTTAATGATCACCCCCGGGGTCAGGGAGCTTCTGGCCTGAAGAGAGGTGTGGTGGCGGGTTTCCGGGGGTGGTGACACGATTGCGTTTCTTAATCCGGAGGAGGCTGTCACTTTATGAAAATGTCCTCTGTACCCGTAGGATCCGTGTACTTTTCCGCCCACGTATTACACTCCAATAAAGAAGTTAGTGTGTTGCAACTCGAGCTCAGGGAACGGGAGGGTCTGACCATGACTCCGGAGGCAGCGGGCAGATCCAGAAGGGCTCGGAGCGCTGGTAGTTCGTGACCAGAGCTGTGTTTTGGACGATGAATCTGGCAGCGTGTGTGAGACAGATTAGCGGGAGGAGAGGGGCGGGCTGCGGAGTGCAGGTGAGAGGCAATTCACAGCCTCACCCCGGGGAGGACCGCCGTGCACCAGCTGTCTGTGGCTTCATTAAACCCCAGAAAGAGAAGTGAACCAATTTCGCGGCCCCGGTCGGTGCCTTCTCCCAGGATGCGGAGTCGAAGGCTCTGCGACTGAAGGCCAGTAGCAATCCGATTAATTCCCCTGGATAAAGCCTTTAATCTAACACATAACAGCAAATTCTTGTTTTTCCATTAAAAACAATACCTCAGCCCCCACGGTGGCTGCCAGGGCCTTAATGAGATCCCTTTCCCACCCGGGAGGCTGAATTGGACCTTTGTTCCTCGCAGCATGGGGTCCGGAGGATTGCTAGCTTGGTGGTAGGGCCGGTTGGGGGTATTTGCATTGATGGAGAGCAGGGAGGCCGCAGGCAACAGAAGCAGCGCGGGGCTCTCGCGACCTCAGCTGAACCGAAAGGTGGCCTGACTACTCAGAAGAACGCGTGTGTGTGGAGGTTTGCTAGGGCCAAGGCTGGGCATGGGATGGGGCGGGAATGGCCGTGGGCTGGGAGGTCAGAGCCCTGGGGTCTGCCTAATCCACCGACTCACTGAATGACCTTGGGTAAGTCTTGCTTCTCTCTGGCTTCTGTCTCTTGCCACATCTGATGAGACGGTTGGCCTCTTGGGATGACCAGTTACCTATAGAATCCGGCTCCTGGTCGCTAGTCCCCTGGTGCTGAGGAGTGAACAACTGTGGGCAGGAACGTGCTGGTCTCTGCCTTACTTCCAGGGGCAGAAGAGATGGGAGAACAGCCCCTGCACCTGGAAGCAGCTGCGGGAATCTTAATGGTGTTGCACAGGAAGCGCTCTGGCGCCTGTGCTCCCGCAACATGGCGGGTGCAAGACCTGTTCAACTTGGACCCCAACAGAAAGTGACTTGTCACCAAAGGAGGTGGCAGCATAGACGCTGCCTGCCTCCCAGGATAGGGTGAGCAGCTCATCCGGGTCTGCCCAGGACTTTCCTGGGTTAGCTCCGAAAGCTCCACCTCCCAGGAAACCCCGTAGTCCCCGGCAAAACAGGATGGCTGGTCACCCTAATTCTGGATGGCTGGACAGAATGGGACTGTCCTCTAGACTCAGTCTACGGTTGGGGTGCTTGGTGTGGTGGATCTGATGTACCCCTTCTAGGCTGTGGCCCCACTATCCCCATCAAACCTTCTTCTTGTCTCTAGAAATCCCTGTTAACAAGATGCCCTCCAGGAAGAGTCAAGGAGGGGCTTCTGGGCCTCGTGGTTCCACCTGACTTCTGCAGCCAGGCTTTGGAATCCAGAAGGGCCAAACCAGGTGAGTGGCCCTCCTCTAAGACCCTGACCATGCCAGGCTTAATTCGGACTGGACGTGTGCCAGGTACAAGCTCGCCAGCTGGGGCCTCAGGGCCCAGCCCACACCACAGAGTTCCCCAAGCTCCAGCAGCTTCTGCTTCTAACAAGGAGCCAGGCCCGTGGTCACTGGGCGGCCGCCAAGCCGGGTCAGAGGGTCTCGGACGTGAGCTATCACTTTCGAGGGAGTGTTTTGGTAACTTTTTGCCCAGCCGTAATTTTCTGGGGCTGGAAGTCTCACCCTTGTTAATGAGGTGTCACTGGAGAGGCGTCCAGGACAGGCCTGGACGCCGGGCTGGCAGACAGAGCTCCCAAACAGATTCCACACTGGGCGGTGCAAGTCCAACTTGGACGCCTCCAGTCTGACGCTCGGTAGATGGAGGACGCCACTCGTGGGAAAAGGCAACAAGCAGTGACCTACGAATCAAGAGCAACGGGATAAAAACGCTTGTCACTGAGAAAATATGTTTATGCTTATTAGAACAACATTCTTCGGGCTCACGTTAAATAAACATATTGGGTCAAATGTGGCTACGAGTCCAACGTTTCCCAAGAAGCGAGGAAGGTATGAAATTGTGGTCAGGAGTTGGCAAGGATGAAAAATCACAGCGGGATTAGCTTCTTGTGCTATAAATTGGAAAATCCAGAGATGTGTGGTACCGCTGTGGAGGCCCAAACTTCTAAATGAAATTTATTATTTCTGTAAAATCTGGAAACAACATCTTCAGGGATAACAAATACAGAGCAAACATGATTTCAGCCTTGATACTTGGTCTCCTTGCAGACGGTTTTCATTAAAAAGGGCTTTATAAAAATGGTAAAAATGTTACAGTTTGCTAAATAAAGTCTGAAATGGCTCTATTGAATAATCTGGTGCATTTTAATCATTTTTTGAAAAGCCTGACATATGAGAAAGAACCTCAGTCTTGGGCACTACCAAAAAAATGAAAAGGGAAAAGAAATATTCTCAGCTCATCTTGGGTTGTTTTGTGTATTTCTTAACTTAAATTTGTCCTCCTCAATGAAAGCTGGTGCCAAGTTGAGTAAGCACCTGAGGCCCAGCCCTCCAGGCCTCCAGAGCCCTTGTAGCTGTGATAGGGGCCAAGTGACAGTGGATTTTCTTTGTTCAGTTTTCTCTCAGGCACCAGAATACGAAAGGATAACTGCTCTGTTTCCATCTCTTGGCCCTGTGATGCAAAACTGAGGGAGGGACAGGGAAAAGGCAGAAGGAACAGACCAGTTTGAAGCCTCGTATGTAGCTCTCAGGCAAAGTCTTTTGCCAAAGAGCGATCTCAAGGGCCTTCCAAGGGGTCCTTAGAAAAGGTCTCAGTTTTGGAGGCAGAAGTTGAATTTGAGAGGCAGCTGTGGGGATTTGTAAGAACACTGGGCTCAGACTACAGAAATCCAGAGCTATCACGCCATCTAAGGCCAAAGATTGGATGGATGGGTGGATGGATGGATGTGTGGATGGATGGATGGACGGATGGATGGGTGGATGTGTGGATGGATGGATGGATGGATGGATGGGTGGATGGGTGGATGGAGGATGGGTGGATGGATGGATGGATGGATGGATGGATGGGTGGATGGATGAGTGGATGGATGGGTGGATGGATGGATGGGTGGATGGATGGATGGATGGATGGATGGATGGGTGGATGGATGGGTGGATGGATGGGTGGATGGATGGATGGATGGGTGGATGGATGGGTGGATGGATGGGTGGATGGATGGGTGGATGGATGGATGGATGGGTGGATGGATGGGTGGATGGATGGATGGATGGATGGATGGATGGTTGAGAGGATAGATCAACAAGAGGCTGTCTAGGTGGATGGGTGGATAGATGGATGGATGGATGAGAAGATGGATAGAGGGATGGATGGATGAGTGAATGGATGGATGAGTAGGTGACGGATGGATAGTGGATGAATGATGGATGGATGGGTGGATGGTTGAGGGGATAGATCAACAAGAGGCTGTATAGGTGGATGGATGGATAGATGGGTGGGTAGATGGTTGGATGGATGGATGGACGGATGGATGGATGAGAGTTTGGGTCTTAATTACCTGTCATGGGGGAAGGACGAATGCTCATACTGACAATGTACCTGACGCTTGCCAAGCGCTGAGTACAGTATCACACTATCTTGCTCAGTCTCTGTCACGGTGATATCAATTTTATGTGGGAAGATAAAGACTCAGAGGACAGTGTGCCACAGGCAGCATGACAGCCCTGGCGAGACTGACCTGGGCTTCCAAAGTCTGCGTCCTGCTTTGGGACACTGCAGCATTCTACAAAACTGTCCTCAAACCTGTGATTATTTTTATTGTGAAAGATAATGCCTTTGGTTGGCAGAAGGTTCTAGAACTCAGCTTTGCTAACCTCCGCACTATGAATCTTTCCACGGTCTTTCTGACATCCAGGTCAAAGGACTGGGGGAGATGAGCTTTGATGAGGATCCCGTTGAAGTAGTACTGGGGACATGTTCCAGAACGTTGTGAATTGTACGAGAGAAGGGATAGAGCAGCTGAGGTACCAGGGCCTGGTGCTGGGTGCTGGGTGCTGGGGGAAGGCCCCTAATAGGGGTGGGATCCAGGACATATTGGGTTGGCAGAAGAAGGTAGAGCCAGAAGTGGAAATCCTTGTCTTGGATTTTCTTCAAAAGCACCTCTGGGTGGGAAGATGTTTGGTCACAGAATACGGTCCAGGAGGCGCAGGGTGCAGTGGGAGCAGTGGGGCTGGAAGCCAGGAGGCCTGCGCCAGCCTGACCACATCCTCTCTGCTCCGTGTGCCCTTGGAAAGCTACCTCGCTTCCCTGGGCCTCACTTTCCTGCTGCCTAACAGGGCATCAACTCTGTCTACAGCCTGGATCCACCGTGAGGGCAGGTGAGAGTGGGTATGCTTTGTCACTGTTGAGCTGTAAGGGACGCCCCATGCAGACGGGGCCCAGGACCCTCACCAAGCCCTAGAGCGCACCTCTGTGAATCCACCCCCTTCTGCAACCTCCCCGCCATGAGCACAACCGTGGCCTCAGAATCCACCTTCCCCTCCCACATTCCTAACTCTTCTCCCCTGGCAGCTTTGGGGCAGGAAGCAGACAGACCCCAGCTCTCACGAGTTTGGATGAACAGACTCTGGAACAGTCACACCCAGAGATGCTTTGGAAGCACCTGGGGCCCTAGTGGGTGTCAGGGCAAAACCTAGAAGGGATGTCACCATCTCTGGCCGGCTTCTCCCTGAAAACAAGGCTGCCGTGTGGTTACACCTCCTTTGCTTTTTCCCTTCCTATTTTTCATGACGTCACTAAAGATTACTTAACTGCAAAGTAAAACCGTCCTCAAGCTACTAAGTAGGATGTAACTTAGTCCCCAAGAGCAGGGTGGCCTGTGGGTGGGCAGCTTCTACAAGGGCGCCCACCCCTGGAGTTGGGTCACAGCAGGTCGCCGGGAAATGGGACAGTTCCTCTGGGACTGGCTTCCTCCTTCCCCTTCGTCTCGTGCAGAGCCAGGGCGATGCTCTCAGTTCATCAAGACGGAGATTCCAGTCTAAACACAGATGTAGACCTGCCAAGCCCACCATCCCGCCTGTGCACAGTTGGCCAGTCACCCATACGATGGGGTTCCCTTCCGGCTCTGGGCAGTGTCTTCCCCCAAATGATGGAGGAAACCACTGGGCAGAGCAGGACAGCAAGGGCCTGGTGTCCGGCCTCTGCCCAGGGTCCCTGCTATATCCTTGAACACGATCATGGATCTATAATTCCTTTCTGTGATTTTATGAAAAGACCCTCTGTCTCCATCTTATTTCCATGGCTGCCCAAGGGACTCTGTCAGTTCAGTCCCTCACCAAAACCCAGAAATTCTCTGTGTTTGCCTGTCCACTGGCTACGAGTTTGGCAATTCAATCAAAGCGGCAAACACGGTTGATTCTTGGTGAGCCCCTGCTGGGTCCCAGGACCACTGTTTTCTGGCCCTGATATTCTCAGGCCATCTGCTGTAACGTCTCTTCTGTAATTTGGTTGGGAACCACCAGGAAGTGTTGTCATGCGAACCTCCTGGGATCTGTAGGATGCCTATTTGAAAACTTCAACTTTGGTTCTGTGGTCTTAAGACACCTGTCCTGTTCTGAAGGACTCCTTGCCGGGTGCCGTAAGGTGCTCAGACTGGGCAGAACAAGGTTTGATTCCTGCCCGGGAGTTAACTCACCCGAGAGGGGCTCACAGGAGGCCCCAGGGAGCTGGAAAAGGAAGCGCAATTTCTGGCAGGGGTGGGGGGAGCCAAGCGGGAGTGGGGACCCACTTCCTGGAGGAGATGATCTTTGAGTCGGGCCTCCAGGGGATGGGAGGGGCTCCATCCGTGTCTAAACTCACCTGGTAAACACATCTGGGCGGCCATATATTCACGAGGGGGGCCAGCCAGGCAGCTGCAGCAGCTGCCTGTAGCTGTGGAGGCAGTGTTCACACAGGGCCAGCTCACTCATTCCCGGGGGTATCAGAGGGCAGAATTCCAGTAAACACCACCATGCTCTGCGCTTTCTTCTCAAGAGGAAGCCTCCGGAGGGTGATTCAGACAGGCCGACCCCAGGAGTCTGGGACACAACTTCACTAGAATGTCGTTTAAAAGTGCCTCTCGTTCATTTGTTATTCGTTATCACAAATCACTCCCTGTTCTGCGGCCGCCAACAGCCCTGCGTCCAGATGTGATGAACTGTGATGAGAAGTGGGAGGGCCCCCCTCCCTGCGAGCTGCGCGCCGCCCCAAGCCCCTCCGCGCGTTGGCGTCGGTCCCTCCGTGGCAGCTGCAGGCAGGGTCGCCCTGGGGATCCTCCTGTTCCTCCTGGAAGAAGGTAGCTCTTGGCCTGCTCCCCAGAGATGTCAAGAGAAACATCTCTGGGGAGATGTCAGGGAAAGTCGGGGAGCGAGCTTTTGCTCCCGGGACCTTGTTTCCTCACAGGGAAATGGAAGACAGTGAGATCAGGTCTGAGCTCGAATGGGTACAGTGCACGGCACAAAGGAGGCATCCCCTGCTTCCAGAACTTTCTCTGGCTCCTTCTGCCCGGGAGCTTTATAGACATGGGAGGGCAGTTCTCACACTGAACCCCCCTCCCCACCCCCGCCAGCACACCCTAGTCTCCCTGTCCTCAGACTAAACACCCCGGTCCTTTAACAGATGCCTTCTCTGGACAAGCTGGGTCCCCCAATGTGGCCTGAGGCTGTCACTGCCCATCGGGGGCCCCTCTCCCCTGACATGAGCCCGTGGGTCCCACACAGGCCGCTCCAGCCCCTCTTTATTTCTCTCCGAGCCAAGCGCTGGTCTCAGAGGCTGGAGCTTGTCTTCCCAACATTCGCCTCTCATTTCAAAGTGTAAACCGGGCGAGTGGAAGAAAGTTCCGTGTTTTTCGCCTCTCGATGCTCCTCTCGAGCTTCCCACCTTCTTGCAGGGAGAAGTGTCTCTAAAGTTGATCTTGGGTGTCGTTCTCAAATAACTGGGCCCGAGGAACTCAGCAGGGCAAGCCAGACGAGCCGAAGCGCCTGGCAGGCTTCTGTTTCCCGCTGATCTTTCTAAAGAGGTTTTTGTGCAAAGGGTGTTTCTTGAGCTCGTCCGGCTTTTCCTGTCCGCCTTGATGGCCGTCCACACATCACCACGTTTATCATGGGAAGGGCGGGCCCCACCCGGCTTTCCACCTCTGCCCTTCCACCCGTTTGCGGAGCCCAGCTCCCTGCCCACCGCTACGCCAGCCCCCTTCTGCTCCCAGCCCGCTTCTTCCCACCACATCCAGTGCACGTGGTACTCTGGGCTGCGGATCAGAGCTCCCTCGTTCCCTGTGAATTCTACTTTCCAGCAAAGGTGGCAGAAAAGGTGAAGGGGCGGGAGGGTGCTACCCGGGTGCAGCCCCACCAAATGTAACCCGTGGGGTCCCTGTTGCATCGTCTACGCCATGGCGATGAGAGCAGCGCCCACTCCATCGAGGGGGTGGGGTCTGGCACGGAGGGAGCGACCTACAGGCAGCTGTAGCTGTTGTTTTCCTGCCTGTCCTGCTCTGCTGATCAGAGCTCCCCGCTTCTCTAATGTCTACTTTGTTGACGTTACCACCTCCCACCTGAGCTTACGGAGGGGTGCATGTTTCTAGGGAGGAGGGGGTATTAACTCCTCGAGGACGAGGGCTAAGAATGCACTCCTCGTTGGGGAGCCACGCCATCTCTCCAAGAACGCAGTCTGTAAAGGGGTCCCCTCTTCCGCCCCGCTCCCAGGGCCCCAAAGCAGGGTGGAGTCTCCTCGGCCAGGTGGCAGGAAGCTGGGGCGAGGGGCACAGGCCCCGCCCCCCTTCTCCAGGAGGCTCCTCTGACCAGACTAAGCCAGAAGGTGAGCCCAAAACACCCTGCACTGCCCTGGTTCACCCGGGGCCAAGAAACTCACCACAGGGGTGGGGAAACTGAGGCTGTGTGTCCCCGGGCAATCCAGGAGTGGAAGGCAGCAGCAGAACGGCCAAGCCAGATGCCAGGTCCCCTCGCCAGTCCCTGGAGACAGCGGCAGGCCTCCGTCACTAACTAAAGGTCGGACCAAATTACCCGGGAAATGCAAAAGGCGCAGGTCTCTGACCTTTCCGGGCTAAGGAGGAATATTTGATGCTACAAAACATTTCATTATTAAAGCAGCCAGGAAAACCTGTACAGAGGCACAGCCAACAGGCTTACTCAAATTAGCATGAACATAGGCCCCCCCACCCTCTCCAGCCGCCCACCCGGGCTTCCAGGAGCCAGCGGAGGCCTGGCCCAAACCGCAGTCTCTGGTCGGGCCGGGCCCGGCTGAGTGTAGGGCTCTGAGCAGGGCTTGTTTTTCACTGGCTGCCCCACCTACCCCATTTGGCTTCGCTGCTGTGCTCGCGCTGGCCCTGCATCCGGGACAGGAATTGGACGTGGATCTGCCTGGAGAAGCTCCCGGGTGGCTGCGGGCAGGTGGGGCAAATAAGTGCAACGAGGGACCACAGTGGGTCGGGGGTCTGGCCCAGCTGGGGTCTCAAGGGAGGCTTCCCAGAGGGGAGGACGTGATGGGAGCTGAGTGTCAGAGCAGAGGGAGTAGAGGGAGCCCGGTGGAGGACTTCGCTGGAACCTTCTGGAAGCCAGGGTGCGGCTCGTGACCTAGCTCAGCCCATCGCTTCCGGGAGCTGCTTACGGACCCTGTAGCTGCTGGAGGCGGGCACAGCTGGCTTCCGTGGCTCCCAGCCCAGCGCCCACCGCACGACGCTCCAGGCCTCTGCTTGCAGCTCTCCTGCCCTGCACTCCTCCGTCTTCTCCCCCAGAGCTGCCCCAACTCCATCCTGCTTTCTCCCCTCCTCTCTCTCTCTCCTTTTTTTTTTTTAGTAGGGAAGATGTTTGCGCAAATGGGGTTATTCTAAACAACTGGTGGTGACCTTCAGTTTTACAGTTTCTTTTTTGGGTTTTGCCTTGTTTTTGGTTTTCTGGTTTTTGGTCGCACCGCGAGGCATGCGGGATCTTGGTTCCCTGACCAGGGATTGAACCCGTGTCCCCTGTAGTGGACGTGCTAAGTCCTAACCCCTGGGGCAGGACCGGGTTTCCCCACACCCTCTCCCTCCAAGACCAGCACCCCGACCCTCGTTCTTGTCTTCCCAGGGGTTGCTCAGAACGTAGAAGCCAGGAGCTCCTGTGGCAGGCCAGCTACAGGAGTGAGGTCCCAGGGCAGCAGGGGTGAGGAGAGGGGACCAGGCAGGGAAGGAGGTGAGCGAGCAGAAGGCAGTGCCATCCCGAGCTCGCCCGGCCTCCTGAGCCCTCAGTCCTGGCCCTCGGAGGCCGCCTTCAGAGGCGCTGCATGACCCGACATCAAGAAGCCTCTCCCACGGGGCCCCGGAGCGTCACTTCCCGCGTGTCCAGCAGTGCAGGGTGCGGCCAGGTCCTGCTGGCTCTCAGCTGCAGCTCAGCAGGGCCTCCTAGGGACCCAGGCCAAGCAGCTGGGAGCAGCAGTGACCTGGCTCCCTAACAACAGAGCAGCGAGCCGCCCAGAAGGGCCTCCCCGGGCAGCAAGTGAGCAAGGTTAGCACCTGGGGCCCAGGGCACACCCGGCCTGGCGCACCTGTTAGGGTTTCCTCCAGCAGATACCCAAGTAGCCCCACAGCAAGAAGGCCTGACTCTGGAATGACCCCGCCCCGGCCCCCCATCTCCGGTTTCCCCCTTAGTTCTGGGGGAGCGCACGCCACCACAACTCCCTCCTCACCCTGCACACAGGTCCGTCCCTCCCTCTGGAAGCGCCTCTGAGCTGAACTGGCCTGTGCTTACCTGGGCCCACCTGCACTCACCTGCACCCACCGCGCCCACCTGTGCCGTGTGAGCTAGAGACAACCCGTCTCGCGCCCCAGCAGTACCTGGGGGTAAGCAGAGTCTGCTGTAAGGGGAGGGCGTCTGGGGAGCCGAATTTCTTTTATATAAACTTATTTTCTTAGAGGGGGATTGAAAACACATCTGTAATGTCTTTGTCCTCGATTAAAAAAAAAGCCCCAGCCCCTGTTTTCGGATGCACTGTGTCATTTGTTAATTCTTGGCGATGATACCCCACACAGACTTTATGTTACCCCCCCACCCCCGGCGAGCCCAGAGCTGAGACCATGGGCATGGGTAGGGGCATGGAGGCGGGAGACCTCGGCCTCCCTCCATAAACATGGGACTCTTGTTGGCCCAACCCAGAATCTGAGCACTGGAGCCCAGAGAGGTTAGGCAGCCAGGCCCAGGCCACACAGCACGCGGCAGTCTCCATCCTCAAGACTCCTGCTCTTGCCTCAACTCTGCCCACAGCCACCTCCTTCCCCGGTGCGGGGCAGGCCAGAAAGGCTCCATCTGTGTCTGTGGCATGATCCTGGAGCCCAGATTCCTCCTCCTGGCATCCCCAGCCCTGGATCTGCGGCTCCAAACCTGCAGAACGCCTCCCGGGGTGCAGCGCGGCCCAACAACCTGTGACTAATTTCCCGTCCTCAGTAATTCCCGGATTTCGCCCTCTCATTACCAGGCGATGGCGGCGCGGCCGGGGCTGCATGCCTGCCTGGCTCTGAGGAGCAGTTACGGGAAGGCCTGGCACTCCTAATTGCCTTGCCTGGCCTCGGATGGGCTCATTAGAGGTAATGAGATCTGGGAGCCCAGGGCCGAGGGAAGCACCTGCATCCCTCCAGGGAGACGTGCAGACAGGAACTCTGCAGAAGAAAAACACCCCCAAGAAGCAAGCGGGTGCAGAGGGCCTGGGAGGCTGCAGGGGGAGGGGGCCAGGGCCGGCCTTCCAGGACGCAGGCCCAATCCCGAGGACGTGTCCGGCTCTTCCTCCCAAAGCCGCACCATGAGTTACCTTTTCCGGGAAGGGCAGACCCTGGAGTCCCACCCTAGCCACCCATCCCGGATAGGGAGTCTGGGCCGGCCCCCCTTCTCCATCCCACTGCCTCGTGGGCTGAGCCCATCCCCCTTGGCTTCCTCCCGGCCTCAGTCTCCAGTCTCAGCCCTGCCCTCTCCTTGTCTGCTCAGAGAGAGCCCTCTGGAACCCACCTGGCTCCCAGGTGCCCCGGAACAGGCCCCCCCGTCCTCAGCTGCACATTCGTCCTCCGGGTGAGTCCTCAGCTCCCAGGATCCTCCACGCAGCTTGGCCTCCGGTCCTCTTCCACCTGTGCCCTCTGCTCGGGCCATGCCGGCCCCAGCCTTCTTCTGGGCGCTCCCCTGCCCTGGATCCATAGGGCCGGGGCTTTCTGGTGGCCACCCCACCTGTCCTCCACTGTTTCTCTTCGTACCTGATGGACTCCTTTCCCAGAGATCCGAGCAAGAGGACGAGGAGTGCTTCCCTGCTTCTCAGGAGAAGCCCAAATCGAGGAGGCATAAGTGAGGGTGAAGGTCACGGCAGTGCGCTGCTGCCCCGCCCACTCCACACGTGAGGCTGCTGGTGAGCTGGGCTGGGCTGCCTGTGTGGCTGGCTCCAGCCCTGGTGACGGTGACAAGCGCCACTTCCCCTCAGGGCCTCAGGGAGCAGAGAGAGCGGCCGATCTCTTGGGCATCCTCCTGGGGAGGCACTCAGGTCTGATCTGCGTGCATCACCGCCCTTGTGCTGCTACAAGGAGTCAGCACGCACTCAGTGCCTGACGACAATACAAATCGACTACCTTGCAGCTCTGGAGGTCAGAAGTCTGACACAGTCCCCGGGAGCTGACAGGGAGGCGTTAGCCGGGCTGGGTCTATCTGGAGGCTCCAGAGGAGAATCTGTTTGCTGGCCATTTCCAGCCTCTAGAGGCTGCCCGCACTCCGTGGCTTGCAGCCCCTCCCGCCATCTCCAAAGCCGCTCTGGCCGCCAAGTCCTTCTCACGTCACGTCACTCTGACCCTGACCTTCTTGTCTCTGCCTTGGCCTTATGAGGACCCCTGTGATGGCACTGGGCCCACCTGGATAACCCAGGCTCATCTCCCATCTCCAGGTCCTTAACCACACCCCAAGGTCTCTTTGCTGGGTGAGGCGACATAGCCACAGATTCCAGGAATTAAGTATGGACACCTTTGGGGCCCTTAGGCCGCTGAGCACAACCTGGCCCTGCCTGGAGTTGTTTTAGGAAGACTGGAGGTCTTGAGGAATTTGGGGAAGTGGGTCTTCACCCCCAGGGCAGAGGGGAGGCAGGTGACAGAGAAAGTTCCAGTCTGTGCAGCTGACCACAGCCCTGGTCCCCGACGTGAAAGAGCCAGCTGCCCCCCAGGCCACCTGCTGGGGCTGAGGCGGAGGCCTGCTGGGAACTCCAGGGCGCTGGCGCCCCTCACCGCCAGGCCGCCACTCACCTCAGCCATGTCCACGGCTCTTCTCTGCTGTGATCGGGGTTTCCTCTGACTCCCATTAGCGGTTCGCGTGAATCAGATCTGTACCTTCTGGGTCCAGCATCTGGAAGTCAGCTTCCTCCAGGGTGGCTTGATCTCTAACTGGCCGTCTCACATGTGGCAGGCTGGGCGTCCAGACGGGCCCAGGGGCAGTCCCTACAGTTGGCCACAGGCGAATCTCAAGCCAAGCTCACTCTGCCTAGAAAACATTTGCAGAGGCACACGCATGCACGCTTTGCCTCTGGGATGGCTTCTGCCTCTTCTGTCACAGACCATTGAGAGATGGCCTCATGACATGGCTCTGGCTCGCCTCCTCTGAGGGTGCCCTGAGAGCTTTGGGTCCCCTGAGCTCCTCCCCTACCTCTGATGACTCCAGATGTCTTTGCTCTGCCCCTGGATCAGCCCTGAGCTCCTGCAGGTTGGGCCCTCCACCTCCCTCTCCCAGGGCACAGAGGGCCTGGCTCAGAGCGGGTACCCAGTGTGCATTTGCAGACTGGCTACAGAAACAGAATGTCCCCAGGGCTGGCTGAGCCCCAAGCTGGCCAGGTGGGCCTGTCCTGGCCCCTAGGGCCGTGTGCTCATCTTCAGGGACGTGGCGCCCCTGAAATTCTCCAGAGCTGAGAGGTTGAGCAGGTTGATAGGACTGGACAGGTCACCAGGGCAGGCAGCAGCCCCGCAGCCTGCCGGACAACCCTCTCACCGCCACCCGCCCAGCCAGCGCCGCACTTTGCCTTCAAAGACAGCCCTCCCCCACGTGGAACCCACGAGTGTCCTCTCTTCCTCTGCGCTGCATCCTTGATGACCGCAGGATCGAGCAGAGTGATGTTTCACTTGGAACAGAAGCACGCGCCTCAATTCCTGGAGCAGGAAGTGTGCGGTCCCCACCTTGAGAGCGCTGCCGCCGTGGTCCCCCTAACATCCCGGGGGCCTGGCCTCAGCTGATGGACATTGGGGTTGTTTCCAATCTGCGCAATTATGAATAAAGCTGCTACGAACACCGAGAGCAAGTTTTTGCGTGGATATATGCTTCCAGTTCTCTCAAGCATGTACCTAGGAGTGAAACTGCTGAGTCATGTGGTAACCCCATCTTTGAGGAGGTGTTTTCCAAAGAGGCTGTGCCGTTTTACACCCCCACTAGCAGTGCTTGAGGGTTCCAATTTCTCCATGGCCTCACTGAAACTAGTTATTTATGGCTTTCCCATTACAGTTATCCTGGTGGGTGTGAAGTGGTATCTCATTGTGGTTTTGATTTGCATTTCCCTCATGACTAATGATGTTGAGTATCTCTTCATGTGCTTGTTAGCCATTTGTATATTTGCTTGGGAGAAATGTCTATTCAAATCGTTTGCACGTTTTAAAACTGGGTTATTTTTTTCTTATTATTCAGTGTTATGAATTCTTTATATATTCTGGGGCTAGAAACTTATCGGATACATCATTTGCAAATATTTCCTCCCATTTGATGGGATTGCTTTTCACTTTCTCGATAGTACTCTTTGAAGCACAACAGTTTCTATTTTGAATAAAATTTAACTTGTCTACTTTTTCTTTGGTTACTTGTGTTTTAGATGTTGTAGCTAAGAAACCATTATCTAATTCTAGGTCAGGAAGATGTACACTTGTATTTTCTTCTAAAAGTTTTATAGTTTTAGATCCTCCTAAATGTAGGTCTTTGATCACTTGAAGTTAATTTTGTATATGACCTGAGGTAGGGTCCCAACTTCATTTTTTTTTTTTTTTTTTTTTTTTGCCCATGGATATACAGTCATATCAGCCCCAAATATTGAAAAGAATATTCTCTGAGAACTGAAATTTTGGGTACCCATTTTAAAAGTCATAAATGTACACGTAAGTGTTAATTTCTTTCGGATCTATGCTACTGATCTATGTGCCTATTCTGATACCAGTGCCACACTCTTGATGACTGTAGCTTTTTCTTTTCCATTCTTTTTTTTAAAGTTTTTATTGAACTTTAGTTGATTTACTATGTTGTTTTAATTTCTGCTGTACAGCAAAGTCATGCAGTTATACATATATATATATATATACATTCTTTCATATTCTTTTCCATTATGGTTGATCACAGGATATTGAATACAGGTCCCCATGCTATACAATAAGACCTCGTTGTTAATCCATTCTATATATAATGGTTTGCATCTGCGAATCCCAAACTCCCAATCCATCCCTCCCCCAACCCCTCTCCCTCGGCAACCACCAGTCTGTTCTCTATGTCCATGATTCTGTTTCCCTTTCATAGATAGGTCCATTTGTGTCATATTTTAGATTCCACATATAAATGATATCATATGGTATTTGTCTTGATGACTGTAGCTTTGTAGTAGGTTTTGAAATCAGGGAGTGGGAGTCCTCCAACTTTATTTTTCTTTTCCATGAGTGCTTTGGTTATTCTGGGTTCTTGCATTTCCATGTGCATTTTAGAATCAGTTTGTCAATGTCTGAGAAGTCAACCAGGATTTTGATAGAGATTGCACTGACTCTGTATCCATTTGGGAAGTGTTGCTATTGTAACAACATTAACTCTTCCAAACTACGAACATGGGCTGTCTCTCCTCTTATTTAGGACTTTATTTAGGACTATTTATTCAGTGATACTGTATAGAAATACAATTGATTTCTGTATATGGATTTCATATCCTGCAACCTTGCTAAATTCATTTATTAGTTATAATAGTATATGTGTGTGTGTGTGTGTGTGTGTGTGTGTGTATTCCTTAGGACTTTCTATACACAGTATCATGTCATTTGTAAATAGAGTTTTATTTCTTCCTTTACAATATATATGCCTTTATTTTTATTTCTTGCTTAATTTTCCTGGCTAAAACCTCCAGTACAATGTTGAGTAGAAGTGGAGAGAGTAGACATCCTGTCCTTCTCCTGGTCTTAGGGGGAATCTTCAGTCTTTCACCATTAAGCAGGATGTTAGCTGTGGGGTTTTTGTGGGGTTTTTTAACATCTTTATTGGAGTATAATTGCTTTACAATGGTGTGTTAGTTTCTGCTTTATAACAAAGTGAATCAGCTATACATATACATATCTCCTCCCTCTTGCATCTCCCTCCCACCCTCCTTACCCCACCCCTCTAGGTGGTCGCAAAGCACCAAGCTGATCTCCCTGCGCTATGCGGCTGCTTCCCACTAGCTATCTATTTTACATTTGGTAGTGTATATATGTCCATGCCACTCTCTCACTTCGTCCCAGCTTACCCTTCCCCCTCCCCGTGTCCTCAAGTCCATTCTCTACATCTGCGTCTTTATTCCTGTCCTGTCCCTAGGTTCTTCAGAATCATTTTTTTAGATTCCATGTATATGTGTTAGCATACAGTATTTGTCTTTCTCTTTCTGACTAACTTCACTCTGTATGACAGACTCTAGGTCTATCCACCTCACTACAAATAACTCAATTTCGTTTCTTTTTATGGCTGAGTAATATTCCATTGTATATATGTGCCACGTCTTCTTTATCCATTCATCTGTCGATGGACACTTAGGTTGCTTCCATATAGACGCTCTTCATTAGCTTGAGAACATCCCCTTCTATTTCAAATTTGTTGAGTGAAACAACTGAAAGGCAGTATTAGAATTTTTAAAAATTCTCTTTTGTATCCATTGAGATGATCATGTGCTTTTTATCCTTTATGAATATGGTGTATTAAATTGATTGACTTTTGGGTGTTAAAGCAACCTTGTATTCCTAGGATAAGCATCACTTTGTCATAGTGTATAATCCCTTTTGTATGCTTCTGGATTTGGTTTGCTAGCATTTTGTGGAGGCTTTTTGAGTCTATATTCAAAAGGGATATTGATTTGTAGTTTTCTTCTCCTGTGATGTCTTTGTCTGGATTGATATCAAGATAATAGTGGCTCATAGAATGAGTTAGGAGGTGTTTGTTCCTCTTCTATTTTTTGGAAGTTTTTGTGAATGGTTGGTGTTAATTCTTCCAATTTTGGTAGAATTCATTAGTGACTCCATCTGGTCCTGTGTTTCTCTTTGTGAGAAGCTGTTTATTATTATTACTATTATAGTTGACCCTTGAACAATATGAGTTTGAACTGTGTGGGTCCACTTATATTTGCAGGTTTTTCAATAAATATAGTACTTCTACTTTCATTTTATAAATCTTTATATTAAATAAGTGTGGGGAGAAGTTTGTGTTCAATTAGGGATCACAATATGTGGAATCAAAAGAAATAGGGTTTGAGTCCTGATTTTACCCAAACTGTTTTAGCTTCCTGGTCTTGGGTGAGTTATTTATCAATTCCTTTTTTTTTTTTTTTTTTTTTGCGGTATGCGGGCCTCTCACTGTTGTGGCCTCTCCCATTGTGGAGCGCTCCGGACGCGCAGGCTCAGTGGCCATGGCTCATGGGCCCAGCCGCTCTGCGGTATGTGGGATCTTCCCAGACCGGGGCACGAACTCGTGTCCCCTGCATCGGCAGGCGGACTCTACACCACTGTGCCACCAGGGAAGCCCTATCAGCTCCTTTTCATGGAGGCAGAGATAGCAGTACACAGATTTTCAACTGCTTAGGGCTTGGTGCCCCTAACCCCCCAACTTCATTATATTATTATTATTTTAGTTATTATTAATTCAATATATTTGTTACAAGTCTATTCAGATTTTCTTTTCCTTCTTGAGTTAGTTTCAGTAGTTCATGTCTTTCTAGAAGTTTGTACATTTCATCTAGATTATCTAATTTATTGGCATATAATTGTTTATCAGATTTCTTTATCATCTTTTTTAAATTTCTGAAATATCAGTAGTAATGTTCCTCCTTCATTCCTGACCTTAGTAATTTGAGTCTTCTCTCTTTTTTTCTTGGTCAGTCTAGCTAAATGTTTATCAATTTTGTTAATCTTTTCAAAAAAAATAACTTGGTTCCACTGATTTTTTTCTATTTTTCTATTCCCTATTTCATTAATTTCAAGTCTAATTTTTATTATTTACATCTGAGTTTAGTTTACTCTTCTTTTCCTAGTTGTTTTAAGATGGAAGATTAGATTATTGACTTAAAAATCTTTATTTTTTTAATGTTTACTTTAAAAAAATTAACTGCCATGAATTTCCCTCTGGGCACTACTCTAACTGCATCCCATGAGTTTTTGTATGTTGTGTTCTCATTTTCCTTCATCTCAAAATGTTTCTTAATTTCCCTTATGATTTCTTCTTTGACCCATGGGTTAATTAGGAGTGTGTTGTTTTATTTCCACAAATTTGTTAATCTCTCAAATTTCCTCTATCATCGATTTCTAATTTCATTCCAGAATATGCTTTGTATGATTTATTTTGTAATTTATTGAGACTTGTTTTATTGTCTAATAGATAGCCTATCTTGGAGAATATTTCATATGTACTTGAGAAGAATGTATTTTGGTGTTGTTGGGTAGAATGTTCTGTCAGTATCTGTTAGGTCTAGTTGGTTAATATTGTTGTTCAAGCTTATTTCCTTATTCTCATTAGTTGTTCTATCTGTTATTGAAAGTAGGGTATTGAAATCTCCAGCTATTATTTTTGAATTGTCTATTTATCATTTCATTTTTGTTGCATGTTTGTAACTGTTATATCTCCTTAATGGATTGACCCTTTTATCATTACAAAATGTTGTCTCTAGGAAAAATTTTTGTCTTAAAGTCTACTTTGTCTCATATAAATATAGCCACTTCACCTCTTTTTTTAAATTATTGCATGGCATATCTTTTATCCATCATTTTACTCTAAATCTATCTGATATTTTAAAATCTAAAGTGCATCTCATGGGCACTTCCCTGGCTGTCCAGTGGTTAAAACTTCACCTTCCAAGGCAGGGGGTGAGGGTTTGAGCCCTGGTCGGGGAGCTAAGATCCCACATGCCTCGTGGCCAAAAAACCAAAACGTAAAACATAAGCAATTTGAAACAAATTCAATAAAAGACTTTAAAAATGGTCCACATCAAAAAAATCTTTAAAAAAATAAAATAAAGTATGTCTCATGTAGAAGGAAAAAAATTGGATCATATTTTTTTCATTCATTCTGTCAGTGCATGCCTTTCAAATAGAACGTTTAATCAATTTACATTTAACGTGATGACTGATAAGGTAGCATTTATGTCTGCCATCTTGCTATTTGTCTTCTATTTGTCATGCTTTTATTGTTCCTCTATTTTCCATTATTGCCTTCTTTTGTGTTAAGTACTGTATTTTCTAGTATATAATTTTAATTCCCTTCTTGTTGCTTTTACTCTATATTTTTGAGTTACTAGTTTTTGCTTTGGTATTACAATTAACATCTTTACTTATAACAAATCTAGTTGTTCAGATTAATACTAACTTAACTTCAATAGTATTTAAAAACTGTTCCTCTATACTCCATTTCCTCTCCATTCCTTTGTGCTATTATTATCATAAAATTACATTAATATGCACTGTATGCCCATCAATATAGATTTATAATTATTGCTTTATGCAATTGCCTTGTTAATTAGATAGGAGGAAACTATTCAAACCGAGTAGTTTCTCTGCCCTGTGCTCTGCCTATTCATCTCTCCTTCCCCCACTAACCCTTGGCAACTGTCTCCAAAGTTTTGCCTTTTTCAGAATGTCAAATAGTTGGAATCATGCAGTATCTAGTCTTTTCAGATTGGCTTCTTCCATTTAGTAAAAAGTCATGTCTTTTCATGGCTTGATAGCCCAGTTTTTTGAGCACTGAATAATATTCCATTGTCTAGATATACCACAGGTTTTTTAATCCATTCACCTACTGAAGAACACCTCAGTTGTTTCCAGGTTTTGGCAACTATGAATAAAGTTGCTATAAACATTTAGGTACAGGTTTTTGTGTAGACATGTGTTTTCAGCTCCTTTGGGTAGATACCAGGGAACATGATTGCTGGCTTGTAGGTTAAGAGTATGTTCATTTTTTAAAGAAAACACCAAACTGCCAAAGTGGCTGTACAGTTTTGCACTCCCACCAGCAATGAATGAGAGTTCCTGTTGCTCCACATTCTTACCATCATTCAGTGTTGTCAGTGTTCTAGATTTTGGTATCTACATCTATAGGTATGTAGTGGTATCTCATTGTTTTAATTTGCATTTCCCTGATGATATATAATGTGGAGCATCTTTTCACATGCTACTGTTTATCTATGTATCTTCTTTGATGAGGCTTCTGTTAAGGTGTTTGACCTATTTTTTAATTAGGTTTTTTGTTTTCTTATTTTTGAGTTTTAAGATATCTTTGTATATTTTGAGTAACTGCTCTTTATCAAATCTTTTACATATATTTTCTCCCAACATGTGGTTTGCCTTTTCATTCTCCTGACAGTGTCTTTCATAGAGCAGAAGTTTAAAATTTTTTTTTGTGTGTGTGTGGTACACAGGCCTCTCACTGTTGTGACCTCTCCCATTGCGGAGCCCAGGCTCCGGACGCCGCGCAGGCTCAGCAGCCATGGCTCACGGGCCCAGCTGCTCCGTAGCATGTGGGATCTTCCCGGACTGGGGCACGAACCCGTGTCCCCTGCATTGGCAGGCGGACTCTCAACCACTGCGCCACCAGGGAAGCCCGAGAAGTTTTAAATTTTAATGAAGTCCAGCTAATCAATTCTTTCTTTTATGGATTGTGCCTTTTGTGTTGTATCTAAAAAGTCATCATCAAGCCCATGGTCATTAAATTTTATCCTATAATACGTCCTAGGAGTTTTGTGGCCTTGCATTTTACATTTAGGTCTGTGATTCACTCTGAGTTAATTTACTGTGGCTTTATAGTAAGTCTTGTCAACTAGTTGCATTTGTTCAATTTTGTTCTTCTCTTTCAATTTTGTATTGGCTATTGCTGTGATCTGAATGTTTGTGCCCCCACCCCAAATTCACATGTTCACATGTTGGAATCCTAATTCCCAGTGAGATGGTGTTAGAAGATGGATACTTTAAGTGGTGATGAAGTCATGAGAGTGGAGCCCGCCTAAATGAGTTCATTGTTCTTATAAAAGAGATCCCATAGACCATGTTAGCCCCTTCTGCCATGTTAAGATACACTGAGACATCAGTGATCCAGAAGAGGCCTTCACTCGACCATGGCACCCTGCTTTCATACGTCCAGTCTCCAGACTGTGAGAAATAAAAATTTGTTGTTTATAAGCCACCTGCTCTATGCTGTTTTGTTAGAACAGCTGCAAAAGATTAAGATAGCTATTCTGGGTCTTTTGCCACTCCGGATAAACTTGTCTATATTCACAGACTAACTTGCTGGGATTTTGATTGGGATTTCATTGAATCTATAGATCAAGTTGGGAAACTGACATATTGACAATATTGACTCTTCCCACCCATGAACATGGAATATTTCTTCATTTATTTAGTTCTTTGATTTTTTTCATTAGAAAATTTTAGTTTCCCTCATATAGATCTTGTATATATTTTGTTAGATTTATACCCAAGTATTTCATTTTTTGCAGTGGTAAAGTAAATGGTATTGAGTTTTTTATTTCAAATTCCACTTGTTCATTGTTGGTATATAGGAAAGTGATTGACTTTTGTATATTAACATTGTATCTTGCATCCTTGACATAATCATTTTTTAGTGCCAGGAATTTTTTTATCAATCTTTTTGAATTTTCTATATAGCCAATCATGTCATCTGTTAACAAAGAAAATCTGTATACCTTATTTCCTTTTCTTGTCTTATTGCATTAGCTAGGGCTTCTAGTACAATGTTGTTAAGCAGTAGTGAGAGAGAACAACCTTGGCTTGTTTTTGATCTTAGTGGGAAGGCCTCTAGTTTCTCATCATTAAGTATAATGTTGGTTGTAGGTTTTTTGTAGCAATTTTTATCCAGCTGAGGAAGTTCTTTCTCTATTCCTAGTTTACTGAGAGGTTTTTGTTTTTGTTTTTATCATGAATGGGTATTGGATTTTGTCTTGTTCTTTTCCTGCAAACATTGATATGATCATGTGATTTTTATTCTTTAGCCTGTTAATATGATGGATTACATTAATTGATTTTCAAATGATGGGCCAGCCTTGTAAACCTGGGTTAAATTCTACTTGGTCATGGTGTATAAATCTTTTTATACATTGTTGGATTTGATTTGCTAATATTTTGTTGAGGATCATTGCATCTATGTTCATGAAAGATATTGGTTTGTAGTTTTCTTATAATGCCTTTATCTGGTTTTGGTATTAGGGTAACGTTAGCCTCATAAAATGGTTCGAAAGTATTCCTTCTGTTCCTCTCTTCTGGAAGAGATTGTATATAATTGGTATAATTTCTTCCTTAAATGTTGGGTAGAATTCACCTGTGAACCCATTTGGGTCTGGTGCTTTCTTTTTCAAAAGGTAATTAGCTTTTGATTCAATTTCTTTGACAGATACAGTCCTTTTAAGATTGTCTATTTCTTCTTGTGTGAGCTTTGGCAGATTGTGTCTTTCAAGGAATTAGTCCATTTCATGTAGGATATCAAATATGTGGGCATAGAATTGTTCATAGTATTCTTTGATTATCCTTTCAATGCCCATGGAACCTGGCGATGGCCCCTTTTTCATTTTTGACATTAATAATTTTTATCCTTTCAGTCTTTTTTTAGTTAGCCCGAATAGAGGCTATTTGATTTGATTGCTCTCTTCAAAGAACCAGCTTTTGATTTCATTGATTTTCCCTGTTTACTTCTTGTTTTCAGTCTCATTAATTTCTGCTCTAATTTTTTTAATTTCTTCTCTTCTGTTACTTTGGAATTAATTTTCTCTTCTTTTTCTAGTTTCCTAAAGTGGAAGCTTAGATGATTGATTCTAGATCTTTCTTTCCTATATATGCATTCACTGCTACACATCACCTTCTAAATACTGCTCTCACTGCATCCTACAAATATTGATGTGTTTTGTTTTCATTTTTATTTAGTTCAAAATAAATCTTTGACCGATGCATTATTTGGAAGTGTGTTGTTTAAAATACAAGTATTGGGGGGATTATGCAGCTGTCTTTGTGTTTTGATTCATATTGTGGTCTGAGAGCAAACATTTTATGACATATACTCTTAAAATTTGTTAAGATGTGCTTGATGACCCACAATATCTTGATGAAGGTTCTATCCTGGTGAACGTTTCATGTGAGTTTGAGAAGAATATGTGTTCTGCTGTTGCAGATAAAATGGTCCTTCTTTTCTTCCCTTCTTTCTTTTATTTCACGTAAGGTTTTTTTAACTGGACATTTAAAATCATAAAAGGTGCTAACTCTGGAAATCAGATTCCCCCCTTTCCCCAGGGTTTGTTGGTGCTGCTGTTTGCTATTTTTGTTTTGTTTTGTTTTGCTTTGTGCCTTTTCTAAACCAATTCTGTAAAGTCTATTCTTTGTCATGTGCGGCCCCTGAAGTCTCTTCTCACTGAGCTTAGTGTTCAGCTAATGATTAGGCAGAGTTTTCCTTAAGTGCCCGGAAACCATAAGTATCCAAGTCTTTGCCAAGGGGCTCTGTGTGTGTATTGGGTGCTCTTTCAGTGCTCAGCTGAGCAACTGACAGCTCTGCCTCAGTTTTTACTTCCTCAATATCAGCCACAGGTGAGAGCTTAGGGTCTTCTCCCTGAGCAAGCACATAGCCTGCCTGTGGCCTTCTAGAACCTCAGGAATATGTTGGAAGCTTTAAAAGCTCCCGTGGACACCTCATTTCCCAGCTTTTTCTTTCAAGCTTTCTGGTTAGCCTGCTGTTTGCCCCAACTCTTACCCACTGCCTCACATTGCCCTGAAGCTAAACATTTGCCAGAAAATATTCTGGAGAAAAGGCTGTTTTGTTCCAGGAGAACTCCAAGTCAGATCAATAAAGACAGCTTTGTAAATGGGGTCTTTTAAGGAGCCATCAGGCTGGGTAAGTAATGGCAATTCTCTGGTACTGAGGATTTGAAGTAGGTACCTCCATTTTCCTGTCCAGTGGCTACGAGCTGCTGACCCTCATCTTGACCATGAGTGGCTGATGTCAAGGCTACCACAAAGCTGGAGAAAGGGGGATGGGAACAGGGTAAGTTAAAATGCTACAAAATCTGTTCTTATCAAGATCCAGCCGTTTTTCTAGAATAAATACTCCTAGAATTGTTGCGAGCCTTTGGCCAATTTGCAGAGCTCCAAAAAAGTTGGTTGTGCCCATTTTTGCCAGATTTCTCATTGTTTTCATGGAGGAGAAAACTGTCAGAGGTCTGTTTCCACTGACATTATCCCTTTTACAGGAATTCCTTCCTGTATCCCCAGGAGGAGGCCGTGGGAAGCCCCGGGCAGAAGCCCTGCGGATGGCCTGGGGAAACAGTCTGTGCTCCTCTTGGTCTTGTTTTCCAGAGCTGTAAAAAGAGATGTTCAACAGAATTGATCCCAGAGGGCATTCTTACCTCAAATACCCTGTCTCTATGCCTTGCCTAGAGGCATATCAAAATCAGAGAGTGGATCCCTTTATTCTCCACATCCCCTAAAGCAACAGCTTTCAGATTCTTTTCCACACTGACTTGAAAATCATGACCCAGCCCATGCCCTATGCAGACACATTTATCCACATGCATTGTGAATAAATGTGAATAAATTCCCCCAAACAATCGCTACTGCTTTGGGAACATGCTCTGATTTTTTTTACGTGTGTTGGTTGTAGCCTACTAAAAAAACTCTCCTGACCCACCAAAGCATCACCACCCACAGGTTGAAAATCCCAGCCCTGAAGGCACCCCATTCA
The DNA here is from genome assembly GCF_949987515.2 of Delphinus delphis. Classification (NCBI taxonomy): domain Eukaryota; kingdom Metazoa; phylum Chordata; class Mammalia; order Artiodactyla; family Delphinidae; genus Delphinus; species Delphinus delphis. The sequence goes on along the minus strand of NC_082684.1, from coordinate 4,471,098 downwards.
GGTGCTGAGTGACCCTAGCTGAGCAGAGATCCAGTGCTCTGTACGACAGCAGGTGGGCAAGGGGAGCCTGAACTCAAGCTGTGGCCAGAAATGTTTGGTCCTTAGAAGAATGTTGATTTGGAGGTGCAGGGGAGTGGAAGGTTGGGGCATCAGGGCCCTGGAGCTTTGGGCAGATGGCCCTGGCAGGGCAGATAGAAGGATTCTTCCCTGTGACTCTTCTCTGTGGCTCTGACTGTCTCTGGCAGGCAAATCCTACATGTGAGCTACTGACCCACTTCCCCCACTTCTACGAGCTGAGTTATGTCTCCTCAAATTTCATGTCCTAAAGCCCTAACTCCCAATGTCATGGTATTTGGAGATGAAGGCTTTGGGAAGTAATTAGGTCATGAGGATGGAGGCCCATGATGAGATCAGTGCTTTTTAAAGAAAAGACTGAGATTTTTAGAGTGTGTGGTACCCGGTGATCTGATTGACGAGTCCGAGGCATAGTGCAACTCCAGCTGCTCAGGGTCCTGTGACGCACATTAACCACAGCCGCACTTCCGCTGTCGCCACCCTACACAGCGATGACTGCATTGTACTCACTACTACAATCTAGTGTAATGGCACGTCCCCATGCCAAAGTGTCTTAACAAGGAGAAAGGGGGCACCTTCAAGATGGTGGAGGAGTAAGACGTGGAGATCAGCTTCCTCCCCACAAATACATCAAAACTACATCTACATGTGGAACAACTCCTACAGAACATCGACTGAATGCTGGCAGAAGACCTCAGACTTCCCAAAAGATGCCCTCAGGTGACCTACATGCAGAGGCAGGGCCAGTCCAAAGTTGAACCCCAGGAGCTGAGCAAACAATGAAGAGAAAGGAAAATCTCTCTCAGCAGCCTCAGGAGCAGCAGATTAAATCTCCACAATCAACTTGATGTTCCCTGCATCTGTGGAATACCTGAACAGACAATGAATCATCCCAAATTGAGGCAGTGGACTTTGGGAGCAACTGTAGACTTGGGGAAACTTTCTGCCTCTAATTTGTTTCTGGTTTTATGTTTGTCTTAGTTTAGTGTTTGGAGCTTATTATCATTGGTAGATTTGATTATTGATTTGTTTGTTTTCTTCCTTTTTATTTTTATATATATATATATTTTTTTTCCTTTTTCTCTTTTTGTGAGGGTATATGTGTAGGCTTCCTTGTGTGATTTTGTCTGTATAGCTTTGCATTTGCCATTTGTCCTAGGGTTCTGACTGTCCTTTTTTTTTTTTCTTTTTAGTATAGTTTTTAGCACTTGTTATGATTGGTGGATTTGTTTTTTGGTTTGATTGTTCTCTTCTTTCTTTCTCTCTTTCTTCTTTTTATTACTTTTTATTTTAAATATTTTTTTCTATTTTAATTATTTTATTTTATTTTTCTTCCTTTCTTTCATTCTTTCTCTTTCTTTCTTTCTTTTTTCCTTCCTTCCTTCCTTTCTTTCTTTCTTTCTTTCTTTCTCTCTCTCTTTCTTTCTTTCTTTCTTTCTTTCTTTCATTTTTTCTCCCTTTCCTTCTGAGCCATGTGGCTGACAGGGTCTTGGTGCTCTGGCTGGGTGTCAGGCCTGAGACTCTGAGGTGGGAGAGCCAAGTTCAGGACATTGGTCAACCAGAGACTTCCTGGACTCACATAATATCAATCAGCCAAAGCTCTCCCAGAGATCTCCATCTCAACGCTAAGACCCAGCTCCACTCAATGACCAGCAAGCCACAGTGCTGGACACCCTATTCCAAACAACTAGCAAGACAGGAACACAACCCCACCCATTAGCAGAGAGGCTGCCTAAAATCATAACAAGTTCACAGATACCCCAAAAAACACCACCGGACGTGGTCTTGCCCACCGGAAACACAAGATCCAGCCTCATCCACCAGAACACAGGCACCAGTCCCCTCCACCAGGAAGCCTACAAAACCCACTGAACCAACCTTACCCACTTGGAGCAGACACCAAAAACAACAGGAACCAAGAACCTGCAGCCTGCGAAAAGGAGACCCCAAACACAGTAAGTTAAGCAAAATGAGAAGACAGAGAAATACACAGCAGATGAAGGAGCAAGGTAAAAACCCACCAGACCAAACAAATGAGGAGGAAATAGGCAGTCTACCTGAAAAGGAATTCAGAGTAATGATAGTAAAGATGATCCAAAATCTTGGAAACAGAATGGAGAAAATACAAGAAACATTTAATGAGGACCTAGAACAACTAAAGAGCAAACAAACAATGATGAACAACACAATAAATGAAATTAAAAATTCTCTAGAAGAAATCAATAGCAGAATAACTGAGGCGAAGAACGGATAAGTGACTTGGAAGATAAAATAGTGGAAATAACTACTGCAGAGCAGAATTAAGAAAAAAGAATGAGAAGAATTGAGGACAATCTCAGAGACCTCTGGGACAACATTAAATGCACCAACATTCGAATTATAGGGGTCCAGGAAGAAGAAGAGAAGAAAAAAAAGGGACTGAGAAAATATTTGAGAGATTATAGTTGAAAACTTCCCTAATATGGGGAAAGAAATAGTCAAGTCCAGGAAGCACAGAGAGTCCCATACAGGATGAATCCAAGGAGAAACACACCAAGACACATATTAATCAAACTATCAAAAATAAAAACAAAGAAAAAATACTAAAAGCAGAAAAACAACAATTAACATACAAAGGAATCTCCATAAGGTTAACAGCAGATCTTTCAGTAGAAACTCCGCAAACCAGAAGGGAGTGGCAGGACATATTTAAAGTGATGAAAAGGAAAAACCTACGGCCAAATCACTCTACCCAGCAAGGATCTCAGTCAGATTTGACAGAGAAATTAAAACCTTTACAGATAAGCAAAAGCTAAGAGAATTCAGCACCACCAAACCAGCTCTACAACAAATGCTAAAGGAACTTCTCTAGGCAGGAAACACAAGAGAAGAAAAAGATGTGCAATAACAAACCAAAAGCAATTAAGAAAATGGTAATAGGAACATACATATCAATAACTACCTTAAATGTAAATGGATTAAATGCTCCAAGCAAAAGACATAGACTGGCTTAATGGATACAAAAACAAGATGCATACATATGCTGTCTACAAGAGATCCACTTCAGACCTAGGGACACATACAGACTGAAAGTGAGGGGATGGAAAAAGATATTCCATGCAAATGGAAATCAAAAGAAAGCTGGAGTAGCAATTCTCATATCAGACAAAATAGACTTTAAAATAAAGACTATTATAAGAGACAAAGAAGGACACTACATAATGATCAAGGGAACAATCCAAGAATATATAACAGTTGTAAATATTTATGCACCCAGCATAGGAGCACCTCAATGCATAAGGCAAATGCTAACAGCCATAAAAGGGGAAATCAACAGTAACACAATCATACTAGGGGATTTTAACACCACATTTTCACCAGTGGACAGATCATCCAAAATGAAAATAAATAAGGAAACACAAGCTTTAAATGATACATTAAACAAGATGGACTTAATTGATATTTATAGGACATTCCATCCAAAAATAGCAGATTACACTTTCTTCTCAAGTGCTTATGGAACAGTTTCCAGGATAGATCATATCTTGGGTCACAAATCAAGCCTTGGTAAATTTAAGAAAATTGGAATCATATCAAGTATCTTTTCCGACCACAACGCTATGAGACTAGATATCAATTACAGGAAAAAAATCTGTAAAAAATACAAACACATGGAGGCTAAACAATACACTACTAAATAACCAAGAGACCATTGAAGAAATCAAAGAGGAAATAAAAAAATATAGAAACAAATGACAATGAAAACATGAGGATCCAAAACCTATGGGATGCAGCAAAAGCAGTTCTAAGAGGGAAGTTTATAGCAATACAATCCTACGTCAAAAAACAAGAAACATCTCAAATAAACAACCTAACCTTACACCTAAAGCAATTATAGAAAGAAGAAAAAAAAACACCCCAAAGTTAGCAGAAGGAAACAAATCATAAAGATCATATCAGAAATAAATGAAAAAGAAATGAAGGAGATGATAGCAAAGATCAATAAAACTAAAAGCTGATTCTTTGAGAAGATAAACAAAATTGATAAACCATTAGCCAGATTCATCAAGAAAAAAAGGGAGAAGACCCAAATCAATAGAATTAGAAATGAAAAAGAAGAAGTAACAACTGACACTGCAGAAATACAAAGGATCATGAGAGATTACTACAAGCAACTATATACCAATAAAATGGACAACCTGGAAAAAATATACAAATTCTTAGAAAAGCTCATTCTGATACTGAATCGGGAAGAAATAGAAAATATAAACAGACCAGTCACAAGTAATGAAATTGAAACTCTGATTAAAAATCTTCCAAAAAACAAAAGCCCAGGACCAGATGGCTTCACAGGCGAATTCTATCAAACATTTAGAGAAGAGCTGACACCTATCCTTCTCAAACTCTTCCAAAATACAACAGAGGGAGGAAGACTCCCAAACTCATTCCACGAGGCCACCATCATCCTGATACCAAAACCAGACAAAAATGCCACAAAAAGAGAAAACTACAGGCCAATATAACTGATGAACAGAGATGCAAAAATCCTCAACAAAATACTAGCAAACAGAATCCAACAGCACATTAAATGGATCATACACCATGTCCAAGTGGGGTTTATCCCAGGAATACAAGGATTCTTCAATATATGAAAATCAATCAATGTGGTAAACCATATTAACAAATTGAAGAAGAAAAACCACATGATCATTTCAATAGATGCAAAAAAAGCTTTTGACAAAATTCAACACCCATTTATGATAAAAACCCTCCAGAAAGTAGACACAGAGGGAACTTACCTCAACATAGTAAAGGCCATACATGACAAACCCACAGCCAATATCGTTCTCAATGGTGAAACTCAATGGTGAAACTGAAACTATTTCCACTAGGATCAGGAACAAGACAAGGTTGCCCACTCTCATCACTATTATTCAACATAGTTTTGGAAGTTTTAGCCACAGCAATCAGAGAAGAAAAAGAAATAAAAGGAATCCAAATCAGAAAACAAGAAGTAAAGCTGTCACTGTTTGCAGATGATATGATACTATACATAGAGAATCCTAAAGATGCTACCAGAAAACTACTAGAGCTAATCAATGAATTTGGTAAAGTAGCAGGATACAAAATTAATTCTTCAAAATCTTTTGCATTCCTATACACAAATGATGAAAAATCTGAAAGAGAAATTAAGGAAACACTCCCATTTACCATTGCAACTAAAAGAATAAAATACCTAGGAATAAACCTACCTAAGGAGACAAAAGAACTATATGCAGAAAGCTATAAGACACTGATGAAAGAAATTAAAGCTGATACAGATGGAGAGATATACCATGTTCTTGGATTGGAAGATTCAGCATTGTGAAAATGACTATACTACCCAAAGCAATTTACAGATTCAGTGCAATCTCTATCAAAATACCAATGGCATTTTTCATAGAACTAGAACAAAAAATTTCACAATTTGCATGGAAACACAAAAGACCCTGAATAGCCAAAGCAATCTTGAGAAAGAAAAACGGAGCTGGAGGAATCAGGATCCCAGAATTCAGACTACACTACAAAGCTACAATAATCAAGACAGTATGGTACTGGCACAAAAACAGAAATATAGATCAATGGAACAGGATTTAAAGCCCAGAGATAAACCCACACACATATGGTCACCTTATCTTTGATAAAGGACACAAGAATATACAATGGAGAAAAGACAGCCTCTTCAAGAAGTGGTGCTGGGAAAACTGGACAGCTACATGTAAAAGAATGAAATTAGAACACTCCCTAACACCATACACAAAAATAAACTCAAAATGGATTAAAGACCTAAATGGAAGGCCAGAAACTATTAAACTCTTAGAGGAAAACATAGGCAGAACACTCTATGACATAAATCACAGCAAGATCATTTTTGACCCACCTCCTAGAGAAATGGAAATAAAAACAAATATAAACAAATGGGACCTAATGAAACTTAAAAGCTTTTGCACAGCAAAGGGAACCATAAACAAGACGAAAAGGCAACCCTCAGAATGGGAGAAAATGTTTGCAAATGAAGCAACTGACAAAGGATTAATCTCCAAAATATACAAGCAGCTCATGCAGCTCAATATCAAAAAAACAAACAACACAATCCAAAAATGGGCAGGAGATCTAAAAAGACATTTCTCCAAAGAAGATATACAGATTGCCAACAAACACATGAAAGAATGCTCAACATCACTAATCATTAGAGAAATGCAAATCAAAACTACAATGAGATATCATCTCACACCAGTCAGAATGGCCATGATCAAAAAATCTACAAACAGTAAATGCTGGAGAGGGTGTGGAGAAAAGGGAACCCTCTTGCACTGTTGGTGGGAATGTAAATTGATACAGCCACTATGGAGAACAGTATGGAGGTTCCTCAGAAAACTAAAAATAGAACTACCATACGACCCAGCAATCCTACTACAGGGCATATACCCTGAGAAAACCATAATTCAAAAAGAGTCATGTACCACAATGTTCATTGCAGCTCTATTTACAATAGCCAGGACATGGAAGCAACCTAAGTGTCCATCGACAGATGAACGGATAAAGAAGATGTGGCTCATATATACAATGGAATATTACTCAGCCATAAAAAGAAACGAAATTGAGTTATTTGTAGTGAGGTGGATGGACCTAGAGTCTGTCATACAGAGTGAAGTAAGTCAGAAAGAGAAAAACAAATACCATATGGTAACACATATATATGGAATCTAAAAAAAAAAAAAAGGTTCTGAAGAACCTAGGGCAGTACAGGAATAAAGATGCAGACGTAGAGAATGGACTTAAGGGCATGGGGAGTGGGTAGGGTAAGCTGGGACTAAGTTAGAGAGTGGCATGGACATATATATGCTACCAAATATAAAATAGATAGCTAGTGGGAAGCAGCCACATAGCACAGGGAGATCAGCTCGGTGCTTTGTGTCCTCCTAGAGGGGTGGGATAGGGAGGGTGGGAGGAAGAGGCAAGTGGGAAGAGATATGGGGATGTATGTATATGTATAGCTGATTCACTTTGTTATAAAGCAGAAACTAACACACATTGTAAAGCAATTATACTCCAATAAAGATGTTAAAAAAAAAAGAAGGGGGGCTTCCCTGGTGGCGCAGTGGTTGAGAGTCCGCCTGCCGATGCAGGGGACACGGGTGTGTGCCCCGGTCCGGGAAGATCCCACATGCCGCGGAGCAGCTGGGCCCGTGAGCCATGGCCGCTGAGCCTGCGCGTCTGGAACCCATGCTCCACAATGGGAGAGGCCACAGCAGTGAGAGGCCTGCGTACTGAAAAAAAAAAAAAAAAAAAAAAAAAAGCAAAGACTGAGAGATCTCTCTCTCCTCCACGTGAGGAGACAATGAGAAGGTAGCCATCTGCAAACCAGGAAGAGAGCCCCCACCAGGACAGAAGGGGCAGGCACCTTGATCTTGGACTTCCAGCCTCCAGAACTGTGAGAGATAAATTTCTGTTGTTGAAGCCCCCCAGTTTATGGTATTTTGTTGCAGCTGTCCAAGGTAACACATCCACCCAAACCTAAATCCTGGGACACTCCGTTCAGATACCTGGACCCAGAGACTGAACAGTCCTTTCTACCATCCAGTGAAGACCCCTATGTGTGGCCCCAGCAGGCACAAGCTGAAGGAGACTTTCCCTGCCCCCAAGACTGGCAGTTGTAGGAAACATCTGTTTTACTTTATAAAGCTCGTTCACATCTTGTAACACGAGCTCCCACCATCAGGATATCTGTGAGGAGGGGGCAGGGGTGGATGTTCCTGGCATCATTCCCACTGGCCGGAGAGGACTCTCCATGAGAAATCACACAACGTGGAGATGCTGAGCTCGTGTCCCAGGATCCCACCCTCTTTTTTAAAAATTGAATTTAAAAATTCTTTTTAATTTCTTTAATTTTTTTTAATCTTTAAGTTGGTTTACAATGTTGTGTTAGTTTCTGATGTACAGCAAAGTGGTTCAGTTGTGTGTGTGTATATATATAATATATATATATTCTTTTTCAAATTCTTTTCCCATATAGGTTATTGCAGTATAGTGAATATAGTTCCTTGCGCTGTACGGCAGGACCTTGTTGTTTATCTACTTTATATATAGTAGTGTGTATCTGGTAATCCTAAACTCTTAATTTATCCCTCCCCCCTTCCCCTTTGGTAACCATAGGTTTGTTTTCTACGTTTGTGAGTCTGTTTCTGTTTTGTAAATAAGTTCATTTGTATCTTTTGTTTTTTAGATTCCACATATAAGTGATATCATACGATATTTGTCTTTCTCTGTCTGACTGCCTTCACTTGGCATGATAATCTCTGGGTCCATCCATGTTGCTGCAAATGGCATTATTTCATTCTTTTTTATGGCTGAGTAATATTCCATTGAATATATGTACCACATCTTTAGCCATTCTTCCATCGATGGACATTTAGGTTTCCATGTCTTGGCTATTGTAAGTAGTGCTGCTATAAACATTGGGGTGCATGTATCTTTTCAAATTAGAGTTTTCTCCAGATATATGCCTGGGAGTAGAATTGCTGGATCATATGTTTGTTCTATTTTTAGTTTTTTAAGGACCCTCCGTACTGTTCTCCATAGTGGCTGCACCAATTTACATTCCCACCAACAGTGTAGGAGCAGAATCCCACACTCTCTTCACTTGGTGCCTCTGCCTCTCCCTGAGGGGTGGAATGCAGCTGATGAGAGGGCTTTGAGGACCGTGGCTCTCCCTGCCCCACTCAACACCCACTGATGAACTGAGGAGCTGCGCTCAGCAAGGAGCCCCCAGAATGTCTGCCCTGCCCTGAGACCACCACCATCACCAAGGGCATTGTCATCTCCACCACCGTCACTCACATCTTGACCTTCCCCAGTGAGACAAGAAGAGTAAGCACAGGACCTGGCACATAGTAGGTGCTCAGTGGACATCACTTCCCTCTTCCTCACGTCTCAGGCTCTAATCTAGGTATCTTGCTAATAATGTTAACCAAAGCAGAAATAATTACCATTATCAACTGTTCCCTGCAGGCAGGTACATGAAATAAAGGCTTCCAGGCACTGATTCACTGAACGCCCACGATTTTCCAAAGTGGAACCTATAAGGCCCATGAGGAGTCGGAGGAGAGACCAAGGGCACCACGTTTGTGTCAAGGGCAGAGCTGAAAGAAGAACCTGTTCTAGGCAGCTGGGATGCAGGGCTCCCTCCATCCTCCAACTGCAAGAAATAAGACCCAAACGGTCCCAAGACACATGCACACACACACACACACACACCACACAACATACACTCACACACCCCACACAGACACACACCAAACCCACTTACGTACACATACACCCCTCACATACATACATGCTTGCACAAACTCATGTACACAGACACGCCAAACACACATTCACACGGTCATACACACATCCACATATGCTTATTCACACACACTCCACCACAGACACACACATATCCACAGACACACACACGCACACCACACCACCACACTGGGGTGGTTGATTTCATGTGCCAACATGGCTGGGCCATGGTGCCCAGGTATTTGGTCAAACCTTCTTCAGATTGTTTCAGCAAGAGCAGTTTTTGGATGAGAGTAACAGTTAAATCAGCGACTCTGAGTAAAGCAGGTTGCCCTCCAGAGCAATTAGTTGAAGGTCTGAATAGATTGAAGACTGACCTCCCCTGACAAGAAGGAATTCTGTCAGCAGACGGCCTTTGGACTTGAACTGCAACCCTGCCCTGGGTCTCCAGCCTGCCAGCCTACCCTGCCAAACCTCCAAGCTGTGTGAGCCAGTTCCTTAAAATCGACCGCTCTCTCTACCTCTCTCTCTCTCTCCATACACACACACACACACACACACACACACACACATCCTGTTAGTTCTGTTTCTCTGGAGAACGCTGACTAATACACAGCACACACACACACATAGACACGCTGCAAACAGCTACACACACACACATATAAACACATTGCACAAACATACACCACACGCACACCCCACGAACACCCATCCACATACATCATGCAGGCACCCCACACACCACACACACACACACACACACACACACACACACCACGGCCGTAGGCAGCCAGACATACATTCACACTAAACCTATGCATACGCCCACAGATCACAGCCCCACAGACACACGCGCTCGCCCACCATGCCACCACCCCAGAGCCATGCACACACACCATCCTGTAAGTTATCATGGACTTGGTCCCAGGGGAATAGTCTACGAGCCAGTACAGACAGTCCTCAGGCCTGGGGACCCTGTTTGTGGGTTACTGTCATCCAGACCCCACTTCCAAGGAGGGGCCTCTTTGTTTTTCTTTCTGGACCCCTAGATGAAGCGTGCTGTCCTTGAACATATCAAAAGGAAACTGATCTATGTATACACACGGAGTTGCCATTGCGCTTGTTTTTTTGTTGTTGTTGGTTTTTTGCAGTACGCGGGCCTCTCACTTTTGTGGCGTCTCCCGTTGCGGAGCGCAGGCTCCGGACGCGCAGGCTCAGCGGCCATGGCTCACGGGCCCAGCCGCTCCGCGGCATGTGGGATCTTCCCGGACCGGGGCACGAACCTCTGTCCCCTGCATCGGCAGGCGGACTCTCAACCACTGCGCCACCAGGGAAGCCCGTGCCTGTTGTTTTTGAAGTCAGCTTGGTCACTTGGGCCCCAGATGGCTCCCGACATGCTTCCAGCTGAACAAGTGGGGGGCTCACACTTTTGTGGCTTGTCCTATCCGGTGACACCCCAGAGCTTGGGCTCCCCTTCTCAGGACATGGAGACAACGAGCAGGATGGGGGGTTCTTCTGGAAGATCCCAGCCCCTCCCACACCCCCAGCCAAGGCAGGAAGTCAGCGACGGTGGCTGAGCCACCATGGGTGTCCCTCAGAGAGGACCCCAGCTCCCTCATTGGTCTCAGATCCACACCCCTTGGATCGCAAATACAATCCAAGCGAAATAGAAGCTATTCCAGAAACATCTGCCGTAAATGTTCACTTCAGCTTCTTAACACATGGAAATGATGACATCCTCTCCTCAAACACACACAAAAAATTTTAATTGACAGCAGAACTCTTGGTAGAAGCTTCCATGATCTCGATGGGAGTCTGGCTTTCCAAGGGAAAAACTAAATCTATGAAATTTCAATCAGTGGCCATCCCAGCTGGCTCCAGCCCACATGAGCTGGGAGGCCACGCTCCCCTGAAACATTTGGAAGACATCATATGACCTAACAGAGTCCCAGCTGAAGGGCAGCAGATACAGCTGCTGCGTGTGACGCAGACCAGGGTGGGCCAGGCCAGGGCAGTGGGGGATTCTTGACAGGACCAGACTGGTTGACCCTTCCCACCCTCCACCCAGACATTTACATGGAAGAAATAAAAGGAGATCAGATGGCAGAAGACCCACTCCGGGCAGACTGTTAGCCCCTCAACAATACACTATGGGGCCTATGATATGAGCCCATTTTGCAGCTGAGGAAACTGAGGCTCAGTAAAATGATCAAGTGCTTTCTGTTAATAAAGAGGAAAGAGGCAGCTCCTCCCCACCCTCTCCTCTTGAGGCAGCTCCTTGAAAACATAACAGGTCTGATAAGAGGCCGGAAGCTTTTGGTTTTACGGGCAAGGTCATGGGCCTCCTGACCCTTGGAACTGAAAGCACGCACATCTGAGATTAGTTTAGAGCTCCTCACGGTGCATCCTCTTGTCTCTCTAGAAGATACGAGAAGGTTTGCTTGTTCTCTCTTTCTCACACTGTATAAATTTGATGAAATTATGTCCAGACTTTGTAGTCACTTTCATGCTACACCGCATGCATGGAAACCCACTCATGCTTGTGATTAAATTGCATTCCCTCTCCGATATTGGTACAGAAGAGGCTTTTGTTGGCAGGACTCTCTTTTTTCCCCAACAGTAATTTGCCTGAAGCCACACAGAGGCAATGGGAGCTGTAACCTCCAAGTCGGCTCCTGTACCACCCTTACCTCCTTGGCACTCTGCCCTTGAGCTGGAGGGTCTTGGGAAACTTGGGGATAACATCTGGAATTGGAGGAAACAGCCCTTCTTTGTAGAGAGTTAACCTGCATGAGATGCTTTTGTGTGTTACCTTGGCCCAAAAGGCCACAGAATGACCCAACAGCCCATAAACTCAACTGACGCCAACGACCTGAAGGCAGTGATGATACCATCGCCTGTAGAGCCCCACGCTGTGTCCCCAGCACGGCTACAGGGGCCAGTTCCTTTATTTATTTTTTTGGATTTTAAAATATTGAAATATAGTTGAATTATCATGTCAAGTGTACATCAAAGTGATTCAGTTATACATATATATATCTATCCTTTTTTCAGATTCTTTTCCATTATAGGTTATTACAAGACCTTGAATATTGTTCCCTGTGCTATACAGCAGGTCCTTGTTGGTTATCTATTTTATATATGGTAGTGTGTATCCCACATTCCTAACTTATCCCTCCTTACCCCTTGCCCCTTTGGTAACCATAAGTTTGTTTCCAACGTCTGTTTCTGTTTTGTAAATAAGTTCATTCGTATCGTATTTTAGAGTCCACATATAAGTGATAGCATATGATATTTGTCTTTGTCTGACTTACTTCATTTAGTAGGATAATCTCTCGGTCCATCCATGCTGCTGCAGATGGCATTATTTCATGTGTGTGTGTGTGTGTGTATATATATATATATATATACACACACACACACAGACACACACACATATACCACATCTTCTTTATCCATTCCTCTGCCAATGGGCACTTAGATTGTTCCCAGGTCTTGGCTATTGTAAATAGTGCTGCAATGCACATTGGGGTACGTGTATCTTTTCTAATTAGAGTTTTCCTCTTTTCCCAATATATGCCCAGGAGTGGGATTGCTGGATCATATGGTAACTCTATTTCTAGTTTTTTAAGGAACCTCTGTACCCTTTTCCACAGTGGCTGCACTAATTTACGCTCCCACCAACAGCGTAGGAGCGTTTGGCCAGTTTCTTCAATGCTTGCCCACCACAGCCTGCTATGGCTGCTATGAGACTGGCTCCTCTCACCAGGTGTGTGATGCTTGAGATCCATCCCTCGTCCTGTGTGTCTCAATAGCTGGTTCCTTTCCATGGCTGAGCACGTTCCCCCAGCTTTACTCTCAGGCAGCCCTTGCCATCGGTTGGCTTGCAAGGGCCCGCGTCCATACTTGCCATCTCTTCAGATACTGCTGTTTTCTCCTCTTCACTGAAAGGTTGTACCGAGTCAGGCTTTACCCATCACAGTCCAGCAACATGAACTCTAATTATCACGCAGTTCATCAGGCTTCTTTTTCTGACTCAGCTTCTTCCCTCCGGCTTCGTCGTATACAGATGGGTCCCATGGAGGAAAGCTAATTGCATATGGTGCCACTATTTTAGGTTGGTCAAACGAACAAGCAGCAGGCATCTTAACCTTTTCCACCACTTTATTTTTAAAAAGCTGAACATCTTTTATACATACACTACTGGAGCCTCTGCGTTTAGGGAGCTGGCTGTATCTTGCTGAAAACTCCCGGCTTACGTTAATATTTGCCAAATGTGATTATGGTCCCACCTCCATTTTGCTTTGCTCTATACACATTCAGTTCACCAGAGATGGAATAAATGAGGGATGAACGTCAAACCCCAAGCATAGACAGTCACCCACTGGTCGTCATCAGGGGTGTGCAAGGTCAACGTAAATGCAGGCTCTTGATCAAGCCCATGCTGTGTAAACACTACTTTAAACCGCATTGATTCAGGGCCCTAGGGTGGCTGCACACAGGTGCCAGATGACTTCTGCTCCACCACTGAGGTAAATTCTACAAGAAGGGCCTCTTCCGGGTGGAAAGTCCTATAAGGAGAATGCATGTTTGCAGCATCAGCAGGAGGTGTAGCTTCAGTTGTGGGCAAAGCACTTTTGGGACAACAAGGCAGCTTATTCTATAGTGAAGGACTGGGTTTCACGTCCGCTGTTAATGCCTTCTCTTCATGCATGTGGAGTTCACAGACATGCTCCAGACGAGATTCCCAGCACACGCCAAACAAAGAAATGCCACAGTCTGCATCGTCAGACTCTTCCATCCCCAGCATTCGCTTCATCAGATGGCCTGGCGGTGCAACTGGTCCAGGTGCTGTCAATGCAAGGCTCTGGGCTCCTGAGTCCTCTTAGCACCTTGATCCACAGCACTGAGACTAGAACCGACCTTCTGGCACCAAGAGGCTCAAAATTGTCTTTTACAGAGATGCTTTTGAATAAGAAAAAATTTGTGTATAACATAATTTTATATATAAAAATTATATAATATTTATATAATTTATTGTATACACACACACACATCTACACAGTTCCTGTTTTTAGTGCTTTCATTCCATTGTGTAAATTCTAATATCCCTCCTGTATCCATTTCTTTTTGCCCCAAGGACTTCCTTTCATGTATTTGGTAGTGCAGCTCTGCTGATCCTAAATTCTTTCAGCCTTCTCATGTCTAAATAAGTCTTTATTTTGCCTTTATTTCTGAAAGATACTTTTTGCTGGGTATAGAATAGAAAGTTTTTGACAGTTTTTTTCTTTTGACACCTTGAGATGTCTCCCTCGAGATCTTCTCACTTGCTTGGTTTCTGATGAGATATCTGCTTTCATCTTTGCCTGTCTTCCTCTGTACTTACTTTATGATTTTCTCTGGCTGCTTCCAAGATTCTCTCATTTTTTAATTCAGTTTTAAGCAATCAGGTCAGGATGTGACTTGGTGTTGTTTTCTTTGTGTTTCTTGTGCTTGGGTTTCAGTAACCTTCTTGGATCTCTGAGTTTATTGCTTTTCAGCAACTTGGTAAAATTTTCCACCATTGTTTTTTCAAATATATTTTTTTCTTCTCTTTCTCCCCTGCTTCAGGACCTTTTTTTTGTGTGTGTGTGGTACGTGGGCCTCTCACTGTTGTGGCCTCTCCCATTGCGGAGCACAGGCTCCGGACACGCAGGCTCAGCAGCCATGGCTCACGGGCCCAGCCACTCTGCGGCATGTGGGATCTTTCCGAACCGGGGCACGAACCCGTGTCCCCTGCGTCGGCAGGCGGACTCTCAACCACTGCGCCACCAGGGAAGCCCAGGACTATTTTTTTTTATACACATTGAGCCACTGGAAGTTATCTCATAGCTCCCTGAAGCTCTGTTTGTTTTTTCAATCTCTTTTTTGCTATATGTCTCATTATGGGTCTTCAAGTTAACTAATCTTTTCTTCTACAGCGTCTAATCTTTTAATTTCATCCAATGTATTTTTCATCTCAGACATAGTTTTGTTATCCCTTGACATTTGACCTGTGTCTCTTTTTTATCTTTTTTATCTTTCATGCCTCAACTTAACATGCTTAGTCTTTCCTTTACTTTCCAGAACATAGAGAATAGAGTTATGATAACTCATTTAATATCCTGCTTTCTGATTCTGTCATCTCTGATGGACTTTCCTCCTCATTATAGGTCATATTTTTCTGCTTCTTTGCATGCTTGGGTAATTTTAAATTTTTTTATTTTATTTTTTATTGAAGTATAGTTGCTATACAATATTATATGTTACAAGTGTACACTATAGTGATTCACAATCTTTAAAAGTTATACTCCATTTATAATTATTATAAAATATTGGATAATATATATATTTGTATATATATTATATATATACATATATATATATATATATATATATACATGCCACATCTTCTTTATCCATTCATCTGTTGATGGACAACTTAGGTTGCTCCATGCTCCATATCTTGGCTATTGTAAATAATTCTGCTATATCTGCATAGTTTTTCTTATTGGGTCCTAGACATTGTAATTTTTACCTTATTGGATGCTGAATATGTTTCTATCCCCATAAATATTGTTGAGATTTGTTCTCAGACATAATTACTTGGAAACTGATACCCTCCAGGCTTGGTTTTAAGCTCTGTTATGTAGGACCAGAGTGTCATTTAGATTTATTTTAGGGCTAATTTTACCCCACTCCTGTGCCAATATCCTTCTGAGTTCCCTACCCAATGCCCATGACTGTGAGGCTTTCCAGTTGGGTGTGTGGGGACAGGCACTGTTGCCAGCCCTGCAAGACCGCAGATGCTGTTATCTATGATTCTTTTCTGTGGTTCTTTTCCCCGCCTGGGGTAGTTGGCTCACACACATTGCTGATTGTTCTTCCACTGAATACTCAAAGGGGACCCTCTGCAGATCTCCAAACGTCCCCTCTGTTCATCCCTCTCTTGTTCATTACTCTGCCTGTGGACTCCAGCTGCTTCTGCCCCCTCAAAGCCCCAGTTCCCTCTCCTCAACTCAAGAAGACCCCAGGCTCTGTCTGGGCTCCCCCTCCCGGTGCCAGGGCCTGGAAACGCTCTCCAGCCAGTAAACTGGAGCAGTCACAGGGCTCACATTGTTTGTTTCCCATCTCTCAGGGATTACAGCCTTGAACTGTTTGACGTCCAATGTCTGAAGTCTGTTGATTGCATATATTTTGTCCAGACCTTTAATTGTTTCAGGCAGGATGGTAAATCTAGTTCCTGTTTTTCCATCTTGGCCAGGGGTAAAAGTTCATCAAGTATTTGCTGAATGTCAAATATTTACCAGGTGCCAAAGATTATTGAATGTCAGGCAGTCTTCTGTACTTTGGGGATGTGTCTGAGGACAAAATTCAACATCTCTACCCTTGGGGAGAGCAGTGGTGGTCAAAAAATAAACAATAAAATGTAAGAAATCAATAAATTAGATGTACTATGGCATTGGTTTGCTCAGGCTGCCCTAACAAATACCCCAGACTGGGGGCTTGACCAACAGAAATTTATTTTCTCATAATTCTGGAGGCTACAAGTCTGGATTCAAGGTGTGGGCAGGACTGGTTTCTCCTGAGGCCTCTCTCCTTGGCTCCCAGACAGCTAGTTTCTCCCTGTGTCCTCCAGTGGCCTTTCTTCCCTGCGTGTGTGTTCTAATCTCTTCTTATCGGACGCCAGTGTACGGATTAGGGCCCACCCATAGGACCTCATTTAACCTAAATCACCTCTTTAAATACTCTATTACCAAATACAGTCACATTTTAAGGTACTGGAGTTTAGGACTCCAACATAAGGATTTGGTTGGGGGGCGGGGTACACACAATTCAGCCCATAAGGCTGTTGGAAGGTAGAAAGTGCTGCAGAAAAAAAAAGAAAAAAGCAGAAGGTTTAGGGGGATCAGGGAACAGAAGTGGTGCATTTTTTTAATAGAGCAGTTGGGTAGGTCTTACTGAGAAGGTGACATTTCTGCTCCAATGCAAACCTTAATGAATTCAGAAGCATTTTAGAGCCACCAGGAAACCAGAACAGCTTCCCTGGATTCCTGAAAGCCGCCCCCCTCTGTCAGAAGGGTCTGCTGACCCCCCCCGCCCCCAAGGCTGGGAGGAGCACGGAAAGGAGAAAAGGACCATGGACGGGTCTTCCCAGACAGCACGCGGGCCCCGAGCCCTGTCCAAGCCGTAATTAATTGGTATACATGTTCTCAGAGTTTACAAATGTTTATTCTACAAAATCTAGGACTCAGATCCAATGAGAAAAGGCATTTTTCATGGTGAGAGTCTGGGTCTGATCAGGCCTCTTGTGACGGAGGGCAGCTGAACTGAACAAACGTCACGCTGGTCAGGACAAAGCATCTGGGAGACCATCATCTGTGCTCGAAATGAGCAGAGTCTCCGGAGCTGAGTTCACGCGAGGTCCCCACCACCCGGGAGGAGATGCTCGTCTGTGCACAGGCCACACGTCTAGGGACGTCTAGGGACGTGAGTTGGGCCGTGTCCGCCCCCATCCTCACCAGCGCCCACCTCCCCCACTGCGTCGGCTCTCGCCCTCGGAACCTTCGTCGGCAGCCTGTGCTCCCTCCTGGGGGGAGGCCTGCAGTCTGGGCGTGACGTAGGATGAGGCCTTTTGAGGGGTCGGCTCTTCGGAAAGGTGATGATCACTGCCCCACCCCAGGAGCCAGCTGAGGGCACTGCACAAAGACAGACACGCCAAGGCCCCAACGTCACCATGTGTCTCCTGGTCTCCTCCCTGTTCCCCGCTGTGGACTGGAAAAAAAAAAAAACGCAACCTAAAAGTTGAGAATTGTGTTTAATTTGGCAGACAAAACTGAGGACTTAAGCCTGAGATGCGGCCTCTCAGATCACACTGAGGGACTGATCCAAAGAAGTTAGAGAGGAGCCAGGCCATTTAGAGGGTTTTGGAACAAAGAGCAGGTAGTCAGAGCATCAAAAGATTACTGTTGAATAAAGAAAACCAGACATCTCAAGTTAAGAGATTTAGCACGTTTCTATGCATGGGAAGATGCAAAGTCTGGGCTCATTGAAATTATTCCTTTGACATGCACCTTAGCTGTCTGGGGCCAGTGTTCCGTGCTTTCCCATCCTGAGTCCCCTCAGGGTGCACCTCTTGGGCGGCTGCAGTGGCTGAGAGCTTGGCAGTGGTCTGTCTCCATCCTGAGTTCCTCAGGGCTCACCACTGAGGGCAGCTGTAGTGGCTGGATGGCTGCAACATGTTTTTTGCAGGCCACGTTTTTCATTCATATCACCCTCCCATCACCTCGGAAACTCACCCACAGAGGTTGGGAGAACCCAAGGGCTCAGGTCGCCAGAGGTCAGGGTGTCCCCCGAAGCCCCTTGGGATACCCTGATGCAGGAGCCCCAGAGGAGGGGCTGGTTGGAAGGGAGTAAGAGGTCTGCTCTGTATTTGACTGTTTTGACCCCGGCCCGTGATTTCTTTCCAAATCGGTTGCATTGGAACAATTTCCTAAAACTTTTATAACACACCCCTAAAACTTAAAGAAAAACTTTGCCCTCCCCTTTCCCCCCAAACCCACAAACCCTGAAGAGGCACAGAAGACAAACAAACAAAGCAATCAAACTTCATCTTTGAAACTCAGGCAGTACATGGACCTTAAACAGCGGGTCCGCCTCCCAGGAGAGGACACTGCTTCCCACGCCCAGCACAGCCAGACCAGAGGCTCGTGAGCTGATCAAGGGTCCCTGGCCCACCCCGACCCCGCCATGGGAAGAGCTGCCCTTATCCTCTGCTCCCCTGTCCCTGACTGAGGATCCTGGCAGCTTCTGGAATATGCAGAGACCAAAGCTCTGCCAAGTTAACCCTCTTCAATGAGCTTAGGCTTAACTTTTCTAAACGGCTCCACTAATCAATATCAGACGCAAATCGTATATTCGATGCTTGTAGGCAAAACATATAATCTGCTTAAGGAAACAAACCAGGACAGTTTAGGAACTCCACCTTGCATTTTCCAGCCAGCCTTTCTTGGTCGTAAATGTGATTCTTTAAGACTCGGGGTTCGGGGTTCAGTTGGAGCCTGGGGCAAGGAAGAATGTGGGGCTTAAAAACAGCAGGCTGTGTGCACATCCCACTTACAGTCCTCCTCTATGTGGCAGGCTTCTCCGAGTCGCCCGTCCACCACATACACACACACACACACACACGCACACACACACACACACACACACACGCACACGCACACCTCAGTTTCCTTATTTGTGGAATTGTCCATGGGGCGATTGTGTAAGGTTAAAATGCAGTTTGTAAAAAGGTTTCATTGATTCGTGATGGGAATATGATTTATTAACATGTGAATGTCCCCAGAGCCTAATGGAATAAAGAGAATTTTGACCTTGCTGGGTCTGCTGGCTCTGTGTCACCCCCGCTCTAACCCCCCCAGGGAGAGCTCTCTATTTGCCAGCTGGGTTTCAGGCTTTTTTATGATGTAGCTTCGGGAGAGAGGGTACAAAGAGAGAGATCTCAAGAGGGAGAGAGAGGGGCGCGATTCTTACCGGCTCGGTGAGCTCCAGGGCCCTCCCTTTGTTGAGGAGAAATATGGAGAATGGGCAATGCAGAAAGGAAACAAAAAAGAAGCCAGGCTGAATGTAGCACGTCGTAGAAAGCCGGGAGAGGGGGGCCATGAGAGAGAGAAAGCCATCTTGTGAGATAGGCAAGGAGTGGGGGTTTTGCAAATGCTGGGACGAGGGAAGGACCACAGAGCCTCCAGTGAGCGGGAGGAACTGGGGAGGGGAGAGACGAGAGGGTTTACACCAGCCTCGCTGAGGCTCTGCAGTGTGTCTCCTGAGGTGTGGTTTCCAAAGACACCAGCCAGGACTGGGATCCCCTTTCAATTCTTTTGTCGCTGGACTGCTGCTTCTGTGTGTGACTCAGTGCTGTGCCCGGGACACCTGGGGTCCTAGGTCTTTCCCGGATACACAGCCATCCATCCACCCATTCGCTCATGACCTCATCAAATACTGAGTCCCTGTTCTAGCTCCAGCTCTGTGGCTGGCCACGCACGAGGGTGGTGGTAACAGAGACATGCAATACACGTGCCTGGTGAGGGGAGGTGCCAGACCATGCCAGGGAATGTTTCCACTCAGAAGGTGCTGGGTGTCATGCCAGGGACAAGCACAGGGGGCTGTGGGTGCAGAGAGGGGCAAAAGCCCCTGTCTTAGAAAAGCTGCGCTGGAGAGGTGGGTCCAGGGGGACAAGGATTTGCTGCCGGTAGGTCAAGGGGTGAGGGCTGGGAGAGGCACGTGCAGGCACACTTGGCTGAGGGCGCCGCATGTGCAAAGGCCCGGGGGCCAGCATGCGTGTGGCAAGTTTGTAAAGACTCAAGCATGGCGGAAGCTCTGACCAAAGTGCTGTGTAGTGAGAGGCGAGAGTTTGGAGTTTTACCTGAAGGCGAAAGGCTTCAGCAGAAGGATTTAAACCCGGGGATGACAGGTTTTCATTTAGAAAGTTTGCTTTCTCAGCTGCAGGAAGAAAAACACCTGAGGGGTGAAGACTCCACCTACTGCACAAAGCTGAAATTTCTTACCTGCAGCCGCTGCCTCCAGGGGGTCAGGCACAGGGGGGTGTGTGTGTGTGTGTGTGTGTGTGTGTGTGTGTGAATGCATGTGAGCGAGTGCATCCGTATTCCAGCTCTGGGACCTCCAGCCGGGCTAGGAACACTGGACCACGTCCCTCCCTCATCCTCAGACCCAGTCCCCGATGTTCCCGGAGCGGGGGAGAAGCTGTGTGGGGCACAGCTGGTGGCCTGGGGCTGAGCAAGGACAGACGCTGCAGAAACAGCTGGAGGGGAATCAATTTGTTCTCTGCTACAGCCAGACATAAACCAATCAGAGTAGATCCAACAGGGGCCCAGTGCTGGGAGAAACCGACAGGAGAAGGGCAAACCTGGGCAGTTCATCCTTGCTGGAACCTTCCAGTTGCCTGCAGGATAAAGCCTGGGCTCCAGGAAGGTGGCCGAGACTGCCTCCGTCCTCTCCCACCTCTCCTCACTCCACCTGGACACGCGGGCCGCAGAAAGTGTGGGGTCTGGCCGGGGGCCTCTTGCTGGTCCTCTCCTGGGAATGCTGCCCCTGCCTCTGCCAGCCCCTCCTCCTGGCCCACCTGCCCCCAGGTGCTCTCCTCCAGCCCCGCCTGCTGGGTCTCCTCTGGCCTCTGTTCAGTGAGGGCTCCGGTGAGAGATGAGGGATCAGAGGCTGGACCGCAGGGCTCCCTTGGCGCTGCCTGACTGCAATCACGGTGACCATCTCCGGACCCCTCAGCCCCCCAGCCCTGGCCCGGCCACTGGTGGGCACCCAGGAAGTCTGGCTGCTTCTCGGTGGCCCTGCTGCCGCTCTGATCACAGTGCTTCCCCATTGGGCCCTCCCACCCACTCCTCCCCCAAACCAGCCAGCTGTGTCCCGGGACTCCTCCCACCCTGCTGGCTCTTGGCACCCGTGCCAGCTGTGAGCCGTCCCTGTGCGGCCCCTGTGGGCTGTGAGGCCCTGTTTCCCAGGAAGCAGCATCTCAGGGTCTGCAGCCTGAGATGGGTCCAGGACAGGCCTGGGGGTTCTGGTTCCTCGAACGGGCCTTCCAGGGAGAGGGGGTATGAACTTAGGGGTGGCAGCTAGGAAGGGCTCCTGTGCTTCCTCTGGTGCCCGTCCAGTAGGCCGAGGAGGGCGGTCCTGTGTCCCCATGTATGTGGCTGCCACCTCTTCCCTGTCCCCACGTCCCTTCACACCCACTGCTGGTTTCTTGGCCGCTGAGTGGGTGTTCCCTCTGGTGGTTGGCATGCTTGCTTCTTGAGTGCCTCCTGCCTGCCAGTGTGGGGCAGGGGACCAGGACTCACGTCCCCAATTTAGAGGACAGGAAGTCACGTGGGTCTTGGGAGAACTCTGTGAGCAGTCCTTGAGGGCTGCCTGGAGGAGGGGATGCTTGGGCTGGCACTGAAGGACAAAGTGCCCCCGGTGCAAAGGGAGGAGGGGTCCCATCCTCATGGCTTCACATCTTCTACGTGCCCTGTGCTGTCCTCCCCACCTGGCACCCCCCTCCCCATGGAGTCCCAGGGCTCTGGCCCTACCCACCCACTGTCCCAGCCACTCAGGACGGCCATGGGACCAACTTTCCAGGGCCTCCTTTGGTCCTTGCAGAGACAGAGAGCCCAGGGAGCTTCTTTCACTCTGTTTTTTTGGTTGTTGTTTTGTTTGTCTTGTTTTAATCTCTCTCTCTCTAAGGGAAAAATCCACGGAGAACTTCCAGTAAATAAAATCACCCACCTCGTTCCAAGTGAATTGGCGAGTCAGCTGCTGCTGATTTGATGTCAGGACTGAGTCTCTACCGTGGGGACTCACAGGCCTCCAAGAATACATGTGTGAACCCCCAGGTTCAAGGACTAGAGCCTGAGGACCCCTCAGCCAGGCCCACAAGGCCCCCGCCTCCCCCTCAGCTTCTCTCCCACCCCCCACTCGTTCTGCGGCAGTGCCTCCCACCCCGAGCCCATGATCACCCTCGGCGCTCCCCCCCCGCCGCCCCCGCTGCCTTTGGGCACAGTACCTTCCCCGTCTCCGGCTGGAAGTTGCTTTCTCCCTTACTTGCTGGCCTCTTCTCATCCCCACGAGTCATCCCCGGCTGCTTCCCAGCCCCGCCCCCGGCCCCTACCCAGAGGGCGTGGACAAGAGCATCCCCCCACCCACCCCCGGCTCCCCAGGCAGATTCCTGCCTCTCCAGCGCATCCCTAGGGGTCCCTGCACTCTTCCGTGTAACCTATTCATGTTTGCCCCACACCCCTTTCTGAGGCTGAGCTGACCAGTGGAGCTCTGTCACCCCCAGATCCACCCACAGAACTGCCACCCATGACAGGTGACATGCTCTGCCCCAGGACAGGGCTGCCTGGCTCAGAGCCACCTTCCCTCCCATCGAAGCCACTGCTGGGCCTGGGCCACGGAGGTACCTACCCATGAGCAGTAGTGGCAAGAACCTCCTCGCCTGCCATCTTCAGCTAGTCAAAGAGCCCTGGAACCACAGCCTGAGCGGTGTACCCCAGAATCACCACTAAGTCTAGGGGGACACAGGAGGGAAGAATCATAGAACTGGCGGGAGGGGGGTTTGGTGGTGGTTACAGAGCCCTGGATATCCTGCCACCTATGGCGCTATGATCTTCTGAGAGCCTCATCTGTAAAGTGGGCTGCTAGAGCCAATGGAATGGGGCTGTGGACATAATCTCCTCCCCAGGTCCTGCACACAGTAGGTGCTCAGTGAAGGCACAACGACCTGCCACATGCTGCAGGTGGCATTGCACCCAGCTCCATGCTCAAGCGCGACTGTCTGAAGCTCACTGTCCCCTTGCAGGCTCTGTGGTTTGGAGACGTGCCCTCAGCTTTCACCAGGAGTGGTTACAAGGAGCACTTTTATGAGACCTGTCATGGCATTTGCTGTCCAGATGTTCTTGGGGACATTATCCATTTTTCATTTCTGGGCCACCTAGATGGAGCCTCATGGGAAAAGCATCTTTCAGAGCCAAGGCTGGAAAAGTCTGTGTGCTTTCCAGAGCACTGAATGGCCACCACGTGTGACGGAGCATTTTCCTAACACAGGCATATACGGAGGCACTGCTCTGGCCAGCCCTTGGGACAGTCACCTCCAGGTTGATGGACTGGTCTTGTCCACCTTCCCCAGGGGTCTCACACAATGGGGAGAAAGGAGGGAAGGCTTTTCCTAAGGGATAGTGAAGACAATCGAACTGATCCTATTTCCCTTTTCACTTTGGCTGCCAGGAACCTCAGAGCCAAATTGAAGACTCCAACCAAAGCCTCTGTGCCAGACCTACTGGCCTGCATATTTATGTTCCACTTTTCTCATTGTAGTTCAATTCCTACTGTCATTTATATTTCCTCTAACCTGGAAACTTCTGTGTGTTTGCATTTCACTCATTTTTGCTATATCTTGCTTGGAGGTTGATGTCATCCTTCAAGTAAGGCAGGGTTTTGTTTTTGTTTTTTAAACATCTTTATTGGAGTATAATTGCTTTACAATGCTGTGTCAGTTTCTGCTTTATAACAAAGTGAATCAGCTATACATATACATATATCCCCATATCTCCTCCCTCTTGTGTCTCCCTCCCACCCTCCCTATCCCACTTCTCTAGGTGGTCACAAAACACCGAGCTGATCTCCCTGTGCTATGCGGCTGCTTCCCACTAGCTATCTGTATTATATTTGGTTGTGTATATATGTCCATGCCACTCTCTCACTTCGTCCCAGCTTACCCTTCCCCCTCCCTGTGTCCTCCAGTCCATTCTCTACGTCTGCATCTTTATTCCTGTCCTGCCCCTAGGTTCTTCGTAACCTTTTTTTTTTAAGATTCCATATATATGTGTTAACATACGGTATTTGTTTTTCTCTTTCTGACTTACTTCACTCTGTATGACAGACTAAGGCAGGGTTTGAAGAATGTACAGACCCAACCACTGCCCCCAAATCCCACATGGCCCCCCAGTCCCAGGAGCAGACCCTCCACTTCCCCCTCCTTCTCTTCTCTTAAGGTCACATCCATTCAGAACCTGCAATTGACGCTGTCTTTGGAGGGAGGACGCATGAACCCACACTCCAGAAGAAATTTTTGACTCACGGAACTTGGAGCCTAACGGGATGCCTGGCCCCAGGCCTTCATTCTGGGTGACAAAGAAGCCAAGAGAGGGTGGATGGCAGGTCTTAGGTCACACAGCATGATGGTGGCTCTTCCGGCATTCACCCACACAGGGTGTGCACCAGCTCGCCCACCACCAGCTTCCAACAAGGCAACGGTCTCCTGAATGGAAATCCTACATAAACATGAAGCTCATTTATTATGATGACTGAGTGTCAGTCGCCTTGGCTAGAGGCTTTGGGACCAGAATGA
Source organism: Delphinus delphis (assembly GCF_949987515.2). Classification (NCBI taxonomy): domain Eukaryota; kingdom Metazoa; phylum Chordata; class Mammalia; order Artiodactyla; family Delphinidae; genus Delphinus; species Delphinus delphis. Next base: position 4,445,780 of record NC_082684.1, on the reverse strand, counting down.
AAACTGTAGACAGGGGGATGTTTCTGCCTGTCAAACCTTTCAGCAACCACCCTGAAAGCAGCCACCAGTCCTCACCGTGGGGCCGGTAAACATCGTTGCCAGGGCCACCATGGAGCGGAAATGGCCAAGTCCACAGAAGCAAGGCTTGGTTTGTGAGAAGGAAAGGAAAAGAAACTTTCAGAACAATACCTGTTTGAGCTCTTCAGCCCACATCCCTTGCTTATTTCCGGCAACCTGGAATGCTTCGTGACATTCTCCAGCGGGCAACTGCAGTGCACGTATGCATGCCTGCTCCCACACACCCGTGTGCGGGCACATGCATTCACACACTCACACACGTGCTCGCACAAAGCACACTCGTGTGCACACACACGCACGCATAAAGCACGTGCCCGTGCTCATAGGCATACGTATGCCTGTGCTCACACGTGCACCCGTGGTCACGCACGCACACACACGCCTGCACGCGCAGAGCACGAGAGCGCTGTCTAACGGGAGGCCAGTCCCTCCCCGAGCCATCACCGTGATTAATGTAGATGCGGTAATGGCTCCGGGGGCTGTTCTAATCCCGTGTTGAGCAGCGTTCTCAGCCCCAGTAGCCGGAGTGTGGGAAAAGCTGCGCCTCACTGTCAAAAAATATTGGCAGCTGGAGAGCAGAGCTCGCAAAGCCCAAGAGAACCGCGGCGCTTTTCGGAGCTGCGGCAAAACGATAGCCGCAACGCGCCCCTGTCCTCAAGGGCTCCCTGAAAACCCGCCCCCCAAGGGGATCTGAGGTCCCTGGAGCCCACACAGACCTCCCTCGCCCCTCCCCACCCAAACAGCTCCTTTCAGTGCCCTCTGGCTCCTGCCCTGAGGTGGGGGACTGCTGGCAAAGGGTGCCTGGTGGGCATTTCCTGGGGGTGGGGGGTGGCCCCTCGCCCGCCCCCTCCCTGTGTCAAGCCGCGGGGCGCCCCTCCTCTCTGAGCCCACCCAGAACTGGGACTGAATCTTGGTGAAAAAGATCGATGGCAAAGGATCAGAGCCCTGGGGAGGTTCCTGCCAGGCGGAGGCCTGGGAAAATTGAAAACATCACATCAAGAGTGTCTCGGGATGGAGGAGCTCAGAGTGGCATCTTGAAAGAAAACGTCAGTCTGGGTTACTGCATTAATAATTCAGGGCGCGGGGGATGGGGGAAGAGGAGACCGCTTAGCCTGAGAGCAGTAGGGGTCCCCCGGGACCTTGCTGCCCCCTTCCTGGGCTGCTCTATGGAAAGGGGCTCGCAGATTTGAATGCCCACCCTGTGCTACGTGCTTTACCAAACCGATCTTCACAGCAACCCCGGGGCCCGGTGGGCGGTGCTAACTGGTCCCCACGTACAGAAGAGGAGGGACTGGGCCTGAGGCCCCACGGCTCCCCATGGCCACCCCGTGGGGGGACCAGAATGGGGCCTGACCTCCTCCACTCACCCCCTGGGGCCCCGGCCCACCAGGCATACTTCTGTGAGTGGAAGCTGTAACTACACTTGTCTGAACTCAGAGCTGAACAAGGTATGGGAGCAGGTTACAGGATTGAGGTGGCAGTGAGGTCGTAGCGGGAGCAGAGAGGCCCGGAGAGGGTGGGCTCAGCCTTGCAGGGAACAATGTGGTGGAGGTCCGAGCCGTGAGAAGGCAGAGGGTGCCCAGGACCCGGAGGATGCAGTCTGGCTGGCCAAGGGGCTTCCCGGAAAGGCGGGGCTTGGCGGCGGGCCCTGACAAGGGGCTGGCCCCCATCAAGCAGTAGGGCCTGCCCCAGAACGCCCAGCTGGGCCGCCCAGAAGGGGAGAAACAAACGGAAGAGTCACAGCCCCTGTATTCCCAGGAGGGTATTTGGTGCTTCTGCAACCCACCAGGCCTGTGTGTGTGCAAAGTGTGTGTGGTGGGGTGCGCGTGTGCATTCTGTGTGTGTGTGTCTATGGGTAGGGGCTGTGATCACGGATATTAGGGAAGTTCCCAGCCCCAGGCAGAGCCCTGGCCCCAAGCCCTCTGAGGCAGGACAGACGGGGTCCTGGGCTGACCACCGAGGGGCTCCTCTCGCCTGCCCAGGCTCTCTCCCTTCTGGACAGGGCTGGCCGGCCAGCACCTCCGGGTGGATCCCTGCCAGGTGTCCTGGCTCACACTGCCCCCCAGTGGCCATCCTGGGTGCCCAAGGGCCTGGGGCCGGAGTGGACAGAGAGCCGGCAGACAAGGTCCCAGAGTGACCAAGGCTACAGTCCATATGGGGGTCTGTAGCCTTGGCCACTCTGGTAGGGGGTCCAGGCCCTACGGTCCCTCTAAAAAAATGGCAGACATTCTGGCCTGAGACCTCCGGACCCACCAAGATGGTACCCGACACCTTCCACCAACCTCGGAGAGTGAAGAACCAGCCCGCTTCAACTGCCTGTACTGCCAGAGGATGGGCCAGCCCTCCGGTCCACCAGCATCTCATGGAGGCCTCTGCTCCGTCACATCCCTGCCTCAGACCTCGGGTGCCGCATCTGGATTGGCACGGCCTGGGGGTCCTCGCAACTCAGACATCTTGTGAACTTAGGACTGCAAGATCTGCTGGTGAGGGTCTGGGAGCTTCTGGGGGTTGTAACCCTCAGACCCCCCTTGGAGAGGACCCTTGAGGCCCCTCCAGGGTTGGACTGTGCGTCCACTCCCAGAGCTGCAGTGGGAAGGGATCAGAGCCAGCCCACTCAAGGCTTTCATTTGGAGGAGAACTGAAAGGAAGAGGAGGCCCTCCCTGGGGGATGCAGAGGGCAGGGGGCTGGGCCCAGGGCCCCCAGCTCAGCACATTTTCAAGACTTGCTATTTCAGGAAAGAGAGTGCCCAGCAGAGAAGAGCACTTGTGAGTGAGAGGCAAAGCGGTTCTTCCACGGCCAAGGTGACAGAGGGGGCGGCCAGCAGGCAGGGGGGCAGGGGGCGGGGGAGGCTATTCTCCCACCACATAAGTTCCCCCAAATGGCCAGGATCATGGTCAGAACTTGGCCTTTCTTGCAGGGTTGCCAGATAAAATACAAGAGTTACATGTGAGTCTCTGAGAAACATGCAATATTTGGGACATATATGTACCGAGACGTTATTTGTTGCTCATCGGCAATTCAAGGCTGACGGGCTGTCTGTATCTTTATTTGCTGAGCTGACAACAGCAGCGCAGTCCCTCCCCCGGGCTGGCGGTGACTCCTCTCTCTCCCCGGCACAGAGCGGGCCACAGGGGCTAAGGGTCCGTCCCTCTCAGAATCCCCATCTAGGACTGGCTGAGCCATGGGCAGGTGCAGCCCACCATCCAGGGCCCCGTGGATGCCCACATCCCTGGGGTCATGCACACAAAAGACCGAGTTGAAGGGCCAGTCCCATCCGTAGCCTTATCAGCCACGCTCTCCATGCACGTCCATTGGATTGGTCTCCAGGCACCTCTACGGAGGGTTCAGTAGAAACACTCACTTTCTTCTCACCAAGGGGCCGATAAGGACCTCCAACCACGGGCAGAAGGAACGTTGTGGAATGTTCCTGGCCCCCTCCCCCCCTGCCCCGTGGCCGGTCTTGGACCTTATCTTCTGCGCCGTGTTCCCGAAGACCCCAGAGTTAACCACACAGCCGCTGGTCTGAGCTCAGGACCACAGGGTAGAGACAGGCTTCTTGTAGCCCTGCAGCCCCACAGCCGCTGGTCTGAGCTCAGGACCACAGGGCTTCTTGTAGCCCTGCAGCCCCACAGCTGCTGGTCTGAGCTCAGGACCACAGGGTAGAGACAGGCTTCTTGTAGCCCTGCAGCCCCACAGCCGCTGGTCTGAGCTCAGGACCACAGGGCTTCTTGTAGCCCTGCAGCCCCACAGCCGCTGGTCTGAGCTCAGGACCACAGGGCTTCTTGTAGCCCTGCAGGCCCACAGCCGCTGGTCCGAGCTCAGGACCACAGGGTAGAGACAGGCTTCTCGTAGCTAATTTGGAGGGCTGTGTGCTTGGCACGGGGCTCCTGGGAGGGGTCTGAGGCCCAGGGTCTAAACTGTGTAGACACCGATGCCACAGGTGTCTGGGTGCAGCCTTTGATCCCCCTCTCTTTCCCACCTGCCCTGCTGCCCCCTCCCAGGACTGCGGGGCTCCACGACCACTCCTGACACCCCTCCTCCTGCGTGCCCCAGCCGTGCCCACTGGCAGGGAGCATCCAGTCTCACGGAGCAGCGTCCAGGTGAGGGGACCCCACCCCGGGCAGGCTGCCGAGGGCCAGACCCTACACCATGAGGGCAAACCGGAGTTGGGCCACGGAGAGCAGGGCTTCTGGGCTGAGGGGAGAACAGACTGGGGATCTGAGAATTCCATCTGGTGGGAGATGGAGCCCAAAGGTTGGGGTGAGATGGGCCGGGGAAGGCCAGGGGCCGGCACGCTTTTTCTACGATGGGCCAGATGGTAAGTATTTTAGGTGCCGAGGGCCATATGGTCCCTGTCGCACCTACTCAACTCTGCCACGAACCAGAGTCACTGTGTCTGGATGGACATAGCTGTGTGCCCAAGGAAACCTCACTCCCCAAACTAGAGGGCGGGTCAATGTGGTCCGTAGGCCATGGTTTGCCAACCTGCATGGTCTAGACTCAAGAAGACAGGAGGGAGCCATGGGTCTGGGGCCAGGGAGCAGGGAGGGAAGTGAGGATGCGGCAGCTCGGTGAGCCCTGCTTCCAGCACCGCACGAGGCTGGGCATCGCAGAGCCAGTGGGGGAAAACGCGATGGCCTGTTCCCATGCCCCCTTCCTGTCCAGAATGGAGGAGGAGTGAGTGAGGGGGCACAGGGATGCCAGATGGAGTCCATCCCAGCAAAGGAGCTCCCAGGGGGTGGTCCCAGACCCCCAGAGCAAATCAAGAGAGGAAGTGAGGGGAGAAAGCTGTGGGTCTGGAAACGGGGAAGGAAGGAGATTCTTGGCCCCAAGGCCAAGTTTTCTGGGCCACAGAGGAAAGGTCGAGGACATCTTCTAGCCTGACCTGGGAACAGGCCACCCTGGGGACTAGGCTCTAGAGCTGAGGGTGGCTGCCATTCTCACTCCTCAAGACGGGTCCAGGGTCCGCAGGCGGGTGAGAGGGTCTGGAGGACGCAGCCTGCCCTCCAGCATCGACCCCTGATCTCCTGAGCGCACTGGCACCCCCTGGCGGGGTGCAACTTCTGGACCCCTGGACTCCCACCTGGTGTTTCCAGAGGAGGCACTTAGTTGTAACTTCCAGCATCCCCCCAGTTTCTGGGGCAGAGACGAGATACCTTTTTGGTAAATTTGGCCGATTTCCTGAGCTCGGAGCGCTGGCTGCCCCTGTCTGACTCAGCGCCTCCAGGGCCTCTGATAGAACCAAGGGCTGGAATGCCTGTCCAGCCCCCTGCTTCCAGGAGGTTCTCAGACCCTGGACACTGTCCTCCATCCCTCAAGCCCTGAAGTGGTGCCCGTCCTCCACAGGATGAAGGCCAAGCTCCCTGCATGGCCCTCCAGGGCTCCGGCACTGCCCTACTGACCAGGCCCCCTCATGGCGCCCTTACTCCTCACACAGACCCCGGGAGGTTCTCCAGGCCCCTCGCCCTGTTTCTAAGAGTGTCCGTGACCTGGGTCTGAGCTGAGGTCCACCATCTCTAAGGAGCACTGCAAGGCAATGGGACAGTGGAGACCAGCGGAAGTCACTCAACGCCAAGTACACGGTGGTTCCCCAAGGGGGCGGAGAAGCCAGGTCAACCACCAGCACCGGCAGAGCTCCGGGCACTGGCCGCGATAGTATTATCATCCCAAGCTGTAAAGTTTCTTCTCCCCAGCCTTCCGTGAGCTTTCAGGAGCCGGGGCTGTGTCCCCCTCGTGCCCATGTTCCTTGGGGAGGCCAGCCTCCAGTACTTCACAGATGCACAGTCAATGGTCAATGAATTTGGGGATAAACGAAGAGTATCTACTCTTTGCTATATTCTGAAATGTGATGATCAAATATAAAGTTTCAAATAATCTAAGCCAAAGTGGATGCAGCGTCTTTTCTCAACAGTGATTCTCAAGGAACGATTTTCATAATTATTCAGGAGGTTTACGTCTGCTCACCACTCAACAAGTGATGTTTGGCATTTTCACTGATGTTTTCACTGTTCCACGTGGACTCCTCGTGACTCAGACCCACGATTCCTGGCAAGGAAGCAGCTTGCAAGAAGCACTTGATGAATGAATGAATGAAGAAATCAACAAAGGTCGCTCATCACAGCTACCCTGGAGCAGTCTGCCGGTCAGTATTTCTCTTTCCTTAGACTGTGAGCTCCTGGAGGGCAGGAAAGATTTCTCATGGATCTTTTATCCCCAGGAGCTCTCAGGATGCTCAAAACATATTCGCTGAATGAAGACACACCTGTAGAAATAAGGGCATCACACTCCCATTCTGTGAACTAGACCACCGAGATCCCAGATGACACCTACAAAGCTACCACAATGGGACCCATAAGGACAACACCACTCTGGGATTCTGCCAGGAAGCCCTACTCAGTGGTTTCTGGGTCCATCTGCAGACAGGCGGCTCTCCGAGGCTGAACGGGAGGAAAGTACTGCCCTAGATCCTGGCCCCTCATGGTTATGTGTACACCGCCCTGCCCTCGGCTCAGAGAGCTCAGTCCCTTGAAACACACCCCTTTGAAATATTGAAAGAGCAGGACTTCCCTGGTGATGCAGTGGTTAAGAATCCGCCTGCCGATGAAAGGGACGCGGGTTGGAGCCCTGATCCGGGAAGATCCCACATGCCGCGGAGCAACTGAGCCCGTGCACCACAACTACTGAGCCTGCGCGCCACAACTACTGAAGCCCCCACGCCTAGAGCCGGTGCTCCGCTACAAAGCCCATGCACCACAATGAAGAGCAGCCCCTGCTCGCCGCAACTAGAGAAAGCCCATGCACAGCAACGAAGACCCAACGCAGCCATAAATAAATAAATACATTTATTAAGAAAAAAAGAAGAAAGGGCAATTTCCAAGAAAACGGGATCAGCGTGCTCGCCATCCGCCTCTCCCAGTGCCTTCTGTCTTTTGGGCTGATTTGTAAGACTCGCAAGAGAAGCCCAAGACGGAGGGAAGGATTTGGTTAAGAAGAAAAGCTCATCACACGTTGGCAGGGGCTTGGTGATCTCCCTGTTTCGCATCTGAGAAGTAGCACACGCATGTGGATCTCCTGGGCCACGTGGCGAGACCTGCATGTGCCTTAGAACGACAGTACACGGGTTCAGGCTGTGGACACACAGATACAGATGTTTTGGCTCTGAGAGCTCCAGATGTGGCCCATTGTTCTGTAATTTCTCCTTCTGCAGCTCGATCCTCCAAAAAAGAACTTAAAAAAGAAGCAAAGAACTGAACCATTAAAATCGCATCAACAAAGCTTCCCCCCCAGCCCACACTCCACTTTTTGTTTTCTTTCACGGAGGAAGTCTGCTTCCAAAACTTTGAGATTAATGACTAAATTCATGGCACGTTCCAGCTTCCTAAAATGATCGATTCAAAATTTAAAACTCATTGGATTTTTAAATGCCCTAAAGCATTTGCATTTCACCCAAATCACCGGTGTAAACAGTGGAGGACTCCACATCTCCAGACTCAGACAGACACGGGGGGCGAGGGGTGGGACTCGGGCCCCCACTTTTGAGACAGGTCACCTCAGGGATGTCACTTGGCTTCTCTGAAGCTCACATCCCTCCCCTGTGAAAAGAGGAGGGTGATGTTCTGAGAGGTCAGCAATAGGAACCAGGAAGAAAATGGGTGGAAAGGTCCAAGAGAGCATCTGGTCGGACAGGGGTGAGCTCCAGACACCTGATCCGATGATGATAGAAATCTGTCATTAAGCTAGAAGCCATTGTTCTTTCTGCTGCAACGGCCTGACCCAAGGGTTGGAAAGGATCTTGGAAATTGTTTGGCCTGCTTTCTCCTACCGGGAAAACGAGCCTCAGGCCAAGGGGCTTCTGTGGTCAACAGAATAAAGCACCCCTCCTTCCCCTGCCCGCCCCGCCAGCAAAGATGTTGACATCCTAATCCCAGGAATCTGGGAATATGTTACCTTACATGGAAAAGGGTCTTTGCAGAGGCAATTAAGTTAAAGATTTTGAGATGGGGTATTTTTTTTTTAACATCTTTATTGGAGTATAATTGCTTTACAATGGTGTGTTACTTTCTGCTTTATAACAAAGTGAATCAGTTAGACATATACATATGTTCCCATATCTCCTCCCTCTTGCGTCTCCCTCCCACCCTCCCTATCCCGCCCCTCTAGGTGGTCACAAAACACCGAGCTGATCTCCCTGTGCTGTGCAGCTGCTTCCCACTAGCTATCTATTTCACGTTTGGTCGTGTATATATGTCCATGACTCTCTCTCCCTTTGTCACAGCTTATCCTTCCCCCTCCCCATATCCTCAAGTCCATTCTCTAGTAGGTCTGTGTCTTTATTACCGTCTTGTCCCTAGGCTCTTCATGACCTTTTTTTTTTTTTCTTAGATTCCATATATATGTGTTAGCCTACAGTATTTGTTTTTCTCTTTCTGACTTACTTCACTCTGTATGACAGACTCTAGGTCCATCCACCTCACTACAAATAACTCAGTTTCATTTCTTTTTATGGCTGAGTGATATTCCATTGTATATATGTGCCACATCTTCTTTATCCATTCATCTGCTGATGGACACTTAGGTTGCTTCCATGTCCTGGCTATTGTAAATAGAGCTTCAATGAACATCTAGGTACATGACTCTTTTTGAATTATGGTTTTCTCAGGGTATATGCCCAGTAGTGGGATTGCTGGGTCACATGGGTAGTTCTGTTTTTAGTTTTTTAAGGAACCTCCATACTGTTCTCCATAGTGGCTGTATCAATTTACCTTCCCACCGACAGTACAAGAGGGCTCCCTTTTCTCCACACCCTCTCCAGCATTTGTTGTTTGTAGATTTCTTGATGATGGCCATTCTGACCAGTGTGAGATGATATCTCGTTGTAGTTTTGATTTGCATTTCTCTAATGATTAATGATGTTGAGCATACTTTCATGTGTCTGTTGGCAATCTGTATATCTTCTTTGGAGAAATGTCTATTTAGGTCTTCTGCCCATTTTTGGATTGGGTTGTTTGTTTTTTTGTTATTGAGCTGCATGTAAAACTGGACAGCTACATGTAAAAGTATGAAATTAGAACACTCCCTAACACAAAAATAAACTCAAAATGGATTAAAGACCTAAATGTAAGGCCAGACACTATCAAACTCTTAGAGGAAAACACAGGCAGAACACTCTATGACATAAATCACAGCAAGATCCTTTTTGACCCACCTCCTAGAGAAATGGGAATAAAAACAAAAATAAACAAATGGGACCTAATGAACCTTAAAAGCTTTTGCACAGCAAAGGAAACCATAAACAAGACAAAAAGACAGCCCTCTGAATGGGAGAAAATATTTGCAAATGAAGCAACTGACAAAAGATTAATCTCCAAAATTTAGGAGATGGGGTATTATCCTGGATTATCCGGATGGTCCCCATCTAATCACATGAGCGCTTAAGAGGTGAGAGGCTTTCTTGGCTGTGTTCCGAAAGAGATGAGATGAAGGAAGAAAGATCAGAGACATGGTACACTGTTGGCTTTGAAGATACGGGACGGGGCCACGAGCCAAGAACTGTGGGCACCTCTAGGAGCTGGAAAAGTCGAGGAAATTGATTCTCCCCAGAGCCTCCAGAAGGAGCTCAGCCCTGCCCACACCTTGACTCTAGGCCAGTGAGACTCAAGTCAGACTTCTGACATCCAGAGCTGTGAGGTAAGAAATGTGTGCTGTTTTAAGCCCCTGAGTGTGTGTGGAACTGATAAAGCAGCAACAGGAAACTTAGTCGAAGGTCAGGCTCCTGGCTCCCAGCTTGTGCTTGTGCCCCAGGGCTCTGTGCTTGTGTCCCAGGGCTCTGTGCTGTTTTCTCCCAAAAGTGGTCCCAGCAGCTGGCATCCCCCCCTTCCCTCTGGGAGATAGAGCACAGATGCTCACTGTTTCTCCCAGCAGCCTTGCTGGTTCACTCATCCATTTATCATTCAGCAGGTATCTACTGGGCACACACTCTGCACCAGGCACTGTTCTAGGCACTGAGGACACCGCCGGGGGGGTCATACCAAGTCCCTGCCCTGCAGCTCCCCATCCTGAAAGGCCTTCAGGATGAAGCCCTCGAGGCACCCAGATGCTGCGGGCAGCCTCAGAGGATGGGTGGACAGATAAAGGGTGGTCTATCCATACAATGGAATACGATGCAGCAGTAAAAAGGAAAGAAGTACTGACACGTGCTCCAATGTGGATGAATTTCGATAACATCATGCTAGGTGCACAAAGCCAGACTCAAAAGGCCACAGATCGTATGATTCCTCTGATATGAAATGTCCAGAACAGACAAATCCATGGAGTCAGATAGTAGATGAGCATTAGCCAGGGGCTGGAGGGAGACGGTAGGGAGTGATCGCTTAATAGGTATGGGGTTCTATAAGTAAGAGTTCTCAGAGAAATAGCACCACTAGGATATATATATATATAGAGAGAGAGAGAGGGATTTATTATGAGGGTTTGGCCCACACAATTATGGAGGCTGAGAAGTCCCAAATCTGATGTCTGCAATTTGAGGGTCCAGGAAATTGGTGGTATAGTTCCAAGAGGGGCCAAGAACTGGGAACTCCAATGTTGGGGCAGGAAAGACGATGTCTCAGCTGAAGCAGAGAGAAAGAGAATTCGCCCTTCCTCTGCCATTTTCTTCTATCCAGGCACTCACCAGATGGGGTGATGCTCGTCTGCATTGGTAAGGGCGATTTTCTCCACTCAGGTCACCAATGCAAACGCTAATCTCCTCCAAAAACACCCTCACAGACACCCCCAGAAATAATGTTTTCACCAACGATCCGGGCATCCCGGAGCCCGGTCAAGTTGATACCTAAAATTAACCATCACAGGGGGTTTTGTTTGGGGGGATGAGAAAGTTTTAGACCCAAAACAGAACCAAACAGGCAATGGAGCAACGTGCATCTGGTTGGTTCTGTCCCAAACGCATCAAGAGGTGGAGGGTCTGTGGGTTTGGCGGCAGGTACCCACCTGCAGGTCAGGCAGCCCTCGCGTCTCCTACGGAGGATGGAGATGGGCACCCTGACCTTGTAAAGTGTGTGCAGCGGCCTGCTGAGAGCTGGCCCCACCCCCGCAAGGGTCCACCTCCTCCCAGAGCGCCCTTCTCAGGGGGGCTGATCAAGCCCCTCGCTTACTACAGCCCACTGCCTGCCCGATTTCACGTGGTTTGGTTATCACCTGCATTTGTTTATCTTTTTAATTCAGTCCACGTCAGAGCACGTCTTACAGCAGACCCTGACTGCTATGGAAGAGTTAGAAGGGAGTTTGAAAAACATAATGGACTTAGAAGAAGAATCCAGAGAGAGAGAGAGAATCGTGAATGTCTGCCCGTGTGTGCTGCCCAGCTGTGGGGGAAGCATGGGGAAAAGTATCTGAGAACGATTTGGAAAACCTGGAACACAAGGCGACTCTGTTCCCTTAAAGGCTCAAACCCCAGAGATACTTACACACCAAGGCAACATATATTTCACAATTTATCCAACATTGAGCAGCATTGGGTACAAGTGCTTCCAGAATTTTCATTAACCAATTTAAACATTTGTCTAGAGAAGGGACCAAAATTTTAAAATGAAGAAACATCCTTAGGGACAAATGGGGGAAAATCTCAACCCACGATCTGCACGCAAGACCCTCTTGTTGAGGTTCAGGGCTTTGCCTTCACGGGGCTCTGTGTCCCTCACCAGCCTGGCCCCAGGGTAGACAGTCCCATGGTTCAGAGAAGGGCAGGGTTGCCCGAAGGCTGCAGCTATCCAGACAGGCATGCGCTGGACCAACCTGTCCGGCTTATAGACGTACGAGCTGATTGCTTGAAATAAAGTCAGCCGTTCCTCCAGCTAATGTGTGGATGGTGGGATCAATCGGGTACACAGAAACAGATTACCAAGCAGGTGGCTTCGGGCTAAAGATAAATTGTGTCCTCATGTAACTTAGCAGAGTGGGATGCAGACAGCTCCTAATATGCAAAGAAAGACTGTGTAATTACTTATTGCTGCGGGAAGCCCAGGCTGCGGCTCTCTCTTGGCTGCAGAAACCCCAGAAGACCCTTCCCTGGCGGGAATGTTACTGCTGGACGTGCCACCCTGTGCTCCAACTGAGATCGGGGCTGGTTCTCTGGGCGGGGTGTGGGGGTGCCAGGGGGATGACACAAGCCCTTGCCTGCCCCTCACAGCAGAGAGCAAAGAGGCCAGGGCTGAGAGTCACATCCTGTTCCCAGCAGGACAGTTCTTGGAGGCACGCCCCTTCCTCCTTGCCTGAGTTAACCTCCCCAGACGTCTGACCTGGCAAATCGGCCTCCAAGGTTGGAACAAACCTGCTTGCCACACATTTCTCCAACTTCTCACATCCCTGCTATACTTGGCCTTTGTCCGCAACATAAGCCCTTTGGGCATCTGTCCTCTCCCTTACTTCTTTTTTTTCTTTTTTGGAAATAATTAGAGATTCACAGAAACTTGCAAAAATGGTACGGAATCGCACGCACCCTTCACCCAGTTTCCCCCAGTGATAACAACTTGCGTAACTGTAGTTCAATATCAAAAGCAGGAAACTGACCTCAGTGTAACCCACAGACCTTATTCAGATTTCACCAGTTTTACATGCTGTCTTAGTCTGCTTGGGCTGCGGGAACAAAATACCACAGACTGGGTTATTTAAACAACAGACATTTATTGCTCCTCGTTCTGGAGGCTGGGAAGTCCGAGATCACATGGCTGGCCTATTCAGTTCCTGGTAAGGACTCTCTTCTTGGTTTGCAGACAGCAGCCTTCTTGCTGTGTCCTCACACAGGGGAGAGAGATTACCTCTCTGGGTTCCCTTTTATTAGGGCACTAATCCTAACATGAGGGCTCCACCCTCATGACCTAATCACCTCTCAAAGGCCCCACCTCTGATACACCACAATGGGCATTAGGCTTCAGCATATGAATTTGGGCAGGCACAGCAGTCCACAGCGTGGGCATCGTTACGTGTGTATTTAGTTCTATGCGATTTTATCACATGGGTACATTCATGTAACCACCACCACCATCAAGAGGCAGAACCATTCCATCACCTGGAGGATCCCCCTCGCTACATACTTATTGTCACACTCCCTCCCTCTTTTCCCCTCTCGCCATCTCTAGCCCCTGGCAACCGCTAATCTGTTCTCTAATTTTGTCATTTGGAGAATGTTATATGTAACGTTTTGAGATCAGTTTTTTTAACTCAGCCTGATGTCCCTGAGTTCCATCCTCGCTGTGTGTACCCACAGCTGCTCCTTTCTGTTCCCGGGCTGTGGTCCACAGACCATGGTACCGTGGTTTGTGTAGCTCTTCATCCATCGAATGGCATTCGAGCCTCCAGTTTCTGGCTACTGAAGCTGCTATGAGCACCGTGCACAGGTTTTTGTGCAAACAGAAGTTCTCATTTCCCTGGGAGAAATGCCCAGGAATGTAATTTCTGGCTTTTAAGGTGAGTGTTATGTTTAGTGCTTTTTTTTGTTTGTTTGTTTTAAACTGTCATACTTTCCCAGAGTGGCCATTTTACATTCCCAGTTAACGTATGAGAAATTTCATTACTCTGCATCTTCGCCAGCATTTGGTGTTATCACTACGTACTTTTCTGAGTATTTTGTAGAAAGTCCTTCCGTTGGGAGACACTGATGTTTTTCTCATGGTTGTCACTGTTCTTTATTTTGTCTGTTCTGATAGGCATGTCATGATATCTCACTGTGGTTCCTGTTTTTTGTCCATTTCTTAATTGGATTGTTTGTTTGTATACTGTTGAGTGTTGAGAATTCTTTATATATTCTAGATACAAGTCCTTTGTCAAATATATGCTTTGTCAGACACAAGCTACCGAGTCTGTAGCTTGCTTTTTCTCTCTCTGAATGGAGTTCTTCATAGCTCAAAATCTCTTAATATCAATGAAGGCTGACCTATCATTTCTCCTTCCATAGATTGTGCTTTTGGTGTAGTTTCTGAAAACTCTTCTCCAAGCCCTCAGAGCCCAAAGTTTTTCTCCTATGTGTTTTTCTGTAAGTTTTACATTTTTTTTTTTAGTTTTACATTTTTACATGTTTACATTTGAATCTTTGATCCATTTTGAGTTGATTTCCATATACAATGTGAGGTTTAGATTTTATTTTTAGGCCAGTGGGTGTTCAATCACTCTGACACCCTGTGCTGAAATATCCCCTCCTTTTAATACACGGAAGTTCTCATCTTCCACGCGCCCCACTCCAGACCCATCGTGCCGCATCTGATCCCTGGAACCTCCAGACTCCTCTCCATTCCTCCTTGGGCTCCCAGCTGAGCCTCCCTTTTCACCCTCCGAGTACACCCTGCCTTCTCCCACCCCTCAGATGTCTGGGGAGACAGGCAGAGCCCTGCCCACCACCACTCTATTCCCGGAGGCATCCGCCAGCCTCACTGTTCTCTCCCCAAACCATCATTCCTCACGCACTTGGCCAGCCTGGAGGGGGACAGCACTCGTTCCTTGGCTCTGCCTCCTTGACCCCTCACCACTCACGACTGAGAATGTCATCCCAGGTCCCCACCTGCACCCCTTCATCCCTGCATGTCCTCCCCTGAGCCCACCCCCCAGACCCACCCCCAGCTTCCAGCCGCAACGTCCAGTCCCTCCAGCCCTGTCGTCAGCCCTCCCCAAACCCCAAACCTTAGCCTTCCCAGGACCTCTCCCGGGTAAGCCTTGTGTCCTCTCCTAACTGCCTGTGGCCTCTTCACGTCTTCCTGTAGACTCAGTGACCATCATTGGAGGACGACGTGAACTCTGTCCTCTGAGCTCCAGATCCGTATTCCAGAGCCTGGTGGGCATGTCACAGGCCTGTCAACATCACCATGTCCTAATCTTAACTCATCACCTCCCTCTCGTCCCACCCTACTCATCCTCCTGGGTTCCCTGGGTGTGAACAGCAATGGCAGTGACCCTGCCACTCAGAGCAGGCACCACCCCCAGTCTCTCTTCTCCCACCCTCTGGACGTCCCATCTATCACCTCCCACCCTTGACTCGGGCCACTGTTTCCATCTCTTCTGCCCTTCCATCCCCAGCTTCTTCCTGTTCAGACGACTCCACCTTGCTGCCCTCTAATCCATTCTCCTCACTGCAGTGAGACGTGCACATCTGAACGTCTCACCTGTGATGAGAACCTGCCTGGGTTAAAGCCCACAGCCCTCATCCTGCCACACAATGCCCTGTGGACACGGCCTCCGCTGCCTCCCTAGCATCCCCGCCCTCAGGTCCCCCCACATTCCTGGAGACCCATTCCTCAGCCGTTCCTGGTCTCTTCTTTCCAGGTGTTCGCCCCTTCTGTTCCTCTGCTTGGCATGCTATTCCACCCTTTTCATTGGTCAGTTCTGATCCAGTCTTCTGGTCTCCACGGAAGCATCGTGTTTTCTGAGAAGCCTTTCCTGACCCCAAGAGACCTGGTCCCCATCAAAAATTGCTTATCAATGTCTGTCTCATGACCTAGAGTGTAGGATACATGAGGACAGGCCTCCTCCCGCTCTGGGCCTCCGTTTCCCCATCTGTAAGTGGGCAGAATTAGACTCCAAGTTGTCAAAGACCTACATCCTCTTAGAGGTCCAGGTCTGAGTTTTATTTCACTCTGTCTCCCCGTGTGACAGAGAAGGGGCTTGGGGAGTGTGTGTCAAGTGGAAGAGAGAACGATGGGGAGAAAAATGCAAGAAAAGGAACAGCAGGAAGAGGAAAGCAAACACAAGACAATTCGGTTAAAACAAGTCCAGCTCAACAACAGTGGGAACCCTGGAGTCACAGGGAGGGACCAAACCAGCCGGCAGACGCCCCAGATGAGGGCAGGTGAGGGTTGTCAGGGCTGGAGAGACGAGTCCTCAGTGAAATTCCACGGGGGGACACTGGGCCAGAGGGGTGGCTGGCGTTGACACTGTCATGGCCAGTCTGGCCGTCACCAGTAGAAGGAGCTGGGGAACCACAGCCCCACCAGAATGACCACTGCAACTTGTAGGACACCCACCTCCCCGACCCCAAAGTCCATTGCAAATCATCTACCCCAACTCCCTCCCTGGAGCCAAAGATGCCACCTCTGGTAGTTCATGCTCCCCAACCTGGCCTTTCCTAGCAACTGTATTACCTCGAATGCATGCCAGAGACAGTTATGGGCCAGCTGTACCCACAGTGCCTGTGGGCAGCAAAGGTGGACACTTAAGAGCCAGACCCCAGCCAGCCAGGTGCACCTGGCCATGCCCTTGGCTGTGGTCTGCCGGGGTAGCACGTCCTTCACTGCCCGGGGCTCACAGCCCAGCGGGGACCCAACGCCCAGCCATGGCCCCTGCCATTCGGCCATGGAGAATTTGTATGAGCTTTCACGTTTGGGCTCAGCTTGGGCATGAACCACCCAAACGAACCTTGCATCACTGGTGGGGCGAGGACGACGCAGAAGGGACCACTCACTGCCCACCACTGTCACGGTCCACGGACAGGAGGCCATGGGGAGAGCTCCCAGCCCAGGATGCGGTGCCCTGGAGTCTGGGTCCTTCCATCAGAGAGAGACGGTGGCCTAGGCCAAGGTCAGCAGCGTGTGGTCCGCACAGCTTGGGAGGCACGACCGTGGACCCCACTTCTCCTCTGCCGCGTGGCCCCCTGAGCTCGGGGCAGGGCCGGCCACGGGATCCGTGGGTCCCTGTGCAAAAGGAAAATGTGGGGCTGGCTCCCTGTGAGGAGTTTCTAAGCAGTGGGGCCCTTCTGAGAATGGGTCCCCAAAGCCAGCCCAGCTTGGGAGCCCCAAGCATAGGTTGGCCTCCGTGCCTGAAGAGATGGATAGCGAGCTGTAAGAATGGCCTCCTTTTGCTGTTTTATGCCCTCATGCATCCCCCAAATGCTCTTTCTCTACCACACCCTCCTGCTGACTTTAAACTGTGGAGTGCCTCGCACAATGGAATCTTCCAGATTCTTCTGGAATTCTTCTTCCACTCGGGAAATGCCATCAGCTCTGTGCCTCAGCTTCCCCATCTGTGATACGAGGGTGCTGGGCCCGACGGGGGCTGGTCCGGTCTACTTGGAACAGGCCAGCGAGTCCCTCATGCTGCCTGGCTCGGTTCTGAAGGCAGGGTCTCGCGGGGTCGTGGAGAGCCGGTGCCCCCAGTGCTGCGGCCGCACCCTGATGCTGTCCGCCCACCCCTCTGGTCCTCTCCCCGAACTCTGTCTTACTTTCCTCTCCTGGTGTTTTTAACAAGGATCCCACATACTTGGACCGAACCCAGCTGTTACCCTGGAGGCCACCAATAAATTTTGTAGGCAAATAAAATTGACTGAAAATTAGCATAAGAAGCCTTAAATTAACAGGATGTAATTTTATGAGTATCTCGCAAACTAGTCAAAGATGTATGTCAGCCCGGGGTGAGTCAAGCCTTGCGAGTGTCTTTCATTATATAATGCTGCTAATTTTTCTCAAATGTAAGCAATGCGTTTTCTTCCTAAACATTAAGTTCTTTGTCCTGCAATTTGGAAAAATAAGTTCCCCTTAAAGCCGGGCTTTGCTCAACCACAAAACAAGGCAGGGAGACGGGATCAAAGGTGCCCCGGCCGCCCCGTGGGTCTAGGAAGCCCCCAGCCACGCAGTGGAGGCGCTTGCTTGGAGCAGTGGAGACTCCAAGTTCAGGGTCATGGAGGCTGGGAGCCAGGAGGCCATCAAACATAGGCTGGGAGGGAGACAGAGGTGCCAATCCTCTGGGCCAATGGCGTTCGTTAGGAAAGACTGGCCTTCCCCTTCCTGCAGCGCACGGTCGCCTGCACCATGGGCCTGGCTGAGGACACAGGGCAGGCAGTGAAACCCAGACCCAACATGTACCAGGGGCTGGACACACAGACAGGGGCACCGTGGCCTGCCCCCAGGATGCTCACAGTGTAGTGTGACCAGAGCCGCCTGGGGGCACTTGCAGGAGGTGCAACACCCACCCAAGGGCTGAGAAGGCTGTAGGGGGAGTTTGAAGGAAGCCTTACCGAGTGAGCAAGGATTTGCTGGAGCTGGGGAAGGCGTTATAGAGGTAAGAGGGAGCAAAGGGCCTTAGGATTCACAGTGAGAGAGCTTCAAGTTCATCATTCCAGCGAAACACAGGACCCACAAGAGTCTTGTCCTACAGGCTGTAGGTTTGGAGGATAAATGACCCGGGAAACAGGGCTGACACTGATTCAAAGCTGTGTTCGCCCTGACTGCCCCCCATGTGTCAAGAAGATGGGTGCTGGCCAAGCCAGGCTGAGGCCATCATCGGTGCCCAGACTCCTGAGTGACACTTATAAGAGGGAGCTGGAAGGTTTCCCCTCTGTTCTGGAGTGCCCTGTTTAGTTTGCCATGGAGGCAGACCCATGCAGAAAGTTTAGAGGCAGATCTGGTCTGGATGGAGTAGGGGATCCTCAGCGTTCAGAGGCTGGTGACGTTATGGGACCAGGTGAGACCACCCAGGGGTGCAGAGATGCAGGTGGGAAGCTGGAATGGTGTGGCCACCTGGCAGGGAAAGACAAGAGCCCGGTCATCACACCCGGAAAATAAGAGCAGATATAAGATAACAGAAAATACATATGTTGGTCTCTTCCTCCAAACCCTCAGAATTTCCAAAGTGATAAGAGCACCGGGAGCATCTCTTGTTCTAATATTTAGTCTCTGCCCCGAGTTCTGACACAGGGCTCCTAAATCCTTTGGAATTTCCTGGGTGATAGGAGTGTCTTTTGTTCTGATTGGGTGACTCTGGGTGGGCTCCTGGATGGGGGCTGGTCACCAGAAAGATGGAGCTATGATTAGAAGCCTGGAATTTTCAGCCCCGTCCCTGCACCTCCAGAAAGGGGAGAGAGGCTGGAGATGGAGCTCATGACTGATCATTTCCCGTGAGGAAGCCTCCGTGGAATCCCAATAGTAGGGGATTCAGGGAGCCTCCAGGTGGGTGAACGTCCACATATGGGGCGGAGGGGAGGTGATGCACCCCAAGTCCCCAGGAGCAGAAGCACCTGTGCTCAGGACCCTCCCAAACCTTGCTCGCGTATCTCTCCATCTGGATGTACATCTGTGTCCTTTTTCATATCCTTTCAGAAGCTGGTAAATACAAGTGTTTCCCTGAATTCTGTGAGCCGCTCAAGCAAAGTAATTGCCAGTGGGACAGAAGTGATAGCTGCCCTCGCTCTCGTCACTGAAAAGAGCTGTCGCCCTCTCACCGTGACACTCAGGCCTGTCCCCTCCGTCCTCACTGTCACGATCAGTGCCCAGGAGGCCCTTTTGAAGGGCAGTGGGCAGAGTGGCGGACTCGACCGCAACCTTAGTGGTACGCCCTTTGCTCTGAAGAGGAACCCAGACGCGGAGGAAGAGTGGGCAGAACTCGAGCTCAGTTTGTCCCAGACCTTCCCAGCTGCGACTTCCTTGGGCTCCTGCTGTGCACCCACGTGATTTCAGTTGCTTCCCAGCCCACAGGACCCCCGGGACAAAGGCACAGCCATCTGCACTTGGCAGACAGGAAGCCGCTGAGCTGTCCCACGTGACCGGAGAGACCTGGGAGCAGAGCCTCCTGGCTGTCTTGCTCCTAATCCGCCCTCTTGGCCCCTGAGCTCTGGGCATGAGGAAAACTTCTTCCCAAGCACAGAAATAAGGATGACAAATCTGCCTTCTGAGCATGTCGTGTGAGTCCCGTGCAGGAAGGCTTGCAGGTCAGAGATGCAGGTCATGTTAGGGATGCAGTTGGCTCCTCGGGGAACACACCTTGGCTCCAGAGGAGCTGAAGGACCATATGATCACAACGAGCCCATCCCCACCCCAGGGGGCTCTGAGCCGATGGATTTCCAGGGTGTGAGGTCAACATGAAATGGTCTCCGGTAACTCCCATCATGCTCCGGGAACGGATGCTGTGGGACGGCCCATCGGGTAAACAGTCACCTGGTCCAGCTTGCCACCTCTGCCCTGATTCTGTGCCAGCTCGACGTCTGGTCCTGACTCACCTTCCGTGGACGTCCGGCTACAAAAAGAGAATGCCCTGGTGATGCCCACACAAGTCCAGGCCACATGGCAGGCTGTTTCTTACTGAGCACTGGCATGTTGGCACCTGGTTTTGTGAACTTGGCTCTAGAAAATCCACTCCCAGAGCCTGAATTCAGGAAATCCTCCAAGGCCACGAGAGACAAACCGCCAGCCTCCAGGTTCACCACGGGCCCAAGAAGCACATCCCTTAGCTGTTTTACTGCAAGCTCACCCGGCTACTTCCTGTACCCTTTTCCTTCTTATTCCTATTTTGGGTAGTTCTGTCACAAGCCCCTGCCACTTTCAGCTTTCTCCTTGGAGGGGACACAGAACAAAGGGGTGTGACATGTGCAGGGAACACCTCAGGGTGGGGGGGAGCACACAGGCCATCAAATGGGTGTCTCCTGCAGAGGGGGGACGGGTTGCCTCCAGGAGAAAGGAGCACCCATAGTTTTTGGACCTGTGATTAGAAAACAAACAGCTCCTTGGAAAGATGCAGGATTTGAGGGTAGGGATGGGAATAGACAAAATATGTCCCCAAAGGCCAGTGTGGGCAGGTTGGAGGGTGTGGAATTTACTGGAGATGCTAAATAGGCGATGGATCAGTCTGCACCAGTTGCCATGACAAAATACCACAGACGGGACAGCTCCGACAACAGACACTTATTTTCTCACAATTCTAGAGCCTGGAAAGTCAGGGATCAAGGTACCAGCAGGGTTAGTTTCTTCTTAAGCCTCTCTCCTCAGCTTGTAGATGGCTGTCTTCTCTTCTCTGTGTCGTCACATCATCGTCCCTCTGTCAGGGTCTTACTTTCCCCTTATCTTAGAAGGACACCAGTCCGATTAGACTAAGTCCCACCCTGAGCACCTCACTGTCACTTATTACATCACAAGGACACTATCTCCAAAGACAGTCACATTTTAGGTACTGGGGGTTAGGACTTCAACATATGAACTTTGGCGGTGGGGGGGGGGGGGACATACTTTTGTCCACACCAGGGAATGAAGGTTGTATCTGAAGAATGTGAAAATGAACAAGGAACATAAAGTGTGAATCTCACCAAACCTGCAGTTCCTTTGGTCTGGGGAGAAATTGACAGGGCAGGATAGCAAGACCGGCTGGTTAATCAGCAAGCTTTCAGTGAAGCTCATCAAGGGATAAGTGGGAATTAACGCACGTCTTATCAAGTGCCTTAATCTGCCGTGAAATCAGCCAAGTATTCATCTTGATGATGCTGATTTTCCAGGAAAATTAAATAATTGCAGCCCAGGTGGGTGGACCTTAGTCACTACCTCATTTTCCTGTCTTTCATGCTGTCCCCAAGGGCTCAGCTCTTCATGCGCAGGGGTGATGGAGTCCGATATTACAGGTACTTGAGAAGACTCTTGTGCATGTCAAAACCGCAGGACGCTGACAGCTACTTCCTGAGAGCCGGGGGCGGCTGTCACACATCCACACTCTCTGGACATGAGCCGTCTAAGGGCCAGTAGTAATGACCACTCCAGCAGAGTGTGGGCTGGTTGGAAAGCTGATGAGAATCTTCTTGTCTCTCCAGCCCCTGGTCAAGTCTTAAAACTTTCCGGATTACAGAGAAGAAAAGGGGGGTGGGAGACCCTAAGGGAAGCCCTTTTTCAGGTAGGCTAGGTGAGGTTATGCTCTAGAAACAAGCAGCCCCCATGTTTCGGTGGCATCTAAGTCCGCTCAGCCCTACACGTCCTTCCTTGGAGGCCTTGTTCTCTCTGCTCTGCACCCAGGGCAGTCGGTTCAGCCCCCTTCCTGGGCATTGCTGGCCTTGGGGTCATGAAGAAACAGCCTCCAGCTCTTAAATCTGTTCCTGCTGGCGTTCACGGATGGAGAAGGCAATCCTGCAGCTGAGAGGGACAAGTGGTGAGAACAATGTAACAGTGTGACATAGCCCACCTCACCACCTCCCCTCGACCCCCAGAAAAGTCCCTCTCTGGGGAAAGCACTAGGACAGCCGACAGGCTCCTGTGTTAAAGAATGACCAAGCAGAGAAAGACAGGGCTTTCTGGGAGTGTCACTGAGAACTTTGGAGCTGGGAGCACCTTGGAGACCAGGCTCCACATCTCACGGTGTGTATCTTTTTATTTTTATTTGTTGCGGTACACGGGCCTCTCACTGTTGTGGCCTCTCCCATTGTGGAGCAACAGGCTCCAGAGGCACAGGCTCAGCAGCCATGGCTCACGGGCCCAGTCGCTCCGCGGCATGTGGGATCTTCCCGGACCGGGGCACGAACCCGTGTCCCCTGCAGCGGCAGGCGGACTCTCAACCACTGCGCCACCAGGGAAGCCCGGTGTGTATCTTTTTAAATTTGTATCTTAGCTTCAGACAGCTGCATTCATCACACTCCTTACTTCACAGCACACAGTTATTAACTGTCTATTATCTTTCATGTTATTAATCTTCACCGTTTGTTCCCAATTTTCATCTTTATTTCCACCTTGCCTCTGAAGACGCTCACTGGAATTATTTCATGTACATTCTTGAATTCAGACAGACCTCAGAGATACTGCAGGTTGGGTTTCAGACCACCGCAATAAAGTCACTATCCCAATAAACAGATCACACGAAATTTTTGGTTTCCCAGTGCATATAAAAGTTATGTTTACATTATACTCTTAAGGAACTAACCTAGTGTTATGTCAGTTATAATTCAAAAGCAAATAAACTCATGGAAAAAGAGATCAGATTTGTGGCTACCGGAGGCGGGGATTTGGGGAGGGGGGATTGGATGAAGGCCGTCAAAAGGTACAAACTTCCAGTTATAAAATAAACAGGTAACAGGGATGTAATGGGCAACATAATAAGTGTCAATGTAACTAACACTACTGTGTGTTATATATGAACGTTAAGAGAATAAATCCTAAGAGTTCTTATCACAAGGAAAAAAAATCTTTTCTATTTAATTTTGAATCTATAGGAGATGATGGGTGTTTACTAACCTATTGTGGTAATCATGTCATGATGAATGCAAGTCAAATCATGATGTTGTAGCCTTTCAGTTACACAGTGCTCTATGTCAATTACATCTCGATAAAACTGGAAGAAAAAGAAAGTGCTGTTTACACCATACTGTTAAGTATATTAAGTGTGCAATAGCATTATACCTAAGAAACAATGTACACACCTTAATTAAAAAATACTTTATTGCTCAAAAAGGCTAAGCATCACCTGAGCCTTCAGCAAGTGGTAATCTTCTTGCAATAGTAACATCAAAGATCACTGATCGGGGCTTCCCTGGTGGCGCAGTGGTTGAGAGTCCGCCTGCCGATGCAGGGGACGCGGGTTCGTGCCCCGGTCTGGGAAGATCCCACATGCCGCGGAGCGGCTGGGCCCGTGAGCCATGGCCGCTGAGCCTGCGCGTCCGGAGCCTGTGCTCTGCAACGGGAGAGACCACAACAGTGAGAGGCCCGCGTACAGCAAAAAAAAAAAAAAAAATCACTGATCATAGATCATCATAACAAATACAATAATAATTAAAAAATTTGGAATGACGCAAGAATTACCAAAATGTGACACAGAGACACAAAGTGAGCAAGTGCTGTTGGAAAAATAACACAGATCCACTTGCTTGACGCTGGGTCACCACAAACCCTTAATTTGTAAAAAGGCAGTATCTGCGAAGCGCAATAAAATGAGGTCTGCCTGTAAGTATTTAACTTTGAAAAACACGTTTAACTGTTATGTTTTTTGGTAAGTGTTGTTTCAGTTGTAAGTACATTTTGTTGTGCTATAAAGCTCCTGTTTCTTACTTTTTTGCATTCAACAATATGCCTTAAAAATCTGTCCGTGCTGCTTGTTGCTGTGTACGCTGCTCCTTCAGAGACTTAAATGATGCTACAGAATTCCGCACCCTGCGCCCTCGTCTTCCCCGCTCCTTCCCCTGCGGTGGAACGTGGGCTGTCCTCTCCACATCGAGGGCTGCAACGAAGGTCCCTTTGTGTGTCCCCTGGTTCTGGCCCCGTCGAGGACTAAGGAGGGGGTTGATCGAGTTAAGAGCCACACAGCACAATGTGAAACGTGCTGCCAGACTGTCCGCCAGCAAGGCTCAGAGCATTAGAGTGCCCAATTCCCCTCATTTCCACCAACATTTGTACTACCCAACACATATTTTTTACAAAATCGGCACCTTATTATTATTTTTGCTTTTCTCCTCAAGTTACTGGTGAAATTGAGTATCTCTTCACAGACTCATTCACTTTTCAGGTTTTTCCTTCTTCCAATTGTCCATTGTTCTCTGCGGGTTGCCCATCTCTTATTGATTTGTCAGAGACCCTTGCATGTTCTAGATAGTAATCTTTTATCAATTCCAGTATTGTAAACACCATATTATTAATACCATCTGTCCTCTGCCTGTTAACCCTATTTCCAACGGACCAACATTTTTTTTTTTTTTTTGGCAGTATGCAGGCCTCTCACTGCTGTGGCCTCTTCCGTTGCAGAGCACAGGCTCCGGACGTGCAGGCTCAGCGGCCATGGCTCACGGGCCCAGCCACTCCGCGGCATGTGGGATCCTCCCGGACCGGGGCACGAACCCGCGTCCCCTGCATCGGCAGGCGGACTCTCAACCACTGCGTCACCAGGGAAGCCCCCGGACCAACATTTTTAATTCTGATGTAGTCAAACCCATCAGCAAGTCATCCTCTGGGTTGTGATGTGTAAAGGACCATGTTTCAGAAGTCCCACCCTATCTGAAGGTTGCAAGTGTATGCCGAACACTTTCTAATAATTCTATAGTTTTACTCCTCACCCACAGTATTTGATCCATTTATATTTAACCCATCTAGATTCACCATGTGTGTGGTATGAGATTGTAGGAAATCAATCTCATGTTTTCCTCTGTATAGTCAATTTCCTTATGGTGGAAATCAGATAATTTATCCTTTCCCGTCTGGTTTGTGATTCCATCTCTCTTATATGCTATGTTTCCATATATAAAGGGTGGGGTTTTAAGCTCTCTATTCTGTTTTCTTTATCATGGTGTGGTAGATGGAATTCTAAGATGGCCCCAAGAGGCCACCCCGGTGCATCTGCTGTGTATGATCCTCTCCCCTAGAGTCCTATGGTGGAGGCATCACTCCTATAATTTCAAATGTGAGCAGGATTCAGTGTAAAGGAGCTCCTCTATTGCTGGTTCTAGAGATGGCGGGCCCACCTGGTAAGGAATGAAGATGGCCTCTGGATGATGAGAGCAGCTCCAGGCTGACAGGCAGCAAGGAAATAGGGCCCTCAGTCCTACAACCACAAGGAACTGACTTTGGCCAACACCTTGAGTGAACCTGGAAGTGTATTCTTCCTTGGGCTCCTAGAGAGGAAGGAAGTAGCTGACACCCACACTGAGAGACGCCCCCTGAGCAGAGAATCCAGCCACACTACCCCAGACTTCTGACTCACCGAACTAGAAGATAACAAATTGTTTGGAGTCGTGAGTTTGTACTAATTTGTTACACAGCAGTGAAAACCAATCCATTGTCTTTGTAGGAGGTCTCCATCATACGGCCAACCACCACCACCAACTCTGAGCCCTTCTCTTTCAAACCAGACTGGGCAATTTGGGGACATTCTGGCTTCTACGTGTTTTAGAATGAGTTGAAGTCCATCCAAAAATTCAGCTGGTACTTTCACACAATTACATGGAATTTATAGATTAATGTGGGAAGATTTGCCATTTTTACAATTTTAAGCACCCATAAAAAGAGTCTCTTTCCATTTTATTCATGTTTTCCTTTAAGTCTGTTATGGAATGAATGTTTGGGTCCTCCCCAAATGCTTAGAAGCCCTAACCCCCGATAGGATGGTGCTTGGGGATGGGGCTTTGGGGAGGTAATTAGGGTAACATGAGGCCATAAAGGTGGGTCTGTATGAGGAGATTAGTGCCCTGATAAGAAGAGACACCAGAGAACTTGCTTTCTCGCTTGCTCCGTCGTGTGAAGACCCAGCAAGAAGGCAGCCATCTGCAAGCCAGGAAGAGGGCTCTCACCAGAGCCCGACAGTGCTGGCACCCTGATCTCAGACTCTCAGCTTCCAGAACTGTGAGAAGTGCATTTCTCTTATTCAAGCTCCATGTCCCCATCCCCAGTCCATGGTATTTTGTGACAGCAGAGCCCAAGGGGACCAATACCATGTCCTTTAAATGCTTTCAATTTTCTTTCTCCATATTTTCATGTCTTCTTTTGTGGACTTTACATTTCTTAAATTTTAATTTTTTTCCTTTATAATGGTTTTCTGCGTTCGTTTCTGGCTTAATTTCTAGATACTTCATAGTTTTTGTTCCTCTTGTGAGTGTATCTCTTTTTCTATTATATTTCTAATTGGTTAATACTGGTATAGAGGAAAGCCACTAATTTTAGTAAGTTGATCTTGTATTCAGCAATCTTGCTAAACTCTATTATTAGTTCCAATCAATTTTCTGTTCTTTCTGGTGGGTTTCTATGAAGATGATATATAATCTGTGGGTAATGACAGAGGTGCCTCTTCCCTCTTCCCTTCCAATCCCTTCATTTTCTCATGTTATGGAATTAGCCAGTGCTTCCTGTAATTAGCGTGTATAGCTGTGGTGTGTTTACTTGTTCTGTTTCCAGCATTAAAAGAAATGAATCTAGGGCTTCCCTGGTGGCGCAGTGGTTGAGAGTCCGCCTGCCGATGCAGGGGACACAGGATCGTGCCCCGGTCCGGGAAGATCCCACATGCCACGGAGCGGCTAGGCCCGTGAGCCATGGCCACTGAGCCTGCGCATCCGGAGCCTGTGCTCCGCAATGGGAGAGGCCACATCAGTGAGAGGCCCGTGTACCGCAAAAAAAAAAAAAAAAAAAAAAAATCTAAAGTTTGTCTACAGAGTAGTAGGTTTTCTGGAAACTTTTAATATGCAAAACCTTTATCACATTAAGAGTGTTCATTTCTACTCAGCGTTTCCTGAGGTTTTTTTAAAATCACAAAAAGACACTGAACTTTATCAAATACTTTGCTGCATCTTTTAAGAGTCATTTTGCTCCTTTGGTCCGATAATATGGTAAATAACCCTGAGAGAATTTCTGGTGTTCTTGCAGTCCTGGAATAAACTCATCTAGATCATTTTTCAAAATACTCTGTAGGTTTAATTAGCTAGCAGCTTATTTGGAATTTTGCCTCTATTTTTATAAGTGAAATCGACCTATTGTTTTCCTTGTATTGACCATATCTGAACTTGGGATAAATGTTATTTTCACCTCATAAGTTGGCAGATTTCCCTTATATTCTATTTCATTTTCTGGAACAACTTCTCTAAGAGTATTTATCTGATCCTTAACTGTTTCGTAGAACTCTCATCTAGAGCTCTCTGTCGCTGAGGATGTTTTGAGGGGAACGTCTTTGATTGTTATTTCAATTTCTTAAGAGCTCAAGTTTATTATGTTATTCCAATCTTCTGTCTCTTTGTTTTATGTATTTGACTGCTTGATCTATCAGTTTCTAAGAGGGAGATTTTAAATGACAGTTTTAATTGTTGATTTATCTAGTTTAATCCACAGTTTCATTGCCTGTGGCTTCATGTATTCCAACGTTATCTTTTTAGGAGAACATATGTTCGTGACTGCTATATTTTTTCCACAATACTTTTTTCATTGAGGCCTAATTTACACATAGTTAAATGCACAGATTAGAAGTATACAGTTTGATGATTTTGACAGATGTGTACACCATGTACCCAACTCCCAAATCAAGATGTGGAACATTTCTTCACCCCAGATAATTATCACATGGCCCATTCCAGTCACTGTTCTTACTTTCCAACAATAACTAGTCTGCCTGTTGCAGAACTTCCTGTAAATGGAATTGTACGGTAGGCATTCATTTGTTTTCAAGACTTATTCATGCAACGTAATGCTTTGGATATTCATTCACGGTCTTGCATGTATCAATCACACAAAATCAATTCCTTTTTGCTGCCAAGTAGTAAACCACAATCTATCCATTCTCCTGTTGTTGGTCATTTGGGCTCTTTCTAGCGTTTAGTTACCATGAATAAAATGTCTATGAATAGTTTTATACAAGTATTTTATGTTTTCATATCTCTTAGGTTAGTAGCTAAGAGTAGAACTGCTTAATTATGAACTAAGTGTATATTACTTGTATAAGTAATCGTTAAAGGATTTTCCAAAGTGGTCGTAGCACTTGACATTTTCACAGTAATTTATGAGAAGCCTGATTGTTCTATATTCTCAGCAGCCCTTGATATTGTCAGTTTTTAATTTTAGTCATTCTGTGGGTATGAAATGGGCTAAATTCATTGTGGTATTAAATTGCATTTCTCTGGTCACTAATAATGCTAAGTACCTTTGCACGAACATATCGGCCACTTGTATATCTTTTTTGGTGAAGTATCTGCGGTGTGCTCCAAGGACAAAGAAAAAGATAAACTCAAAGAGCCAATATTGCCAGAACAAAGAGTGACAGGACTCTTATCACTCTGTCACAGTGTGACCATTGCAATGTCCCAGAACCCTCCCAAGAAGCATGCCCTGTCCCTTTCCCATCCCATATAAGGAAAGACATTTGCCCCGTTTTTCTTCCACTCAGCACGCTGAAAGTATACATACTCTGCCCGGTCAGCAGATGACTTAACAGGTTCCCTGGCTATAAAAACAGGCAAGCAACCCATGCTCATTGTTGGCTCTCCCTGGCTACCAGGAAGTCGGCCCACTGTTTTTGCAGTGACCCTTCTCTTTAATAAACTCTATCTTCCTTACATTCTGCCTCGTGTCTGGAAATTCTTTTCCAACCCGCGTGTGGACCACAACAGTATCTATGCAAATATTTTACTCATATTTTATAGGGCTATCTTTTTCATTTTGATTTATAGTAGTTATGTATATATTTGGGCTATAAGTCCTTTTTCAAATATATGTACTGTAAATATTTTCTCCCAATCTGTTGCTTGCATTTTCACTTCACTAAAAGGAGTCTTTTAATGAGCAGAGCTGAAATCTTTAATTTTTATAAAATCCAGTTTATCATCCTTTTCCTTTATAGTTAGCATTTTTGGACCCTAAGAACCCGTGCTTGCACCAAGGTCCCATAGACATTTTCCAGTGATTTATCTTTTAAATTTAGGTCAGTGATCCACATTAAAACAATTTTGTATGGTGTGACGATAGAGTCAAGATTCATTTTTTTCCCATATGGTTATCAAGTTGTTCCAGTATCATTTGTTGGAAAGAGCTTCGTTTCCCCGTGGAATTGCACTGGGGCTTTCATCACATTTCAATTGGCCATATATGTGTGAATCTATTTCTAGACTCTATATTCTGTTACATTATCTGTTTGTCTAACCACATGCCAATACCATACTGAAATAATTACTGTATCATTATGGCCATTCTTGAAATCAAGTGGTGCAGGTCCATCAACATTGTTTATCTATTACATTCTCATGTGGGCTATTCTAGGTTCTTTATATCTCCATATAATTTTTTTTTTTTTTTTTTTTTTGCGGTACGAGGGCCTCTCACTGCTGTGGCCTCTCCCGTTGCGGAGCACAGGCTCCGGACGCGCAGGCCCAGCGGCCATGGCTCATGGGCCCCGCCTCTCCGCGGCATGTGGGATCTTCCCGGACCGGGGCACGAACCCGCGTCCCCTGCATCGGCAGGCGGACTCTCAATCACTGCGCCACCAGGGAAGCCCCGTATAAATTTTTGAACAGCTTTACTGAGATATAATAACTGACATACAATTAACTGCATATATTTTAAGTGTAAAATTTGATAGGATTTGAAATATATGTATGTACCTGTGAAACCATCCCCACTATCAGGCAAATGAATATATCCATCGTCCCCTGAAGTTTCCTTTGGTCCCTTTGTAATGGCTACGTTCCCTCCTCCCCTCCCTCCAGACAACCCCTGACATGCTTTCTGCGCTCAGATTAGTATGTACTTTCTAGAGTTTACTTATATGGAATCTACTGTAGGTACATTTTTTTAATCTGATATCTTTCACTCAATTTTTCCGAGACCCATACATATTAAGTGTATCAATAATTCTCTTCTTTCATTGCTCAGTAGCATTTCATTCTATGAATATACTAAAATTTATTTATCCATCTACTGATTGCTGGAGATCTGGGGTTGCTTCCCATTTGGAGGTATTAAAAACAGACCCACTGTGAATATTCGTGCACAAGTATGTTTGTCAACATGTGCTTTCTTTTCTCTTGTGTAAATATCTGAGAGTGGCATGGCCAGAACATATGGTGGAGGTATGTTTCACGTTTTAGGAACCGCCAAACTGATTTTCAAAGTGCTGTGGTGTTTTGCATCCACACCAGCCATATATGAGAGTTTCAGTTGTTCCACATTTTTGTTAGCGTTTGGTTTGGTCAGTCTTTTCATTTTAATCGTACTCTGTAGCATGCAGTGCTATTTCATTGTGGTTTTTTCATTTTTATTTTATATTGGAGTATAGTTGATTTGCAATGTTGTGTTAGTTTCAGGTGTACAGCAAAGTGATTCAGTCATACATATACATATATCTATTCTTTCTCAGATTCTTTTCCCATAGAGGTTATTACAGAGTATTGAGTAGAGTTCCCTGTGCTATACAGTAGATCCTTGTTGGTTATCTATTTTATATACAGCAGTGTGTATATGTTAATCCCAAACTCCTAATTTATTCCTCCCCTGCTTTCCTCTTTGGTAACCGTAAGTCTGATTTCCATGTCTGTTTCTGTCTTATAAATAAGTTTTTTAGATTTTAGTTTTTTGTATCATTGTTTTAGATTTCACATATAAGCGACAACATATGACATTTGTCTTTGACTTACTTCACTTAGTATGATCATGTCTAGGTCCATCAATGTTGCTGCAAATGGCATTATTTCATTCCTTTTTATGGCTGAGTAATATTCCATTTATATATATATATACACACACACATATACCACATCTTCTTTATCCAGTCTTCTGTCAATGGACATTTAGGTTGCTTCCATGTCTTGGCTATTGTAAATAGTGCTACTATGAACATTGGGGTGCATGTATCTTTTCAAATTATGGTTTTCTCTGGGCATAAGCTCAAGAGTGGGACTGCTAGATCATATGATAGCTCTATTTTTTGTTTTTTTAAGGAAACTCCATGCTGTGGTTTTAATCCGTAGTTCATATATGATACAAATGTTGAGCCTATTTTTCTGTTTATTTGCCATCTATATGTCTTCCTTGGTGAAGTGTATATTCAAGTATTTTGTGCACTTTAAAAATTCGTTGTTTTATTTTTTAACATCTTTATTGGAGTATAATTGCTTTACAATGGTGTGTTAGTTTCTGCTTTATAACAAAGTGAATCAGCTATACATATACATATATCCGCATATATCCTCCCTCTTGTGTCTCTCTCCCACCCTCCCTATCCCACCCCTCTAGGTGGTCACAAAGCACTGAGCTGATCTCCCTGTGCTATGTGGCTGTATTTGATAGTATATATAAGTCCATGCCAATCTCTCACTTCATCCCACCTTACCCTTCCCCCTCCCCGTGTCCGCAAGTCCATTCTTTATGTCTGCATCTTTATTCCTGTCCTGTCCCTAGGTTCTTCAGAACCTTTTTTTTTTTTTTTTTAGATTCCATATGTGTGTGTTAGCATACAGTATTTGTTTTCCTCTTTCTGACTTACTTCACTCTGTATGACAGACTCTAAGTCCATCCACCTCACTACAAATAACTCAATTTCGTTCCTTTTTATGGCTGAATAATATTCCATTGTATATATGCGCCACATCTTTATCCATTCATCTGTCGATGGACAATTAGGTTGCTTCCACATCCTGGCTATTGTAAATAGAGCTGCAATGGACATTGTGGTACATGACTCTTTTTGAATTATGGTTTTCTCAGGGTATATGCCCCATAGTGGGATTGCTGGGTCGTATGGTAGTTCTATTTTTAGTTTTTTAAGGAACTTCCATACTGTTCTCCATAGTGGCTGTATCAATTTACGTTCCCACCAATAGTGCAAGAGGGTTCTCTTTTCTCCACACCCTCTCCAGCATTTATTGTTGGTAGATTTTTTGATGATGGCCATTCTGACTGGTGTGAGGTGATACCTCACTGTAGTTTTGATTTGCATTTCTCTAATGATTAGTGATGTTGAGCATCCGTTCATGTGTTTGTTGGCAATCTGTATATCTTCTTTGGAGAAATGTCTACTTAGGTCTTCCACCCATTTTTGGATTGGGTTGTTTGTTCTTTTGCTATTGAGCTGTATGAGATGCTTGTAAATTTTGGAGATTAATCCTTTGTCAGTTGCTTCATTTGCAAATGTTTTCTCCCATTCTTACAGTTGCCTTTTCGTCTTGTTTATGGATTCCTTTGCTGTGCAAAAGCTTTTAAGTTTCATTAGGTCCCATTTGTTTATTTTTGTTTTTATTTCCATTTCTCTAGAAGGTGGGTCCAAAAGGATTTTGCTGTGATTTATGTCATAGAGTGTTCTGCCTATGTTTTCCTCTAAGAGTTTTAAAGTGTCTGGAGGTGGGTCAAAAAAGATCTTGCTGTGATTTATATCATAGAGTGTTCTGCCTATGTTTTCCTCTAACAGTTTTTATAGAGTCTGGCCTTACATTTAGGTCTTTAATCCATTTTGAGTTTATTTTTGTGTATGGTGTTAGGGAGTGTTCTAATTTCATTCTTTTACATGTAGCTGTCCAGTTTTCCCAGCACCACTTATTGAAGAGGCTGTCTAAAAATATGGAACGCTTCACGAATTTGCGTGTCATCCTTTCACAAGGGCCATGTTAATCTTCTCTGTATTGTTCCAATTTTAGTATATGTGCTGCCCAAGCAAGCACAGGTTTTGTTTTTTTACTATTGAGTTTTGAACATTTTTGTATATTCTAGATACAAGTCCTTTGTCAGATATATGCTTTGAAAATATTTTCTCCTAATCTGTAATTTGTCCTTTCATTCTCTTAAGAGTGTCTTTTGAAGAGCAGTTTTCAATTTGGTGAAGCATAATTTATCAATTTGTTCTTTCGTGAATCACACTGTTAATATCATATCCAAGAAATCTTTGCCTAACTCAAGGTCACAAAAATATTCTCTTATATTTTCCTTTAGAAGATTTATGGTTTTAGGTTTTACATTTAGGTCTAAAACCTGTTTTGAATTAATTTTTGCATATGGTGCAAGTTACAGATCAAAGTCCAACTTCTGGGCTACTGGTACCCAATTGACCAAGCACCATTTGTTGAAAAGACCTCCATTTCCCCATTTTTGTACTCTTGTCAAAAATCAGTTTTGCAGTCCAATTTTAAACTCACTGTTCTGTTCCATTAAACTATTTGTCCATCTTTGGTCCCTATCATACTATAGCTTTTTTTTTACATAGTTACAAAACATTATTTCTTGTGATAGGGACTTTGAAGGTCTACTCTCTTAGCAGCTTTCCAATATGCAACACAGTATTATTAATTATAGTTACCATGCTCTACGTTATATCCCATTGACTTATTAATTTTATAACTGAAGATTGTACCTTTTGACCCCTTCACCCACTTTACCCACTCCTCCACCCCCACCTCTGGCAACCACCAGTCTATTCTCTGCATCTGTGAGCTTGGTTTTTGTTGATGTTTGTGTCGTTTGTTTGTTTTTAATTCCACATGTAAGGGAGATCATACAGTGTTTATATTTATCTGTCTGCTTTAATTCACTTAGCATAATGCCCTCAAGGTCCATCCATGTTGTCGTAAATTGCAAGATTTCATTCTTTTTTTATGGTTGAATAGTACTTCATTGTATATATACACCACATTTTTTCATCCATTCATCCAGCAATGGACACTTAGGTTGTTTCCACGTCTGGGCTATTGCAAATAATGCTGCAATGAACATGGGGTGGTGTATATATCTTTTCAAGTTAGTGTTTTTACATGATAGTTTTTTAATAAGTCTGGAAATCAGAGTTAACCTCCTAACTTTACTTTTATTTTTTCAAAGTTATTTTGGCCATGTTAGGTCCTATGCATTTTTATGTAAACTTTATAATTGGCTTTTCCATTTCTACCAAAAATAAAGCCTGTTGGGTTTTTTATTGTGATTGCATTAAATCTATAGATCGATTTGGGTCGATTTGCAATTTTAACAATACTTAGTTTTCTGATTCATGAACAAGAGACTTCTTCTCAATTGTTCACCTCAATGGTTTCCTGTCTCTCAGGGATCACTGTCCGTCTTTGCCTGATGTTGAGGGTCTTGAAAAACATTGTTTTATATGTTTGTCTTATTACTGTTGTTTCAGAGGAAAGAGTGCATTTGATCCCTGTTACTCCATCTTAGCTGGAGGTGGAAGTCCATTTCTATATAAATTTTAGAATCAGTTTATCAAATTCTATTAGAAAGCCTGCTGAGATATTGATTGAGATTATGTTGAATCTGTAGACCAATATGGGGAGAAGTGACATTTTAATAACATTGAGTCTCCGACTTATGACTATGGCACGGCTCCCCATGTATTTGCGTCTTCTTTAATTTACGAACACAATACATTTAATTTTTTATGTTTTATGTTCTTTTAAATGGTATTATGTTTAAATTTTATTTTTCAGTTGTTCTTGCTAGCATTTAGAAATAAATTTGATTTTTGTATACTCACCATTTATCTTGAAACTTTGCTAAATTAACTTATTACTTCTAGAATAAGGGGGTTTTGGGGTAGATTTTTAAAAGAGATTTTCATATACAGAATCATGTTCTCTGAGAATAAAGAAAGTTTACTTCTTTCTTTGTAATTTTTATATCTTTTACACTTCCCTTGCTTTATTGCAATTGCTATGACCTCCAGAACAATGTGGAATAGAAGTAGTAAGAGTGAAAATCTTTGCCTTATTTTTCATCTTGGGGGAGAAAGTTCAGGCTTTCACTATCAAGTGTGATATTAGCTATGGGTTTTTGGTTTTTTTTTGGTACATTTCCTTTTTTGTGGAAGTTTTCTAATATTACTAGTTCACTGAGAGTTTTTTTTTAATTTTTAAATCATAGGTAAACATTGAACATTATAAATGCTTTTTATGCATCTATCAGATAGATGATCATATCATTTTTCTCTTTAATTTGTTAATGGGATGACTTACCCTGAACTATTTTTTAAATTGTTAACTGAAATTTGCATTCCAGACATGAACTTAAGTTGGCCATTATGCATTATCATTTTATATACTGTTGGATTTGATTTGCTAATATTTTGAAAATTTTTGCCTCCAGTCCCTGAACAATATTGGTCTGTAATTTTCTGTTTCTTATAATATGCTTTTCAGATTTTGGTATCAGATGGTCCTCATAAAATGCATTGGGAAACGTTCATTCCTATTTTCTGAAAAACTTTGCCTAGCGTTGGTATTATTTCTTCCTTAAAAGTCTGATGAAATAAAAAATGAAGCCATCTGGGCCTGAAGTTTCGTGGGCCTTTAATTATAAATTCAAGTTCCATAATAAATAAATATAGGAATTTTCAGATTTTCTGTTTTTTCTTATCTTTAGTAAGTTGAGTTTTTCAAGGGAATTTTCCATTTCATATAAGTTGTTGAATAAATTTGCATAAATTTGCTCATGATGTTCCCTTATTATCTTAGTAGTGTCTGTAAAATAGTAGTGATGGTCTCTCTTTCATTCCTGATATTGAAGGTTTGATTTTTCTCTATTTTAAAAAATCAGTCTTGCTAGATTTGTATCCATTTATTAATGTTTTTAAAGAAGTGACTTTTGGGTTTCTTGGCTTTTTATATTGCTTGGCCATATTCTATGTAATCTACTTCCATGCTATCTTAACATAGAAGATAAGTCATTGATTTCAAATTTGTATTCTTTTTTTTTTTTTTTTTTTTTTTTTTTGCGGTACGCGGACCTCTCACTGCTGTGGCCTCTCCCGTTGCAGAGCAACAGGCTCCGGACGCGCAGGCTCAGCGGCCATGGCCCACAGGCACAGCCGCTCCGTGGCACGTGGGATCCTCCCAGACCGGGGCATGAACCCGTGTCCCCTGCATCAGCAGGCGGACTCCCAACCACTGCACCACCAGGGAAGCCCCTGTATTCTTTTTTAATATAAACATTTTACCCTACAATGTTCCTTTAAAATTGATTTAGCTGAGTCCCACATATCTTTTAAAATACTAATTTTAAGAATACTTTTAGATTTATAAAAATTTTAGAAAGACAGTACAAAGAGTTCCTGTACACTACATACCTAGCTTCCCTATTGTTAAGGGATGATGGTATGATGTAAGTATGCATACAGATATAAGACAGATTTGTCACACTAATGAACAAATACTGATACATTATTATTAACTAAAGTCCATACTTTATGTGGATTTCCTAAGTTTTTGCCAAATGCCCTTTTTTAGTTCCAGGATCCCATCCAGGGCACACGCAACATTTTGTCATCATGTCTTTTAAGGTTCCTCTGTGACCATTTTTCAGACTTCCCTTGTTTTTGATGATTTTGACAGTTTTGAGGACTACTGGTTAGGTATTTTGTAAATGTGTGTACCCCACGTATTTCGACATGTTGCATTTTCATCAAGTTTGAGATTTTTCTAATTTCTCTTGTCTTTTTTACCCACCCATTGGTTATTTAGAAGTGCATTGCTTCATATCCCCAAATTCGAAAATTTCTAGTTATCTTTTCTGTATTGATTTCTACTTTAATTCCATTGCAGTCAGAGAACTTACTCTTCATTAATTCTTCTGAAATACTATACTAAAATTTGCTTTATAACACAACATATGTTCTGTCTTGATGAAGTTTCATGGGCAAGAGGAAAGAATGTGTATTCTGCATTTGTTGGCTGTAATAGTCTATAAATGTCAGTTACATCAATATGGTGGAGAGTGTTATTCAAATGTCCTATATCTTACAGATTTTTGGTCTACTTGTTCCACAAATTTATGAAAGAGGAACATTATAGTCTCCAACGATAATTGTGGACATGTTATCTCTCCCTTTATTTCGTCAATTTTTGCTTCGTGTATTTTAAAGCTCTGTTTTAAGTTGCAAATGCATTTAGGATTAGTAAGTCTCCTTAATGAATTCATACTTCTAGTATGAAATGTCCCTCTTTAACACCAGGAGAATCCATTTACATCTAATGTAACTATGGGTATGGTCAGGTTTAAATAAACTATCTAGCTATTTGTTTTCTTTTTTAACATCTTTATTGGAGTATAATTGCTTTACAATGGTGTGTTAGTTTCTGCTTTATAACAAAGTGAATCAGTTATACATATACATATGTTCCCATATCTCTTCCCTCTTGCATCTCCCTCCCTCCCACCTTCCCTATCCCACCCCTCTAGGTGGTCACAAACCACCTTAACTATTTGTTTTCTATTTGTCCCTCTTGTCTTTTTTCTTTGTTCTCCTTTTCTGCCTTAATCAAGTATATTTAACAATCCATTCTATCTCCTATTTTGGATATTTAAGCATATTTCTTTGCATTATTCTTTTCATGGTTACTATAAGGATCACAACATGTAAGCACGTCTACCTTGAATGAATAATATACCCCTGAATATATAAGAATCTTATCACAGTATGTTATTTACCCCTCTCCCATTTTTTGTGCAATTGTATATATTTCATTACTACATGTAAGAAACTCCACATTACATTGCTGCATTGTTATAACAGCAATCACTTGTTTTAAAAAAATTAAGAAAAAATATAAAAAAAAAAGAAAAAAAGAAAAAATAGTCTCTTTATTTACTACATATTTACTATTTTCATTGATCTTCATGTTCTCTCCGACAGTCTATCTAGTAATATATCCCTTCATCATAAAGAATTTCCTTTAGCATTTCTTTTTCTTTCTTTCTTTCTTTTTATAATTTCTTATTTCAGCACTTCTTCATACTTCTTGTTTTTAAATAGCTTTATTGAAGTATAATTGATAGACAATAAGCTTCATACATTGATTATATAATGTGATGAGTTTATACACATGCATACACCTGTGAAACAATCACTATCATCAAGGTAATAGATCCATCACCTCCAAAAGTTCCCTTGTGCCCCTTTGTGTCTCTGTGTGTGTATGTGTGTGTGTGTTAAGAACTCTTAACCTGAGATTTTACAAAATCAAAATTTTAACAAAATTTAAAATTAAAAAATATTAAGAGCATAGTAAATTATTGTCCACTCTAGGCGTTATTCTGTACAGGAGATCTCTTGAACTAATTCATCTTGCATAACTGAAACTTTACAACCATTGAGCAACAACTGCCCTTTCCCCACTCCTCCAAGCCTGAATTCTGAAAACAGAAAGAGAAAAGTGACTCATCACATACAGGGGAGCTCCCATGAGCCTATCAGTATATTTCTCAGCAGAAACCTTGCAGGCCAGAAATGAGTGGGGTGATATATTCCCATATGAAAGAAAAAACTGCCAACCAAGAATACTGTATTTGGCAAAACTACCCTTCAGAAATGAAGGAAAAGATAAAGACTTCCCCAGACAAGCTAAAGCTGAGGTAGTTCATCTCCTAGACCTACCTTACAAGAAAAGCCAAAGGGAATTCTTCAAGTTGAAATGAAAGGATGTTAATTAGTTACATGAAAACACATGAAAGTATAAAACTTAACTAGAAAGGTAAGTATATAGACGAGCATAGTTGAAAAAATGAAAAGTTTTAGCAAAGAAATATTAAAAAATTCCTAATGAAAATTATAGAATGGGAAAATACAATAGCCAAATTAAGCATATCATTGGATGTGCTCAACAGCAGAATGGGAAGGACAGAAAGAAGAATCACTGAACTTGAAAAGAGAAAACAGATTTTAAAAATGAAGAGAGTTTCAGGGACCTGTGTGACTATAACATGAAGGTAACATTCATGTCATTGGAGTCCCAGAAGGAGAGGGGAAATAGTGTGGGTCTGGCTGAAAAACCCCCAAATTTGGCAAAAAAACCATAAACCTAAATATTTAAGAAACTAAATGAACTCCAAAGAGATATAAACCCAAATAAATCCATGGCAAGACATGTCACAGTAAAACTCCTGAACACTAAAGACTATATATATATATATAGTTTTTTTTAAACTTCCCTTGAAATAGTAAAATGATGACATCAGTAGACTGTGATGTTATGTATATAAACTAGTTCAACCACTAAGAAAAGCTATACAAAGATATACTCAAAAAGAAGTGAAGAAATGGAGCAAAGATTGCAGTAAGATTGCTATATTTTCTCAGAATTAAATTATTAATCTGAAGTACATTGTGATAAATTTAATATACATATTGTAATCCATAGAATGATTAAGAGAAAATATATAGCTAAAAAAGTCAAAGAGGAATAAAAATTGTACCTTGAAAATTGCTTTAAACAATATAGGAGGCAGGAAAAGAGGAAAAGAGTAATAAAAACACATGAGTCATACAGAATACAAATTGCAAAGTGGTGGACATAAACCCAACCACCTTGATAATTATATTAAATGTGAATGGATTAAATGCACCAATTGAAAGTTGGAGCTTGTAAAACTGCATGAAAAGCAAAATCCAACTAATTGGTGACTATGAAAGACACACTTTAGATTCAAAGATACAAATAGATTGAAAGGGAAAGGATGGGAAAAGGTAGTAATTTTAAAAGACCTGCAATAGCTATAATAATATGAGGCAAAATAGACTTTAAGACAAGAGACATTACTAGAGCCAAAGAGGAACATTTCATAATGATAAAGAATCGAAACATCAGGGAGAAAGAATAGTTATGAATGTATATACACCTAAAAACAGAGTCCTAAAATAATGAAACGAAGACTGACAGAATGGAGAAGAGTAATAGATACTTCAACAATTTTATACTTATATTTAATATAGTTAATTTAAATAATCTTCTTTTGGTAAATGAAAGAGCAAATAGACAGAAAATCTATAAGAACATATAAGACTTAAAAACCACTAGCAAACATGACCTAACTAATACATATAGAACAATCCACCCAACAGCAGAAAAACACACATTTTTTTTTCAAGTACACCTGCAACATTCCCCAGGATAAATCATATACTAGGCATAAAAAGTAGTCAACAAATTTAAAATAATTGAAATAACATAAAGTATCTTTTCTGACCACAACAAGTTAAATTAGAAATCAACAACAGAAAGAAATCAGGGAAATACTCATACTCATATACCTGGAAATCAAACATCACACTTCTAAATAATGCATGAATCAAAGAAGAAATAAAAAGGAATTGTAAAAGTATATCAAACAAAATGAAAATATGACATTAAAATTTGTGATGTAATCAAAGCCATGTTTAGAGGCAAATTTTATATTTAAAGTATTATATTAGAAAAGAAGAAAGATTTAATAAAATCAAGATTGAAAGAGGAGACAACAATACAGAATTCTGGGAAGTAAAAGGATTTTAAGGGAAGGTTATGAACCTTCCCTTAAAATTTTTGTCAAAAACGTAAACAGTTTAGATAAGGAAAAGTTCCTGGAAAATCATAAAATATCAAACCTTAGTAAAGAAGAAAAAGAAAAAGGAAAATCTCTAAGCAAAGAAATGGGAATTAGTAATTTAAAACCTTCCCCAAAATAAAACCCAGGCCAGGATGACTTCACTGGTGAGTTCTACCAAACATTTAAGGAAAAAATAACAGCAACCCTTCACTAAACCTTTCAAAATACAGAGGAGTATAAAATACTTCCCAGGAAGTATTCAATTTATGAGGCCATATTCTCCTGATATGAAAGATTGACAAAGACATCACAAGAAAACAAAACTACGGACCAATCTCCCTCATGAAAATTGATGCCACGATCTTAGCAAATTGATCCAAGTGATAAATGAGGATGATTTTACATGATAAGCAGGAAGGCTTATCCCAGAAATAGA
The DNA here is from genome assembly GCF_949987515.2 of Delphinus delphis. NCBI lineage: Eukaryota > Metazoa > Chordata > Mammalia > Artiodactyla > Delphinidae > Delphinus > Delphinus delphis. The sequence continues at coordinate 4,404,814 of NC_082684.1, read as the reverse complement.
AGGTTGGTTGACATCCAAAAGTCAAATAATGTAGTACACCATATTAAGGGAATAAAGGCAGGAAAAAAAACATATCAATAGATCCAATAAAATCACTTGACAAAATCTAATACCCATTCATGATAAAAGTTCTCAAAAAACTAGGAATAGAAGGGATCTTTCTCAACCTGATGAAGTGCATCTACAAAAAACCTATAGCTACCATCATACTTAATAGTGGGAAAAATGAATGTTTTCTCTGTAAGGTTGAGGAGAAGACAAGAATATCTGCTCTTATCACTTCCCTTCAATATGTGCTGGAGGTTCTAGTCAGTGCAATAAGGCAATAAAAGAAAATTAAAGGCATACAATTTGGACAAGAAGAAGCAAAATTGTCTTTATTCTCAGATGACATGATCTTACATATAGAAAATATTAAGGTATCTATAAAATTACTACCAGAACTAATAAGAAAGTTTAGCAAGGTCACAAGATATGAGCACAAAAAATCAATTCTATGTGTATATACTATCAATGAACAATATGAAGAAAAAATTAAGAAAATAATCCCACTGATGAAAGCATCAAACATATTTAGGAATAAATTTAACAAGGGAAATGCACAAATTTTATATTAAAAACTGTAAGAGAAATTAAAGCAGACAAATTAATCGAGAGATATACCATTTTCATGGATTGGAAGACAATATTTGTAAGAGTCCATTCCTTTCAGCTTTTTGCTGTTCATTGTGATGCTATCTATGGGCTTGTCATATAAAGCCTTTATTAAGCTGAGGTATCAATAATTTCCTGTACCTAATTTCTTGAGCGTTTTCATCATGAAGGGATGTTGAATTTTGTCAAATGCCTGTAATTGGCCTGTAACTTTCATTTCTTCTAGTGTCCTTATCTGGCTTTGGTATGAGAGTAATGCTGGCCTTGTAAAATAAGTTTGAAAGCGTTTGCTTTAACTTTTTTGGAAGAGTTTGAAAAGGATTGGCATTCATTCTTCTTTAAATATTTGGTAGAATTTACCTATGAAGATTGGGCTTTTCTTTGGGGGAAGTGTTTTGTTACCATTTCAATCTCCTTACTCAGTATTTGCCTGTTCAGATTTTCTATTTCTGGGTATACATCCAAAGGAAACAAAATCAGGATCTCAAAGAGATATCTGCACTATTATTCACAGTAACCAAAATATGGAAACAACCTATGCATCTGTCAATGTATGAATGGATTAAAACATGTGGTACATATATACAATAAAATATCATTCAGCCATAAAAAAAAGAAGAAAAACCTGCCATTTGGGACAACAGTGATGAACCCAGAGGACATTATGCTAAATGAAATAAGCTAGACACAGAAAGACAAATACCATATGATCTCAATTATATGTGAAACCTAAAAAAATAGAACTCATAACCAGAGAGTAGACTGGTTGTCACAAGGGGTTGGGGGGTGGGAGAAACAAGGAGATGTTGGTCAAAGGGTACAAACCTCCAGTTGTAAGATGCATAAGTTCTGGGGATCTAATGTACAGCATGGTGACTATAGTTAATAATAATATATTGTAAACTTGACATTTGCTAAGAGAGAAGATCTTAAGTATTCTCACCCCCCCCCAAAATGGTGAGGTGATGGATTAACTTGATTGTGGAAATCACTTCACAATGCATACATATATTGAATCATCACATTGCACCCTTTAAATATATACAATTTTTACTTGTCAATTCTACCTCAATGAATCTGGAAAAAAAAAAAGTCAAGAAAGCCCAAATAGGGACTTCCCTGGTGGCACAGTGGTTAAGAATCTGCCTGCCAATGCAGGGGACAGGGGTTCGAGCCCTGGTCCAGGAAGATGCCACATGCCGCGGAGCAACTAATCCCCTGCGCCAAAACTACTGAGCCTGTGTGCCACAACTACTGAAGCCCATGAACCTAGAGCCCGTGCTCTGCAACAAGAGAAGCCACCACAATGAGAAGTCCACGCACCTCAACACAGAGCAGCGCTCGCTCACCACAACTAGAGAAAGACCGCGCACAGCAGCGAAGACGCAACACAGCCATAAATAAATAAATAAATAAATTTATTTTTACAAAAACTTATTAAAAAAACCCCAAATAATACAACCCAAAAAAGACAATAATAATAGAATGTGACAGAATTGTTATGGAGGTGAAGTCAAGGGCAGGAGCCGGTCAGCTGACACAGAGAGTGGGAGACACTCAGAGGAAGGTGAGAGGTGGTAGCTCAGCTGAGTCTTAAAGGATGAAGAGTGACCCAAGGGAGAGAAGAGGGGGCATTCTGGGCAGAGATGGACAATCTGCTAAAGTTGTGGAAGGTTATGTTATGTGATGACCAGAACTACCGTTTTGCCAAAGTAGGAAGAGTAATAAAGGGCAGAGGGACATCCTCAAAAGGGCTACAAATAAAAAATGCTGGAGAGGGTGTGAAGAAAAGGGAACCATCCCACTGTTGGTGGGAATGTAAATTGGTGCAGCCACTATGGAGAACAGCATGGAGGTTCCTCAGAAAACTAAAAATAGAGTTACCATATGATCCAGCAATCCCACTCCTGGACATGTATCCAGAAAACTATAATTCAGAAAGATACATGCACCCCTATGTTCATAGCAGCACGATTTACAATAGCCAAGACATGGAAACAACCTAAATGTCCATCAACAGATGAATGGATAAAGATGTGGTACGTATACACAATGGAATACTTCTCAGCCATAAAAAAGTGAAGTAAGTCAGACAAAGACAAATATTATGTGATATCACTTATATGTGGAATCTAAAAAAAATGATACAAATGAAGTTATTTACAAAACAGAGATAGACTCACAGACATAGAAAACAAACTTATGGTTACCAAAGGGGAAAGAGCATGGGGAGGGATAAATTAGGAGTTTGGGATTAAAATATACTCACTGGTATATATAAAATAGAACCAACAAGGACCCCCTGTATAGCACAGGGAACCATACTCAATATCTTGTAATAACCTACAATGGAAAAGAATCTAAATATATATATACACACATATAAATAACAGAACCACTTTGCTGTACACCTGAAACTAACACAACATTGTAAATCAACTATATTTCAATAAAAATTAAAAAAAAATAAAACGTAAAAAAATAAAGTGCAGAGGGAGATGAGCCTGGACAGCTCAGGGAGCAGGCAGGGGAGGGGCTTTAACCTGTAGGCGGTTGGGAGCCAAGGTGCAGTTCTGGGGAGAGAAGCGCTCAGATATGGGGGGTGTTTCTGAAAGCCATCTCTTGCACGTGAGTGGGTAGGAGGCCCATGGTGGGGCCATGGTTTTGAGCTCTGCCATTTTGGTGTAGAGGGAGCACCGATGCTTTTCTAATGGAATGAAGAGTGATGCACTGTTTGTCTGAGTCCCGGTCTCCCATCTGGAAAAGGAGGGGGTTGAACGACTTCCGGTCAGTCCAACATGGTAGCACAGTGGTGAATGAATGTGGGTTGTCAGCTCCATGCCCTGAACCAAGCCCTGGAGATGCCACATGGGAGATGGAGGTCAATGAGCCTGTTAAGCTTGGAGAGAAGACGGGCTGAGCCCTGGGTGGTCCCCCCTCGGTCCTTCACCTGGGAGGAGCCCAGCCGGGCCTGGACCCCAGGCCTCCTGCCCTGCATTCTGGGGTCCTCCATACACCTCCCTGCCTCCTGGGCTTGGTGCCAATAAGGATGCCTGTTATGCAGCTGCTGAAGGCCTGGGACAGGGCACGGCAGGGTGGTGGCAGGGCCGGAGGAGACAGACACATGTTCTCCCATAGAATTCGCTCTGGTGTGGAAGTCAAAAGAAGAGCATTGACATGGCGGTGGTTCAAATCAACAAGGGAAGTGAAAACGGGCAAGGAGGTGAGGCACCAGAAAGCACAGGCTATAAAAATACTATCTCCCTGCTCAGCTGATTAAGTGGGACTTTGGGGATGGGAAGCAACCCATGAGTGAACAAATACAAGGTCTCCTACCCGTGTAACCGGATAAGATGTAAAACACATTAAATGATGAAACCCTATTTAAAAGACGCAAGTCAAAACAAATAGATTAACTTAGTATGTTATGAAACAATGACAGCGGTACCCACTGCCCTGGCTCCAACCCCCACCCCAACTCTAACTAGAGGTCTTCCTTCTGGCTCGAACCCTGCGGTTCTGGCAATATTTTAAATGGCTTCATAGTACAGTATGTGCCTTTGGACCCGACTGTGTGCACGGACTCCATTAGCGTGGACGTCTGGCGGGCTCCCCCGGCCCAGCCTGCCTGCTTTTGCTCCCAGTTACATAACAGGGACGGCCCTGAGTGCTCCTGCCGGCCACTGCCCACCAGCCTGCCTGGGGCCGTGCCTTCTGGAAACGGGGGCTTGTGGGACTCGCTGGGCGGGGTTGCTGTGCTGCCCCGGCTGACCTCTGGCAGGACTTCCTTTTCAAAAACTGCCCCATTTCTCACCTCTTCTCCCCTCCCCTCAGACTTTCCCTACCTGCCAAGGAAACCCCATAGGAGATCTGTCCTTTTAGGGTAGGGAACCCTAATGTCACCACCCCAGTTCCCAGGGAGCTCTGCTCACTCCAAGAACCATGTTAAATGCCACCCTCTCTGGGAAGCCATGTGGGCAGAGTAATGTCACCCCACAAAGAGGCCTACATCCTAATCCCAGGAAACCTGTGGGTATGTTACTTACATGTCAAAGGGGTGGACTAAGGTTGCTGGCGGGATTAAGGCTGCTAATCATCTGACCTTAAAATAGGGAGATGATCCTGGGTTCTCCAAGTGGGACTCCATGTAATCACAGGGTCCTTAAAACGTGAACAAGACACAGGACTTCCCCTGCGGTCCAGTGGTTAGGGCTCAGAGCTTCCACTGCAGGAGGCCCGGGTTCAATCCCTGGTTGGGGAACTAAGATCCCGCATGCCGCGCAGCACGGCCAAAAAAAAAAAAGTGAACAAGGCAAGCAGGAGAGGAGGTATGGGCAGGACCCAGCCACTGCTGCTGGCTTTGAAGATGGAGGGAAGGGTCACAAGCTGAGAAATGCACGTGGCTTCCAGAAGCTGGAAGCGGAAAGGAAACAGGTTCTCCCCTGAAGCCTCCAGAAGGGACACAGCCCTCCTGACAGCGTGACTTTAGCCCATCGAGACCCATCTCAGGGTCCCGACCTCCAGAACCGTGAGAGGATACATTTGTGTTGTTTCAAGGCTCCAAGGGGACGGCGATCTGTTAACAGCAGTCATAGGAAACTTGTGCAAAATCCTCCCCACCCGCTCCTCAGGAGGAGGTGGACGGGCCCTCTGTGGGTCCCACGCAGTTCAGGGCAGGTTTCTCGATGCTACTATGTTGACTTGGGACATTATAAGCACAGCTTTTAAATCATGTCTGGGTAGAGTAAGATCAGTCCCCACCTTTGCCCTTGTGACCTCGTTCTGTCCTTGACCCCTACACACTTCAGGGCTCACGTTAACGGAACGGGCCCAGCTCTCTCCCTGCCGTTTGAAACTGATTTTGAAGACAGATATTACGGAGCCAAAATGGGCCGAGGCTGCCAAGCCCCACTGGCGGAAAGCCGCGTGGACTTGGGCTGCAGTGGGGGTCCCGCAGGGGACCGCTTGCCCCTCAGGGTGACGGAACATCTGTGGCCAGAGCGTCCTGCTTGGAGCACGGCCTTCCTGTGGCACCTATGTCACCACCTAGACCTGTGTTTGTTCCACCATCTTCCTGAGGACAGGGTGGGCCGCTGGTGGAGCCCCGCATCCCCAGAGCTGGAGCAGACACGAGGCAGGGGCTCTGTGCTGAGTAACGAATAAAGACACAAAGCTGTAAAAAGTTAGCAAAAACCGAAAGATGGTTTCAGAAGACATTCTTGCGGTTCATAGCATCACATTTTCCTTATGGAGGACCACTTCCAAGCTGGCCTCTCTTCCATCTCCAGGCTCTCCAAAAGGCATTGCCATTTCATACTTGCTTCCCCTCTCCCGGGCTGGCTGGCTCCTGCAACTCCCAGCCGGGGCTCAGGGGCCCCCACACCTGCTGCCTGGCGCTCCGGGCACGTCCACAGCACATTGGCTCCCAGGGCTTCCCGCCCCTCGTCCCAATCTTCCAGGTCCCTGAATCCAGCTCTGGAGGAGGGGTCCCATGAAGCTTTGCCACGCGGGGTTCCCCAAGGCTGAGAGGGTGCCAGGTGCAGGCACCGAGGAGCTCTGGAAATGTGGTGATTTTGATGCTGCTGTATTTGCGTTATCTGTCCTCATTTCCTCTGAGCTTTCCCGGAGTTCAGTCGTTGCTGCATTAATGAAAAGAGCATGTACCCTCTGCTTATGTCTCTCACGGTGCTCACTGCCATGTCATGAGATGTTATTAACGTGGCTCTCTCCTTGGAGCCAAGCTGGAGCTTGGAGGGGAAACCATGTTCCCGGGAGTCAGCGGTGGGGACAGGAAACAGAACTCAGGGGCCCTCGGTGCTGCCCTGCGGAGGGTCCCTGACCTGCTGGGTCTCTTCACGGGGATGGGTGGCCCACCGGGAGCGGGTAGGAGGTGGAGGTCTCAGTGCACGCAGGAATCATCCTTCTTCCCTTGTGTCTTAACGGAAGAATCAGCACCACTCTCTCACACCACCAGATGAGTCACTTTGTCTCCAGGGAGGGAGGTGGGAGAACAGACTCCAGAATTGAGCATATGATAAGCGCCTTGAAGACCCCGCTGCTTGAGATCCAAGTCAGGTCAATAATTACAAAAATGGAAGCATGGCTTGTTCCCAGCCCCTTCCCTGGGCCTCGCCATCTGTCACAGAGTCACCAGCAGCGGCTCTCAAGCTGGTGGCCACTGCCGGTAGCAGGGAGGAGTGGCAGTGATTACCCAACTCTGACTGCAAGTCCAGCTTCAAATTCATTCATGCTGAAGCTGCAAGCGGCCTCCCCCCCTTTCCCCCTCCCCCAGGGGAGTCAGGCTAGACCAGGACCATTCACTTCCACACCCAGGCAGCATAGCGGAAATCAGACAGTACTGTCACTCCCCTCCAGGCCGTCCCTGCCCCTAGCCCCTGAAATGGACAGATCCTCAAAGGAATCTCCAGGGAGGTTAGACGGTCCAGGCAGGTGAAGGGTGGGGTGTGCAGGAATTCCTCCCAAGGAGCAAAGGAACTTTCTGGCAATGGTGATTCTCAAAGACCAACCAAAGTGGGCAGCCAGCTGGGTGACTTCACACGTCTCTAACAATGGGGCATGGGCTGTCCATGAGGACGCAGGACATCTTCTTTAAGGAGGAAAGGCAATGCCAGAGAGAGGTGAAAGTGTTCCCTAAATGCTGCATGAATGACTGGCAGCTTTTGTCCAGAAACTTCTACAGGAAGCAGCGCACAGTGGAGCTGACGGTGAAGATGAGGAGAAGGCCAATTGCAGGCAAAATAAAACCTAAACCCACGTCGTCTTGCTGTTTAAAAAAAAAAATTATTGAATTATAGTTGACTTACAATATTATATTTGTTTCAGGTAAACAACATAGTCATTTGATATTTTTATAGATTACACTTCATATAAGGTTATTATAAAATATTGGCTGTATTCCCTGTACTGTACTATATATCCTTGTACCTTATTTATTTCATACCAAGTAGTCTGTACCTTTTAATCCCCTTCCTCTCTCTTGCCCCTCCCCCTCCCCTCTCCCTACTGGTAACCACTAGTTTGTTCTGTGAGTTTGTTTCAGTTTTGTTATATTTGTTCATTTGTTTTATTTTTTAGATAACACATATAAGTGAAAACATACAGTATTTGTCTTTCTCCGTCTGATTGATTTATTTCAGGTCCATCCACGCTGTTGTAAATGGCAAAATTCAATTCTTTTTCATGGCTGAGTAATATTCTATTGTCATATATATAAACATATATATATATTAAAATACGCCACATCTTCTTTATCCACTCATCTGTTGATGGATACTTAGGTTGCTTTCATATCTTGGCTATTGCAAACGATGATGCTATGAACATTGGGATGCATATGTCTTTTCAAATAAGTGTTTTTGTTTAGTTCAGATATATCCAGAAGTGGAATTGCTGGATCCTACGGTAGTTCTATTTTTAATTTTTTGAGGAACCTCCCTACAGTTTTCCTTAGTGGGTGTACCAAATTGCATTCCCACCAACAACATACTAGGGTTCCCTTTTTTCCACATCTTCATCAACACTTGTCATTTGTTGTCTTTTTGATGGTGGCTATTCTGACAGGTGTGAGGTGCTATCTCACTGTGGTTTTGATTTGCATTTCCTTGATGATTAGTGATGTTGAGCACCTTTTCATGTGCCTGTTGGCCATCTGTATGTCTTCTTTGGAAAATGTCTACTCAGGTCCTCTGCCCATTTTTTAATTGGGTTGTTTGGGTTTTTTTGATATTGAGTTGTATGAGCTGTTTGTATATTTTAGAAATTAAGCCCTTGTCAGTTGCATCATTTGCAAATATTTTCTCCCAATCCGTAGGTTGTCTTTTCATTTTGTTTATGGTTTCTTTTGCTGTGCAAAATCTTTTAAGTTTTATTAGGTCCCATTTGTTTATTTTTGTTTTTGTTTCCCTTGTCTGAGGAGACTGATCCAAAAAAAAAATATTGCTAAGACCTGTGTCAAAGAGTGTACTGTCTATGTTTTCTTCTAGGAGTTTTATGGTTTACAGTTTTACATTTAGGTTTTTAATCCATTTTGAGTTTATTTTTGTATATGATATGAGAAAATGTTCTAATTTCATTCTTTTACATGTAGCTGTCCAGTTTTCCCAATGCCACTTATTGAAGAGACTGTCTTTTCCCCCATTTTGTATGCTTGCCTCCATCATCATAGATTAATTGACCATATGGGCATGGGTTTATTTGGGGGTTCTCAATTTGTTGCATTGACTTATGTGTCTGTTTCTGTGCAGTACCATACTGTTTTCATTACTATAGCTTTGTAGTAGTCTGAGGTCAGGAACCATGATACCTCTGGCTTAGTTCTTTTTTCACAAGATTGCTTTGGCTATTTGGGGTCTTTCATGTTTCCATGCAAATTCAAGGGTTATTTGTTCTAGTTTTGCAAAAAATGTCACAGGTATTCTGAGAGGGATTGCATTAAATCTATAGATTGCTTTGGGTAGTATGGATGTTTTAATAATATTAATTCTTCCAATCCATAAACATGGGTATCTTTCCATTTATTTGTATCATCTTCATTTTCCTTCATCAATGCCTTACAGTTTTTAAAGGTCTTTCATCTCCTTGGTGAAATTTATTCCTAGGTATTTTGTTCTTCTTGATGTGATTATAAATGGGATTATTTTCTTACTTTCTCTTTTTGTTAGTTCATTATCAGTGTATAGAAAAGCAACAGATTTCTGTATATTAATCTTGTATCCTGAAACTTTACTAATTTCAATTATTAGTTCTAATAGTTTCTTTTGTGGTGACTTTGGGGTTTTCTATATATCATGCATCATGTCATTTGCAAATAGTAGCAGTTTTACTACTTTCCTTCCAATCTGTGTGCCTTCTATTTCTTTTTCTTGCCTGACTTCTGTGGCCAGGATCTTTAATACCATGTTAGATAGAAATGGGCATTTTTGTCTTGCTCCTGATATTAGAGTAAAAGCTTTCAGCTTTTCACCATTGAGTACGATGTTAGCTGTGGGTTTGTCATAAATGGTCTTTATCATGTTGAGATATGTTCCCTCCATAGCAACTTTGTTGAGAGGTTTTTTAATCATGAATGGATATTGAATCTTATCGATACTCCTTCTGCATCCATTGACATAATCATGTCATCTTTATCATTCATTTTGTTAATGTGGTGTATCCCACTGATTGATTTGAGGATATTGGTCCACCCTTGCATCCCTGGGATAAATCCCACTTGATCGTGGTGTATGATCCTTCTTATGTATGTTGAATTTGGTTTGCTAATACCCTGTTTAGGATTTTTGCATCTATATTCATCAGAGATATTAGCCTGTAATTTTCTCTTTTTTGTTGTCTTTGTTTGGTTTTGGTATCAGGGTAATGCAGGCCTCATAAAATGAGTTTGGGAGTGTTCCCTCCTCTTCAATTTTTTTGGAATAGTTTGAGAAGGATTGGTATTAACACTTCATTATATGTTTGGTAGCATTCCCCTGGGAAACCTTGCAGTCCTGGACTTTTGTTTGTTAGGAGTTTTTAAAATTACTGATTCAATTTCCATACTAGTAATCAATCTGTTCAGATTATATATTTCTTCTTGATTCAGTCTCAGAAGATTGTATGTTTCTAAGAATTTATCCATTTCTTCTAGGTTGTCCAATTTGTTGAAATATAGCTGTTTTTAGTATTCTCTTATGATTGTATTACTGTGATATCAGTGATATCTGATACTGTGATATCTCCTCTTTCAACTCTAATTTTGTTTATTTGGATCCTCTCTCTTTTTTTCTTAATGAGCCATGTTAAAGTCTTAAATTTTTTTTTATCTTTTCAAAAACAGCTCTTCGTCTCAGTGAACTTTTATATTTTTTATCTCTATTTTATCTATTTCCACTGTAACTTTTATTATTTTCTCCTTTCTGCTGACTTTGGGCTTTGTTTTTTCTTTTTCTAATTTCTTTAGATGGTAGATTAGGTCATTCATTTGAGATTTTTCTTGTTTCCTTCTTTTTTTTTTTTTTTGTGGTACACGGGCCTCTCACTGTTGTGGCCTCTCCTGTTGTGGAGCACAGGCTCTGGACGCGCAGGCTCAGTGGCCATGGCTCACAGGCCCAGCCGCTCCGCGGCATGTGGGATCTTCCCGGACCGGGGCACGAACCCGTGTCCCCTGCATCGGCAGGTGGACTCTCAATCACTGCGCCACCAGGGAAGCCCTTTTCTTGTTTCTTGAGGTAAGCCTATATCACTAAAAACTTCCTTCTTAGAGCTGCTTTTGCTGCATCCCATAGATTTTGGAAAGTTGTGTTTTTATTTTCCTTTGTCTCAAGATATTTTCTGATTTCCTTTTTGACTTCTTCAGTGACCTATTGGTTTTTTTCAATAACATGTTGTTTAGTCTCCACGTGTTTGTGTTTTTTCCATTTTTCTTCCTGGAATTGATTTTTAGTTTCATATCATTGTGTTCAGAAAAGATGCTTGATATCACTTCTATCTTCTTAAATTTGTTGAGACTTGCTTTGTGGCTTAGCATGTGATCTATCCCTAGAGAATATTCTATGTGCACTTAAAAAGAATGTGTATTCTGCAGTTGTTGGATAGAAAATTCTGTGGATATCTATTAAGTCCAAGTGGTCTAATGTGTTATTTACGGCCACTGTTTCCTTATTGATTTTCTATCTGGATGATCTATCCATTGATGTAAGTGGGGTGTTAACATCCCCTACTATTATTGTATTACTGTCAATTTCTTACTTTATGTCTATTAATATTTTCTTTATATATTTAGGTGCTCCTATGAATATTTGTTTATGAATGTTGTATCTTCTTCTTATACTAACCCCTTTATAATGCCCTTATTTGCCCTTTACTACAAACTTTGTTTTAAAGTCTACTTTGTTTGATATGAGTGTTGCTACCCAGCTTTCTTTTCATTTCTATTTGCATGGAATATCTTTTTTCATTTTTCACTTTCAGTCTGTGTGTGTGTTTAGCTCTGAAGTGAGTCTCTTGTAGGTAGCATATAGATGGATCTTGTTTTTTTATCCCATCAGCCACCCTATGTCTTTTGATTGGAGCATTTAGTCCGTTGACATTGAAAGTGATCACTGATAGGTATGTACTTATTGTCATTTGGTTACTTGTTTTCTGCTTGTTTTGTAGTTCTTCTCTGTTCTTTTCTTCTTCTTTTAGTCTCTTTCCTTGTGGTTTCATGATTTTCTTTAGTGTTATATTTGTATTCCTTTCTCTCAAGTATTTGTGTATCTGTAGTAGATTTTGATTTGTGGTTACCATAGAGTTCATATACGTTGACTTATAACTATATACACTTGTCTTAAACTGATAGTCATTTAAGTTCTAAAAGATGGACATTTTTTACTCTCCCCTCCATGTTTAGTGTTTTGGATGTCATATTTTACATCTTCATGCCTATCTCTCAACTGCTTATTGTAGCTATAGTTGGTTTTTACAATTTTGGCTTATTTAAGAGGTTGATCTGCTGCTTTTGCTATATATTTACCCTTACCAGTGGGATTTTTTCCCTTCTTATATTTTCTTATTTCTTGTCATAGCCTTTTCTTTTTCACTTAAAGAAGACCCTTTAACACTTCTTTTAAGTTGGTTTAGTATTGATGAACTCTCTTTTAGTTTTTGCTTGTCTGGGAAACTCTTTATCTCTCCTTCAACTCCAGATGATAACTTTGCCGGGTAGAGTATCCTAGGCTGTAGGTTTTTTCCTTGCAGCACTTTTTAAATATATCATGTCACTCCCTTCTGGCCTGCAAATTTTCTACTGAAAAATCAGCTGATACCCTTATTGGGGTTCCCTTCTACGTGACTCTTTGTTTTTCTCTTGGTACCTTTTAAATTCTCTCTTTAACTTTTGTCATTTTACCTATGATTTGTCTTGGTGTGGGTCTCTTTGACTTCATCTCCTTTGAAACTCTCTGTGCTTCTTATATCTGGATATCTGTTTCCTTCTTCAGGTTAGGGAATTTTTCAGCCATCATTTCATCAAATACATTTTCTACCCATTTCTGTCTCTCTTCTGTTCTGGGAGTGCTATAATGTGAATACTAGTATGCGTGATGTTGTTCCAGAGGTCCCTTAAACTAGCCTCATCTTTATTTATTTTTTCTTTTTGCTGTTCTGATTGGATGATTTCCACTACTCTATCTTCCAGATGGTGTATGTGTTCTTCTGTGTCACCTAATCTGCTATTAACTCCTTCTAGTGTATTTTTCATTTCCATTGTTGTATCCTTCATCTTTGACTGATACTTTTTTAATATTTCCTATTTCTTTGTTGAAGTTCTCACTGTTTCATCTACTCTTTTTCCAAGTTTGGTTATCATTCTTATTACTACTGCTTTGACCCCTTTAACAGGTAAATTGGGTTTTATTTCAGGACTTTTATCTTGTTCTTTCATTTGAAACATATTCCTCTGTTTTCTCATTTTATTTAATTTTCTATGTTTGTCTCCATGAAATTAGGTGTAACAGCTGCTTATACTGATCTTGAAGGGGTGTCCTTGTGTGGAAGTATCCCTATGCACTTTGCAAGCGCCCACTGGCTTTGATGGGAGAACTGGATCTGAAGTGAGCATGGGCACTGTCTTCCCCTGAGGTGTGCTGTCAGCCACCACCTTGGTGGGAGGTAGGGCTGGATTTGAAGGGACTAGAGCCAGAGCCAGGTGCAAACCAGGGCTTCTTCATATGTTCAATGGCAGTCGAAGACCTATCAGGGTAGGGGTGGGGGCCCAAGAGGCTGGAACAGGAGCCCTGAAGGAGTTGGGCTTCTCCCGCGTGTGACAGCAGCCTCTGCCTTGGTTGGGGATGTGGCCAGGGCCCAAGGGCTTGGGTTGCACTTCTGAGCTGGATCCACTTTTTCCCTGGTGTGCAAGCCTTGGCTAGTGGCTGGATCGGGGCCAGAGGAGTTGGAGTAGCACTACTGAACTGGTTCTTCTTCTTCCCAGTGCGTACATGCATACCTCCCCACAGGAAATGGTGGTCTCTGCTCTGGCCAGAGGCAGGGCTGGGGCCAAGCTGGCTCCATCCCCTCTAAGTGCACACACGCTCATTGATATTGGCAGCTTGTCCTTCGCAGGGAGCAGCGCTGGAGCAGGGCGTGCCCTGGGGCCGTCCTGGCAGGGCAGCCAGAGCAGCGGGAAGCTTTCAGTATGCTGCTTCCAAGCTGTGATTGGGAGCAAGCAAGTCTGTGCATGGATTCTTCAAGAGTGGAGCCTCAGTTTCTTACAGCCCTCCAGAAAGCTCCACTGGTTTCCTAACCAGCTAAGAGGGCTCATCTTTCTGGTGCCAGACTCCAGGGCTGGCTGCCTAATATGTGGCTCAAGCCCTTCCACCCCCAGGGAGGATCTCTGAGCCTGTGATTTTTCTCTCCTCTTTTGGGTCGCCTGTTAGGGGTGTGGGTCTTGACTAGATCGCTTCTCTTCCCCTCCTCCCTGATTCCATATGGGTCTTTCTTCACAGCTTTGGTCGTAGAAGAGCCGCACTGCTAGTCTTCAGGTGGTTCTCAGCAAGGTTGCTCTGTATGTAGTTGTAGCTGTGATGGGTTCATGAGAGGAGGTGAGCTCAGGGCCCTCCTACTCCACCATCTTGATCTTGCCCCCCTCCCCCACACAAATATTGCTTTTTATTTACCTGCATGATTCCCAGGCTGAAAACTGCACAACCAAATTCCATCAATACACAGTGAAACAGATTCCCTGACCGAAATGTTGGTTGTAAACATCTTTGCACTTTGCTCTCCCAATTACGCCTAAGTTCATCAGTTGTGTCACAGAGGAAAGTTAGCTTGGGCCTGCCACAGTTAATTTTTACCAAGCCCCTTTTGGTAAACAGGGGACTTAGCAGAGTTGTATTCTTTTTTCTAGACCAGAAGCCTCAATATGTTTGTAGTATAAGAAATATAAGCGTTTTTTTGGAACCTCCAGGAAATGAATGGCTCATTTCTCCTGGCCGATGGGTAAGGGTACTCAATTACCTTACACTGATTAAAGACAAGCACTGCTGCCTCTAGGTAAACAGAAAAAGAAGAGAAAAAACAAAGCCCATTAGCAAAAGGGGGCAGTGATGTAAGTGATGATGAAAAAGGTGGGTCTGTTTTTTTACTTGAGTGTGGTTTCCAGATGCCACAAAAAGGGATCTGATGGAGCTGAGACCACATTTTGTCAGGAGGCTGCCTTCTGAGAGTTTGCCTAAGGAGATAAAAAGCGATAGTTAATTTCTAAGGACCCACTGTGCATCTGACCCTTGCACCTAATTTCCCAGTTAATTACTCAGCCATAAAAAGAAACAAATTGAGTTATTTGTAGTGAGGTGGATGGACCTAGAGTCTGTCATACAGAGTAAAGTAAGTCAGAAAGAGAAAAGCAAATACCGTATGCTAACACAAATATATGGAATCTAAAAAAAAAAAAAAAAAAGGTCATGAAGAACCTAGGGACAAGACGGGAATAAAGACAGACTTCCTAGAGAATGGACTTGAGGATATAGGGAGGGGGAAGGGTAAGCTGTGACAAAGTGAGAGAGTGGCATGGACATATATACACTACCAAACGTAAAATAGATAGCTAGTGGGAAGCAGCCGCATAGCACAGGGAGATCAGCTTGGTGCTTTGTGACCACCTAGAGGGGTGGGATAGGGAGGGTGGGAGGGAGGGAGATGCAAGAGGGAAGAGATATGGGGACATATGTATATGTATAACTGATTCACTTCGTTATAAAGCAGAAACTAACACACCAAATTAGTAAAAAAAAAAAAAGCCCTGCGAGGTAGGTTGTGTTGTCATCAACTTGCAGCTCCAGGAACAGACGTGTAGAGCCAGCTTCCTCCCTGCGTGGAGGTGGGACAACAATGTGCGCCCTGGGCCTGCTGCAGTGTGAACCACAGCTTTCAGGAAACTTTGCGCCTGGCGGGGAGCTCAGCACTGCCCAGGTGTGGATGGATTTATTAGGTCACCGGAAGTCTCTGGAGTTAGGGGTAGATTCAAGGGATGAGGGTGTCCAGACCTGTCATTTCCCCATTATTTCCTGCCCATACCAGTGGCAAACATGCACACACACACACACACACACCATGCACACAGGTGGAAATATCCTGCATAAGCCCCCCGCCCCAAGAAAGGAGGAAGGAGGCTGAATGGTATCAGTGGAAAGAAGGCCAGTCTCAGGAATCGGGGGCTGACTTCTAAGTCCCGCTCTGGCTCTCAACAGCGCTGCCACATGGAGTAAATCTCTCTGTCCCCCCCTTCCTCTCCCTGTGAAATGAAGGGCTGCCCAGGGTCATCTCCAAGGTCTTTTCAGTTTTACATTCTATGATTCTATTAATACTGAGAGTGGATTTTAAATGCTAAATGGAGTCCATGAAGGCTGAATATTTCTCGAGATTTAAAATGTCTCTCTGCTAGTTGAAACTATTCTCCAAACCACACATTAAAAGCCCCAGGCTGATTTTTCTATCTGATGGGCCCTGACAAAGTGGTGCGTGGAGACGGAGTGGCCCCCAGTGGGTACTGTCACGCGAGCCCTCTGCTGTTCCTCCCCAGCGAGGCTTCCGCTAATTTGTATTAATGCATCTCTGCTTCCCCCCCACCACCCCCTGGCAAGCCCTCACCCCGGTCAGCCCCACAGCCTGTGTCACTTAAGTCTCGTAATGCGCCGCCGCTTCTCTCCCCTTCCTCTCCCCATTTTCCCCTCCTCTATCTCTCGACTTAGAGCTTGGCAGACTAATGGCCATAATCATGATGATGAGCATTAGCTATGACAGGCAATGCTCTCAACAGAATGCAGCTCTTCCTCAAGAGAAGGGACATTAAAATCCCAACTAGGTAAGTGGGCTCGACAGTGGTGTCAGCCCCGGAGCCGGGCGTCTGCAGGAGAGGCTCCTGGGAGCTGCGTGGCAGCAGGTGCATCCCAGAAAACAGCGGTGAAACGAGACAGAGAAGCAGGGCAAAGATTTGAGGTTCTGTGCTCACCTTCCCCGGCCCTCAGGACCAGGGAGTCTCCGAAAGCGGTACCTTCCACCTTGGAGGGGGTTGAGTTTGGAGCCGTTTAAATTCATGAAAAACCAAAGTTCACAAAGCAGTGTTTGCTTTTGATTTATGTGCTGCCCTCTTTTTAAAATTGTGCTGAAATAAACATAACATATTTACCGTCTTAACCATTTCTCAGCATACAATTCAGTGGCACTAAGGACATCCACGTTGTTGTACCAACATCACCGCCTTCCATCCCCAAAAAGTTCTCATCAGCCCAAACAGAAGCTCTGTACCCACAAAACACTAACTCTGCATGCTGCCCTCCCCACAGCCCTGGAATGTGATGGACTCTTAAGTTTTGTGATTATTCTGGTCTCTTGCATTGAACAAGTGCTGGTCAGGACTCAGTAGCAACCTACATTTTGAAACATTGTACACCCCTCTTTCCAGCTGCAGAAACTGAGACACGAAGAGGGGAAGCAGCCTACCCCAACTAAGCAGAGAGCCAGGGGCCATGAGAGCAGCAAGGCAAGTTGCCAACTCTAACCCTAACCCTAGTCTCAATGGTCTTTTGACTTTCATGGCACTTTTGATATGGCCAACACGGGTTTGTCCATTCCTTTCTCTCATAGGAAACTAAGAAGATATACAAGAGTGAAGAGAATGACATGAAAAACACTTGGGTGGCCACCATGTAGAACTGAGGAGTGTTAATATTTTCTCATAGTTGCTTGACGTTTCTCTAAAAGAAATGGAATATTAGTGAATGCTGCCTCCTGGCCCCCCTCCCGGGGCATCCTCTCCCCGTAGGTAACCTGAATTTCGCCTTTCTGAATTTAGTGTGTGTTTTTTCAGTCCACCATTTCCATGTTTACACCTACAGAGAAAGATATTCATGAATATTTCATTGTGTTGTTTGCAGTGTGTTTTTAAACATTTTCATAAACGATATTACACAGGAAGCTTGCTCTTTCACTCAACATTATGTTTTGAGATGTAATCACGTTGCTATGAGAGAAGGAGTGTGTGTGTGTGTGTGTGTCTGTACTTAGGTTGTTTCCAATTTATTTTCCTATTACAAGCAATGCTGCAATTATGCACGAGTCTCTCTAGGTAATAGATCTAGCAGTGCTATTGCTGAGTCTTTGCGAACATGCATTTCCAATTCCAATTTTGCTTTGGATATTGACAAATTGCTTTCCAAAGTGGTTGAATTAATTTACACTCCTACCAGCAGTGTGGGAGAATTCCTATTTCCCCTTATCTTCACTTGTTGGTCTTCTAAAATTTTCTTCACTTGTTGGTCTTCTAAAATTTTACCCATCTGATTAGTGTGAAATGTTCTCTTGTTTGTTTTAAATCACATTTATCTGATTATTAGGAAGGCTAAGCATATGTGCATTAATAATTTTCATTTTTTTCTGTGAATTGTTTATTCTATTATTTTATTGCAAGGATTGTCAAACCACAGGCTGTAGACCAGTCCATGGGCTTTTTATACTGCCTGTGAGCTAAGAATGGTTTTTACATTTTAAAAGAGTCATAAAAGAAAAAGGAGTGACAGAGGTTATATGTGTCCTGTGAAGCCTAAAATATTTACTATCTGGTTCTTTAAAGAAAATGTTCACTGACTCCTGCTGGATTATCTTGTCTTTGTATTGATATATATTTTGGATATTAACAATTTATTTGAACTAGCTCCTCCCTCCGCCTCTCCCTCATCAGCCACCCTGAGCATGCCAAGTTTCAACTTCCCTGGGGCCACGGTCTATGTTTTGCTAGAAGCAAAATGTTTTTTCAACATGTTGTCAAGTTTCAATTACATTTGGGATGTATCGTCTAAATTTATCTCCCTCTCAAATACAGTAAAACCAATTTAATGCTCTTTACCTTGTGAAATGCATACTGTCGAATTTTGCTTCTGGCTCTGATGGAATGACTGCTACTGAGCTTGCTTTCCTGCCATAAATAACCAGGAAAGTGGATAAAACATATGAAACAACTGTTTTCAGATATAGGAAAACAAACAGCAAAGATGGTAATCTCCGAGAGCAGGGAAAGACATGAGATAAGCGTGATTGTTTTGACTTTCTGTCTAGAGGAACTCTAGACCATATCCCTGGGAGGAGGACCCAAGTGCAGTATGAAGGTGTCACAGAGGTAAGGAAACAGAACTTGGAATTTAGGGAAGCTGAGGCGGCAGGTACCCGTGGGCCAGAGCGCCAGAGAGAAGGTAGCTACACAGAGAGGGATGGTTCCGGAATCTGGATAGGGGCTCTCTTTACACACCGATTGAATAGTAAGATACACATGTGTAGTGTGAAACTTCTTGAGGCCAGTTAACAAACAACTAAGGAAGTTAAACTATTCCCAGAGCTCATTCAGGATTGAGATTAAATTTTCATTCAAACTAGTCAGAGTGGAGAGACCTCAAGGAACACCTCGGACATCCACGAGACCTCAGAATGGCCATGGCAAAGTAGTAAGGCTAAATTAGCTCTAGAAAAGCCTTCTTTAAATACACCTTCATAATTCTTAAAAACAAACCTTAAAAAAAAAGAAAACCAAATGGCTGCTCAAGCAACTTAGCTGCCTGCTAAAATAAACTTCACCACTTTTTGGAAAACAACAAAATATAGACACAATAATGTAACATGCACAGGTTCAGCATCCAATCAAAACTTAGTCAACATATTAACAATGAGGAGAAGGTGACCCATGACCAGGAGAGAAATCAATCAAGTGGAACAGGCCCAGAATGATAGAGATAATAGAGCTAGCAGATAATCACTTTACAAAATAGCAATTATAAATATGCTAAAGGTTTTAAAGGGAAACATGAACATGATGAGGAAAGATATAGAAAGTATAAAGAATTAGCAGCAAATTCGATACTGAAGAAGTGATCGGTGAACTTGAAAGAACATAAACTAAAAAAACTAAAACAAAGTGAAACACAGAGAAGAAAGAAACAAATGAAGGAGCCTCAGTGACCTGTGAGAAAGTATAAAATCTGACATATGTGTATTCGGAGACCCAGAAACAGAAGAGATGCGTGGAGACAGAAAAAAAAATATGCAGAAAAATTGGGCAAAATTTTTCTGAATTATATGTCAACCATTAACCCACAAATCTAAGAAACTCAACAAACCACAAGAATAAGCATACACATGCAAATCACATAAGACACATCATAATTGAACAGCTAAAATCCAGTAACAAAGGGGAAATCTTAAAAGGATCCAGAAAAGGGAAGAAAGAGAAAGAGAGGAAGGAAGGAAGGAAGAGAAGGAGGGAGGGAGGAAGAAAACATACAGGGGAACAAATATAAAATTCCTGTTGCTAATTTTGTATCAGAAATAATGCAAGCCAGAAGACAATGGAAAATTTCTTCAGAATAATGTAATAAAAAGATATCCATAGAATTCTACATCAGTGAAAATATCCTTCAAAAATTG
Source organism: Delphinus delphis (assembly GCF_949987515.2). Classification (NCBI taxonomy): domain Eukaryota; kingdom Metazoa; phylum Chordata; class Mammalia; order Artiodactyla; family Delphinidae; genus Delphinus; species Delphinus delphis. Next base: position 4,384,714 of record NC_082684.1, on the reverse strand, counting down.
TGGTGAAACAGAAACATTTTCAAATAAACAAAATCTGAGAAAATTCACCACCAGCGAGTCTAAATTATAAGAAATATCAATAATAAAGGAAGTTCTTTAAGCTGAAAGAAAATGCTACAAGTCAGAAACTCAGATCTACACAAAGGAGTGAACAGCAATAAAATGGTAAAAATGTGAATAAACATAAAAGGTATTTGTTTTCTCATTTTAATATTTCTTTAAAAGATAATTGACTAACCGTTTCTGGTTCAGAATGTAAGGAGGTAACAGCTCTTTTTAGATCTGCAATGAGATGAGGACACAGGGCAAACCACTGCCCCCAATACTGGAGACAGACAGCAAATGCAGGTAATCACAGCTTCTCAGAGGCAGACTCACAATTAGAAACCACCATGGGCACTAAGGCTGGGATAGAAAAACCAGAACGGTGATTGACAAATTGCTGGAGGCTCAATGTGGACAACTCCAAGGTTTAAAAACTCCAGGGGAACTCCACAATTGTGAGATTTACCTCCAAAAGGAGCTCAAGCAGGTTTCCTTGTAAATATCAGAGAAAAATCCCTCTTGCTTCCTGAAGGGAGAGGGGAAAAGGAACCATTTTGAAATATGCCAGAGCATTCTGTTCTTCCTCAAAAGGCCCGCCCCTGAGAAATTAGTTAACCAGAGTGTAGCCTGCTGAGGTGTTACCAGAGCCTAACTGACCTAGGCGAGGGGAAATACCTGACTCCAATCAGCTCTAGCCTTTCACGTGGGAGAATGAAAACACCCAACACCAGCCCACTCTAGCCATTCTCTCCCACCTAAGGGAGTAGGAAAAAAAAAAAAAAAAAACCCTGAGAAACACTTACGAAGTTCACAGTCCAGGACATAGACTCACTGAAAGACCAAGATATACTCACACAATTACAGAATGCTTCTCCCACCACAACTCACCACCACATTACTAAAGGCCTATTTACAGCAATTACTTTTACCTCATATATCATGTCCAGCTATAAGAAAAATTACAAGGAATACCAAAAGGTAAAAAAACACACTTTGAAGAGACAAGAGAAAGCATCAGAATCAGACATGGCTGGAATGTTGGAATTATCAGACTGTGAATTTTAAAAAAATATGATTATTATGCTAAGAGCTCTAATGCATAAAGTGGACAGCAGATGAGACAGATGGGCAATGTAAGCTGGGAGATAGAAACCCTAAGGGGGAAAAAAAGGAAATGCTAGAGATTTTTTAAAAACATGGTAGCAGAAATGAAGAAAGCCTTTGATAGGCTCATCAGTACACTGGACACAGCTGAGGAAGGAATCGTTGAGATTGAGTATATTTCATTGGAAATATCCAAAACTAAAAAACACAGGGACTTCCCTGGTGGTCCAGCGGTTAAGACTCCATGCTTCCACTCCAAGCTCTTCCAACCTCGATCCCTGGTCAGGGAACTAAGATCCCACAAGCCACACAGTGCAGACAAAAAAAAAAAAAAAAAAAACTGAAAAAACAGAAAATCCAAGGACTGTGGGACAACTACAAAAAGTGTAACATACGCATAAAAGGGAATACCAGAAGGAGAAGAAAAAGAGAATGGAACAGAAAAAATACTTGAAACAACAATGACTGAGAAGTTTCCCAAGTTAATGTCTGACACCAAACCACAAATCCAGGAAGGTCAGAGAATACCAAGCAGGATAAATGCCCCAAAATCTACACCTAGACATATCATTTTCAAAGCACAGAAAAATCAAAGATAAAGGAAAAAATCATGAAAGAAGCCAGAGGGAAAGTGTACCTACCCATAGAGGACCAAAGATAAGAATTACATCTGACTGCTCTCCAAAACCATGCAAGCAAGCAAGAGTAGAATAAAATATTAAAGTATTGAGAGACAAATGCCATCAACCTAGAATTCAGCATCGTGCAAAATCATCCTTCAAAAGTGAAGAAGAAATAAAGATTTCTGAGGGAATTTGTCATTAGCAGACCTTCCCTGCAAAAAATATTAAAAGAAGTTCTTTAGAAGGAAGGAAAATAATATAGGTCAGAAATTTAGATCTACACAAAGATAAAGAAAGGAAAAACATCAAAAAAGGAGGAAGTGAAGATAAAATATAAACTTTATTTTTCTTATTCTTAATTGATCTTACAGGTAAGTTTGTTCAAAAAATAATAGCAACAATGTATTTGATTATGCATGCTTATGTATATGTAATACATGTATATGTATATGTGTATATGTGCTTATTTATGCTAATATAAAAGTGAAATAAATGACAGCAATAATACAAGGAACAGAGGGGAGGAATTGGGGTTATTTTGTTATTGTAAGGTACATTACCCATGAAATGGTATAGTGTTATTTGGTAAATGGTTAAGAGACTTACTTGGGTTAGTTGTAAATGCATATTGCAAAATCTAGGGCAACCACTAAAAACATTTTTTTAAGATGTATAACTGATATGTTTTAAAAGGAGAGAAAATTAAACCCTATAAAATTCTCAGTTGAAACCACAAAAGGCAGAAGAACAGTGGAAGGCAAAAATAGGAACAAAGAACCAGGGTAACAAATAGAAACAAGCAACAAATGCAGTAGACATTAATCCACAGACATAAGTAATCATCTTGAACATTAATGACACAACAATATGTTGTCTATAACAAACCCACTTTAAATATAAAGACGCATATAAATTAAAAGTAAATGAATGGAGACAAACATACCATGCTAATACTAAATCAAAAAAAAGTAGGAGGAGCTAATTAATTTCAGACAGAGCAGACTTCAAAACAAGGAAGGTTATCAGGGATAAAGAAGGGCATTACATAACAATAAAGGAGTCAGTTCTCAAAAAAACATAATAACCCTTAAAATGTATGCACTGAACAACAGCGCATCAAACTACATGAGGCAAAACCTGCTAAAACGGCAAGGAGAAATAGATTAATCCACAATTATAGTTGGAGACTTCAACACCCTTTTTTCAGAAATGGACAGATCCAGCAGGGAGAAAATCAGTAAGGACATAGTTAAACTCAACATCACCACCAATCAACTGGATATAATGGACACCTATAGACCACTTTATCCAACAAAAGCAGAATTCACAGTCTTCTCAAGCTCACATGGAATATTTACCAAGATAACCATGTTCCGGGGCACAAAACACCCCTTAACAAATGTAAAATAACAGAAATTATACAGTCTGCTCTCATACCATCATGGAATTAAAACTAGAAATCAATAACAGAAAGACACTGGAAAATACCAAAATACCTGGAGACTAAACAACACACAAGGCAAAGAATTCTCAAGAGGAATTTTTAAATATTTTGAACTAAATGAAAATGGAAGCACAACTTATCAAAATTTGCGGGATTAAACAAAAGCAGTGCTTAGAGGGATGTATAGCATTGAATGAATGGAGAAAGATCTAAAACTGATCATCTCGGTTTTCACCTAGGAAAGAAAAGAGCAAATTAAATCCAAAGTAAACAGAAAAAAATAATAAAAACGAAATCAATAAAATTGAAAACAAGAAATCAGTAGAGAAAATGAACAAAACCAAAAGCTGCTTCTTCTTTAATAAAATTAATAAACTTCTAGCCAGGGTAATTAAGAAAAAGAAAGAAGACAAAACTTACTAACATAAGAAATGAAATAGGGGTCATCGGTACTGATCCCATGTACACTAAAAGAAGAATAAAAGAATATTATGAATAACTCTATGTCCACAAATTTGATAAACTAGATGAAATGGACCAATTCCTTGAAAGACACAGCCTGCCAAAACTCACACAAGAATAGACAATCTGAACAGGCCTACAGCTATTAAAGAAATTTAATCAATAAATAGTAACCTTCCAATATAGAAAGCACAAGGCCCAGATGGGTTCCCTGGTGAATTCTCCCAAATATTTAAGGAAGAAATTATGCCAATTCTCTACAGTCTCTTTCAGAAGCAGAAGGAATACTTCCTAACTCATTCTATGAGAGAAGTATCACCCTAATACCAAAAAAAAGACATTACATGAAAGGAAATCTGCAGACCAATACTTCTCATGAATATCAATGCAAAAACCCTCAACAAAATATTAGCAAACCAAATCTAATGATATATAAAAAAAATTCTACACCATGACCAACTGGGGTCTATCTCATGTATGCAAGGTTCGCTATTTGAAAATCAGTTAATGTAATCCATCACATCAACAGGATAAAGAAAAAAAATCATATATTCATATCAATAAAAGCAGGAAAATCACTAGACAAAATCCAGTACCCATTCATGATAAACAAACAAAAAAAAGTCTCAGGAAACTTGGAATAGAGGGAAACTTCTTCAACTTGATAAAGAATATCTACAAAGAACCTACATCTAACACCATACTTATTGGTGAGAAACTCAAAACTTTCCCACTGAGATCAGGTACAAGGCAACGATGTCCCCTCTCACCACTCCTTTTCAACATTGTACTAGAGTCCTAGCTAATGCAATAAGACATGAAGAAATTAAATGTGTACATTTTGGGAAGGAAGAAATAAAACTATCTTTTTCACAGATGGCATGATCATATATGTAAAAAATCCAAAGAATGAACAAAAAACTGTTTTTAATAGGTGATTATTAAAAGGTTGCAGGATACAAGATTAATATAGAAAAGTCCATTGCTTTCCTATATACCATCAATAAACAAGTGTAAATTGAAATTAACCCAATAGCATTTACATCAGGTTACAAGGAAGGAAGGAAGGGAGGGAGGAAGGAAGGGAGGGAGGGAGGGAGGGAGGGAGGGAGGAAGGAAGGGAGGGAGGGAGGGAGGGAGGGAGGAAGGAAGGGAGGGAGGGAGGGAGGGAGGGAGGGGAAAGAAAGAAAGAAAGAAAGAAAGAAAGAAAGAAAGAAAGAAAGAAAGAAAGGGAAAGTAAGTCAGGTATAAATCTAATAAAATATGTACAAGATCTATATGAGGAAAACTACAAAACCCAGATGAATAAAATCAAATAATTAAATAAACAGATATTCCACACTCATGAATAGGAAGACCCAATACTGTCAAAATGTTAGTTCTTCCAAGTTGATGTATAGATTCAATGCAATCCCAGTCAAAATTCCAAGAACTTTTTGTGTGGATATCAACTAACTGATTCTAAAGTTTATATGAAGATGCTAAAGACCCAGAATAGCCAATAAAATTTTGAAAGTTAAGAACAAAATTGGAAGACTGACACTATTTGATTTCAAGACTTACTATAAAGCTACAGTAATCAAGACAGCGTATTGGCAAAAAAAAAAACAAATAGATCAATGGAACAGAATAGAGAGCCCAAAATAGACCCACATAAATATTGTCAAATGATATTTGACAAAGAAGCAAAGGCAATACAATGGAACAAAGATAGTCTTTTCATCAAACTGTGCTGGAACAACTGAACATCCACATGCAAAACAAAAACAAAAACAAAAACAAAAACTCAGTCTGGACACAGACTTTACACACTACACAAAAATTAAGTCCAAATTGATCATAGACCTAAATGTAAGCAAAAAACTGCAAAACTCCTAAAAGATAACATAGGAGAAAACCTACATGGCCTTGAGTATGACAATGACTTTTCAGACGCAACACCAAAGCACAATATTTGAAAGAAATAATTGATAAGCAGGCTTCATTAAAATTAGAAACTTCTGCTCTGTACAGCACAATATCAAGAGAAAGAGGAGATAAGCCAAAAGCTAGAGAAAATATTTGCAAAACATATGTCTGAAAAAGGACTTGTATCCAAAATATACAAAGAACCCTTAAAACTCAACAACAAGAAAACAAACAATACAATTAAAAAATGGGTCAAAGATTTACTAGACACCTCATCATAGAAGATATACAGGTAGAAAATAAGCATATGAAAAGATACTCCACATCCAATGGCATCAGAGAAATGCAAATCAAAACAACAATGAATTACCACTACACATCTATTAGAATGGCCAAAATCTAGAACACTGACCACATTGCGTGCTGGTGAGGATGTGGGGCAATAGAAACTCTCATTCACCTGCTGATGGGAATTCAAAATGGTACAGTCACTTTGGAAGACAGCTCTCAACAAAAGTAACATACTTTTACCATGAAATCCAGCAATCATGCTTCTTGGTATTTACCCAAAGGAATTGAAAACCTGCATCTACACAAAAACCTGAACACAGAGACTTCCCTGGTGGTCCAGTGGTAGAGAACCCACCTTCCAATGCAGGGGACACGGGTTCAATCCCTGGTCGGGGAACTAAGATTCCACATGCCGCGGGGCAACTAAACCTGCGCACCACAACTACTGAGATTGCACGCCTCAACTAGAAAGCCTGCACACCACAAACTACAGAGACCACGCACTCTGGAGCCCGTGTGCTACAACTACAGAGCTCACGACCCCTGGAGCCCATGAGTCACAGCTAGAGAGAAGCCCATATGCCACAACAAAGAGCCTGCATGCCACAACTAAGACCCGAAGCCGTCAAAAAAAAAATTAAATAAATTAATTAAATAAATAAATATTTTAAAAAAGAATTTAGAAATTGAGATCATTAATAAAGAAAAACAAACAAACAAAAACCTACACACAGATATTTATAGCAGCTTTATTTGTAATCCCCAAACTTTGAACCAAACAAGATGTCCTTCAGTAGATGAATGGTGAACTGGGCTCATCCAGACAATGGACTATTATTCAGTGCAGAAAAGAAATGAGCTGTCAAGCTGGAAAAGACACAGGGCATGTAAGTGCACATTACAAGCGAAAGAAGCCAATCTGAAAAGGCTGCGTTTTGTATGACTCCAGCTATATGATATTCTGAAAAAGGAAAAAGTATGGAGACAGTAAAAAAGATCAGTGTTGAGGGGACTGGGGTGGGAGGGATGAATAGGAGAATCGCAGAGAACTTCTAGGGCAATAAAAATACTCTGTATGATACTATAATGATAGATTATACATTTCATTATACATTTGTCCCAAACCATAGATTGTATACCACCAAAAGTGAACCTATGGTATACTATGGACTTTGTGATAGTGATGTGTCAATGTAGGTTCATCAATTGTAACAAATGTCCCACTCTGGTGAGGGACGTTGATAATGGTGGATTCTATGCATGTGTTAGGGCAGAGGGTGTATGAGAAATTTCTGTACCTTCCTCTTAATTTTGTTGTGAGCCTAATACTGCTCTAAAAAATAAAGTTAAAGAAGATTGGCTGTTTAAAGCAAGAATAATAGTAATGCTTTATTGAGTTTGTAACATTTGTAGAAATAATATATAGGACAATAATAACACAAAAGACAGGAGGGAAAATGGAAACATACAGTTTATATTTCTTAGTGAACACATAAATTGATACATTCTCTTAAGATAGACTGTGATCTTAAGTGTGCATATCAAAACTCCTAGGTCAACATTTAGAAAATTAAACCGATATTGCTAATAAGTCTATAGGGGAGATAAAATGAAATGCTAAATTATTCAATCCAAAAGAATGCAGGGAAAGAGTGAAAGGACCAAGGAGCATTATGGGAGGGCAACAAATAGCAAGATTATAGAATTAAATAAGAAATACAAATGGTCTAAATGCACCAATTAGAAGCAAAGACTGTCAGACTGGGTTAAAAAGCAAGACTTGAGACTTCCAATTTCAGCTCTGAGTGTAAAGTGCTTGAAAGTAATCACTTCCATTCTTACGACCAAAAAGAAAAAATTTGAACAAGGTGAAAATCAATAGCTTTTGTTGGACCCATCAGAGAACTGAGGTCGCAGGGCAAACCACCACTCAGAAATGGGAGAGACAGGAGAATACAGAGTCCCAGCTGAGATCTGCTTACCTGGAGCAGAAGTCACTGGAATAAGAACTGGTAGAAATACTTATATGGTCACTGTGACAAACTGCAGAGAGTGTAGACAGCATGAGAGAGAGAAACTGCTGGGGATTACATTCTTTGGGGGGGGGGGCGCAAAATTGAGTGGATTTTATCTCTAGTCCCACCACACTCTCACCTTGAAGAGCCAAAAAAAATTCCCCTCCTGTCTCAGGTGGGAAGAGGGGAAAAAAAGACGCCTGAAATGCTGTCAGAGCATCTTCACAACAAAGGCCAGCTCAGCAGGGGGAAGACTCTATCAGACCTGTACTTCAGTTAGGAGGGAGAACAATTACCAAACTTCAGCACCCTCCATCCTTCCTGTCTCACTTAAGTGGGGAGAAAAGGGAGGAACTTAAGAAGCACTTATAAAGGCCACAGCCCAGGGACACAGGTGCACTAAAAACCTAAGATTTAACCATAAGATTATAGAACGCTTCCCTCATCCACGCCTTACTACCACGTCAACAGGGCTACAATATAACACTGGTGGATTACAGCTGAAACAGCTGCAAGGCACAGACTATATTTAGGAAGTAGTTCCTGGAGAAATCCAAAGATAAGATGAAAGATAAAAAATAAGGACACTAGAGGAATTTGAAGCCTCTGGAACTTATATTGATAGCAAACACTGAACACAATTCAACTCATAGATTAACATGAAACTTCACACTAAGAAGGCCTATTTACCTCAGTGATTATCACCAGTTACATTATGTTGGGCTTTCATCATGTTGGGCATCTCAAAGGCAAGAAAAAAATAAGGCCAAACTATATGCTGGCGACAATTTAAGTATAAAGACACGAATAAAAATAAAAGGATGGGAAAAGAGATATTATACAAACACTAATATAAGAAAACTGGGGTGACTATGTTACCAGGAGACAAAGTAGACTTCAGGACAAGTAATAATCCCAGGGAAAAGAGGGACATTTTGTAATGATAAAACTCCCAGTTCATCAAATGACATAAAAAAGAAAGTATGCTCCTAATAACAGAGCATCAGATTATGTGTAGGAAAAAACTGAGAGAACTGAAAGAAGAAATGAAAATTCACAATTAATTTGAGATTTTAATATTACTTTTTCAGTAATTGAGAGAACAAGTACACAGAAAATCACTAAAGAGCAAAAATTAGAATTACACTGGACTTTTCTTCAGAAACTATGGAAGCAAGAAGAGACTAGAGTGAAATTTTTAAAGTGTGGAAAGGAAAATATCGACCAATTCTGTATCCAGTAAAGTTATCCTCCAAAAGTGAAGTAGAAATACTTTCTCAAACAAGGAAAAATTTAGGGAATTTGTCACCAGTAGACTTGCCTTGAAAGAAATGTTAAAATTAAGTTCTTCAGAGAGAAGGAAAAGGATATAGAACAGAAACTCAAATCTACAAAAAAGAAAAAGCATAAGAAAAGGAATAGCGGAAGGTAAAATAAAATATTTTGTTTTTGTTATTCTCAATTGAACTAACATAAAATACTAGCAACAATGAATTCAGTGAGTTTATTTATGGAAAAGTGAAGTGAATGGCAGCAATATTTTAAGGGGCAGGATGGAAGAACTGAGAATGCTCTGTTATAAAGTACCTGCACTCCCCATGAAACAATATCATGTTACTTGAAAATGGACTTGGATTTGTTGCAAATGTATATTGCAAACTCTGGGGCAGCCACTAAAAATGTTTTTCAAAAAGGAGTATAATGAATATGCTAAGAGAGGAGAGAAAATGGAATCATATAAAATGCTCAATTAAAACTATGGAATGCAGAAAAAGAGTGGAAGACAAAAAAAGAAACAAAAAAACAAGGGCAATGAATAAAAATGAATTAAAAATAGTAAAAAACATGATAGATATTAGCCCACCTTCTGTGTTCTGAATGTTCATGTCCCCCCAAAATTCATGTGTTGACATTCTTCCTAACCCCCAAGTTGACCCTTGAACAACATGGGTTTGAATTGTGCATGTTCACTCACATATGGATTTTTTTTTCAATAAATATGTACTACAGCACTATGCAATCAGTGGTTGGTTGAATCCTCAGATGCAGAACTGCGGATACAGAGAGCTGATTGTAAAGTTATACTAGGATTTTCAACTGTGCAGTGGTTGATGCCCCTAACCCCCAAGTTCTGTTCTTCAAGGGTCAACTGCATTAGGACATGGGCCTTTGGGAGGTGCTTAGATCATGAGGGTTGAGCCTTTGTGAATAGAATTAGTACATTACAAAAGAGGCTCCAGAGAGCTCTCTCACTCTTTCCACCATGTGAGGGCGCAGCAAGAAGGGTCAGCTATGAACCAGGAAGAGGATCGTCACCAGAGCATGACCAGGCTGGAACCTTGATCTCTGACTCCCAGCCTCCAGAGCTGTGAGCCATAAACTTCTCTCGTTTATAAGCTACCCAGCCTGTAGCATTTTGCCATAGCAGCTTGAATAGACTAAGACACGAGCTATATCAATAATCACTTTAAACATCAATGGTCTAAACACACCAATTAAAAGACAGAAATTGTCAGAGTGGATAAAAACAAGACCCACTGTAAGCTGTCTACAAGAAACGCACTTTAAATATAAAGACTCCGATAGATTAAAAGGATGGAGAAAGTTACACAATGCTGATACATCAAAGGGGAGCTGAAGTAGCTCTATTAGTTTCAGACCAAGCAGACTTCAGAGCAAGGAAAATGATCAGAGATTAAAAAAAAAAGGGCACTGGATAATGACAAAGGGGTCAGTTCTCCAAGAAGACATAACAACATTTGGTAAATTAAGAAGAAATAGATTAATCCGCTGTTCTAGTTGGAAACTTCAACGCCATTCTATCTGTAATGGAAAGACCCAGCAGGCAGAAGATCAGTAATGACAGAGTTGAAGTGAACTGAACTATCGATCAACTGGATCTTACTGATATCTGTAGAATACGTCATCCACCAACAGCAGAACCCTCATTCTTCTCATGGAATGTTCAGCAAGATAGATCAAATTCTAGGTCATAAAACATACCTCAAGAAGTTTACAAGAATAAAAATAATAAAATATGCTCTCAGACCACAATGGGATTAAACTAGAAATCTGTAACAGAAAGACACTGGAAAATCTCAAAATACTGGAGATTAAACAACACACTTCTGAGCAACACATGAATCAAAGAATAAATCTCAAGAGCTATTAATAAATATTTTGAACTAAATGAAGATGAAAATACAACTTATTAAATTTTGTGAAATGCATTAAAACAGTGCTTAGAGGAGACTTTTTAGCATTTAATGTATATCTTAGAAAAGAAGATCTAAGATCAATGATCCCAGTTTTTACCTTAAGAAACTAGAAAAAGAAGAACAAAGTAAGCAGAAGAAACGAAATAATAAAAACTAGGCAGAAATCAATAAAATTGAAAACAGGAAATTCGTAGAGAAAATTAGCAAAACCAAAAGCAGCTTCTTTGAAAAGACCAATAAAATTGATTAACTTCTAGCCAAGGTAATTAAGAAAAAGAGAAACACAAATTACTAACATCAGTAATGAAATAGAGGCTATCACTACTGATGCCGTGGACATTAAAATGACATAATAAAGGAATATTATGAACGCCTCTATTCCCACAAATTCAATAACCTAGATGCAAGAGACCAATTCTTTGAATATACATTTTACCAAAACTCACACAAGAAGAAATAGATAATCTCAATAGGCTTGTATCTATGAAAGAAATGGAATCAGTAAATAATAACCTTCTAAACAGAACGTACCAGACCCAGATGAGTTCACTAATGAATTCGACCAAACATTTAAGGAACAAATTATACCAATTCTCTACAGTCTCTTTCAGAAGACAGAGCAGAGGGAATATCTCCTAACTGATTCTATGAGACCAACATTACCCTAGTAAAAAAAACAGAGAAAGACACTCCAAGAAAAGAAAACTACAGAACAATCTGTATTATACAAATCTGATAATACAGATTTATAATCATGAACATAGATGGAAAATTCTCAGCAAAATGTTAGCAAATCAAACCCAACAATGAATAAAAAGAAGTATACACCATGACCAACTGGGATATTCCCGAATGCAATACTGTTTCAGCATTTGAAAATCAATTAAGGTAATTCATCCTATTAACAGGTAAAAAAGAAAAATCTTATGATCATATTAACAGATGCAATAAAATCCTTTGAAGAAAAATCCAATACCCAGTCATGATAAAAACTCACAGTAAACTAGTAATAGAGGGGAACTTCCTCAACTTGATAAAGAGTAAGTACAGAAAATAAGACGGCTAACATCAGACTTAATGGTGAGAAAATAGATGCTTTCCTGCTAAGATGAGGCAGAAGGCAAGGTCCCTTCTCACTACTTCTTTTTTTTTTTTTAACATCTTTATTGGGGTATAAGTGCTTTATAATGGTGTGTTAGTTTCTGCTTTATAACAAAGTGAATCAGTTATACATATACATATGTTCCCATATCTCTTCCCTCTTGCGTCTCCCTCCCTCCCACCCTCCTTATCCCACCCCTCCAGGCGGCCACAAAGCACCGAGCCGATATCCCTGTGCCATGAGGCTGCTTCCCACTAGCTATCTACCTTACGTTTGTTAGTGTATATACGTCCATGACTCTCTCTCGCCCTGTCACAGCTCACTCACTACTTCTTTTCAACACTGTACAGAAGTCCTAGCTAAGGCAACATGGCAGCAAAGGAAATAAAAGTTACACAGACTAGGACTGAAGAAAGAAAACTTTGAAGATGACATGATCGTGTATGCAAAAATCTGAAAGAATCCATAAAAGCTTTCTGGGACTAATAAACAATTATAGCAAGTTTGCAGCATACACAGTTAATATACAAAAGCCATTGCTTTCTCATATACCAACAATGAACAACTGGAGTTTGATATTAAAAAAACCAATGCCTAAAGCAGAAACTAACACTCCATCGTGGAGCAATTATACTCCAATAAAGATGTTAAAAAAATAAATAAATAAAATAAAAATTAAAAAATAAAAAAGGAACTGCAGCAGGCAATAAGCCCAAAAGACAACTTAGGTAACTAGATTACTTAGGGCCTGGTAGACATGCGTGACAACTCTGTTCTTTGTGTGATGGGAATCTGTTGTAAAATTTGAGTGGAAAATGATGTGATCTGATAAATGTTTTCCAAAAAAAAAAAAACCAATGCCATTCACATTAGCACCAAAAAAACCCCACAAAGAAACACTTAGGTATAAATCCAGTAAGATATGTTCAAGATCTATATGAGAAAAACAACAAAACTCTAATGAAAGGAATAAAAGATATAAATAGATGGAAGGCTAGTGCGTGTTCATGAATAGGAAGACCAATAGTATTAAATTGTTAGTTCTTCCCAACTTGATCTAAAGGTTCAACACAATCTCAAGCAAAATCCCAGCAAGCTATTTTGTGAATATTGACAATCTTGTTCTAAAGTTTATTGGAAGAGGCAAAAGATACAGAACAGCCAACTTAATATGTAAGGAGAAGAGAAAAGTCAAAGGACTTCAATATCTATGATGAAGCTACAGTAATCAAGGCAGTATTGTACTGATGGGAGAATAAACAGATAAATGGAATAGAATAAAAAGCCCAGAAATACACCCCCCAAATGTAGTCAACTGATCTTTGACAACGGAGCAAGACAATTCAATAAAATAGTTTTGAACAAATCATGTTGGAACAACTGGGCATACACATGCAAACAAATAAATCTACGTGCGTACTTACATCCTTCAAAAATGAACTCAAAATGGGTCACAGGCCTAAATGTAAACCACAAAACTAAAAATTCCTAGAAGATAACAGAGGAGGTAACATAGATGACCTTGGATATGATGATGACTTTTCAGACACAACAACAAAAGCACAATCTATGAAAGAAAAAAAATCAGCAAGTTGCGCTTCACTAAAATTAAAATTTCTGGTCTATGAGAGACACTGTGCAGTGAGAAGAAAAAACAGACTGGTAGAATATATTTGCAAAATATATGTCAGATAAAGGACTTGTATCCAAATCATAGAAAGAACTCCTGAAACTCAACAATTAAGAAAAAATTAAAAATGGGCAAGAGATCTGAACAGACACCTCCCCAAAGGAGGTGTACCAATAAGATACGGAGAAGGAAGTTGTAGTGCATCCTGACAATAGGACATTATTCATCAATTAAAAAGCAAGGAGCTCTCAAGCCATGAAAAGATGCAGAGGAAATGTAAATGAATGTTACTAAGTGCAAGGAGTCAACCTGAAAAGGTTACATACTGTATGATTCCAATTCCATGACATTCTGGAAAAGACAAAAACTATGGAGACAGTCAAAAGGTCAGTTGTTGGCAGGGGTTTGGAGGGAGGGAAGGAGGGATGAATAGGTGGAACATAGAGGGTTTCTAGGGCAGTGAGACTATTCTGTATGACACTGTGATGGTGGACACATGCCATTAAGCCCTCGTCAGAAGCTCAGAATGCACACCACCAAGAGCGCGCCCTCATGAGAACTCTGGACGTTGGTTAATAATGATGTACCAAGACAGGCAGGTCAATTGTAATTGATGTGCGGACCACACTGATGCAAGATGGAAACCACAGGGAAACTTTGAGCCGGAGAGAGGGAGTGTGTGGGAACTCTGTACTTTCCGATCAATGTTTCAGGAAACTCAAAACTGCTCTAAAAATGTGAAGTCTACTAATTAAAGAGAAAAAGCCTCAAAGGTTCATTCCCAGCCCAGGTCTGGCATTCAAGACCCCACACAGCCTTGGCCCAGCCTGACACTGGCTTGTGGCCCCTACTGCGGCCACACAGAGAACGTGTCCTGCCACAAGTGGCACTGTCTATGACTGTCCCTGAAGGGAGGTCTGCACCCGCCCCTGGTCCTGGGGTGTCCAAGAAGGAAGTGGTGAAGACAGCTGGAAGAGGCCCTCCCCTGACCTGGCTCTCCCTGGGCTGCATCCCCTGGGGCCCCTTTCTTATGTCCTCTCCCTGAGGTTACTTTCTCACTCCCAGGGACAGGCAGCCAGGAGGTGGGTGCTTCTCATGTGCTACTTTCCCAAGCAACTTCTAGAAGGTGATGTTTCAATGCCTCTTTGCAATTCCTGATAGTAATGTTCCTGCCTGTCCATCGATGGCATGCAGAAAGGGCTCAGGCTGCTGCCTTGTAGACCAGGAGGGTGAGAAATTCCACCTCGTCCTCTACCACCTGCACGTCCGCTCCCCCGTAACCCGCCTGCCCCGGTGGCTGGGGGCGCGGGAAGCCGTCCTGCAGCGACACATGGCCGTGCGTCAGGGTATCACTCGCCAGGTCCCTGTGCGTGCACGTGTGCCTGTATGTGAAGGCGTGTTCTCTGCACGTGCAACGTGTACCCTTTGTCTCCCTGCCCGGGTGTGCGTGGGTGCGCGTCTCCCCGTGAGGATGGCTGTGCCCTTGAGGTGTGTCTCCTTTGACCCGACTGCACTGTCCCTGGTCTGCCTGTGAGTGGCCTCCAGAGCCCTGCCCCAGCTCTACTCCTCTTCGCTTTTTAAAATTTAAGAAGACAAACAAACTAATTTTATAAATGGATAAAAGATTTTTTATAGACCATTAACAAAAGAAGATACGCACATGGCTGATAGCAGTGGAAAGATACACAGCATCTTGGGTCCCATGTGAAGGGCGAGTGGAGAACCCCAGGGAGACACCAGGACACAAAACCACACGCTGGCGAGGACGCGGGCAAACTGGCACCATCCACACAAAATAAAACCGAAAAACGCGTACGTGGCGGCTGTGTGCGGAAAATGGTACAACCAGTTTGGAAAGCAGTTTGAAAATGTCTTCATAGTTAAGCATACGCTTATCCTGTGGCCCAGAAACTCCATGTATAAGATATTTACCCAAGAGAAATGAAAATACATGTCCATAAAATAACATACCCATATAAGTGATATCATATGGTATTTGTCTTTCTCTTTCTGACTTCACATAGTATGCTGATCCCCAGGTCCATCCACGTTGCTGTAAATGGCAGTATTTCATTCCTTTTTATGACTGAGCAGTATTCCATTGTGTGTATATACCACATCTTCTTTATTTATCTGTCAAAAAAAAATGACACAAATGAACATATTTACAAAACAGAAACAGACTCACAGACATAGAAAACAACCTTGTGGTTTCCAAAGAGAAAAGTAGGGGAGGGCTAAATTAGGAGTTTGAGATTAACAGGTACACACTGCTATATATAAAATAAACAACAAGGACCTACTGTATAATACAGGAAACCATATTCAATATCTTGTAATAACCTATAATGGAAAAGAATCTGAAAACTAATATATATATATGTATGTATAATGAATCACTTTGCTATACACCTGAAACATTGTAAGTCAACTATACTTCAATAAAAAATTTTTTTTCAATAAAAATTTTTTTAAGTGAAGAAAACATAACACACCCAAATACTCAAAGCACAACTATTCATAATAGCCCCAAACTGGTCCACTAACAGGTGAACGGATAAACGAGTGACGGCACCTCCATCATTTTGTTGCTACACTTAGCACTAAAATAAAAAACTACTCATACACGCAGTGACATGGACGCGTATCAAAAATATTTTGCTGAATGTAATAAACCAGACCCGAAAGCCTGCGCTGGGTAGGATTCCATCTTTTCTGTGACAAGATGGAATCCTACACAATGTAGAGGAGGAGGAGATGGGCAGCAAGGAGGGGAACTTTGGGGGGAAAACGTTCTATCTTGATTGTGGTGGTAGCTACCGCAGGTCACATTTGTCACACCTTATGGAACTGTCCCTTAATAAAATTAAGGGACAACAATTTTTTATGTACATAAAATAGGTGGTTTACTTTTAGAAGGGATAGGGTGTCTCCAAAGTGAGCATATAAACTCTGTCCTTCCCTGTTTACAAATAAACATGCTTGCAGTTACGCCCCTCCCTACGGAGTGCACTGCAATAAAGGCAAACTAGACGAGCAACCAAACGTATAGAAATTAAATAGAAAAGCTTCAAGTCGATCGTGCAATGGAATCAATGGACGACAAATGCCTGTCTAAAAGAATGAGAACCTGGACTGAACCGGGCCAACTCACATCACCCGAAATCAGCATCCCTGGATGAACGAGCCCCCCCCCCCCCCCCCCCCCCCGCACCGGCTCTCTCAGTCACCAACCAGATGTGGAGCCTCAGGCAAACAAGTTAATGCTGGCTCAAAAGACGCATCAATGTCTGGGTCTGAAAGCTGTGGTGCTATCTTGAAGGACAAGGATGAGACTAACGACTTCCATGATGCGGTCATCACTGATTTTATTTATGATGATTCGTGGGAGACTTAGGAATCAAATAAGCAAGCATGTCTGCTGGTGAGAATTTCCCCTAGTTTTCCTCTGAGAATGTCTTCATTTCACCTTCATTCCTAAAGGATATTTCCAGTGGATGTAGAATTCTATGTTAGCAGTTCTTTTTTTTTTTTTCCAGCAGTTTACAAATGTTCCACCGCCCTTGACCCTCATGGTTTCTGTGGGAGAAATCTGGAGTCGTGGAGCCACTGTCCCCACACAGGGGCAAGAAAGAACAACAAACACACAGGAGAGGAGGGGTTCCCCTCACTCTCTCTGACTGTGGTCCCCAGACCAGAAATAGACTTGGGACTTTTTCTGTTCACACTCGGTATGTATTTCTAAGCTTTCAGCTGCCTTGAGTCCAAACCAGGAGAGGCTGGAAAACAAAGGAAAATGTATGGCTGGGGGGTACTCACCACCTGGGGAGGGCTTCCTCCACCAGCCTGTTACCGCTCACAGTTAGGGGTCCCCGGAGAGCTACTGCACGAGCCCTGTCCCAGGGTTAGGTTCATTCAGTGGGAGACAGAGTGGAACGTGCTCACTCCATTTCCATCCCAATTCCTTTTTCTTATCTTTCTTCCCTGACACATTTCAAGTTCTACCAGTGCAGAGACTCAGTCCAGCTTATTAATCAGTGCATCCTCTGACTTTAGCTGCGTGTTTTTCACATAGTAGCTCCTCTTCTAAAGTTCACGGACTAAATCAATAAGCAGTGCAGACTGACTTAGATGATGTTGGAAAAGCAACTGGCACGATGTCTGCCATGAAGACATTCGATGTCAATAAATGATTGCGTCTAATATTACCTGCACAGACTTGAAGTCTGCCACTTCTAACTCCTTTAGTTAATGCAGACACATGCTAAACAGAGCTAGAAGTTCCTACAGGTCACGAACTTATCTGAGTCAATGAGACACCTCTCCGAAAATGTTATCCATGAGTCTCCCCCCAAATCGGAGTTTATTGTACCAAATGTTTTACAGAAAAATAATAGGACTATTTTTCTTGCATGCACAGACGCACACACAGATGCAAACGGTGTCTACATCACAATTCTTTGAAAGAGGACTTTCTCCACTTCTTGCATTGCTTCAAGTGACAGAAGGGAGATTCTATCTTTGGGGGGAGCTCTCGGTACTCAATACTTTGAACAGATGCATGCCCACTCTCCTGCAGACTGTTCCAGAAGTGCATTTACATCACAGCCTCTCATGTGAAAGGTGGCCTCAGGGCCAGGCAGTCTAGTGCCTGCTCAGCTCCTCAACAGTCCTGTCCCACATGTGCTGTCTAGCCTTCTCCTTCTTTTGCTCCCCAAACAGGGAGTGCCTCTCATCGGTGGAAATTAAACAGGGGCCCTGTTGGCAGGAAGTCTGGGACATGTAGCTTCCAGACTTCCAGCCCTCACACTACAGGAATGAGTCAGGTAGCAAGTCGGGTAGAGAGGTGGTCGTATCATTTTTCTGTTTTAATTGTTATTATAGGGAATTACACTAATAGAGATCCTAAACTTGAACCAACTTTTCATTCCTAGGATAAATGTGGTCTTCTAATGCAGCAGTCCCCAACCTTTTTGGCACCAGAGACCTGTTTTGTGGAAGACAATTTTTCCATGTTGGTCGGGGGGATGGTCCATGCGGTAACGCAAGCAGTGGGGAACAGTGGGGAGCGACAGATGAAGCTTCGCTCGCTCGCCCACTGCCCACCTCCTGCTGCGCAGCCCTGTTCCTAACAGGCCACAGCCAGGTACTGGTCTGTGGCCCGGGGGTTGGGGACCCCAGTTCCAATGTACTGCTGTATTCTCTTTGTTAAGGTTCTAGTTGGAACTTTCTGCACCATTTTTATAAGTGGGTGGCCTATATATATTCTATGCTAGGCTTGTCCGGATTTAGTGTCAGAGATATCACTGAATGAACTGGAAACCATCTTTTTCTGTTCTATGGAATAGTTTATGGACGTATAATCTAGGTACCACCTATTCCTTAAAAATTTCCAGCACGCCTGCTGAAGTCGTGTGGGCCTGTTTTTTGGGTGTGTTTTGTGTCGCTTTGTTTTGATTCTCTGTGCAGCCCTCCTATTACCTCTTGCATTTTTTTCTATGGGTTGTTTTTCTTTTTAGAATTTTCCTCTCTGGGAGGTACACTTTAGTTCATCCGTTCTCAATTATTTCTAAATGGCTTTTAATTTTGGTTTTAATTTTCTTTTAAACTCAGGTTATCTAGAAAATTGTTTTTTAATTTGCAAGCGGATGGATGGATTCTTTCCTAATGTGGCAGAAATATTATTCATCGATGCTGACTGCAATTTCCTACTTCTTCTTTGCTGTAGGAATCCGCATTCTGTTCAGGGTGGCAATATGCCCAGCTCTAAGGCATGAATCACGATTTGTCTAAAGTGGTCCTGGAACTCTTGCTTCCCACTGCCAGTTACTTTCCCAGCCCCCTTTGGGACCAGGGTAGCCACGTGACCCCTCTGGCCCCTCTCGTTCTGCTTTGGCTGGGAAAAAGCAACATCTGGACACACAGTACAACTTAGAAAGGTAATCACCGACTATGGGCTGTGTCTCGCTCCAGCTCCTGCCTCCATCAGCTAGGAACGATTCCACTTGGGACAAGTTACTGAATCCCTCTTGGCCTCAGTTTCCCCATCTTTAAATGAGAAATAGTGGTACCTACCTTACGGATTGATGTGAATATTTAATGAGTAGAAATATGGGAGAGGCTTAGAACGATGGTCGGCACAAAGTAATTCAGACCAAGTATCTTTACCATAATAATAATAATAATTATTATTATTAATGCTATCATCATCATCATCATCTTGGGACCATGAGGACAAATAGCCGACGTAATGAGAATTCGGAACAGAGGGCTTGGAAAGAAAAGAAAGGGCTTGGATCCTTGATGAATATATTGAACTGGAAACCCCACCTTCAGACATTCGGAGAACGGTGAACATCCTGTCTTAGGTCCTCTGCTAATTTCCATGGAATGCATTCTAACTGCTATGCCTGAAATTCAGAGTCTGGTACCACGATCTCTTCTAGGCTCTGATAAAACAACTGTGAACAACAGAAAAACACCCCTCTGCCTCTTGCAGCTGATACTCATTTTATACTAATTTCCAACTGTATTTCCACTGAAGTCAGAGAAAGTAGCCTAGTGAGTTCCCTGAAGCACAGGACACGACACGCCCTTCATGAGCTTAAAATCTTGCTGAAAGACGAGGACCCCCCACTGCCATCACATCCTCCACAGCTGAACAGTACAAGGGACCAAGCAATTGCATCCATGTGGTAAGCCTCAGCTCAGTCAGGCACAGTAATGCTGCCTAAAATGCCATGTCATTTCCTGCCTAAACACTCTCACCAGGAGTTGGTCTGTGCCACGAGCATGCAGCTCTTTTTGAAACCGTCATCTTGGATGGTACCACTAATGCAGCATGTCACTGAGGCAGGCTGTGGACCCCAGAGTGGTTGTTAGGGAACCAGCTAAGAAGTACTGAATGTATATGCCTATCTACAGTATTGACAGAGCACCACAGAGCCCCTGCGAGCTGCTGTCGGGAGCGGGAAGTCTTCTTTCTTTTCTATGAGAGTGGAAAATTGCTCCATTCTCTCAGGGGAAAGCCACAGGGATTAACACCCTCAAAGGCACAGAAATATCCTGTGGCCAGAGCTTTTTCTGCCTCTTCTCTCTGTCTCTCTCCCTGAGCTTTTGGGGCTCAGAGAGGGGATGCTGGAAAGCCAGGCCTGCATCTTTCAATATTATTAGCAGAGATCAGAGAGAGAAAACTCTCACTCCCAACCCCTAGGCCCCCACGTATGGCCCAGGAACGTTTTTGCGTCAGTTGCAAAGAGCGTGGATTATAAGGCAATGTGAGGTTGGGGGCTAATGGGCCGAAGTCACCAAGAAATAGTAAACTGTCGAAATCATCTCGATATAAACTTTCTTTAAAAGTCGTGCCATATAGCTGTCACTTATGAATCACTATGTTCAATAATATTTAGTTGTTTTAGTAAAGATTCCCATTTTTCCTACAGTGGAAAATAGCTAATATCGCCACTAGGTAAACACCACAGATATCATTCACGATAAAGGACAGAGGTTCAGGCCCTTTTGCCATCTCGTGGCATTTTGCCTTAACTGCAATGAACAGAAACCCATTCAACATATGGGTTTTGGAAGATGCAATTCAACCCATAATCATGCTGAACCAAAGTCCAGCTCTGCCACTTGCCTCGCGTGGGCACAAACTGTGCTTGTATCAGCCCACAAAACACTCCCTTCCTCTGCAAGATGGGAAGGTTACACCTGCCGCTCAGGTGTGGGAAAGGACCAGTGAGACCTCAAGCATCTCTTATGTTCCACTGAGTTGAGTTAAATACCGAAATCTCCAAATTAAGCTCACAAAGTATTGACAGTGTCCTGGCATCCCAGCCTCCTAAACAACCTGAGTCATCATACTCATCCATGGTTCTAAGGGGCTCAGGGACGTATACACACACACACAGGCACAGGAGCTGGTGTCTCCTTCCAGGGGGGCTGTTATCCCCACGAGGGACCTGACTTCCTAGATCCAGGTGCCCCTCCAGAGCACATCTATAATTTCCCAGAAAACCCACTGAAGCTGGAAGGGACCTCAGGTGTCATTATATGGGGGAGCTGGGGAATAGGGACCCAAGGGAAACGGTCTGTCCAAGATACAGAGAAAACTCAACAGGGCACAGATGAGACCAGCACCTGCCTCCAAGTCCAGAGGTCACCTGGGGAGACAAAGTGGGGGGAGTTATAATATTCGCAGTAGGGTCCTGGCCTGAGCTTTCCACCTAAGCCCTCAGGGACCCTGAGACGGGCGCCGTTAGCCTCCGGTCAAGGGGCGGGGGGAGGGGGTGGCTCCGAGGTGTTGAAGGGGTTTCCGGAGATCAGAGCCAGGAAAGCGACTGGCGAGCGTCCAAAGTTTAGCCAATGTTGCTGCAATCACCCCCACCTATGCCAACCCTCTCCTTAGAAAATCAGCTCCTTTCCTGAACCCGAGTCCATCTTTGAGGAGCTCTGCATGGATCCAGATGGCTCCGATCCACCGTGACCCACAGGGCCACGCCCATGCCAGGCAGCTCTGCAGGGTCGCGGCCGCTATCAGACCTTCTGCCTCGCATCCCTCCTGCTCCACTGTTGCCCACCACCCCAGCCCCCAGACCCCCCAGGAGTCCAGAGTCCAAGGCTAGCTGTTGTTGACTTGCTTCCAATAAGAGATACGTTTCCAGGAAAGAAAAAAAAGCCCGTTATCAAAAAATAAACATTTTCCCTGAGAAAACCATAATTCAAAAACTACACGCACCCCAATGTTCATAGCAGCACTATTCACAATAGCCAAGACATGGAAACAACCCAAGTGTCCATCAACAGAGGAATGGATAAAGAAGATGTGGTACGTATACAATGGAATATTACTCAGCCATGAAAAGGAACAAAATAATGCCATTTGCAGCAACATGGATGGACCTAGAGATTATCACACTAAGTGAAGTCAGTCAGATAGGGAAAGACAAATACCATATGATATCACTTATATGTGGAATCTAAAATATGACACAAATAAACTTATCTACGAAACAGAAGTAGAGTCATGGAGGTAGAAAACAATCTTATGGTTACCAAGGGTAAGGGGGCGGAGGGATAAATTGGGAGATTGGGGTTGACATATACACCCGACTATATATAGAATAGATAACTAATAAGAACCTACTGTATAGCCCAGGGAACTCTACTCAGTACTCTGTAATGGCCTCTATGGGAAAAGAATCTACAAATGAGTGGATACATGTAATGTATAACTGATTCACTTTGCCATACACCTAAAACTAACACAATGTTGTAAATCAACTATACGCCCATAAAAATTTTAAAAAATAAATAAATAAAAGAAGCACAAGAAATTGCAAAAAAAAAAACCCAACCATTTTCAAGGGCCGCTCAATGGGTTGCGCTTAAACGACTTCTGCGGGCCTTTCCCCTCCTCGCAGCCTCCGTGCAGTCATGGACGGAGCCCCCAGGGAGCCCTCTTCGAGACCCTCAGCCCAAGGGCAAGTGCAGACGCGGGAGGGTCCTCGGAGCAGCAGGTGCGGGTGGATGGTGCCCGGGCAGAGGAGGAGGGAGGGCGGCTCAGGTGGTCAAACGAGAATTCAGCTGCAGGACCCCAGACAACAAGCCTGCTCCCTTCCTACCCCTGCTCCCGGAGAGGTGCGAAGTTTCCCCCGAAGTCTTCTTATCACTCAGCTGTGTTTCACAGGGAAACACAGTGGAAAAGGCACGGATCTGGTGCCTGTGGCAGGTTGCCAGGGCCACCGTAGCGAAGTACCACAGACAGGGTGGCTTAAAGAGCAGAGCTCTGTGCTCAGCGTTCTGGCAGCCGGAAGTCTGAGATCAGGACGTCGGCAGGGCTGGTTCCTTCGGAGGGCTGGGGGGGAGGGTCTGTTCTGGTCCTCACCCCCCCACCCCGCTTCTGCTGTCAATCTTCCGCATCCCTTGTTTTGTAGCAGCATCCCCCGATCTCAGCCTTCATCCGCACGTGGTGTTCTGTGTGTGTGTGTGTGTGTGTGTGTGTGTGTGTGTGTGTCCAAATTTCTCCTTTCTATAAGGGCATCAGTCAGATTGGATCTGGGGCCCACCTTGTCCAGGAGGACCTCGTCTTAACGAACTACATCTTTGGCAACCAATTCTGGATAACATCACATTCTGAGGAAGCCGGGATTCAACATATGGGTTTGGAAGATGCAATTCAACCCATAATCATGCTGAACCAAAGTCCAGCTCTGCCACTTGCCTCGCTTGGGCACAAACTGTGCTTGTATCAGCCCACAAACCACTCCCTTCCTCTGCAAGATAGGAAGGCTACCCCTGCCGCTCAGGTGTGGGAAGGGACCAGTGAGACCTCAAGCACCTCTTATGTGTGTTCCAGGCGTGAGGTTTCACACGTGCTCAGGAGGCGTAAGCGGTGTGGTCCTCCTCAGGTGGCCCTTCCCGGCTCTCCAAGGCTGGGAGGCAGCACCCTGCCCCCACAGGTGCAAACCTCCTTTTCCTGCTCTTGGCCATGAAGAGGCGAAAGCTAAGAGTTCAAGGGCCATTTCGAGGGGCTCGACTGACTGGTCTTTCAAATCCTTCTCCCTGAGCCTGTACATCTCTCTTTAACACATCTGTAGCAGAGCCGGGCTCCGGGTGCTTGGAAGAAGGAGGTCCTTTGCAGGGATGTCCGTATTCCTCTGCACGTGTTGAAAATGGATTTACTTGATTCATTCTTATATCCCGCCTTGCTCCAGAAAGGATATGAGGGGGATACGTGTGGGAGAAAATCCATTCCAGCTTGGAAGACCTACCCTTCACGGTCAGTAGGACGGGCCTGAATAATTGGAAAATACAAATAATCCCTAACTCCCATGTGACCCCAAACCTTGCCTCTCAGACTGGAAGCACCTCTCTTAAAGGCGTGTTGTTCTTAAACCGTTACTGCTCGGAGCTGTAAGGTTTGCGTGTGCACGTGGTGGTAATGGAGAGATGGGTGGTAAAGGTGATAACGAGCACATAAAAGCGCCTCTCACGGACTTCTTTGTGTTTTAAAGGAGGAAGAAAGAAGGAAGGGAGAAAACCAGCGCTGAGAACAGAAAGCAGGGGTGGGATGGGAAAGGAGGTGAAAAAGAAGAAACGGCCTGTGTCAGAGACCCACAGCGCCCAAAGCAGTGCTTTTGCTAAACTCTAACCAAATTAAATCCCCGAGAGCACTTTCCTCTGTCTCTTCAAACTGTAAATTCTTTCAGGGAACTCTCTGGGGGTCAGAGGTTGATCCTGACGAGACGTTCACCTCTGCAGAGCCAAGTTTGAGGCTGCCTCTGGCCTCCTGGCTCCGGTGATTTATAATTTTGGTCCCTGGCAACTCCTTTGCCACCTTAAACACAATCTCACGCACAGGGAGCAAGCTGGAGGGCCCGGCTCCAGCACCATCCCCCAGGGACGCCCCCGCTGGCCCAGGCCACAGTCAGTGACTGGAGAAACGCTTCAGGAGAGACTGAGGGGCAGCGGCTCGCCTGCTGTCCATGGGCCCCTAGCCCCCCTTCCGCGCCTGCGCCCAACTCCTACGTGGCTGCAGCATCACGAGTGGCACTAGTTATCCTTGAGCTTCCTGGCGGCCCAGAGAAAAGGGGAGAAAAGTGTGAGCTGAACTCGGGCTTTGGTGAAGAGCTGATGAGGTTGCTGTGCCCGTTGTCAGGGCGCTGGGGTGGGGACACTGGGAGATGCCCTGCCTGGTCTGGTGGGCACAGGCTCACAGCCACAAAGACGCCTCGTGGGGAGCCTCACAACTCTGCTCCCCGACTGGGTTCCAACAGCATCGTTCCTGCTGAGTGCCCCCCAGACAGCACACGCTGCCTCCGAGTTCTCTCATAAGGACGGGAGGAGGGCCCCACCGTGACCCCTTTTACATCAAGGAGGCTCCTGTGCAAATGCACCCACGTCCTCCCAGAACTTTCTCTGCAAACCCGGAGAGGGGAGGGTGGCCAAGGGGGCCCTGAGTCCCTTCCCGCAAGGCAGTGGGGGCCTGGCTAATAAGCATGTACAATTAAGAAGGCCTTGGCAAGCGTGACAGGTCAGGACCAAGGAGCTCCCAGGTAACCGCTGGTGACAGGTCAGGACCAAGGAGCTCCCCGGTAACCTCTGGTGTATAAAAGGACACGGACGCAGTCTGTGGCTTTCCTCTGTCACAGTCTTAGGCTCTGCCTGGCTCACGGCCCCGCCAGGAGATGTGCACTGTGCCCGGGCTGTATATTCCCATCCCATCCTGCCCTCCCGCTGGGGAAACCGAGGCACAGGGAATGGAAAGGCCTTGTCGCCTCGTACATGGGGAAGGTGAGATGGAACCAGGTCCAGGCATACCTGAGACCTCTCTTCCCTTTGACCTTTGGCAGAAAGGAAGAGCACGACCAATGAGAGAGGAAGCAGTTTGCAAAGGTCTGGTGGCAAAGCTGGGGGCCCGATCACACTCCCACGTCCACGGCTCTCTGCCGTAGAGTCTCGCAGGCACCTTACACTGGGCAGAAGAGGAGCACAGAAAATCAAGGGGCCCCTCCCCCGAGGCTGCAAACCAGGATGAATTGAGGCTACGGAATACATCCGTCCTAGTAAAGCCTCATAATTAAGATTCCCAGGAGGAAAGTAACGCCAGGGAGTTTCATGGAAGATCTGCCTCAGGCCAGCCTTAGGCAGGGGCAGCAGACTAATGAACGGCTCCCTTCGGGTCCAAAAGAAAAGATGTAATCGGGGCACACAAGGCACGTCTTGGGCAATTACAAGAGTCCACATGGATGGGCTGACCTGTGACCTAGAAACCAAAATGAAGATTTTCAAATATCACCAGGAGGTAGGGAGAGCAATGGCTGGCCAGCTGCTCCAGACTTCCAACTCCCCAGGGTGCAAAAAAGAACAAGCGCTGGAAAGAAACGTGGCGGACTTTGAACAGCCATTGTGCCACTTTTCAGTTGTCCTTGTTTTTCTGGGGGGCCGGTGGCTAATGCTCACTTTTTTTGCACCAGACACCCAGATGCATATCACAAAATCACACTTCTCTGAAGAAGTTACTTCTTTCTAAAGAAACCAGACTCGCCAATAGCCAGAAGACGTGTTAATTACATTTTGCCAGAGTATTAAAGGGGGCATACTTGGGGGCGGGGGAATGTGGGAAGGTGTCTGATGTCAAGGTGGGAAGCACAGTCATACTTGCTCTTTGCAGGATCGGAACTCGTGACCGTGGGGCTGATCCCCAGGTTCTAGGGCAGAATCAATTGAGGACAACTGAAGCTGTTTCTCCAGACTTGGGGAGCTGTGTCTCAGGAACCGGCTGGACACATCACGCCTCAGTGATTCATCTATCAGGGACCCCCACGCCCAGAGCTGGAAGGTCAAGGAGGGGCCACAGATCCTCCTGGAAAGTCTGCAGAAATGGGCCTTTGCCTCCACGCCACCGACCGGGAGAACCTGCGGCCAGCAGCGAGCTGCTCTCTCCTCTTCTAAAATCAACACCCATTCCCAGATTTGCTTTTGGCAAACAATGCTTAACTACTGCTGTTTTCCCTGAAGTCTCTGAAGACAGAGAATTGGATAACGAGCTGGCATGCTCTTTTGAAATGTTTACTGTGTTCCTTAAAGCAAGGGACATGCTGGTTCCTAAACTAATTTGGGGTTGTTAGATCTTTTCTACTCTTTTTTGGAGATCTCCGAAGTAAACACATAGACTTAAGGGTAATTATGCTGTATCAGAGAGTCAAATAAACAGTCACGGGGCTTCCTGAGGGATAAACCATTGCAGATCTGTCCATAGGTAAACCATTGCAGATCTGTCCATAGGTAGAGATGTTTTTCTTAATTCTCCCGGCAGAAAAAGAAAGAGAAATGCATGGGCATTAAGATGATACGTGACAGCACCCCCCAAAGATCACAGGATAAAAGGCTAGGGGGTCTTGACCGTGGCATATAGAATGGACCCAGATGTTCACGGACAACCCTCCTCAATGCAAAGTTGTTTTCGTAATGGAGCTTATATTCGAAAATTTTCTGAGCCTTGACCCGGCCTATTTCACAGTCTTGTTGAAAAATAAATAAATAAAACTCAGGGCATCCAGTCGTGTGTAACTTCTGTGAGAACTAGAATAAATGAGTCCACATAAGCCTTCAATTCCCACTGTCGAAATGGACATCTGGGGTTAGGATGACATTTATATAAATCTCACTTGGTATTTTGCTTGCCTG
This sequence comes from Delphinus delphis, assembly GCF_949987515.2. Lineage (NCBI taxonomy): Eukaryota > Metazoa > Chordata > Mammalia > Artiodactyla > Delphinidae > Delphinus > Delphinus delphis. The sequence goes on along the minus strand of NC_082684.1, from coordinate 4,356,679 downwards.
TTTTTCACAAGGAGTTCAAAGGCATTTATAGACATTCTGATTAGCGCTCGTGATATCCTGCTGGGGTGGCGAATTCTATTAGCTTAGTTTTACAGTTGAGGATAGAAAATCTCAGAGCAGCCAAATGGTTTGGCAAAAACCATATGGCGTGTCACTGATAACGCTTTGAGAAGAAAACAGGGTTTTTTTCAGCATCTCTCCCCGCATCAGTCCTCTGTCCAATTTGCTTGTAGGATTTTTTTTTTTAATATTGGCTAATGTAGGGTGATTCCTAGGGTCTAAAATGTCATCTACATCTTCAGCCTGCTGGGGCTGTGCTCACCTGGGAAGAGGGAGGGACGCTGAGCCCCTCTCCTCCGTTTGCCGGGAAGGACCCACTTCCCTGCATCACTCCAGCCATCTGAAGGGCGGAGTCCGGAAAGCAAAGATGGGCATCCTGGCAAGTGATGCCCAGAAGAGGAGATGTGAGAATCCGGAGCAGAGAGTAATTGCCAAAGCCCCCCTTTCCCTGCACAACCCTCTCAGGATCGCTGCGCCTGAGCTAGGATGACTTCCTCCACTGCCGTAGTCCAAGCAAGAAGTGGAGAAGGGAGAACAAGAAGAAAGACGTGGGCTTGCTGTCTAGGGCAGATGGTGTGTTGGGAACAGATGCCAGGGACAAAGAAGACACTCGACTCCTCGGCGGCTGCCATCGCCTCTTCAAGGAGAAGGAGAAGGACCTCTGTCTGCAGAGAACAGAGCAAGTCGTGACCAGAGTGGAGGGGGTGCTGCCTGGGGCCGCAGCTCATGGGAGGAGGGTCTCTTCCTCGGCCACCCGAGTCCATTTCCAGGTGTTTCAAGACCTTGCAGATGAAATTGTCCAACTGGTCCAGGAATAACATTTGAGGAGTTGTGATGGGGCAGCGGCCAGAAGAAGGTGCCAAAACACTGTTGCCAGGAGGCGAGGTTTGTTGAGGGTCAGGGAGCGCCCACCCCTCCTCCGCTCCCGCAGTCCGGCTCGGTGCACAGCCCTCCTCCCCCCTGGTCCTGGCCGTCTCCTTCCCCACAACCTGCCCCTTCGTGCATCGGGATCCCCAGGGGCCACGCCATCTGCTGGGAACACCCCTCCCCACCTCGGACACGTGCACGCATCCTGTTCAAACCCAAGTTCCTCATGGAAGGCTTCCTCCCCAAGCCTGAAATCTGGGGTCAGCCCTGCTCCTTGCAGAGTTCTCGCCCCCTCCTGCAGGTGGCCCACAACAACCGAGATGAAACCATTCATTGTGACCTGGTTGTGCGTTGGGTGTTTCCCCCACTGAGGGGCAGGTTCACTTTCCCCTGATCACCACTGTCTGCCCAGTGGCAACACAGCACCCATGAAAACTCAGTAAATTGGTAAAATAAATAGTTCATCAGTTAGATACAAAGAAACAACCACACAAATGGGGGGATTGGGTGGCAGTGGGGGGAGTGATGGATCTAACGGTCCCCTCATGAAAACATTTAACATGACGTCATGAGGTTTTCCCTCCTCTCCCCTCCGTGGCCTGAAGTTTCCCTTTCTGGAAGCTTGCCCTTCCAACTCCCATGCCACACTACTATCCCTCTCATTTGCCCACACCCACTACCTAAGAGGAAAAGGGCAGGAAGGGAGACATCAAGGCTCAGCCCGTGTTTTCTCCGTGGGAATGACTGGCGCGCTTCCTCTTCACGTCGGCCTTGGAAATCCACAAAGGTCTCCTCCCTAAAGGGATGTTCCTGCTTCTGCTGGAGAATAGTGAATTCAGTTGTATTTTCTGATATTCAAATTCTGTTCACAGTACATGTTTTCCATGGAACTTTGTAGTCTGTGCTTGTTTGGGAGGAGTCAGTTAAGTTTGTTGTACCATAGCCACGCTTCCAAATACACAGGAGATTCCAAATCTAATGGCTGTATTTTATAAAATTAGGATCGTTCATTCAATTATGAATAAAGGCTCCATCAACATTAATGGCATTGTTGGAAGCTTAGTTTTTGTTTTTTATTTTCCCAAACAGAACTCCGCATCTCTCCCTGGGAACTTCATAAAAATATCATTAGAAATGGAAAGGAATTAGCCTCTCTTCACAGCTCCCCCAGCTGCTTTTTTTCCCGAATAACCAGAGGCCCTTTTTCAAAAGCAGAGAAGTCCTCCAAGCAAGAAACTGCGTGGAGATCTGTCATTGCTGCTAGAACATGACCACCAATCTTCACAAGTGGTAAAAAATAAATCTAGAGTAAGTTAAGCAAGAGGTAAATGGACTCTTAAAAGAGAGAGAGGGGGCTTCCCTGGTGGTCCAGTGGGTAAAGACTCCACGCCCCCAATGCAGGGGGCCTGGGTTCGATCCCTGGTTGGGGAACCAGATCCCACGTGCTGTAACTAAGAAGCCCGCACGCTGCAACTAAGACCCAGCAAAGCCAAATAAATAAATGAGAGAGAGAATGAGGGGAAAGGAGGAGGGAAGGGTAGGAGGCAGGGGGTCAAAGGGAAAGAGAACACATAGAAAGAGTGGATGTGCATGTGTGGCTGATTCAGCCCCCAGGGCCGGGAAGCCCGCCAGAGTTGAGAGAAGTCAGTCCTGGGCGTAGTGGAGGTTAGTTTGTCACAGAGCTCCTTTCTAATGACATAAAATGTCCTGAAACTTTGAGACCAATGGAGTAGGGGCAGCAAACCTTTCCACTGATGCAATTCTAAAGTCCGCAAATCTAAAACTGCATGCCTTATGCACTGCTCGATGTAGCCAAAATTATCAGTTCATAAAATGTGAAGGTTTATTTTATTTCGGTAATAAGTACACACTTAGAACTCACATTCACTTCAAATGTTTTTAATTTTTTAATGACAAATGGCGCATCCCTTTTGCCAATTACCCAGAGGCAGACCCAAATCTGAGAACAGAAGAAGCCGTTAGCACCATAGTGAAAAACAAATACAAGTCCTCTGTTTTCCCACTTCCTATTTGCTGCAGGGTCAAGCTGTCATTTCCATAACAGGAAGGCAAGGGGAAAAGGACAGGGGGAAACCCGAAACTCAATGAACACATTTTTAGCAGGAGGGAACTTGATCTCATCCTTCTTGTTTGCTGAGCTACAAAGATGAGCAACTTCTGTTTCTTTAGAAATTCCTTTTATCACCTTCACAGATTCTAGAAACCGAAGATTTCCACCCAGATTGAGACTGGCTCCTCTCCCCTTTCACAGGTTAGTCTATTTTCGTATAATCTGTGAGTTTCCCAACATGCACCGAATCCCCCGCACCTGTTGTACATGAGGATAAATGTCCCCCTGGGCCGGGGCCCGGCCAGTGTGGGCGAGGGACGCCGTTAACAGACTCTCGCCGTCCAGCTCAGTGCCTGGATGATCCCTAACCCTAACCCTAACCCTAAACCGATCCTCCGCTCCCGTGCCCCCACTGGTCTCCTAGTCCCTTCTTCTCAAATGTCCTCCAAGCTGCGTGGTCAGCGTGATTTCTGAACCACAGATTGCCACCTACTTAAAATCTTCCCGTAGCTTCTGTGAGGAAAGTCCAATTCCTGAGTTTCAGGCAGAAGGCCCAGGAAAGTGTGGCCGCAGGAGACTTTCCAGCCCCATCTGCCACCCCTTCCCCAGCTGTGACCTTGCTACAGCCACACGCGGACTCACGTAATCCCCGAAGCTGCCTGCTGGTCACTCCGCCACGTCTCCCAACCAAGCAACAGCCAGGGCTTGTCAGGCACTGTGATGGGTGCCAGATGTGGAGATGGCCGCGGAGAGTTTGCAGTGCAGTGAGCTATGTGCACTGTTGTGGGGTGCTGGACTCAGCTCCTGGAGAGCACCCTGACCACCATCGCCTTGCTTGACTGACAGGCTGTTCTTTCACACCTGCAGAAAAGTTTAAAGATTGCATATGTGATGCACCTCACACCCATTATGATAGTTACTATCCAAACACACAAAATAACCAGGGTTGGGGAGGATGTGGAGCATTCGGAATCTTTGTGCATTGCTGGTGGACGTGAAAAACGGTGCAGCTGCTGTAGAAGAATCTTGTGGTGCCTCAAAACATTAAACATTGAATTACCATATAATCCAGCAATTCCACTTCTGGGTGTGCACCTGAAAGAATTGAAAGCAGGACTTAAAAAGATATTTGCTCACCATATTTATAGCTGCATTATTCACAATAGCCAAAAGATGGAAAGAATCCAAATGTCCATCAACTGATGAACGGATAAACAAGCTGTGGTATATTTGTACAATGGAATATTATTCAGCTTAAACTTAAAAAGGAAGGAAATTTTGACACATGCTAAAATATGGATAAACCTTGAAGACATTATGTTAGTGAAATAAGCCAGACACAAAAGGACAAACATTTTATGATTCCACTTATATGAGGGAGCATCGCATTCACAGAGACAGAAAGTAGAATGGTGGGTGCCAGGAGCTGGGGGGGGAGGGAATGGGGAGTTAGTATTTAATGGGGGCAGAGTTTCAGTTTGGGAAGAGGAAGATGGTTCTGGAGACGGATGGTGGTGGCAGCTGCATAACAGTGCAAATGTACTTCATGTCACTGAACTAGTCTCTTAAAATTATTAAAATGGTGAACTTTATGTTATGTGTATTTTACCACAATAAAAAACATAACATATGTAGAATTTCTGCTTCTGACCATGATGTAGTCACGGGGACTGGATTTAGCCTTCCACATTAACAACAACCAGACAAAACAACTTAAAAAAGAAAAAAAGCAATCATCTTCAGATATAGGACAGCAGGCAGCGCAGGACAGTGATCCTTGGGAAACAGGAACAAATAAAGCAAGCCTGATGGTTGCCTTCACTTGCTACCTGGAAAGTGTTCCCAGGTCACACTGCAGGGAGAGGCAACCCAATCAGAGCCTGGGGCTCTCCCTCACGTGAGACACTGAGTCGAGAATCCTGGAAGCCGTGGAGGCTGGAACTGCAAGGCAGCATTCCGGAGAGGAGGGCCTGCAGAACAGGAGCAGGTTGCTTGGAGAGAGAGCTCTGTAGTCCTGCAGAGGGCTTCCCTGGAGACCTCAGATGAGTACCTGTCAGCACGCGCATATGAGACCAGGAAAGGCCCTCCAGAAAGGAACACAGAGAACCATCCTGAAGTTCACAGAGGGCTACGAATAGTTAGTGTTGTCACCAAAGCAGAGAAACCTTGCAATACACCGGGTGTCAGGAAGAGTACTCGGAAGGATATTGTCTTAAGAGTGGGGCAAAATTAGCCCTCTGCTAATGGCCATTCTGATTTTTGCCTAACGAAGCTGAAAAGTTAGCCTCAAAAGGACCGAGCTGTTTCCAAGTAACATAATGGCTCCCAAAACAAAGCTCAAGAATATATAAGGAATATAAAATAGCCAGCACCCAAAACAAAATAAAATTTACAATTCGGACATCCAATCAAAAATATTAAGAATACAAAGTAGGGCTTCCCTGGTGGCGCAGTGGTTGGGAGTCCGCCTGCCGATGCAGGGGACGCGGGTTTGTGCCCCGGTCCGGGAAGATCCCACATGCCGTGGAGCGGCTGGGCCCGTGAGCCATGGCCGCTGAGCCTGCGCGTCCGGAGCCTGTGCTCCGCAACGGGAGAGGCCACAGCAGTGAGAGGCCCGCATACCACAAAAAAAAAAAAAAAAAAAAAGAATACAAAGTAACAGGAAAACATGACTCATATCAAGGGGAAAAAGTCAATAGAAACAGGGCCAGAAATGATACAGATGATGAAGTTAGTAGAAAAGGGGCTAAACAGTTATTATAAGTAGATTTTGTATGCTAGGAGCATAGAGAAAAATGTAAGAATTTTGAAAAGATATGTAAAGATTTTTAAAAGACACAAATTGAATTGATAGATATTTAAAAAAATAGATGTCTATACAGATGGCCAAAAAGCACATGAAAAGATGCTCAACATCACTAATTATCAGAGAAATGCAAATCAAAACTACAATGAGGTATCACCTCACACTGATCAGAATGGCCATCATCAAAAAGTCTACAAACAATAAATATCAGAAAGGGTGTGGAGAAAAGGGAACCCCTACACTGTTGGTGGGAAAGTAAATGGGTAAAACCACTATGGAGAACAGTATGGAGGTTCCTTAAAAAACTAAAAATAAAACTACCATATGATCCAGCAATCCCACTCCTGGGCATATATCCAGAGAAAACCATAATTGAAAAAGATACAGGTACCCCAATATTCATTGCAGCACTATTCACAATAGCCAGGTCATGGAAGAAACCTAAATGTCCATCGACAGAGGCGTAAAGAAGATGTGGTACATATATACAATGGATATTACTCAGCCATAAAAAAAGAATGAAATAATGCCATTGTCAACAACATGGATGGACCAAGAGATTATCATACTAAGTGAAGTAAATTAGACAGAGAAAGACACATATCATATGATATCACTCATAGATGGAATCTAACTAAAAAATGATACAAACGAACTTATTTACAAAACAGAAACAGACTTACAGATATTGAAAGCAAACTTATGGTTCCCAAAGGGGAAGCACTGAGGTGAGGGATAAATCAGGAGCTTGGGATCAACATACACATACTACTATATATAAGACAGATAACCAACAAGGACCTACTCTGTAGCACAGGGAACTCTACTCAATATTCTGTGATAACCTATATGGGCAAACAATCTGAAAAAGAATGAATACGTGTATATGTATAACTGAGTCACTATGCTGTATACCTGAAACTAACACAACTTCGTAAATCAATTATATTCCAATAAAAAATTTTAAAATTAAAAAGAGATGTCTAGGATTAACAGCAGATTACACAGTACAGAACAAAAATTTAGTGCCCTTGGAGACTAAATGGAAATAGATGCCACCCAAAATAAAACAGCAGGAGTAAAATGATGGGGAAAAAAATGAACCGAGCTTTAGTGGATAAATTCAAACAGCCTAATGTAGATGCGATTGAAGTCCCTAAAGGAGAGGCGGGTGGGGAGAAAAATATTTGAAGATACAATGGTTGAAATTTTTCCAAATTTGGTGAAAACTATAAATGCATGAATACAAGAAATTCAATGAACCCCAATCACAAGAAATATGAAGAAAGGTACACCAAGGCACTTCATCATAAAATTGCCCAAAACCAGTGATAAAGAGAAAACTTTAAAAGCAGCTGGAGTGAAGGAGGGAGGTGTGCATTATGTGCAGAGGGACAAACATAAGAATGACAGCCAGTGTCTCATCAGAAATAACACATGCCAGAAGATAATACAGCAACATCTGAAAGTTTAAGAACTGGGAATCTAGAATTATTTATCCAGAGGGGAAGAATGCGAAAAAAAATGGACTTTTTCAGATATACAAAAGCTGAAGAATTTATCACCAGCAGAACTTCACTCAAGCAATGATAAAGGAAGTCCTTTGAGCAGAAAGCAAATGATTTAAAAAAAATTTGATAATACATAAAGGAATGATGAGCATCAGAAATAGTGAATATTGGGTAAACATAAAAGAAATATTCTCTTATTTTAAAAAATCTTTAAAAAAATAATTGATTAATTCAAGCAAACATAATAATAATATATTGTGAGGTATAAAACTCAGGTAGAAATAAGAGATGTGGCAGCAATAGCATGGAGGCTGGGAAGGGACAAATGGAAGTACAGCCTTGTAAGATTATTATGCTATATGTGAAGTGCTCTGATATTACTTGAAGATATACTGTGAGAACTTTAAGATGTATACTATAAGCTCTAAAGCAAATTCTATAAAAAAAAAAAAGAGGTATAGTGAGTAAGCTAAGAAAGGACATAAACTGAAATAATAAAAATCACTCAGTTAATCCAGAGGAAGTCAGGAGAAAGACATCAAATAACGTATTAGACAAATAGAAAACAAATAACAATATAGTAGCTATAAACTCAATTATATCAATATTATATTAAATGTAAATGCTCTAAACACCTCAAATAAAAGGCAAAGATTGTCAGATTGAATTTTAAAAAGTGAGAACAACCTACATCCTGCCTAAAATAAACCCACTTTATTTAAAAGATATAGATAAATTAAAAGAATAGAAGTAGAATACACCATGCTGAAAATAATCAGAAGAAGGATGGCATGGCTACATTAATATCAGACAAAGTAGACTTCAGAGCAAAGAGTATTAACCAAGATTAAGAGAATCACTTACTGATGATAAAGAAGTCAATTCACCTAGAAGACATAACAACCCTAAATGTTTATGCCCCTAATAAGAGAGCTTCAAAATACTTGGAACAAAAACTGGTAGGAGTTAAAAGGAGAAATAGACAAGTCCACAGTTATAGCTGGGGACTTCAGAAACCCTCCTAATTGATAGAACAAGTACACAGAAAATCAGTAAGGATATAGATGTCTTTAACAATACTATAAGTCAATTTGACCCGATATGAGGTTTATAGAATATGCTACCAAACTACAGAATACACATTCTTTTGAAGAACACACAAACATTTACCAAGATGGGAACCAAAACATGAATAAATTTACAAGAATTCAAATAATACAAGTTATGTTGTCTGGCCACAATGAAATTAAATTAGAAATCAATACCTGAAAGATATCTGAAAATCCCCAAATACTTGGAAACTAAATAATATGCTTCTAAATAACTCATGGTTCAAAGAAGAAATCACAAGGAATATTACAATGTACTTTGAAATGAATGGAAATAAAAACATGACATGTTGAAATGTGTAAGATGCAGCTAAAACAGTGCTTAAAGTGAAGTTTATAGCACTAAACATCTAACTTTAAAAAAAGAAAATTCTTGAAACAATGATTTGAGCTTCCACCTTAAGAAATGAGAAAAGGAAGAGAAAATTGATCTTAAATTAATCAAAAGACAAGAAATAATAAAGGTACTAGAAATCAATGAAATGGGAAAAGAAAAATCATATGAAAGAACAATGAAACCAAAAGCTAAGTATTTGAAAAGATAAATCAAATTGGAAAACTTCCGGCCAAATGGATCTGGAAAAAGAGAGAGAGGAAAGAAATTACCAATATCAGAAATAAGAGAGAGGAGAGACATCACTACAAATCCTACAGGCAAAAAATAATAATGAGAGAATATTATGCACCACTTTATATAAATTCAGTAACTTAATGAAATGGGGAAATTACTTGGAAGACACAAACTCCCAGAGTTCACTCAAGAAAAAATAGATAATGTGAATAGTTCAGCTTTATCTCTATTACAGACATTAATTTGTAGTTAAAAACCTTCTCTCAGAGAAAAATCCCAGGCCCATATGTCTTAGGTGGAGAGTTCCAACCAGCATTTAAGAAAGAAACATAAGCAATTCTACACAAATCCTTCCAAAAAACTGAAGAGGAGGGAGCATTTTCCAACGTATATGAGGTCAGCATTACCCTGATACCAAAACCAGAATATGATATTACATAAAAACTATAGAATAATACCCCTCACGAACACAGATACAAATATTCTTAACAAAATTTGAGCATAGCTAATCCAACAAGAGGCAAAAAGATAGTACACTGTGACCAAATGGAGTTTATGAAAGAATGCGAGGTTGACTTAACATCTGAAAATCAAAAAATGTAATTCTCCATATTGTCAGAATAAAGGAGTAAAAACAGGGGGTCATATCAATAAGTGCAGGAGACTCATTTCACAAAATCTAATATCTCATCCCTTATAAATACTGTCAGCATATTAATATTAGAGGAAATTCCTCAGTCTGAGGAAGGGCATCTACAAGAAAGCGACAACTGACATCACTAATGGTAGAAGACTAAATGTTTCCCCCTAAGTTCAAGAACAAGATAAGGATGTCTGTTCCCACCACTTTTATTCAATGTTGTATTGGAGATTCTAGCTAATGCAAAATGGTAGAGAGAAGAAATAAAAGGCATAAACACTTGAAAGGTAGAAGCAAAACTGTCATATTTGCTTATGACGTGACCATCACCGTAGAAAAGCCTAAGGAATCTACAAAAAACAAAAGCCACCAGAACTAATAAGTGAGTTTACCAAGTTTGCAAGATACAGGTCAATAGAAACGATTGTACTTCTCTATATTTACAAGGGAACAAAAAACTGAAATTTAAAAAATAAAATCATTTACAATATAATCAAAACAGATAAAATGCTTGAGGTTAAATTTGACAAAAGATGTGCAAACAACACAAAAAACAACAAAATAATTAGAGAGGAAAAGAAGACCTCTGTAAATGGAGAGATACACTGCATTCATGGATTAGAAGATTCAGTGCTGTTAAGCTTTCAGTTCTCCCCAAACAAATGTACAGGTTCAATATCATCTCAGTCAAAATCTCAGCAGATTTACTGTAGAAACCGATTGGCTAATTTTAAAATTTATATTAAAATACAAGCCCCTAGAAAAACTCCACACACACAAACTTTGAAAAAAAGAAGGACAAAGTCAGAGGGCTTAAACTAAATTAATAAATTTCATGATTTATTACGAAACTACACTAATCAAGGGAGTATCATATTAGCAAATAGATAGACATGTTTATATAGACAGTATCATAAAAGCGTATATATAGGTCAATACAGCAGAATAAAGAGGCCAGTAAATAGTGGTTTTCTAAGGTTGGGGAGGATGGAGGGATGGATTACAGGGGAGCTCAAGGAAGCTTTAGGAAGTGATGATTACGTCCCATCATTTGATTGTGGTTATAGTCTCATGAACATGTGTTAAAACTCATCACACTGGGGCTTCCCTGGTGGCGCAGTGGTTGAGAGTCCGCCTGCCGATGCAGGGGACACGGGTTCGTGCCCCGGTCCGGGAAGATCCCACATGCCGCGGAGCGGCTGGGCCCGTGAGCCATGGCCACTGGGCCTGCGCATCCGGAGCCTGTGCTCCGCAACGGGAGAGGCCACAACAGTGAGAGGCCCGCGTACGGCAAAAACAAAAAACAAAACAAAAAACAAACAAAAAAAACCTCATCACATTGTACACTTCCAATATGTACAGTTTATTGAAACAATTTTATTTCAATAAAGCTGAAAAACCCAATTTAAAAAGCACATCTAACCTCTGTTAACTATTAGGTGAAGCTATGCCCATTTTGAAGATTCAGGAATAGTCTCTAAGCAGGATACCAGGGTTTTAGAGGCTGTTCCTGGGTCCACCTTGGCATCTGGTGGCTCCTAGAAGACCCAGCCTTGCCAGCTCTGCAGGACTCAGACTAATACAAGCTTCCCCTCCCTCTGCCCCAGCCACTCCTGTTTGCCCAGCTAATTGCTATTGGTTTGAGGAAACTCAGCTCAAAATTTAGCTCCTCCTGGACCTCTTCCATGGACCGAGGCCAGGTTTGGGACTTTGACTGTCATTCATGATCAGTCTGGTGTGAGTGCCACGATCAGTGGGTCAACCCTAGGACACTGTGGACAACTTGAGCCCACAGCCCCAGGTCACAGCACAATGCCTGGCCCTAGAAATGTGCTTGGTGAATAAATGACAAGCACAGGGGTAGGACTAGGTCTCAAACAAGGGCAGGAACAAGGCTTCCTTTCGGAAGATGTAGAAACAGCTGATGTGGAAGGTCCAGGAGCCAGGAAGCTTGACCTGCCTCTAGCCCAGAGGCCAGCCCTCCTGCTGCTCAGAAAACGGGGACAGAGAAGTGACCCACTCAAGCCTCCAGCTGAGCACTGGCACGTCTTCCTCCTTCTGGCTCAGGAGGGCCTTCTCAGGTGGCCAGGGTCATCTTTGGCCTCCCCAGGACCCACAGGAGAGGCTGCAGAAAGGGCTGGGCCAGCGTCAACCCTCACAGTAAGGAAGGTCTACAAGGAGAGGCAGAGGCAACCGTACCAAACTCGTGTTTGTTCCCTGAGATGCCAAAGAGGAGATAAATGTCCACGTCAATGGGCTCGAGCTTTCGACCAGAACTGAGCTGACTCATGCAGCATCTCCCCTTTTGGACAGGGTCCCTCAGGGTTCCAGAAAGACTGAGTGCAGCACCGCCTGCCCCTGCCCCCAGTAACCACAATTCATTCCTAAACGAGCATTCCTTTCTCTCCCCCACATTCCCATCAGTCCCCGGATCAGCATCGCCAGAAGAGCCCTCGTGGGAATCTGGCTTTACACCACCTGCCAACGCCCGCCTGGATGCCAGGAACTCGGGCTTCCTGGGCCGGGCAAGTTCCGGAATGCAGGCCTCTCTGGCTTCAGCGCTTTGCTTTTGTAGGCGGTTGTTTCATCAGTGCCAGAAAGTGTCTTCGATGGGCAAACTGAAAAGCGACTGGAGGCCATCTGCGTACCCCAATTCACTCATCCCAACAGAAAGCCGTGCACCTGCCCTTGCTTGGGTGTTGTGCTACGAGGAGAAGATGAGGGAGGAGAGGAAGGTCAGCCCAGCCCCAGGAGCTCACGGGTGGTGGAGGATCCAGAGTAGGAAAGAGAGGAGAGACAGTCACGGGGGCAGTGAGGCGAAGAGAGGAGAGGTCAGGAAGGACTTCCAGAGGAGGAGAGCTCACCCAAGGGTTTAAGAAGTGAGTGCCCTACAGGCGAGGCAGCACCAGAAAAGGCCCATCCTGGGAAAAGGCACCGGGGGCAAGGCAGGTCTGTAAACAGTGTGGTGTGATGGGTGGGGAGGGGCTGTGGGTACCAATACCCAACACGACCTGCTCAGAGCAGGGGCCCAAAGGTATGACTTAGCGTTCTGCTTGCACGCTGAAGCATACGACAGCTCTAATCCACCTTTTTGAATCCCTTATTTTATTTGTGTGCCCTGGTAGGTAATAAATAGCTGTGGTACAAATTTCAAAGGGCATAGAGTGAAAACTAAGTTTCCTCTTTCACTTTGGTGAGACTTGGGGGACCGCTATGAAATAACCAGATCCTGCACCTACACAAAGGAAAAAAGGAGGGAAGCCCTTCTGGTGCGTTGCTGGACTCACAGGAAGTAGTGAAATCTCTAAAGACCACCCCCCACCCCCACCCCCACACACATACCAATAAAAGAAGAGCCAGCATGGGGGGAACAGGAAGAAACCTGGAGCTAAAGCAAGTGGGGGCTGAGCGACACCCCCTCTCTCAAGGCGCCAACTGCAGCACCGCCTCAGGACAGGGAGCTCTGCGGCGGCGGGCCAGCCTGGAGTCCCCGCCAAGCCCAGGCCCCTTGAGCGTGGAGACCTGGCTGCAGGTACTCTTAGAGGGAAAACCCTCCCCGTCCGGGCCATCAGAATTCCCACAGAGCAAAACGCTTGTACGCGTTTACAAAGATCACCAAGCACAGAGGAGGTGGACCCAGGTGTTTGAGTCGGTAGAAACGACGAAAAGATGCAGACCCTGAGGACCGCAGACACTACAATTAGCAGAAACGGAATATAGGATAAGTATGCAGAATAGGCTTTGTCAACAAAAGGATGAACTTCTAAAGATAAGGCAATAAGGGTCCATATAAGGAATGACCGTGCAGATCTCAAGATGAACCAAAAGGAACTTCTAGAATTGAAAGGTATCATTCTGGAAATAATTAATTCAATGGATGAATCGAACAACACATTAGACCCCACGACCCAAATGGCCGTTTCATGTCTTCTCCTTTCTCCTCACAGTCCGGCCCCTCTTCTTTCATTCTCACTCTGCACTGACACTGCCTCGAGAAGTGGCCACGGTCCAAAGAGCTCTCCCACAACCCTCCACGTGCACGGCCACCTGCGTGCCAGCACCTGCAACCACACGCTCAACCTCCATTCCTATTTCTAGTGACGGACTTGGAGAAACGCCGCAACCTGAATACCGTTCCAGCTGTGTTCCAGAACCATCTCTCCACATCCCCCAAGGGCACTGCTCCAGACACTCTCTCCTCTCTCCCACACTATTCACTTTCTCTCTCGACCAGAATATTTTCATCACCTTCTTATGACTTAACCCTAAAGTTCAAATACTCAGAACCAATTCTCTTCTTTCCTCCCTGATTAGCTAAAATTCTACCTCTAGTAGCTTCTTCAAGAGAGGCTCAAATAAACCACACATCCCAAGTTCTTACATATTCACCAGGATCTGTTGCCTTTATACTTGCATGACACTTTGGTGGGGTATGAAATGACTTTCTGGTATGTCATAGGGGTTGCTCCTCTCTGTTCTGGCTGGAAGACAACTAAAGCCAGATTGATGTGTTTCCCCTCCTAGGTGACGTGATTGTTTTCCTTGATTCCCTCTTTATCTTTGCAATTTAATAAGTTTAATCAGGAATGCCTTAGTGGCGATCTTTGTACTCATTTCCCTGGGACACAATATTTCCTTTCAACGTGCAGCTTCAAGTCTCCTTTTTATTTCCAGAAACACTTCTTAAATTATCATTTTTATTTTCCCTTTTTTTCTTTCATGATCTTAGTTCTTTTATGCTTCAGACTCGTTGGGTACAAATATTTGGGATCCTTTTTCCTGCCTCCCCTCCTCAAATCCTCTTAAATGGCTTGTTTGCTTCCATTTTATCTTGTGTACTTCCTTCTCAGTCCTGTCCTCCACGTACCCTGCTATGTTTCTGGCAGTGTCTGTTGTTTGTGCTGCTACCAACGTGCCTTTTACATCTGTGAATGGTTGCATTTTTCTCTTGCACACTTTCCTGAGTTCTGCAAACGTGTCTCATTTCCTCTTCTCTTTTGTCACGTCTTCCCTGAGGTCCGTCTCTGCTTTAAGCTCTTGTTTTATAGAGGTAATTAGTCCCTGTTTGCTTCTTTAATTCAGGACAATATGTTTGGTCATAAATTCTATCTGTTCCATGACAGCATTTTTTGCTTAAAAAAAGGGGGGAAGGAGAGGTTAAAAACATGCATGTACATTACCTATTTTCAAAGAAACCCAGGGGGCCTACATTCGGTGAGTACACTGATGGTTCAACAAAGCAGTGAGCCCCTCCTTGGGAAGGGGGGTCTCTCTGGGTCTTCCTTCCATACCTTCTGCCATCCCCTCATTAAGGGTCTCTCCCCGCTTCCATCCCTAAGATCCTCTCCATTCCTTGGCACTCTGTGAACTGCTGTGTCTCTGCAGAGAGCTCCGGCTATTTCCTATAATATGAAGCAGGAGGTTAAGTACTGCCCCCCACACCTCTACAACCATGTGTATATCCTTCAGCCAGATGGCCTACCAGGACAGCTGATCTGTCACTGGAACCATGATCACGTTGCCCTGGCTACCCTCCAGCCTTTCTAGCTGGTGGTATAGAGGAGAAAGCTCAGTGCCAAGGGAAAACGGCTAGGGAAAGCGCCTTGACCATCCTGTGAGTGGGCAGTCTTCTCTCTGCTTTGGGTGCTAAGGGCTCAGCTGCATGTAGGAAGAATCAGGTAGCACTTCCTGTGCACTGATTTTCCTCTGACTTATGACCGTGCACCCTTGCCTACAAAGCACAACGTCTTGCTTTCTTTATCTATTCTTGCTTCAGCGTGTGCCTATATAATAGAAATAAATCCATAGCAACCAGAGGGGCTCGTCAAGGCAGGCGTGGGGCTAGAAGTGGGGATGTCGTTTCAAAACCACTGACGATAAAACAGTGACAAGATGCTGATGTCCTTGAACATCAAGCACAGTGGAGCTAATGTTGGGGAGATCACGAGTGAGAAATGATCTTTGACCTATTTTTCAACTTCTCGTGAGCAATAAAGACCAGACCAATCCTTATGCAGTCTTCTGCCCCGGCCAATCAGGGCCGTAAGGGGCTTTCTTGGTTTATCCAAGGCGGACACTGCAAAGCCGCCAGAGCAGCACGAAGTGGAGCAGCAGGAAACTGGGTGCTGTGACATTGCAGAGGGCGTCTTACCGCTGCCCCTCATCTATGTCCTGCAGTTGAAAACACCTGCCTCAGAGAGTGATTGGGAAGACTTCATGAGATATTACTTGTAAAAGCATCAAGTCCCTGGCACTCAGAAGCTTGAACATACCATCAGGCTCAACTGTCCTCTTTTTAAGCCCTGCAGAAGTTGGAGGACAGGACTGCTGGTACTGTCTTCCTTTCTCTGATTCAGACCATCACACGCTCAACTCTTACCAGGCTGTTGTGTTGCCAGGGAGTTTTTGCATCTATGTCAAAATGACCTTGTCAATTACTTAAAATTGGATGTCCATTACTTAAAATGTCCATAAACAAATCTCCCGGACACTTACTCCATCCAACATCCTTCTCCAAGTATGTCACGATAGACTTTCCTTTCCATTCTCTACATTTCCTTCCTTTTCCAATTCCACTTCCTACGTCTTCATTTCTTTTTTTTTTTTAATCAGTGGCTTTCATTTTCTTTACGTTTGCTTTGTCCGAATTCTTATAAGTAGGTATTATTTTTATAATCAGAAAAAATCCCAAACATCTTAAAACGAATAACACAATCGTGTTGCCGCACATGCTTGACGGACCATCGGAAGTTGAACAGAGAGTTTCCTGTGCAGTGCAACCCCCTCCACTACCCGGAAACCTCTGAGAAGCGCAGCCCTGGGGCAAGGTGCAGTTCTCTCCATTAGCATCTTTGAGTGCCTTTCGCCAGCTGTGCGACTTTGGTCGAGCACTTAACCTCTTTGTTACTCAGTTCCTCACCTGCCAAATGCAGAGAAGAACAGCTCTGAGCTCAACAGGTAACCACTGAGTAGAGAACATAAGACACTCAGAACAGTCCCTAGCGCATCAGAGCCGTAACTACGAGCACAAATAAGGGCAACAGAGCCAAACAGGTTGGGTCCTTCAGCCATAAAAAGGAATAAAGAGTGGTTCAGGCTACCACGTAGATGAATCTTGAAAACATTGTGTTAAATCAATTACCAGAGACTGCACGTTGAACGGTTTCGTTTATATGACATGTCCAGACAAATCGATGAGACGAAAAGTAGATAATTAGTTACCCAGGGACGGGGGGAGGGGAGCGGAGAGAAGAGGAGTAACGGGCGTGGCTGCTGAATGAGTGCGGGGTTTCGCGTGGGATGAGGAAAAAGTGCCGGAACTAAGAGTGGTGATGCGAAGTGTCCGTTTTAAAACAGTTAAAATGGCAAATTTTACCTTATTTGTACTTTACCATCCAAAAAAAAAAAAAAATACAAGGGTCCAGTCTATGAATTTTCAAATGGAAACCAGGATAGCTGCATGATGAAGCAGCCAATTTTATATCTTAATTGAAAATCAAAGAACAAGACCCACGGAGTGCGAGGGAGGGGTCGGACTCTTCACAGCCCGTGTCACGAGCACAGACTTGGCCTGGATGATCGACGGCTGCTGTGTCAACAGCTTTGCTGCTCAGCAAACGGCTTCAGCGTTCCGTGGCTTGAAACAACGTCCATTTCTATTAAGCTCGCGAGCGTGTGCATCGATGGGCTGCTCCGGGCCGGGCCGGCGTGGCTGACCTCCGCCGGACTCTCTCGCGGGGCCGTGATCAGGTGGCAGGTCAGCTGGTGGATCGAACAGGGCCTCGCTCTCATGCTTCGGTGTTGGGGGCTGGTTGGCCGGCAGGCCTCTGGTGGGAGGGCTGGTTTCTGCTCTGCATGGCGTCTCGTGCCCCAGGGTGCTAAGCTGCCTCCACAAGGAGAAGCCGCAAGTCTCCAGAGGCCTCGCGTCCCCCACGTTCTACTGGTCAGAGCAAGTCCCCAGCCTAGAATCAGGTGACAAGGGAACGGACCCTAGTTCATAATGGGGGAGCTGCCGAGAGGCACCCCTGAAATGAAGTGTTAAATACCCCGGACACCTCGTTTCTGTGGTTTCCCAGAAGGTGCCTCACGCCCACTTCATCTCTTTGTCCACCATCCTTCCCACCTCCGGGCGGGCTTGAAAGGGGTGAGGCTGTGGCATGAGGTCTGGCAGTCCGTTTTGCACATCACTTAGTAAAATAATACAGCCGAGGGTGTAACGGCTTGCAGGGCAAGGACGTCAAAACAGCTGCATAACAGGGCGAACATCAAAACTTCTTCCCTGGGTTTTCTTAAGACTCTACACTTCTCTTTGTTTCAGAACTAAAGAGGCTTTTCACCCGCTTTCTTCTCTCTCTGTCCCGAGCCTAACCTCCTCTTCTCAGCAGCTGACGAGGCCTCTGAACATCCCCCGCGATCCCAGAGGGGTTCCCTCCAGGTGGGGGAAATAGAGTGAGCACAGATGGGGAGAGGGATGCATGAGCCTCTGTCCAGCGTGGCCGGAATCCAGGGTACGCAAAGCACAGTTCTCGCGGCAATAGGGAGCCATTGAGGAGTGCGGAGTGAGTGCCAGAGTCAGGGCCAAGGTTAGGAAAAGTCAGCAGCAGCAGGTGCAGACAGATGAAGGTTAGAGAGCTTGGAGGCAGAACGGGCCGTCAGGAGGCTGCAGACACGGTCTGGGCGACGGGGACTTGAGCAAGGACGTCACAGAGGTAGAATTGACATGATTGCACAGCTGCTTACAGGTGGGAGGAGAGGAGAGTGTGATGGGAGGGGGTGGGTGGCAGGGAAGGTAAGGGCAAAAAATGAGGCCAGGAAAGACGCAGTGCACTTCCGGAGAGAGAGGAACAAAAGACGGTGAATCTGCTGCAACGTCTAAGAGGTCCAGAGCTTGGGATGCTACCGCCATGGGTTGGAGCTCCCGGGGCAGCCCACCAGGCAGAGGGGTGGAGAGGAGCCCTGGCGCTGCCCCCTTCTCCTCGTCGCCTGAGGCCCGCCCTGCGGTCTGATGTGCCGCCTGGGGCCTACGACTCAACTGTCGAGATTGAGCAATCGCCTTTTCTCCTCCCAGATGGAAACCTGTCCAAAAACTGGACCCAGATTTCTCCCCTGCTCTCTCCAACACTTGGAGTGCTCTGCGGTTGGCCGCAGCTGTATCACTCACAACAGATTTTACAAGGTTGTCCTGGTGCCAGGGTCCTTTTAGAAGTAAAAATAGCTGAAATGAGCCTGCCCTCCCGGAACCATGAAAACATTTCGCCATACCTCAAGCTTTCACCTACTGCCGTGTCATCCTAACCCCCAGCGCGCTGCGTATGAGACCGGTTCCTGGAGCCTCGAGAGGCTGTCCTGAGGACGCATTTTTGCACATGTTGGACTCAGGGCTCAGCTCTGAAATGCGGCATCCAGCTGGAGACAGAGCAACTCCCGTCTTGCCGACCGCAAGGTGCGCCTAATCACGCGAGACGCACCGTTCATGTTCGTGACAAAGAAATGCTTCTGAGTCTTGACGGTCCCCTGCTGGGGGTGGTTACTAACCCCTGGCTCGTTATGACACCCCAGCATGCTTAACCTCCCCGGTGTCAGGGTCCTGGACTTTGGTAACCTGCTGTCAGGTCAGCCAGAAACATCTCTCTAAGATTTTTCAGCCAATGGTGCGTTCGCGAGGTCATTCAAGGCTGAGACCAGAAGGATGAAAAGATCTGATTTCTTCCTGAGGCCCTTATAGCTGTAAAGGAGCAAAGGAGCCATAAAACAGAGATTTATTCCGTTCCAGCCGGACAGCTCAATGGCGCAGCCCCGTAAGAACCAGGAAAAAGAAACATCTGGCCAGAAAAGCACACTTGTTTACAAAAGAAAAGGGTTTAAGAGTCTCCTCCAGCTTCACCAAGTTCTTGGACTAAAATTAGGCTGAAAACTAAAAACAATGTAGAGTTTTGAGAGCACAGAGGCAGCACGGGCAGGAGTAAGAACATCTTGTTTCTTCCCTATCCAGCTGCTTCTGACGGCGGGTCCCCTCCCGAGCGCCCCCAGGGAGAGGCTTTGCCCTGATAGGTAGCGCTCTTGGGACAGCACAGCTGCGGCAAGTCCCACACAGGTGGCCAGGGCCGCCTCTGCTCGGAGGCCGAACCCTCCAGTGTGGGAGAGTGTTGGGTGAGCTCAGAGAAAGGAGAGGGCCTCGTCTGGCTGCCCCCCACGATCAAACTTCTCTCTCCGGAGCTCAATGCAAACGGCCCTCGTGCCGCTGGTACTTAGATATTGACAACTGCCTCGACCGCGGGTGGGTGCATCTTTGGAGGGGGGACAATGGGGGGAAGGGGGGTAGTGAGGTGGGACAATGTGGGGAAGGGGGGTAGTGGGATGAATTGGGAGACAATGGCCGTTTTGTAAGGAAGGAAGCCTGCGCTGGCAAAGCGGCCCTTGGCCTCAGTGGGGAAACTCTGCTTCTTTTCCAGGCTTGCTGTTGACTCAGCGAGGATTCTCAGGCCAAACCCTCTCTGCTCGTCTGCCCGGCCCCTCCCGACATGCATAGAGGCCGGGTGGATGGGAGTCACAGGACTGGGCGGGCGCCTTCCGCTCTCCCTGGGATGCTAATGGGATTAATGGGTTAAGGTTAGAAGATGCTTTGAATTTCTGAGCACAAAGCTGTCTCAAGCAGTGGTAATTAATAAATCTTATCAAAGAGTTGGATTAAGGTCAGAAGTCACTTGGGGACCCGGAGAACAGAGTTGGCTCTGCTTTGTGGCCGGGTCTGCAGAGCCGATGGGGAGAGACGGGGCATCTGCCACGTGCAGCCCTGTGCA
The DNA here is from genome assembly GCF_949987515.2 of Delphinus delphis. Lineage (NCBI taxonomy): Eukaryota > Metazoa > Chordata > Mammalia > Artiodactyla > Delphinidae > Delphinus > Delphinus delphis. Next base: position 4,336,245 of record NC_082684.1, on the reverse strand, counting down.
CAGTGCAGGAATGATGCAAGCAGGTGGGCCTGGGTCCCTGGGCCCTGCACGTGAGCAACCCAGATTCACGGTACTGGAGGAACAGAAAGGCACACTCTCACCATGAAAGTAAAGGCCAGAGAAGAAAGAAGAGCATGCTGCCGAAGGAGAATGGAGTTCACCAGCCTGACCGCCACTGGGTTAGGAGTGAAGTGCAGCATTGTGGGAAACGGACAGAAAGCTTCCAACGGCAGCCAGTGAGGAAGATGCTGAGCAGACAGGGAACCACACAGAAGGCTGTGCCACGGCCGTCATCAAAGAGGGCCTGGAAATCGTTGACAGATCTTAAGCAATCAGGACCTAAGTGTTCCCACATCCCACCAGAAAGACGACGTTGCTAGGAGCCTCGTACCGCCGGATGCCAAGTGGAGAAGACTTGAACTCAGCAGGCCTTCCTTACCGCGGCCGATTCCCTTTCTCTGGAAAATGGGAGGGTCAACCAGCCAGGGCCTCAATGCTCCGAATCCCCCAGGCTTCCAGTCCTTTATGCCCTGAGCCACGCCCTCTGTGGACGGTCACCCTTCGGCTGCCCCCCAGGGCCTTGGCGAGACGTTCGGGAACTTGTGAGGTCCGACACCCCGCTACCCCTGCAGTGACCGGACTTGGGCCTCTAGGAGGAGGTCAACAGAGCGCTCCTGCGCTCCACCCATTCAGCTCTTCCAAGTGTTCCCGTGGCATCTCCTAATTCCTTTCTTGTGCCATAAATCACTGGAACAGGGACAGGAAGGCAACGTTCCCTGCCCCTGAGTCCCTTGCCGTGAGCTGGAGTCCACGCCAGCCCGGCGAGCGTTGCAGGTTGCCACGTCCTCTGCACACTGGCTTTGCGCTAAGTGTTCTCCTTCCCAGCGAATCTCCAGGGACCTGCGTTCCCTGGGAAGTCTCCCTAGGTCACCCTCAGCCAGCCCTCCCATCAGTGAATCACTGCTAAAACCTCTTGAGCATTCGGAGACGCACTGCCGATCAAGGGCTCTGGCCTCTGGGCTGACAAAGTCCATTCCCGCCAGTAGGGCACCGATCCCCTCCCGATGGGTCGGAGAGTCCCTGCCCCAATGGGAATGTGTTTGCAGGCATAGGATGGGTTCGTCCAAAGCCTAGAATTTGTTCTGCTCGTTTGTCCCGCTCCTTCTGACGTTATAGACAGCAGCTGCTGGCCATCAGCCCCCCTGGGTGGAGCTGAAATTGTCAAGGTTCGAGGAGCCCTGCACGCTCTACAGCCCTTCGGCACCGCGTCTGGTGGGCTCATTAATCGTCCCTAAACCCCAGGAGATGGGCAGCATCCCCCACTAAGGGACAGGGACCCTAAAGGTCAACGATGTTACCCAATGTTTCACACCCTAGATGGCAGTCTTGATGTGAACCCGTCTTGTAACTCTGGGGCACACCCTTCCCACCAGACCAGTGAGGCTCTCCATCCCCCAACGGCGGCAAGCTCTGGCTAAACACGATCATCACAGCCTGTGAGGTCCATCTCTCAAGGCTTCCTCCATGGCCACGAGCTTGTTTCATCTCGAGCCCAGGCTGCTCACCTGGCAGGATGCAGCAAGATGGCCTCGGAGTGCTGGCCACTTCCTTGCCTGGGCCCAACCTCTCCAGGCCCTGGACCCTGAGCACGGCCGCCTCTCTTCTCTGCACACTTACATGCTCAACCCGGCTGACCCTGCCACCCCTCGGCCACCGTCACTTCAGTCCTGTCCCCTCCTCCTGAGACACACATATTAGACTCTGTACGAGGTGGCTCCTGTGTGCTCCCCGGGACCTGATGTTTCACACATCCAAGCCTCGAACTTTCGCCATCCCCTTCAGTCTCCATGTCTGATCCCTGAGACTCGTTACTCCCAAGTGACCCTTGCCCCTCCCTCTTCCCCACACCTCTGTCCCACCCACCACGGCCACATCCACGGGTCGCCACACTTGCGCTCTTCCATCTCCCACAATCTCCAGTCCACCTTCCGCTTCCCATCACCACCCCGCATCCCCGCCCCCAGCGCCAGCACAGTCTCCCAAACGCTTTCTCGGCAGCCCCAGCACAGCACCTGACCGAGGTGGTCCACAAGGAGTGCGTGAGCCCAGCTGTCGACTGGACCATAGCGTCCTCTCTTTTGAAAAAGCCAAGGGCTCCTCTGGTGCCTTGATGACCAGACCTGGAACCTTCAGTGTGGCTTCCGAGCGCTTGCGAGCTGACACCCGTCGCCTCGCCTCTCCTCGACAGGCCACGCTTCATTCAGAGCCGCCCCAGACCGTTTGCCTCGCGTGCCACACGCTGTTTCCAAGCTTCGCACGTACAGCTCCTGCCCAGAGCACCCACGCCCGCCGCCCCTGTCACGGTCCTATCACCCTCACCCCTCAACTCCCCTTTCTCTGCAGCAGCTCTGCTGACCTCCCCAGAGGGGCTGTCCCCCGGCTCCCAGCAGGGGCTGCACCCACCTCGGCCAGGCCACATTCACATCCGCAGGGGCTGGGGGTCCGCCGCCCGTGAGCCCTTCCGGGTCGTATCGGCATCTCCTTGGCGGGGTGTGTCTCTTCCCACGAGGACGCAACGCAGAGTCCTGCGTGCAGAGCGAGCCAGTGGCCACGGCCGGCAGCCTCGTCTTCAGCTGAGGCGCAGCGTCCGAGCCGGGCTTGCTGCCTGGCTGGCTCCACAGGCTCCTTTGAAACTGCTTTGTTTATGTGGTGGAAGGCCAGCGCGCTCCGGTTATCTCAACGCGCTTTCCATCTCACCGGTGAGTTACGACTAAAATGGAAAGGCCGGAGGGTGCTAGTGTGGCCCGCACACCAGCCAGATCGCTCTGCCCTCTCAGCCGCTGGTTTCAGAGCCTCCTTCACCAGGCCTGGGTGTTCCAAAGTTCATCGCTAATAACACAGTGTTCTGGAAAATCGCAGCTCCTACCCCAGGCTCCGAGGACAGGCTTGGCCTGGCCTCTGATTCAGGCAGTGGGACTGGGGCTCGTGGCCGGAGTTTTTCTCCCCCATCTGTGTGGTCTCCCGTCTTCTCCAGACGGAGGGCAGAGATAGCGTAAATCATCTGTCCCCACCGTCCCTAGGAAAATACTAAAACTGCTCAGAATAGGTGTGGTTTTAACCCAGAAAATAGCAGGGCCAGGGTGAGGTCCTGTGGAATGACCAGCAGGAGTTTGCAAGCGCTGTATCAATGGGACTGCCGAGGGCTCTGCCCTCCATAAATCACCCAGAGCCTTGGCCTCCTTACCGGGCGCTTCCCGCTCTGGTTCACACGAGGGTGAGGGGGCTGCTGGCCGAGGACCCCACCGGATGCTGCAGGCCTGGGGCTCGGCTTCACCCGGCCTGACCCCCGCAGAGGCCCACACACTCAGCGTCCCACACACCGCACGCGGCCACGGGATTACACAACTCCGTTTTGATGCTGCAGAGAACACCATGTCCAGGCAAGCCCAACCCCTCGGGCACAGCAGGGAGGAAGGAACCTGGGTGCTGCCGGCAGGCTGGTCTCACTCCAGTTTCAGCCCCGCCACTCGCCGCCAGGCCACCGTGGGCACGAGGTGCCGCCTCTCCCACCGGCTGCTGCTTCCACAGGATGAGAATAAGAAGCACCTGGCACGTGGGGTGCACGGCACGAGCTCAGCGGACCCCGAAACTTCCCGAGGGGAGTATCAGACTTTGTCAGGGTGAGGCAGATGGGGGAGGGGTACAGGATGAGAAGGAGGGACGTGGGGATTTTTGCTGGATTCCCACTTAATCGGGATAAGCTGGCTGGAGAGAAGGGCTGTTATAATCTCCCCTTTCATGTCTGGCCAGGAATATTGCTCCTCAGAGCAGAAGGCTGCGTCCAGGCTCCTGAGCCACCTCAGGCGAGCTCACGGTCAGCTGTCCTGGGACGGCTCTGGCCACGGCTGGGGAAAGGCTCTGCCAGAAGAAACGGTAAAAGCAGAAAAAACAAGGCGGCTTCCTGCAAACAGAGCCTCAGAGCCTTTGCCCCCATCCCCAGAGCCATGGGAGCCCGGAAGAGCTCTTTCCCTGACCTCGAGTCTGAAACCGCTGGGAAGGAGGACCCGGGCTTCAGGTCGACACGGCCTGTCCTTCTCAGGGAGGGCACAGGCCCTGGAGTCCCACGTGCCCAGCGGGACAGAGCTGCCGCTTGCGACACGCCCAGCAAGCCGTGCGTCTCCGTAAGACGGGGCGTTCCCGAGCGGCCTCTCGTCTCTGAAGTCCCAGCACCTGTTCAGACGAGGATAAGGGCAGTGATGGAGACTTAGAGGATTTTCGGAGCCAGAGCAACCCACCTTTGACGCCCCGGCACCGCAGCCCTAGTCATTATGTGACATGGGGCCCGTGACGAAGGTCCCATCTCACGCAGGAGGGAGCACAGGGCGAGGACAGAGGACAGATGCTGTACAACCCCTCTTATGTGAGGAACCAGAGGAGTCTAACTGGAAAGTTGGAGAGAACGGCGGGGGTGTCAGGGCGCCTGGGGAGCTAGCTTTTAGTGGGGACAGAGTCTCAGTTTGGGGGGCTAAAACAGTCCTTGAGAGGTCTGGTGGTGATGGCCGCATGGCATGATGAATGTACTTAATACCAATGAAATGTACACCTACAAGTGGTTAAGATGCTACCTTTTATGTTCTATGTATTTTACCACAATTTAAGAAGTTGAAAAACATGTTCGGGGCCTTCTCCCTCAGTGGAATTTCTAGGGGTTCAGTGGTGTGGGGCACATAGAGGTGACAATTCTGGAGTGAAGGGTCAATTGCTGCGTCCGACCCCCAAAAACATCCAAGAAAGAGGCACAGAGCCCAGGGCGCCTCCCTGGATCCCACAGGCAAACACAGTCCCCATCTGGGTGTGCTACTCCAGCCCCTGGACACGTCACCCGGAGAGCGGCTGGCTTTGAAGGGGGCTCAGGACAAGAGGAGCAGTGGGCGTGAGTGTGTAATGGGGACGGAGTTTCAGTCTGGGGAGACAGAAACATGCGGGAGCTGGATGGCGGTGACGGCCTCCCCACAGTGTAAACACACTCAATGCCACTGTACCGTGTGCTGAAAAATAGTTAAACTGATCAGTCTTAGGTTTGTCTATGTTACAATTTTAAAAACCTGGGAAAAAAGGTGGGCTACACTTTAAAGTATTTACAAAAATATGACGTCGCCTGGATAATTTAATTCAGGATGTTTATAAACTGTGTAGAACCTGCATAAACCTATTTAAAATGTTGACAGTAACAAAAGCAATAATGAATAAAGGTGGGGAGGGGGAGGGGTGGCGTGAGTGAGACTGAACCAAGTCTCATCTTATTTTTCTTTTTCTTTTTTTTTTTTTTTGCGGTACACGGGCCCCTCACTGTTGTGGCCTCTCCCGTTGCGGAGCACAGGCTCCGGACGCGCAGGCTCAGCGGCCATGGCTCACGGGCCCAGCCGCTCCGCGGCATGTGGGATCTTCCCGGACCGGGGCACGAACCCGCGTCCCCTGCATCGGCAGGCGGACTCTCAACCACTGCGCCACCAGGGAAGCCCCCAAGTCTCATCTTTTACGGTGGGGAGCGGAGGTAGCAGATGAGTTAAAAGATCAACATCTAGGAGAAGTATTATTGCTACAGCTATGGAGTAATTAAGGAGAATCCGAGGCAGAAGTGGCGCGCTGGGGGCGGAGGTACACTGACTTTTCCTTCTTGTACCTTTCTGAAGAATTTAATCATCACTGAAGCATGTATATACATTACCCTTAAAAATAATTTAAAACAGCTGGGACTCAGCCATCCGTGAAGCCCGCTACAACTTCCACCTCCTGCGTGTGCGTGGCCCACTCCTCCTCTTCACCCAGGACACAGCTTTGGGGGAAGGAAGGCTGGAACTAAGGATATAGGGATCCCCCCCTCGGGCAGAGGAGGGCCTGAGAAAAGCAGTGAAGCCCTGGGGGGTCGAGATGAACAGGGGCTTGAACACACACTTCGGTGGGAGAACAGGGGGTCGGGAGGATGAAGCAGATGCACGGGGATGCTGGCGCCCAGGAGAGGACAGAAGGGGATCCTGGCCCTTGACGACCGCAAGGCCTCGCCCTGTCCCCGCCTCCACCCCAGCCCCTGGCCTCCCCTCCCGCACGCAGTCTTGGGCACCGCAGGCACGTGATAAACTTACTGGCACCTCAGGGTGGTAGCTGCCACCACACCTACCTCTGTGACAGGACATTTAATGGCCCTGACGTGGGAAGAGGTACCAGCTCTCGCTCCCGCGGGGCACGGGCAAGTGTTCACTTAAAGTCAGGGCCCCAGGCCCCGGGCGCCATGTCTGGCACTGGTGGGTTTCCCAAAGTTTGCTCACGAAATGAGTTTTATGCACTGACCTCCGTCGGGCAGTTTAACTCCAACTGCTGTTGGTGCCCTGTGGTGGCCCTGCCTCCAGCAAGGGCTCTGAACTCTTCATACAAGGAGCTCAGACACGAGGTGCTACGATGGGCCAGTGGGGCTTCCTGCCACCGGGAGCTCCTGGGCATGGGAGGTAGACCCAGGAGCCCAGAGGCTGGAGCTGGTGCGGGGAGGGAAGGGCTGGCGGCCTGCACGCGGCACGTGGCGTGCGTGGTACACGCGGTGTGCACAGGACTCTCGGGCACAGGGCGGAGCGGGACTCCACAGAGGAGCCCCCAAGCCGCCCCTTTAAAGACACTCTTGTAGTATTAAATTTCCCTCTCCTGCACCCCAAGTCAAATAACTTATGACGTGGGGATGAGGAATGTAGATTTGTAAAACTGGACAGGGCCAGGGGACCCGTGCAGTCCAATCCTTCCTTCACAGATAAGCTGAACACAGAGGCCCCGAGGGCTTCAGTGCCCTGGCTCGGGTCCACGCGGGTGCGGGCCGGAACCATCAAGGCGCATTTGCACGCGAACTACCGCGTGGACGGCCAGGGATGGTCTCTTTTCGTCTTCCTGTGAGCCCCACAAGGGGGACGCTGGGGTCCTGACTCAGAGATAAGATGGCTCCCCAGGGTCCTCTGCTTCCGAGGGCCAGAGCCGGGGTCAGAGCCCGCATGAAGGGCCCGCAGCCCACGTCCTGCCCCCGGTGCCCTGCCCACCCCACCCTGCCTGCCTGCATGGCTTGCGGGCAGTCGGCACAGTGTGACATTTCCTCTCAATGGGCGTTGCCCGTGAACCCTTGCCGAGCGGCCAGCTGGCCAAGGAACACCCGGAGCTAGCCATGAAGGTCCAGGAACAGCCCCGCGTGGGATCCCCAAGGGCAGAGCAGTGGATGCAAGACTTCCTCCGCCACCCGCCCACTGGACTCCGTCGGCCTCACCTTCTAGTTTCATGCTGTTCCCTGGCTGCAGTTTCTTTGTTGCATTTTTCCTCCTCAGCACTTAATGATGAATTAAATTCTTTTCATTTTTGTTCCTGATGCAAAATAACAACTGAGAAAGAAAGAAAGAAAAAAAAAAAAAAAGCAGGCTAATGAAAACTCCTAATGTGTCTGGTAAATCATTTCAAAGCGCATTAGAAGCCAGCAAAAACAAGAGGGGCAGCCGTGCTGGGGGTGAAACAGAACAAGGCGAGGGGAGCTGGACGCATATAGCCCAATTCTGCAGCTCAGCTCTGCGAGGCCTTCAGCATGTCCTTTTGATATGGGGACCCTGGTGTCCTCACCTGGGACATGGATGCAACCACACCTGCCTCCAGGCTGTCGTGAGAAGGAGAGGCAACCGCCGGCACATGGTAGGGGGCTCCGTGATAACGACTACCTTTGCTAAGGATTGAGTCCACGTTAGTCCTTCGAAGAGGCCACGAAAGCATTTCCAGAGCAGGACGTCCCAGCCCGGAAGTCAGAGGAAGACAGTAAACTGTACAGTATGTGTGCTTCACAATGTTTAAAATTAAAACAGCAATTAAAAAAGGATGTGTCAGAATCTCCCCAGCTCACTCTGTCTCCATTCCAGCCTTATCCTCCGACACATTCCGGGTTTGGGTTTCCTTCAGTGATTCTTTTTGGAGACAAGTCCACGTCGCTGAAGGCCACGGGGCAACAGCAGCAGTGATGCCATGATTTTTTCTGCACCTGCCACACCGCCTAAGCCTGTGACAGCCCTGCAGTGCAGGCACTGAAATCCCTGATCCACAGAGAAGCCGGCTGAGCCTCTAAGAGGTGAAAGGCCACAAAATCAGTGAGGGTCTGAGGCCAGGTGCCCCAGCTTGAAAGCCAGGGGTCTCTGCATCCCAAGCCCAACTCAGCCACCCAGGCTGGGATAAGCACCCCGCAGGGGCGATGCGTGCTCAGTAAACAGAAGAGTCAATGCGCCATCGCTTTCGTCTCACAACCGCTGTCTGACCTGTGCCAGCCCCGTGAAAAAGGCCCCTGTGTGTGAGGAGGGTGATCGTACACACTCTGCCACTTTGCAGAATTGTTATGGTAACGACATTAAATAAGCCGCGTGGAAGTTCTTTCAAATTCAATTATTCTTTGGTCCATCCATCAGACATTCGCCGAGAGCCTATTGTGTACCTGACATCGTGCAGGACACTGGGGACACCCAGGAGAGGGAGGTCTGGGTCCTGGCCTCAGGATGGCCGTAGTCTGGCCGCGGAGGATGTGGGAGCTTCATCTAGGATGGGAAGCAGGTGCTCGCCCAGGAGGAGTGATGCTCCTCGGGCTGGTTCACGGGTCTCCCGAGGTGCAGGGCCCCCGGAGCTCCCGGGCTATGTCCATGCCCCTGTGGCCAACTAGAGAGGGAGTCCAGGACTTTCTGAATGGACCAGTGAGCTGCAAGCAGGCAGCAGCACACCCTCTGCATAGCTAGCCTTGCCCATCCTCTGAAGGAGAGCAAAAGGGACCCAGACAAGAAAGCAATGAGGGCCCAGAGCTGGGGCCTCCCCCAGTGGAAACCCAGGCGAATGGGCCTTCCGTGCAGTGGTACCAGGGACGCCCCCTGGGACCTGGGTGGAAGCCCATCACTTAAACAGTCGTCTGATGGAGAGAACACAGCTTCGCCTGCTTGAGTCCCTATTCCCTCGGCTGTAACTGGAGTTAATGCCGGCTACCTCGACTGCTGTTGTCAAGATTTGAGATGCATATAAGGTGCCTGGCAAAGCACTTGGCTCTGTGACACTACTTGATAAATGCCCACGTTAACTAGTCATAATAAGAACGGAAACAGAGCAGGTCACACAGGAGAGTTTTCTGAATTCAGATTAACCAGGAGCCAACGCCCAGGTTTCCTGGGGACGCAGCCATCTGTGTTCAAGTGAAAGTGTGAATTATCCAACAATTTTAGCTAGCCACACCATGTCCCTGGCAAATGTTCGCGGCTTCTCTCTGCCCTCTCAGACCCGGGGACAAGTAGAATCAGAAATTCCCCTGCAGGAGTTGTTTCGTCTCAGTTCCAGAAACCACTGGTGGTCCGGCCGCTGTGGTGCAAGGACACGTCAGTGCAGGAAAGAAAAGAAAGTCACCAACTGTTTCTAGCACTGTGAGGGGCTTTGCCAACCTGTAAGCCCGGCCAGGTCCCCGCAGATACGCCTCACACACGTGCCCTGGGGAGCCCTTCCAGAAGACAATCTCATCATGAAGCTTCCGTCCCAACTCAGCAGGTTGTATCACCCTGGCAACCTTTAGTCTAATGACCAAAGTCACAGAAATCAAACTACTCGAAAAACTAAAAGTCACCCAAACTTTCCCCCAAACCTCTCCGATCAGAGGTCGGCAAACCACAACCCGAGGGCCAAATCCAACCCCCCACTGGATTTTGTAAATAAAGTTTTACTGACACACAGCCACGCCCACCCACTGACGTGTGGTCTATGGCTGCTTTTGTCAGTAGAGTTGAATTGTCGGTTGTGTACTTTGGTCTGAATGTTTGTGTCCCTCCCCAGAATCTGTAGGTTGAGATCCCAACCCCCAGAGTGAGGGTGTTTGGAGGTGGGACCTTTGGGAGGAGGTAAGGACATGGGGACAGAGCCTAATGAGTGAGATTAGTGCCCTTATAGAAGAGGCCCCAGGGAGCTCCCTCGTCCCTTCTGCCGCGTGAGGACACAGCAAGAAGACGGCCATCGATGAACCTGACACCAGACACCAAAAGGGCCAGTGCCTTGACCTGGGATTTCTAGGCTCCGGAACTGTGAGAAATTCCTGTTGTTCATATGCCACCCCGCCTCTGGGAATCTGTCACCGCGGCCCAAACAGACTAAGACAGAGGCCCACAGAGCCTGAGATATTTACCACCCGTCCGGGCCCTACAGAAAGAGTGTGCCTGTCTTGCCCTATGTGAACACGGGGACACATGCGGTCTCCCCCAGCCCATACCTCATGGCCCCTGCCGTGGTGTCAGATGGCCCTCTGATCCCGGATGCAGACAGTGACCAGCATCCTCCCCCTTGGCTGGCCCACCTGAGCTGCAGGTAGGATCCAGACTGGATTTCCGGGCTTGCCTGCAGGAGCTGAGCTGGTTGGGGGGGCGGGGGGGAGGAGTGCCAGGGGACAACAGAAACTCTTCCATTGAAGGCCCCAGCTGGTGTCTAGCGAACAATTTGCACATGGGGGTTAAAAATATTGGACTGTAGTCTTACACATTTAACCTATATTTTTCAGCTCCTTCCAATTATAGCCATAAAACCTTCCATTTATGTATTGCTTGTACATTTATAAAGGGGCTTCACATGCCTTTTGCCTCATTTAGTTTTCACACCAATCTCACGAAAATCCCTTGCTGCCTAACTCCCAATCGAAGAAACGAGCTTGAAGGCATGGCAGGACGTGCATGGGGCCACCTACAGAGTCCGTGTCGATAGCGGACCAATAATCTAATTAGTTGATCACCTGGGTCTCAACCCTTTGCTCCCTGAGCCTCTAAGCATCTCTGCAGGTCATTGTTATGGTCTCTTGGGCACCGCAGGCATGTGATAAACTTACTGGCACCTCAGGGTGGTAGCTGTGCAGAAGGGTGGTTCTAACCGACGGCTGGTGTTCAAAGCTGAACTTCCCAGCAACCCTGCCTAAGTGACCGTGAGCCAAGTAGTGGTCATGGGTCCCATCTTGGAACTCAGAACAGCAAGCAAGCACTCCCTGGCAACCTCCAACTACACATGGAGTGAGCCGGGGAAGAGGGCATGAGGATAGAAGCGCCTGGTGGTACAGAGGAGATGACGGGGGCAGAACGAGAGAGAGAGCCAGCAGGGACAATGGAGTGGTCTGGTCCACCTCTGCCCTCCCCTCGGCTGCCCATTTTGCTGACAGTCCCAGCTGAGTCACTGGAAGACAAGTGAGGCCACGATTTAAAATTCACGCTGGGATTGCTGTCCTTTTCACAACTAGATAATTTTGTGTATTGGTTTCCTGTGGCTGCTATGACAGACTGCCACACACGTGGTGGCTTAAAGCAGTAGAAACTCTCTCACAGCTCTGGAGGCCCCAAGTTCACAGCCAAGGTGTCGCAGGGCCGTGCTCCTTCCTAGGGCTCTAAGGGAGGCTCCTTCCTGCCTCTTCCAGCCTCTGGTGGCCCCAGCTGCTCCATGCCCGTGGCAGCATCCCTCCAGTCTCTGCCTCCATCTTCCCATGGCTCCTCCTCTGTGTCTCTTTGCATCCCTTCCTGTCTTTTTAAGGACATCGGTCACTGGACTTAGGGCTCACCCCACCCCGGTACAATCTCATCTCCAGCCAAACCTTAAGTACATCTGCAAGGATCTTATTTCCAAATAAGGTCACATTCTGAGGTTCTGGATGAACATGAATTTTTGGAAGACCCTCAAACGCACTACGTATTGTTTCAGATTTCCTCTTTGTTATTCCAAAATAGGTTTAATCCTACAGAGCTGCGTCTGTGTGATGCAGCAGGAAACCCCCTGGAGCTTATGGCGAGGGGTGTGGTTTTATGATGGCCCTGGCCCCTGCCCACTGCACCAGAGAATCCTGGGATTCTGAAAGCAGGGAGCAGCGTCCTACTCCCACACCAGGCATGGTGTACGGTGCATGGCAGCATGTCGGGTATCGTTTTGCAGTCTCGTGACAGGTTCATGCGTGTTTATCTGATGTCCTCTGTTGGGCTCCCCAGGGTCAAGGACCAAAGCCTCAATCAGCTCCGTGTCCCGCCTTCAGCACAGTGCTCGGAAGAGAACATCCTTGTTAAATGCTTGTCAACCTGGTGTAGACACCTGCTCCAAACCTGCACCTGTTCAGTCCAACCACTCACTTGGACTCACCTGTGGCAGACCCTGACATCTCCCCAAGTGACTTTTCGGGGTGGACCTCGCCCAGAGGAGGGAGGGCTCACAGGCTTTCTTCCTGGAACACACTTTTGGAGACATCACGTCGCCTTATGTATATGCAAAAGGAGAATTCCGACAGTGTGTTTCCAGTTAGCTAAAAGTAGAGAAGAGAAATTATAATTTTTTGGATGATTCTGGAGTTACCCAGAACCAAACGGGCAAACTGCACGTCTATAAACAGACTAGCTGCTTAGGCCCCCTGAATCGCAGAGGCAGAAACGTCAGAGCGGGCACGGTCCAGATAAGAGACGGCTGACCTCTCCTCTTCGCCTTCTCCTCCTTCAACCCCAAAATGCACATGGGGTAACAGCTTTCCCAGCTGGGCAGGAATTCAGCTACAGAATTGCTCATGTTTCCCGAGTATCTAGTGATTAGCTGGAGAATGGTGTGAGCCCAGCTATTTTGGGCAAATCTGCTAACACTCTTTAAAGGAGGCACCAGAAGAAAGATCCCATTACCCCTGCTCCATCCTGTGTAGGACCCTACACTGACTTCAGTCCAAGCCCTCAGTGTGGCCTGCAGGCCTTGCAACCTGCCCTCTGCTGACAGCCTCCCTGCCTGCTCCGGGCCCCACTGACAGCTCTAGGAATAGACCCTCTGTGCCTTAGCCCCACTCTACAGCCTCCCTCCCTTGGCAAACCCTGAGCGACCCTGAAAACGCAGCTCCAGTTTCTCCTCCATGCAGTGCTGTCGGTCCCTTCCCCAGCCTCCTCCTGGCTGGTCGCCCAGAGCCCACCCAGTCCTCTCTGCCCCCACTGAGCCCCTCTGCACCCACAGGCTTGTCTAACTCTCTTCCCCACCTTATGAAAATTCCCCTGAAACCCCCTGGGTCTCATTGCTTCCTAAGCCCCCATTGCCTGGTACATTTTTCCTGCCTTTACAGCTTTGTGTTGATAGTTTGTTCCTAGATTCCTTCCACTCATCTAGCATTTGGTCTATGGTAACAGAGGCGAAATGAGAGCTAGAACTCTGTTACTGATTTGTTCCACCCCCGTTCCACCAGTGAGCCTCAACCAGCAGGGCCAAGCATGTCCATCTTTGTGTGCCAATGCCACGTTGGCAGTCGGAGGGATCAGGGCACTAATGTCCTTGTCCCCCCAAATCTACTGTACCTAGAGATCCCCCCTTTTACTCTTGCAAACCTGCATCTCAGACACTCATTCAGTCATCTGTGCAACAAACATTTGTGACCCCTTCAGGTAAGGATGGAGGTGACTAACACCCCACCCCTGCCTTGAAGGAGCTCTCAGTCTAATGGGGAGACGAGATGAACCCAGGTGCCAGGATGAACTGTAAAATGCGGTCATCCTTCCTGGCACCTACAATAGCCTTGTCACAATGGGCGAGAATTCCTGGATCACCTCTTCTCCCTCAGAGGCAGAGAACGCATGGTAGGCACTGAGGCACTAAGTATTCGAATGGATAAACAATTAAAGGGAGCACTTCCGGGTGAAGATGGCAGAATGAAGAAGAATCACAGACTCACTGTCCTCCGATACCCAACAAAGAGAAAAACATTCAGAAAAACGAAATTCACCAGCACTAACCACCTCATGCCAGAAGCATTGGGAAGCGCAGCTAAGAGAAAGGGGCAGGAGATTTCCAGTTTGGCACAAAGACGTGTGGTTCCTGACCCCACCCTTAAGCCCTGGAAGCTTTTCTGAGGAAAGACATTAATGCCGAGAATTCTCACACAGCTCCTGCAATGGGCGGCTGGTAGGGATGGTGGGCACGGGCAGCCTGGCAGAAGTGAAGGCAAAACCCTCAAGAGGAGAAGTCCCCGCTTATTAGAAGGAGCTCAGCAGAGGGGACAAGACTTTGCCATTTTCCAGGGCATGGAGTTGCCAGATTGAAAGCATAGAAATGTGCCAAGATGTCCCATGTGGGATACGCTTACCCAAAACAATTACTCATTGTTTTAAGTTAAATTGACATTTCACGGGGCAGCCTACATTGTTTCTGGCAACCCTACCAGGGCACTGTGTTGAGCTGGAGTCACAGTCTGGTGCCCCTGGCAGGAAGAGTGTGCCCTGGCTGGGTCAGTGGGCCCTGGGACAGGACACTCAAGGAAGACGTCAGAACTGGGGCTCTTGGCGCCAACCGCACTCAGCCTTGGCAGAGGGCGGCTTGCTACCCCTCACCGCCCCCAAACGGTGACCACAGGAAATCTGAGAGGGACGTGGAGTTTCAAATTATGGTCCGTGCTCCCTACCTGCAGGTTTCACATCCACGGGGTTCACATCCAAGGGTTTCACATCCACGGATTCAACCGATGCGAAATTTTGATGCATAGTTGGTTGAATCTGAGGAGGCAGAAATCCGCGGATCCAGCAGCAAACTGTGTTCATCACGCTGCGCCATTTTATGTAAGGGACTTGAGCATCCGCGGATTCTGGTGTCCGAGGGGCTCCTGGAACCAATTCCCCCTAGATGCTGAGGGATGACTGCATAGCTCAGAGAGGGAAAGACAAATTAGTCCCATGCAAGATGGAAGAATGTATCACACAAATAGGAAGGCTAGACTGAGCAGCCCTGTCACGTGATGAAAAGGCTGAAAGAACAGTAAGGCAACAAATGAAGATATCCTGCCAAAAGGAGGGTGGCACAGAAGGAAAGAAGGAGGGGGAGGAGGGAGGAAGGAAACATGAGACACAGTGGAAGAATAAAGTCTAGAAGAAAACATGACCTAAGACACAGAAGCAGAGTCCCTGTGAGTTTTGCACACCAAATATATATTTAAAAATGAGTGCAATTTCACAAAAACCAAAAAGTGAGATTATAAAGTAAAAGAATAATATTGCCCAGCAAAGGAACCAAATTTAGAGACAATTTATAGATTTTATAGATCTAATAAAGAAATGATAATCAAGAAGAAACTAGACATTGCTGAAAATCAAATAAATGACATGGAGTTAATATCTGAAGCAGTCACAGAATGTGAGAGAGAAAAAAAAAAAAACGAAGAGATAAAAGTAAATCAAAGAGAAGATAATGAATATGGAGGGCAAGCAGCGTATTCCAATAAAAGGAAAACACTTCCCCTAAAGTAGATAACAAGTGGAATAGAAGAAATTAGTCCAAGATACAATGCAAGAAATTTTTTTCCCAAAATGAAGGGAAAAGTAGATGTACCAACTGAAAGAACACACATATACCAGGGAAAAGATTATTTCTTGATACAAAAAGATTAGGAGATATCCCCTGGTTGTTATTAAACATCAAGTTAAAGAATTAATTCTGTAAGCATACAACCAGAAAAAAAGTACATAACTTACAATAGGAAAAAAAATCCATTAACTTCACACTCATCCAAAGAGCAATGTCTACAACAACTCAGAGGGAAAAAGTGATTGATTTAACCAAGTGGTCCATCAGGAAGAAAGCAAAAGTCAGACATACTCGAATATAAAAGGGTTCAGGAATATAGAACACGTGAATCCTTCTTGAAAGAAATATTGGACAAGAAATCCAAGCAAACAAAAGACAAGCCAAAATTAAGAACCCTAGCATAGCCATGGCATGGTAAAAGTGCTGGTGGTTAGTGATGCAAATACAACTATGGCTAAAATGAAACAATGGAGGATTATGCTATGATGATGGTAAATATTATAAACCCTGGGAGACAGGGAGATGCTCTTCTCAGAGCCCCCTGCAGATGCAGCTGTGAGGAGTTAGCTCCAGCTGTTCCTTCTTTCTGCTTCTGAGCAGAGGGCATGTTCTTCTCGGGGTGGTCACAGCCAATGACTGAGCAGGGTGGTGATGGAAGGGTCTGGCCAGTTCTGCCCAGCGTGGGATCCCTCTAAGGGACAACCTTTGCCCTGGAACTCCTCATTGGATGGGCAGAGGGTCAGCCAGGTCTGCACCACAGACTGACGGCTCCCCCGCCCTTTTCTTTTGCAGGTGTCACCCCTCAATCAACCTTTTGCACTTCCAGCTATTCTCAAAGAACCCATGCCAGCACACCAAGCAAAACGAAAATAATATATGTAACAAAAACAGGTAGATGGGAAATGGAGGAGCGGAGTGGCGCGAGACACCTGCTCACCCTATGGTTGTAGTGGGGGAGGAGCGGAGTGGCGCGAGACACCTGCTCACCCTATGGTTGTAGTGGGGGAGGAGCGGAGTGGCGCGAGACACCTGCTCACCCTATGGTTGTAGTGGGGGAGGAGCGGAGTGGCGCGAGACACCTGCTCACCCTATAGTTGTAGTGGGGGAGGAGTGGCGTGGCGTGAGACACCTGCTCACCCTATAGTTATAGTGGGGAGTCAAGAGCAGCTGCCAAAAACCAAAACATGTGCTTGAAAAACAACCTAATGACTCATCAACTTAATGGTTTTTCAAAACTTTTTTCTTAAATAGGATTTTTAAAGATTGATATGTCTTGTGGTGAGGAAATTAAAGTTCAGCTATGCTATCAGATTTTTAAAAAAATCATATCAAATTAAAATTTAATTTTTTTTTTTTTTGCGGTACGCGGGCCTCTCACTACTGTGTCCTCTCCCATTGCGGAGCACAGGCTCCGGACGCGCAGGCTCAGCAGCCATGGCTCACGGGCCCAGCCGCTCTGCGGCATGTGGGATCTTCCTGGACCGGGGCACGAACCCGTGTCCCCTGCATCGGCAGGCAGACTCTCAACTAATGCGCCACCAGGGAAGCCCTAAAACTTAATATTTTTAATCATGCAAAACATGATACTACTTTTATAAAAATTAGTTCATCTTGTCTATACATTCACCTATTTTTCTATCTATTCATAGAGAGAAACCTGGCATGATGTTCACCAAATGTTATCCTATTTGTTTCTGGGTGATGGGTGATTTGTTGGTTTTCTATTTGCACTTCTCTGTATTGCTTTAGTTTTTATAATGCACATGTAAAACCTTTAGAAAAAAACAATAAAGCCATTACTTTAAACATTTTTAAATAAAGAAAATGTGACAACTGTCTACATGGAGTCTCAGAAGAATCTAAATAAAATATCATTAGGGTAATAAGTCTAGCAAGGGGTTGGCTATATACAAATATAAATTGCATTACTATAGACCATCAGAAAACACTTGGAGTCAATTAGTAAAAAGAAAGACACCTTTTATAATAGTGACCAAAGTCAAAAGGTATCCAGAAATGAATCTAATTAGAAATGGGTAAGATCTGTATGCTTTAAACTCTATTGAACTCTAGAGTTTTTGAACTCTACTGAAATTCACGAAAGAGTGCCTACATAAGTGAGAGGTAGTCTATGTTCATGGATAGGAACACTCAATATCATGGAGATGTGAGTCTTTCCTGAAAGGAGGTCTACAATCCCAATCAAACTTTAACTGGGCTTTTTGTGAGACTGACAAGCTGACTCTAAAATGTCTATGGAAAAGCAAAGGGTCAAGACTCGATAAGGCACTTTTGAAGAATGAGTTAGAGACTTGTCCTAATACAAAGGTTCATTCATAAAGTTAGAGCAAATAAAATAGTGTGATATCGGTGCAGATATCAACAAAATGGCCATTGGAACAGGACACGGAGCCTCTAAATAGACCCAAACAAACATGGAACTCTGAGATATAACAGAGGTTGCTCTGCAGGTCAGTAGAGAGAGCAGGAACTGTTTAAAATGATGCTGGTACCAACAGCTGCTCAGATGGGATGACACTAGACCGCCACCTCAAGCCAATAACATCATCAGCTCTAAATGGGTTAAAGTCTGCAATGTGGAAAACAAAACAAAAACTGTTAGAAGAAAATATTTATTTATTTATTTATTTTTGGCTGCGTTGGGTCTCTGTTGCTGCATGCGGGCTTTCTCTAGTTGCGGCAAGCAGGGGCTACTCTTTGTTGTGGTGCACGGGCTTCTCACTGCAGTGGCTTCTCTTGTTGCAGAGCATGAGCTCTAGGTGCACGGGCTTCAGTAGTTGTGGCATGTGGGCTCAGTAGTTGTGGCTCACAGGCTCCAGAGCGCAGGCTCAGTAGTTGTAGCACACGGGCTTAGTTGCTCCGCAGCATGTGGGATCTTCCCGGACCAGGGCTCAAACCCATGTCCCCTGCATTGACAGGCAGGTCCTTAACCACTGTACCACCAGGGAAGCCCCAGAAAATATATTTTTTTAATCTTGGTATAAGAAAGTATTTAATAAGACATAAAAAGTATTAAACATAAAATATTAATAAATTTTAAGTTTTTAAAATTAATAACTTATGTTCATCAAAAGTTACCATAAAACAGTAAAAAGAAAAGCCACAAACTGGGATATAATGTTTGAAACACATTGTCCTATAAAGGACAAAGAACTAGCATCCAAAACATATAGGGAACTCCTTCAAAACAAAAGAAAATAAAACCAAAAATCCAAGTGAAAAATAAGTAAAACATGTTAATAGGCATTTTATAGAAGAAGCACAAATTCCAATGCATTTATGAAAAGGGGCTCAATCTCATTAATAATCAGAAAAATGCAAATCAAGGTCATTGATAAGCTATCACTTTACCTTTGTTGGTAAAAATTAAGAAGTCAGACTATACCATGTTGGAGAGGGTATAGATAAACAGATAGTCCTAAACATTGTTAGTAGGAGTATGAATTGATACAAACACTTTAGAAAACAACTTGGTATTATTTTGTGAAGTTGGCCATTCACATACTTAATGACCTGACAGTCCCACTACCAGGTGTATGCATAAGAGAAACCTACCCAAACACCCCTCACAATAGAATGTTATGTATCAACGATGATAAATACACTACAGTTACATGCAGCAACATAACGTTTTTTTAGAGCCCAGAAGCAAATAAAAATTAAACACATACTTAGGCATAAATACACAAGTGAGTTTTTTTCTTTTAAGTAAAAGTATAAGAAACTGATTTAGTTTATTTCTGGGACAGGCAGATAGCATATAGGAGGCCCCAAGTTACCGGTTCACGGCTGTTTATCATTCTGCTTTACAACCTAAATACATGTAACATAGAAGCTCTCTTATGATTCACGTATCTTAAATAGTCATAAAGAACGAGATTAATTAAAAAGAAACCAAGGCATAGAGAGGTTAGGTAATGGCTCAAGGTCATGGAGGTAAGAGGTGGAGGAGGGGTGCAGAGCCCACACCTGCCTCCTGCTCTCCGTCCCCTCCACATCACCTCACTTTCTTGACGAGCTCGCTAAAGAAGGAGGTGCCGCGCAGTGAAAAGAAGGATTAAATTATATCGGTGCCAAATATCTTCTCATTTAATGGTAATAGGCCAAACTAGCAGAAGTGAAAATGGAAAATGAACAGAAAAAATAAAAGTCACTGCGGCGACGGCCCCTGGAAAGCATTTGGACACCCAGCATTCTGAGACTTCCCCCAGCAGTTTGATAGGTGAAAATGCAAACCCATGTGTAAGCCCTCAGTTTTGTAAGGAAAGCCTTAATTTCTCTAAATATTTAGTCTCGGATTCCTGAGTCCTTCCAGAGCAACACTGTGCATGTTGGCAGCCATAAACAAGATAACACATCCCAAAGCCCAGCAGAAGTGTTCCACACGGGGAGGTCTGACCGAGACTCTGCTAAGAGTGTCTCACCCCCGTGTTCTGAGAAAGCTTTCATTTCACTTAAGCCCCCATATCTAGGGCTGGAATCCTGTCTCCACAGCACTTAATTCCTTCATTTTAAAAGCACGTTTGATTTCCCTAAAAGTCAGTGCTTTTCTGATTATACAAGCAACATATGCTTACTATAGAAAATATGAAAAGCACCAACAAACATAAAGAAAAAAGGAGTATAAAGCACACACAATCCCAACTCATAAAGATCGTAGCTTTATCGGTGGGTGCATTTCTCTTCGGTGCTTTTTTCTGGGTACGTGTAGCTATGGATTTATGTGTGGGTTTGTACTCAGCTTTTTCTACTTAACTGCTATCTTAGTGTTTATACAGTCCTGAATACTTTCTGACTGATCAAAGAAAACACTGATACTCCCCTCATTTTATTTTTTAAATTAATTTTTATTGGAGTATAGTGGCTTTACAATGTTGTGTTAGTTTCTACTGTACAGCAAAATGAATCAGCTATACATATATCCCCTCTTTTTTGGATTTCCTTTTTCACTGCAGTGCATTAAATAGAACTCCCTGTGCTATACAGTATGTTCTCATCAGTTGTCTATTTTACTCCCCTCATTTTAAAGATAACACTTTGCCTTTCTCTTCTGAGCCTATGACCACATCTGCCACACCCTCAGTCTGGACTGGGGTGATAATGGCTTCACGAAGTTCTCTGTGACTGTCCCTGTTTCTTTAATGTATTAATCCTTCAGATGAGATATGTCCCGAGCCAAGTACAAACCAGATGAACTTTCCCAGGACATGGCCACTGGCGCTTTGGGGAAGAATTACAACGATTTTAATAGCATTTATGTGGTTTTTTTTCCTATTTCCTTTAAAATTTTATTCGAGTATAGTTGATTTACAATGTTGTGTTAGTTTCAGGTGTACAGCAAAGTGATTCAATTATACATATACATGTATCTATTCTTTTTTAGATTCTTTTCTCATATAAGTTATCACAGAATATTGAGTAGAGTTCCCTGTGCTACACAGTAGACCCTTGTTGGTTATCTACCTTATATATAGTTGTGTGCATATGTTCATCCCAAGCCCCTGATTTATGTTTGTATAGTGCTTTAAGCTCTATGACCCAATTTCATGTAGAAATGTAACTGTCATTCCTATGGAGAGGGAAGGCAAAGTGGTAGAGATATCAATCTGGCCTCTTGAGTTGGACAGCCAGAAATTAAACCTCCATCTCAAGATTCTGAAAGCCTGGGTTTCCTCATCACTAAATTGGGAGAAATAAAAGTACGTGACTCATACGGTTATGAAATGGCAATTAAAAGACCCAACGCACATAAAGCACTTAACAGTTCCTGGCATATGACAAGTATGGATAATGTTGCTACTGTTATTGTTGTGGTATTGTTGGTGGTGGTGGTCACGATGGTGATGGTGATGATGATGATGACAGTGATAACATAAGAAATAATTTTAATCCACTTTGGGGATTAAGGGAATCATTTATATACAATAAAATGGACTCATTCTAAGTCTCCACATGAGTTTGGACAAATGTATACACTCAAGTAACCAGGTACAGAATATTTTTATCATCCCCCAAAGTTCCCTGAGACCGGTTTTCAGTCTATACTGAATTATACCGCCGCACGTATAGGAAACTTACTTCCGTTTCTCCCGACCCAATCTTTACGCTGTTGTTTCATACGTTTAACGTACACATATGTCCTAAAGCACAAAATACATTGTGACAATCGTTGTTCCAACAGCCAGCTCTCCTTTAAAGAGATGGAAATAATAAGAAAATGTCTTCCTCGTTTGCCCACATAGTTACCATTTCTGGTGTTCCTCCTTCCTTTGTGTTGAGCCCTGTTTCATCTGGTATCATCTTCTTTGTGCTTAACCAACTTGCATTCACATTTCCTGCAGTGCCCGTCGCTGGTGATAAACTCTTTTGGGTACTGTATGTCTGAAACCCCCCTTCACTTTTGAAAACTATTTTCTCTGGATACACAATGCTAGATTGAGAATATATACTTGCAGTGCTTTAAAGATGTTGCTCTTCTCACGTCGTTTCCAAGGAGAAATCTGCTGTCATCTTTATCTTTGTTGCTCCATATATAATGTGTCTTTTTCCTCTGGTGCCTTATAATACTATCTCCTTATTGGTTTTGACCAACTTGATTATGATGTACCTCAATGTGGTTTTTATCTTATTTCTTGTCCTTGGGGTTCATGGAGCTTCTCAGGTCTATAGGTGTATAGTTTTCATAGAATTTGGAAACCAAATTCTATGAAATTGGGGGGCCATTATTTCTCAATATGCCTTTCCTATCTCCCATCCTTCCCTGTTTTCAGGACCTCCTGTTCCACTTATATTAGGCCACTTGAAGTTTTCCCACAGATCACTGATGCTCTGTTCTTTTTTTCTGTGTGTTTCATTTTGGAGAGTTTCTATTGCTATGTCTTCAAGTTCCTTAATCTTTTCTTCTGCAA
Source organism: Delphinus delphis (assembly GCF_949987515.2). Lineage (NCBI taxonomy): Eukaryota > Metazoa > Chordata > Mammalia > Artiodactyla > Delphinidae > Delphinus > Delphinus delphis. Next base: position 4,313,959 of record NC_082684.1, on the reverse strand, counting down.
TGTCTAATCTCCTATTAATCCAATCCAGTGTACTTTTCTTCTCACACATTGTAGCACTCATCTCTGCAAGTTTCATTCAGGTCATTTTTATATGTTCCAGGTCTCTGCTTAACTTTTTAACATACAGAATACAGTTATAATAACATTTTAATGCCCTTATCTGCTAAATCTAACGTATGTGTTGGTTCTGGGTCAGGTTTGATTTATTGGTTGGTTGATTGATTATTCTCATGACAGGCCGTATCTTCGTGCTTCTTTGCATATCTGGTAATCTGGAACTAGAAACCAGACGTGAATTTTACCTTGTTGGGTGTTGGACTTTTTTATTTCTATAAATATTCTTGTACTTTCTTGGCATAACTTGAGGATGACATTAAGTTACTTAGGAAAACTTGATTCCTTCAGGTCTTTTTTCATGATTTATTAGGTGGGTTTGGAACACAGCTCAGTCTAAGTCTAATTATTCCCCACTAGGAAGGCAAGACTCTCCTGAGAATTCTACCAATGCCCATGAGTTATGAGTTTTTCCAGTCCAGCTGATGGGAACAGGCACTATTCCTGGTCCTGTATGCGTGCCTTTTGGATGTATTTTTCCCAGCTTCAGGTAATTCCCTCACATGCATGTGTTGACCATGCTCTGCTGAACTCCTGCAGTTCTCCCGACTTCGCCACATGTAGTTTTCTGCTCTCCAGTGCTCTGCCCTGCAAACTTCAGCTGCCTTGATCTCCCTAGACCTCTGCTCCTTGTCCTCAACTCGGCAAGTCAGCCAGGCCCTGTCTGGGTTCCACATCCATGTGCAGCAGCCCAGAAATGTTGTCAAAGCAGTAAGGAAGCTAGGGCAACCCTAGGGCTCACTCAATCCCTTACCATTTCTCAGGGATCCATGTCCTTTGTTGTGTGATTACCCAGTGCCTTGAAAACTGTTTTTGTATACCTCTTGTCTGGTTTTTAGTTTTTAGTTTTTTAGCTGTTTCAGGCATGAGGATAAATCCAGTCCCTGGGACTCTATCTTGTGTGGAAGCAGAAGCACCAAAAGAAATATTTGTATCAGCTTTGGGGAATTAAAGCTATAATTTACATCCAACAAAATAAGCCCATTTTAAGTCACCAGATAAATTCTCCCAATGTTAAAGGGATCTGTCTCCATGTTACTGTTTTTAAAGTTCTCTCTACATGCTACAGACAGGATTTTGTAAGATATGTATGATGAATATTTTCTCCCATTCTTTTCTTTTCTTTTATTTTTTTTTGGTTGCACCAGGTCTTAGTTGCAGCTCGCCAGCTCCTTAATTGTGGCGTGTGAACTCTTAGTTGCGGCATGCATGTGGGATCTAGTTCCCTGATCAGGGATCGAACCTGGGCCCCCTGCATTGGGAGCGTGGAGTTTTAACCACTGAGCCACCAGGGAAGACCCTTTTCTCCCATTCTTTGCCTTACCTTTTAATTTTAACAGTGTATTCTGAAAAGCAAGTTTATGCTTTTGATAAATTCCAAATTAATTTTTATGATTTTTGATTTGTGTATATGTGTCCTAAGAAAACTTTGCCTACTCCAGGATCACAAGATTTTTCTAACATTTTCTTCCAGAAGTTTCATTCTTTCAGATTTTAGGTATAGGTCAATGCCCCACTTGGCGATAACTTTTTGCATATGTCATGAAACAAGAGTCCAGTTTCATATCTTCTCATGGATACCCCGTTGTTTCAGCACCAACTGTTGAAAAACTTTTCCTTTCCCCATTGAAATTTGGTTCTTTTATCAAAACTCAATTGATCACCTGTCAATAGATCATGCTTGATCTATTTCCAGACTCTCTGTTCTGTTCCACTGATCTATATGTCTGTCCTCAAGCCAATACTACACTATCTCAATTCTTGTAGCTTGATAGTAGGTCTTAAAATTGGGCAGCCCAAGCCCTCCAGCATTGCTATTCTTTATTCAAAATGCTCTAGCTATTCTAAGTCCTTTGACTCTCCATGTAAGTTTTAGAATCACTTGTCAATTTCAACCAAAACACATACTAGGGGTTTTACTGTGATTGCACCGAATCTATAAATTAATCTGGTGATAATGGACGTCTTAACATTACCAAGTCTTCCAGTCCACAAGCAGGGATATCCCTTCAATTACTTAGCTCTCCTTTAATTTTGCTTAAAACTATATCATAATTTTTAGCATTCAGGTCTTTGTATATTTTGTTGAATTTATCCCTGATTATTCCAAGCTTTTCTTAAGCTACTATAAATTAGCTACCAGTATATAGTGATACTATAGGTATACTAAAATCCTGCTAAGCTCACTTATTAATTCTAGTAAATTTTAAAAATAGCTTCCTTAGGATTTTCTTCTTACACAATCAGTCACCTGTGAATAAAGATGGTTTTGTTTCATCTTTTTCTTTCTGAATGCCTTTCATTTCTTTGTATTGCCCACTAGGGCACCCAATAAAATGTTGAATAAAAAGCAGTGGACATCTTTGCCTTGTTCCTCATTTAAGGAGGAAAGCATTCAGTCTTTTACCATTAAGTATGATGCTAGCTGTAGGCTTTTCAAAAATGCTCTTTATCAGATTGAGGAAAATCCCTTCTATTCCTAGCTTAATGAGAGTTTTTATCATGAATGAGTACTGAATTTTGTCAAACACTTTTTCTGAAACTGCTGATATGATCGTATGGTTTTTCTCTTTTGTTCTGTGAATATGGTAAATTATATTAATTTTTTTAACGTTGAGCCAACTTTACATTTCTGGGATAATCACACGTGATCATAGTTCATTATCGATTTATTATATTATCAGATTTGCTTTGAAAATAAGCAAAGATTAAGGATTTTTGCTTCTAAGTGTATGAGGGATACTGGTCTGCAGTTTTCCTAAAAAGACACCACCTGCATTCGGTACTGGGCTAATACAGGCCTTATAAGATGAGTTTAAAAGTTTTTCCATCTTCCGCTATTTTTCTGAAAGAAATTGTGTAGGATTAATATCATTACTTAAATATGTTCTATAATTCACCTGTGAGGCCATCTGAATTTGAATTTTGGGGGGAAAGTGTGTTATTACAAATTCAGTTAAAATAATAGCGATGGAGTTATTCCATTGTTTTATTTCTTCTTAAATCAGTGTTGGTTATTTTTGTCTTTCAGGAAATACGTCAAACAAACAAAAAAAAATACGTCCATTTCTACATATATACAATGGAATACTGCAGCCATAAAAAAGAATGAAATAATGCCATTCACAGCAACATGGATGGAACTAGAGATTATCATACTAAGTGAAGTAAGTCAGAAAGAGAAAGATAAATACCACATGATATCACTTACATGTGGAATCTAAAATAATACACAAATGAACCTACTACAAAAGAGAAACAGACTCACAGGCATAGAGAACAGAGCTGTGGCTGCCAAGGGGGTGGGGGTGGGGGTAGGGGAAGAATGAACTGGGAATTTGGAGTTAGCAGATGCAAACTATTATATATATAGAAAGGATAAACAACAAGGTCCTACTGTATAGCACAGGGAACTATATTCAATATCCTGTGAAAAACCATAATGGAAAAGAATATGAAAGAATGTATGTATATGTATAACTGAATCACTTTGCTGTACAGCAGAAATTAACATTGTAAATCAACTATGCTTCAATTTAAAAAAACCTAATGTAAGGAATATGTCTATTTCATCTAAGTTGTAGAAGTATGGCCTAAAGTTGTTCATTGTATTGCCTTGTTATCTTTTTAATTTCTGTAGGATTTTCAGTGATTTCCCCTCTTTCACTCCTAATATTAGTAATTTGTACTTTCACGCTTCTTTTTCAGTCTTACTAAACATTTGTTAATTGCACTGATCTTTCCAAAGAAGCAGCTTTTGGTTACATGGATTTTCTCTATTTTTTTTCTCATTCTTCTTTCATTGATTTCTGCTTTTACCTATCTTATTTTCTTTTTTCTACTTATTTTGATTTCAATTTGCTCTTTTTTCCTCTAGCTTAAAGTGGTAGTTGATTTAGGATCTTTCTTCTCTTCTAATATAAATATTTAAAGTGATACGTGTTCCCCCCAATCATTTCACACATTAGAATACGCTGTGGTCAGGTTTGTACTCAGCTCAAAAAATTTTCTCAATTGTCCCTGAGATATCTTTTTTGTCCCACGGGTTATTTAGAAGTGTGGATTGTGTTTAAAATTCTGACATTTCAGAGATTTTGAAGATTTCTTTCTGTTACTAATTTATAATTTAATCTCCAAACCCCTTAGTTCAGCATTCAAGGCCCAACACCACCAAGCGCCATCTGATCTGCTGCCATGCCTTCATGACCCAACATGGGTCAATCTTGTTTCCCTAAACAAATCGTGTCCTCTCACGCTGCTACATTCTGCTGAGGCCCCTTATAACTTCTCTGCTTTCTAGAGAACTCAGGAGCTCATCCCACGCTTCTAAGATGGACCACAGCAATCAGTGCACATCTCCAGCTCAGCCCCTGCCGCACTGACTCATGAGGATTGGTTTACCCTCTATCTCCACGGGAGTGTGTGTTGCAGGAGGCAGGAACCAGGTCTTCTCAATGTGTGGAGCCTCAGCCTCCAGCCGGGCAGGGAAAAGGTACTCGGTGAATGTGGGAGGAGAAGGGGATGAAGAGGCAGTGCCATGGACTGAATGTTTGCATCCCCGCAAAACCCGAATGCTCAAGCCCGAACCCCAATGTGATGGTATCTGGAGGTGGGGTCTTTGGGAAGGAATTAGGTTTAGATGACGTCATGAGGGTGGAGCTTCCACGATAGGAGTGATGCCCTAATAGGGGATGAAAGGACCAGAGCTCTCTCTCCATCACATGAAGACACAGCAAGAAGGTGGCTGTCTGCAAACCAGGAAGTGGGTCCTCACCAGACATCAGGTCTGCTGGCAATGTCATCTCAGACTTCCAGCCTCCAGAACTGTGAGACATACGTGTTTGTTTTTAAGCCACACGGTCTATGCTATTTTGTTATGTCAACCTGAAGTGATGAAGCCAGGGAGAAAATGCCATTAGGTATGCGGGGCTGCCACCAAAACCCATCAGGAGACGGGGGTGGGGTGCACCTAAGTATACAATTCCAAGATTCTCAGGAACAACATAACAGCCCATTGGCTCGCCTCTTCTCATGCTCAAGTTCCTCAGATGTTGACCGGAGTCCTTCAGTTACAAGACTGGGCTCACGGAGACAATTTGTCTCCAGTCCCCACAGGCTCAGCTCTCATTCTCCACCACCTGGGTAGGAATCCTCAGCCCAGGCAGCTCAGCAACTTGAAATGGATCCAAGAGCAGAACAGGCAACCGTTGGCAGCTTCAGAGACCACGCTCCGAATCGAGACATGGCATTAAAAAAGCACATCCAGAAAAAAAATTATATAATACATGGAAATTAGTCCAAGAAACAGGCTATGGTCTTTACACCACAGGAGCTGAGGTGCAGCACAAGTCTGGGAACTAGTAAATCCATCCATTGCAGGCCTTGAAATGTAGCTAAAGAGTAAACCAGTATTTGTAAGAGGCTTCAGTTGTCACTTGGAACAAACAGCTCCTAGTAAAAAATGATACTCCTCTCCCGTTTCACACTATCTTTCTAGAAGCTCCAGGGTCTAGCCTTCTCTTTAAATAATGAAAATTGTAAATACTGAAATGATTTAAATGCTGGTGTGATAAGACTAATAAAATAATCGAACTCCTGAGGGAGACAGAGTCGGCCTTCAGGGCCCCTTGAGCATGCAATCCATTCCTGACCAGGCTTTGTATACAGACACCTGGTTTGGTGGGAGGAAATGGGGAGGAGTTTCTAAATGTTGGAGGATCCACAAACACAGAGCTCCTGAACTAGAAAGAAACTTGGAAAGAAAAGCATCCCGACCTTTCATTTTAAAGTCCGAGGACTCAGAGATAGTTGCATAATAAATATGTGATGACAAGAAGGGCATTCCTGGACACGGGTACCAATGAAAATATGAAATAACGTACCACTCTCTAATACTCTCTGTCCTTGAGCTCACTGGGACCCTGCTGAACTGCCCCCATCTTAACAGCTCCCCTTAAAAGGGGGGAGAATCTGCACATCCCATTTGGCCAAAATGTGTGGCGGGGGATGACTTGCCATCAGAGAGCCCCAGACACAGGACAGACCTTTCTAAAATGATGTATGTAGCCAAAGACCTCGGCCCATCAAGGGTATGTTATATGTGGAAAGAAGAGCTTCTGCCTGCTTTCTCAGCTCTCATGTGGTTTCAGTAGACATGCTGTATTGTTTTAACATGCTTTTAAAATGTGTGTAAGAGAGAAAACTTACATAAGCCTTTGGATCAGTTCCCTAAGGAAAGAAGAAACCTTAAATGTCAACTTGCAGTTAATAAAGAGCAGATCCTTCTTCAACAGGGCTGCCCTTCACCAGCTGGACTTGGGATGGTGACGGCCGAGCGGCAGGCTGGTTATTTGCTATACGAGGTGCTTGTCTCCCCAGTAAACTATGGGAACATTTTGAGAACCAGCTTTCAACCGTTTTGGCTTTAAGCACATCCATCGATTACCAGGAAGAGTTATGCCTCAGGTGAACCAAGCCAGGATTTTCCACAAACTATGTTTAATGCTCTTTACTCATGTCTCAGCCTACACTGCGCTATTTTTGCAACTTCTTGTGAGTCTTAGACTACTTCAAAATTTTTAAATTGTATACAAGATTGGTTATGCTATCCCCATCTTTTCAAATACGGATGCCAAGTTCACGGAAGGTAGGGGGCTTGCCCAAGGTGCACTGACGCAGTGTACCAGTCAGGGTGGGCTTGCTTGTGCTGCGGAAAAGCAATCGCCCATCTCAGGGACTTGATACACCACCTATTTATTTGCCTTCACACTACGTGGCCATCGCAGGTGGGCTGGGAGCTCTGAGTCAGGGTCATCCTTAATCCAGAGGACAGATCCAGGACTGAGAGGGCAGCCCCTATCTGGAGCACTGGGGGCACCATGGCTGAGACGGGGCATGGCCAGTGGTGCCCTGGCTCTTCATGCTGCCACCTGGAAATGACTGATTTCACCTTCATTTCATAGTCCTTTGGGCACAGCCAGCTAACTGGCAGTGGGCAGAGAAAGTCCATCCTACCATGTGCTAAGAGAGAGACAGAGAGAAGAGAAGGAGAAACAGAGCCAGGACCTCATATTAGATAGCAGGTGTCTTTGAGCCAATATGGGATCCTTGTCTCTTTGATCACACAGCCTGTGCCCTTTCCTCTATACTCTGCAGTTGCACTGTTGCTTTTAATTAAAAAGTTTAAATATTATGTATTTCAGCCTCTCCTTTAAAAGTTAAAAGATGGAGGCATAAAACCTAAGCATCTCTTAAACTACCCCTGAGTTTAAATCGTGTCTCCTGAGTTCCTCAGAGAAGAGTTGGCATAAAATATACCTGATACTCAGTTAAATGTGAATATCAGATAAACAACCAAAAATTTTGTATGAGTATGTCCCAAATATGGCACATGGTCTACCTGTACTAAAAAATTATTTATTGCTTATCTGAAATTCAAATTTAACTGGGCATCCTCCAGGGCCAGTAGGGGTGGGGGAGGTGTTATTTTTATTTCGTTTGTTTTGTTTTGTTGCTAAATCTGTCAACCCTACCTCAAAAGTGGGTCCATCATCCTACCAAACAGTACATGAAAGGATGAGTTTTGGAAAATTAAAATAATGGAAAAATATGTAAGATCAAGGGAGTGCTACCTACCTGCAGGGGAGCCAGAAGTGGTTCCTCAGATAATACCATAAACTCAGAGGAAGGCTGTTGGGACAATGTCTGTGCTCCCTACAGCTCCGTTGTCACCATTAGCCCTCAAAGAACACTTGCTTGCTGGATCTACCGAGCCTGCTTCTGGATAAAACTCCAGCTTTGACGGACCTCCCGTTCTTCCTAACATGGCCTTTCAGAACCCAAAGAGTTGGGCTTAGTTTTGACTCTGTTTCCTAACAACCAGCACATGACCTGGAACTGTTACCAAACCAAACGTGGGTCTGCTCATTCCCGAGTGGTAAAGCCTATTTACTGACACCAGGTTGTGGTGAAGGAAAGTGCAGGGTTTATTGCAGGTGCCAAGCAAGGAGTCCAGGCAGCTAATGCTCAAAAAGCCCGAACTCCCTGACAGCTTTTAGGGAAAGGTTTTTAAAGACAGGGTGAGGGAGAGGGTTGTGGGGTGCCTGATCAGCTCATGGACATTCTTCTGACTGGTTGTTGGTGAGGTAATCAGGAGTCAACCCCATCAGCCTTCTGGCTCCAACTGGTCTGGGGTCTACAGGCTTGTGGGCAACAGACAGTTAACTCCTTCCACCTGGTGGGAGTTTCAGTATCTGCAACACAGCTCAAGGACATGGCTCAGAATATTATTATCTATCACCCTTGAGGAGGAACTAAAGGTCCTTGACCTTGTGTAATAGCTAAACTGTTATTCTTTTGTCTTGCTTCACTGTTTTTCTTTGTTTCTACATTTTCTCACATCTGACTAAATTTATTCTTTGGAACTCAGGGAAGGCCTAGGAGGCTAAAGTTTTTCTACAAATAAGAAGCAGGTGAAGGACATGGGACGGGTGGGTCCCAGGAAGGCCGCATAGGGTCCTGCTCTGTTACAGTACAATGAGGACCTTGATAAATGTTCATTGTACAGAATGGAATTGGAAGGAAAGAAGAAGGAAGGAAGGAAGGAAGGGAGGGAGGGAGGGAGGGAGGAGGCAGGGAGGGAGGGGCGGAAGGGAGGAAGGAAACACACACACAATGTTTTGGCTGGGTGTGAACTCTAAGCTAACAATTCTACTACAGAGGCGCCTGAAAGGAGCTAATCCAATTAAATATTTTCCAGATGGAGCTAAGGGAATATACATTCTTCTCACTTAGTTTCACTTTTTCACTGTCTTCTTGGTGTTTCTGGTGCTGCTTAAAAATGATTTAATGAAACCAAAAACTAAAAAGACATTACAGGGTTGAGTATAATGAAATGAGGGGGACTGCAACTGAGGCTGACACTTGTTCTTTAGTTAATTCAATTGTGCCTAATTATCTTGCTGCTTTGCCATCCAGCCTTCTCCCAACCAACACCAGCAGCGGGAACATTCCTCATAATTGCAGAGCAGCGCAAGACGGTACCTTAAAGATAAGATGAGTAATCCTCTGCACCCTAATTTCTCTGCCATGTCCCTGAATGCCTCTGAGCATGTGGAAGAGAAAACTTCAGAGCCCAGCTTGCTCCTTGAGACATGCAAGAAATCTGTGACTGCACTTCCCATCATGCATCACCCTAAATACCAGCTGACACTTTTTGTCCACTTGCAAAACGATGGTCCGTTTTAGAGGAATCCCAGAAAACCGGGCTGAGATGAGATGAACCATCGCAAAATGAATTAACTCCAAAATCTCCACAGAAGATAAAATATACCAAGATACGTATCAGCCTTGAGCAACTCTCCGCTTTCAGGCTGTGACCTGATTGCTCGATTCCTCTAGCCAGTTAGTCCAGGTTTTTACAAATTTTCCTCTGTGCCTATGTTGTTTTCTGTAATTAGAAAAATTTTTCAAATACTCCCAAACTCCTCTAAACTTCAAAATTATACCCTACAGTCGAGTTTGCAACAAAAGTGGGACTTCTCTGGTTTACCTTCATTGTAATTTGGTTTGGGAAAATATGGTTTTCAGCCATAGCAAAGAAAAATTGTCTTCAGAACTCAAGCTGTCTTTGGTGAAATGTTATTTTTCACCGAATATGTGTTTCCACGAAATGTTCTCTAGCAGCTGGAAGGGTCGGCCAGCTGAGCTCTGCATTTCAACACACCCAAGCCTAGAGTAACCTCTTGGGACACTCACCTCCAGGGCCTAAGAATGATCTGGTCTTTCTCTTATAAGGACCAGTAGAAATGGCCTGAGGAGCAAAGAAAGGAAAGAGTGAAGTCCTTTTTCCAAGGTACTAGGGGATAAGTGGAGGGATAAAATGGTGAAGGATGAGAGTTCTCTATTCCAGGCACATGCGGTACCGAGGAAAGAGAAGGGAAGAAAGGTAGTTAACTTAAGAGATTAAAAATCAGATTTGGTAAAACCAAAAGCAGAGGTGGGATATTCTGAAGTAGTAACAATATGTATGTACCCCCCCCCTTTCTCTGACATCTCTAAATCCAGAACTTTCTAACATTGGATGGAAAAATGGTTCAAAACTGAGAGGAATTATGGAAAAATGGAGATATCAGCCTTTTTGCAAACCCAGCGTAAAGCTTGGTTGATGCAAACCCACTGTGGCTGACACACTTGGGTGAAGAGTTCAGCTTCCAAGCCAGATGGCCTGTGTTTGGATTCCGGCTCTGCCGCTTAAGAGCTGTGTGACACTGAGCCACTACTTAACCTCTCTGTGCCTCAGTTTCCTCATCTATAAAATGGAGCTGATGATGACATCCTACTCACTCGTGGTTTTGAGAACCAAACCAGTTAGTCCATGTAAAGTGCTGGGAACAACAGCTGGTATGTAGAAAACAGGCATTTGTGGTCAAGAGTCCAGACAACTTCAGGTGAAGTCCCAATGAGAATCACCCTTTGGGAGGACCTCAGTTCTTTTGTTGACCTAGAAGCGTGGAATGGTAGGGTAAACGGGATGGGAAGTCTTTCAGCCGGGGATAAATGCCCCCCGGGAGTGGGCGTGTCTCCGCTCCACAGCTCACCTCTGGGAACATTTATTGAGAGCTTCCCCACTCCAAGGAAGCGGGGTTATGATTCCCACGTCACTGGAAAGCAAATGGAGGCACCAAGATGTTAAGTAACTTGCCTACAGCCCCGAGAGCAACAGAGCAGAGACTCAAGCGCCCACCTGCCAGGGCCCACCCTCCTCCACCGGGCTGGCCCCACTGCACTGCACATATCCCTGAGGGGGCACCGAGTGGGCTGGAAAGGGATGGTTCATCAGAGAAGACGTGTCTGCAGGGCTTTTGAAACACGGAAGGTCCATGGACGAGAGCAGGGATTTGCACAGCTAATTTAGCCACGTGCATCTGAATGTTCCTCCCATGGATGCCCCAGCCGGTAAAACCAAGCAACAAGACCGCCCCTGCCCTGCTGGAGGGAGGGCTCGGGTCCCGCCACCCACTCTGCAGGCTCACAGGATCACAGCCTCTCGGGCAGCGAATCTGCCCGGGCACCTGGGACTCAGAGCTAGTCTTCTCATTCTGGGGATGACACACTGGGGCCCAGAGAGAGCAGAGGGTAAGCTTCCCAAGCGTGCCCAGCTAGCTGATGCCGGAGCCAGTTAGAACTCGGCCTCCCTGAAGAAGGGAAGGAAAGCAAAGTGTCTGAGCTGGGCCCCCGGAGAGGTCTGTGTCACCGGAGAAGAAGGGCTGTGGTGGGAGTGGGAAGGATGGAGACTGGGAAATTCTTGCCATGGTCCATCCAGGCACGAGGCAGGGGACATCCAGTGATGTCCCAAGTCACCAGGAAAGGGGAGCAGAAAGCAAGAATGTGCTCTCTGCTCTGCTCTGCTTCCAACATATTGTATTTAAACTATCAAGTGTTTTAGCCAATCTGCAGAAAATAAATTCTTTTCACAGGGGGTAAATCTGGCTCTCTCTCCTAGCAGAAGGCCCATGGCTCCCACAGAAAACGCAGGCTTTCTGCAACTTCCCGGCCCTTCACCCTATCTCTGGAATTTACATAATTGCTGGCAAATAAAATGATAAAAGCATCCTCTTTCATAACGGGCATATTGTTACTATTATTATTCTTAAGGCAAATTATCTTCTGATTATAGAGATCAGTCAAAACCACGATTCTGCTGATTGTGAGGTGGGGACTGATTTTTTTTTTCAACCCAGAGAAGAGCTGTTGTTTCCATGTTAGAAAATTACATAAAATGCACTTGGAGGGAAATAAAGTTTCTGAGACTCATTTAATTATCATTTCTCTCGGAACAGTTCCAGCCTTTCACTTGCCTGTCTAGTCAAATATTGTTTCCTAAAGTTGATTCACTTCTTTTACTGCAGATCAACTTCTTCCTTTTAAAAGTATCTCCAGGGCTTCCCTGGTGGCGCAGTGGTTGAGAGTCCGCCTGCCGATGCAGAGGACACAGGTTCGTGCCCTGGTCCGGGAAGATCCCACATGCCGCGGAGCGGCTGGGGCCGTGAGCCATGGCCGCTGAGCCTGCGTGTCCGGAGCCTGTGCTCTGCAACGGGAGAGGCCACAACAGTGAGAGGCCCGCGTACTGAAAAAAAAAAAAAGTATCTCCGATTTTTCAAAACTCTCTTTTTCTTTAGGTGGGGGGAGGGATAAATTGGGAGATTGGGGTTGACACACTACTAGATATAAAATAGATAACTAATAAGGACCTACTGTATAGCACAGGGAACTCTTCTCAATTCTCCATAATGACCTCTATGGGAAAAGAATCTACAAAAGAGTGGACATGTGTGTATGTATAACTGATTCACTTTGCTGTACAGCAGAAACTAACACAACACTGTAGATCAACTCTACTCCAATAAAAATTTTTAAAAAAATTTTTAAATACACCAATTAGATATTGGTGTATGGTTATTGGGGGTTTCTCCATCATATAAGGAATGCACGCTTCAAAAGAAAGAATACTTGAGCACAGTGGCTTTGAAATGAAGAGATGCTCGTCTTTTCTGGGTGGGGAGGCAACCAAGAGGAACTGTCTCCTGCCCTGGCAGAGAGACGGGCTGGGGCGCAGGGCCAGCAAGGGCCCTGTCAAGACCTCACCCCTCACACGACTCCAAGTCCAGAGCAGAGCAGAGAGGAGAGCTTCCGGCTCCTCCCGGCAACACCAATCCTCAGGGGCACGTACAAACCCTCACCCAGAGGGGAGCATCCACCTGGCTTCTCCCTGGACTAATCCTGTGATTCCCACCTCGGGGTTGGGTTGGGGGGACGTTTGGCAACGTGCGCAGACAGTTTGGGCTGCCGTGACTGGGAGAGGTGGGGAAGGCAGTGCTCCCTACGGGCATCTAATGGGTGGAGGTCAGGGCTGCTGCTATACGTCCCGCGCGGTACAGGACAGCCGTCCCCTAGAGAATCCTCTGACCCCAATGGCTACAGTGCCGAAGCTAAGAAACCCTGGTCCAGTTGATCAGAAATCGTGTGAGACTTTTGAATAGAAAACCACGGGGATTGGGTGGGGCTATATTTGAACCCTCTCTGCTCCTGAAGGTCCAATAGCAGTGGTGCTCCAGATTCATGATGTCATTTTGGGTAAATTACACAAGAACAGGGCCAAAACTGTATAATTGATTATACCCCGATGTCTGAATTGAGGAAGAATTTCAAACAAAAAGACCCCTCTCCCAAAATATACACACATAAACTTTTAGGGACGCAGATAAAATCGCCAAAGCTCTGTCAATATGATTAGTCCACATACTGGTCTATATTCCAACTGTTAGGTCAGGAGAAATTTGATGGAATACTTCAGTGTCTTCCTTATAGAGCCTCTCTTAGGTTTCGCTAATATGCTGATTGAGACTCATTAAAATACTAGGAATTTCGAGACAATATTTCATGACTACTACAGAGCAAGTCATAGTAAATGTTTTCCTTCTTTTAGCTTGTTGGAACTAAGAAACACTAATTATGTGCCCCAGTCCTCAAAGAACTAAACATTTCAGCATCTGTTACAACAGAACGCCGGCAACGTTTTCTGCAAAAGGTCAGATAGTAAATATTTTTGGCTTTGCAGGTCACATGGTCTCTGTCACAAGGACTGGACTCTGCTGTGGAAGCCTGGGGCAGCCACAGGCGATATGGAAATGAATGGGTTTGGCAGACTGCCAATAAAACTTTATTTACAAGGACAGGCTGAGGGAGGGACTTGGCCCCAGGACCGTAATTGCAGAGTCCTGTCTTACAACATAGATTTCCTGAAAATAATGCATTTAGGCAAAAAGGATAGGGGAAAGTTCAGAGTCAGCCATTGTAAAATGTCGGCAATAGTTCTCACCATCTTACAAAAGCAGCCTGTGTACAACTTATGGCCAATCCAAGGGGACCAAGAGGCAGGTGGGAACAGGATTTAAAGATTATACAGAAATCTGGAGGAGAAGAGGCACTGCAACTACACTGGTCAATAATCCAGTTCACTTTCATTTCTCCACTAAGTTTCTCTTTCAGTTTAAAGCCTTGCTTTTAACTCAGAAACTGCCCTTCCCTCCTCCTGGGAAGGGAGGGGCTCAGCTGGCGTGGAGGGGCTGAGAGGCCTGGGTGACACCCTGTGACAGGGCCTGGTCTGCAGGCGGGGAGTCTGTTCTGATCTGGGGAGATGCACTTGGGAGTCGTTAGCATAGAGATGGGAGGGCATCAGGGTCCCTGCTGGGGACAGACACACCCTCTGCAAAACTGAGGTGCCACTCCCTAGACGAGCTGCTTCATGGTAACCAGGAATCTTCTCTTGACTGCAACTCCACGAGGCAGGGACTGGGAAAGGTGTCCTTCACGGGTGAGGAAACCCCAGGAGGTAGTTTGCGAAGTACCAGGACTTGCTGTCGGGCTGTGGGCTCTGGGGCTACGCCCCTAACTTCCTCCAGGAGGGCGTTGACCTCCTCCCTCTGCCTCACCCCCCTCGCCTAGTCATTAAGTCTTTTTGTGTTTTTTGTTTGTTTAGTTTTAGTAACAGTAATAGCACTGATTTTAGTGGGCACTTAAAACTTTTTTTCTTTTTTTTAATTTAATTTTTATTATATTGGAGTATAGTTGATTTGCAATGTTGTGTTAGTTTCAGGAGAACAGCAAAGTGACTCACTTATACATATACATATATCCATTCTTTTTCAGATTCTTTTCCCATATAGGTTATTACAGAATACTGAGTAGAGTTCCCTGTGCTCTACAGTAGGTCCATGTTATCTATTTTATATATAGTAGCGTGTCTTCTTGTTTTATTATGGTAACATACCAAACATCAAATTTACCATTTTAACTATTTTGTCCAATTGACTCCCAGCCTTCTGTGATGAGGGGTCCCTCCTGGAGTGTTAACGTCCGTGGCCAGAAGAAGCTGTCAGGTAGAAAGACCCAGGAGGCTGTCACTGTGCCCAGCGGGTGACCACTGGGGTAGACGGGGGATAGAGACAAGGTGCCCACTGCACCCGCTGTGACTGTCAAGGCACCAGCCACAAAGGTGGCTTTGTGGCTCATGGTTTGTGGGGTCTGCCTCTCTCACAGGGCTCTGAACTTCGAGGAGGCAGAGCCCACCACCAATTTATCTCTGTTCCCCCAGTCCCTGGTGGGTGGGAAGGGTCCAGAAAATGTGGCAAAGTGAGTGCCCAAATGTCTCTGTGGGAAGGAGACACAGGCTAGGTCTTTGGGGGAGAGAAGGCCCGAGGGCACTTGGGAAAGGCAGGAGAAGACAGTGGCAGGGACAGATGAAAAGGGCAGGCAAGTCCTGCCCTGTCCTTCACCATGGCCTCTGCAACTTCCCCTCCCAACGGCCACCTGGCCCTCTGCCAGCAGCCCGCCCCGTCCTCTCCCACGCTGGTCTCTGTGGGGAATCATGCCCTTACCTAGCAACAGCTGCTACGGAGAGCCAACTCTCCTGAGAGCCCCACGATAGAGCACAGGGCTGACTACAGGTCCCAGACGCTACTGAAAGGAAAGGCAGATTCATTTCAAGGCCAGGCTGAGAGAAGATCTGGTTTTCAAAACTGGAGCTGTGGCGCATTCAATGGCTAGCCCGGCAAGGCTCATCTGAGGGCACCGTCCAGAAAAGGAGCGGATTCATCCGCCCTGGTCGGCGATGGTCCTTGTTCCTGAGATTCCTGTTGCTCCCTGTTCCCATTCAGCTGGGTCAACATGTGCCTGTAAATTCCTCCCAAAAGGGGAATCATAACAGCCTCAGCAGCCCCAGAAATGACAAACAACTCAAGTATGGAGAGGCAGTAGCCAAGTATTCAACAGGACTCATATTGCACCAGAAAAAAAAAAAATCAGATAAGAAAAATAAACCGAGTTGTGTGCATATTTCCTTAAATATGTATCCCATGTTGTGGTTCCTTCCAGTCCATTTGTCAGGGGTCACGGAGCGGCAGAGTCCTACAAAGCTGTCTTGCGTTGGTGAACCCGGCCGTCCGGCTCTCTCCCCTCGCCAGAGCGCAGAGTGGTGCAAAAAGTTCAAAACAGAGAGCCACTGGCATTAACTCTACTGGCCTACTGGCTCAATGACTCTCCAGCTGTGGCCAGCCCGTGTGCCTGGGCCCCAGGCTCTATTGCGTTAAATCGACTTGGCAATCCGTACTTGCAAAATGCTTTGTCATCGTCGAGTGGAAGATCTCGGGGTCACTTCTGCACAGCAGGTAGTCTGTCATAGTCACCCATCCCCCTTTGTTGACACAGCTCGACGTCACGATTAAACACCAGAGCCATCCGAAGATGGGGTCGGCCGGGGAAGCCATGAGCCGAGATCCGGGGAGTGGGTGTGATGTGGAGGACTCACGTGAGGCTGGAGAGGTTACACGTTGCCCAGCAACATGGAGCTGGCCAGAGCTGGCCAGGACACCAGGGCGGCTGCCAGCCTACGGAGGCCATGCTTGGCATGGCTGTGAAAGCCGCAGCCACAAACACAGACAGGCAAGGGAAGAGTATGGTGAGAAAGCAGCTTGCCTTTGCTTCTCAGACTCCTCAGAAGATTCTGGAAGAGTATTTTCTCATCCTCTGGCGGAAGAGCCCAGATTCCTCTAGTGTTCAGTGAGGAACCATGACGAAGCATCTATCAGGGCCAGGACCTGTGCCTGACACCTGGCCCCTGCCTTCAAGGTGCTCACACGCGCAGGACTTAGACCAAAAATGATGATGCAGGGTGGCCGGCACCTGACCCTCTGCGGTCAAGGTGGTCTAGTCACGGGCAAGGGGACCCAGAGGAGAGGGGCTGAATCCAGCCAAGCACAAACACCAAGGACAACAGGGCCTCACCAAAGAGAAAGCCGTCTGCTGTCTACCTACCACGTCTTTCCTTTTTCCTACAACGTGTGCTTCCCAGGAGAACAGAGCCGCGACGCTTAGATGCTAATCAGCTATGGCAGGTACTCACTATTTTTTTTTTTTTTTTTTTTTTGCGGTACGCGGGCCTCCCACTGCTGTGACCTCTCCCGTTGCGGAGCACAGGCTCCGGACGCACAGGCTCAGCGGCCATGGCTCACGGGCCTAGCCGCTCCGCGGCATGTGGGATCCTCCCGGACCGGGGCACGAACCCGAGTCCCCTGCATCGGCAGGCGGACTCTCAACTACTGCGCCACCAGGGAAGCCCAGGTACTCACATCTTTAACGTGCCGTGGACAGTCAGGAGTTAAAATGATACCCCTGTCCCTGAGAACAGCATCCACGCACCCTTTCTGCTTAAAAAGGAACAAACTTCCCGTAGATGAATCCTGCTCACAGGGCGTGAAAAAAGCCTCCTCGTGGCCTGCCACCTCTTCAGAGCCGCAGAGACGGGTTCTGGCCCCGGCCCACTCGGGCCACCAGAGGCCGTGTCTTCTGCTCAGAGACAGAACAAACATTTCCGTAGAACGGCAGCTTTAAGTTTCCCGGGAGGAAGGTTGCGAGCTGTGAGAACCCAGTGAGTCAACGGCAAGGTCAGAGTAACTCCGGGTGGGGTTCCTCTGTCTCCCCCTGGCAGAAGTATTCATGAAGTGGGTGAACTGCTCCATCATCTTTGCTTCTCAGGCTCCTTTATTAACTGTGCCTCCTGGCCTCATTTATTTCTAATTGTTTTCCTAAGCCTCTGAAAGGAAATTCTGTTTTCTTTTTAGTCCTGCTTACATTTAAATCCACTTAACTTTTTGTCTGTGGCCTTCCCCTCTTCCCGAAAGGGTCCTGTGCTCCCTGCGGAACGGGCATGCTTGTTATAAAGTCGGAGGGGATCAGGCGATCTAGGAAGGCTGCTACTTTGGCGTTCCGGCAGACGGTTTGTGGGGATTTATTCTTGTGGGTCTGTTTCTTCTTTGTTCGGCTGGATGCATTCTTATCCAACTGGTTGAGTACAGGAGAGAATATTTTCAGAATCTGAAATTTTGTGCAGGGTATTTTGTACTAAATAAGGACAGGCATTCAGGGCGGTTGCAATTTTGCTGGTAACAATGGTCAAAAAGGTCACGCTGTGTGAAGCGTGTGCCTGGAACCCCATGTGTCAGCCTACTTCATTCAAACCTCCTCCAGACACTGCCAGGCGTGCATTATCCCACCCACTTCATAGATTAGAAAACTGAGGCACAGAGACATCCAGTAACTGGCCCAACTCACAAGCAATGATAGAACTAAGGTTCAAACTCAGGTCTGAGCCCCTGGTCATCCCACGATTTTAAGCTGCCCCAGGGAAAGCATCGTGCAAGGAACGTGCCTCCCGTCTCACCTTGCTAATCCCCATAGCCATCCCAACACCGTTCGTTAGATTTTAGGACATGCATCCTTCTTCCAAAATGCAAATATTTCATAAATAAATTAAAATGAATTTTGCAAGCCCCTCGGATTTGACTGAAGACACCCCAAGATGTCACTAAAACCAAGGAAGGTCGGAAGGCCAGTTCTAGCAAAGTGATGGGGTCTCCTCTTGCGGACAGTTTTCCTTGGAAAGGAGTCTGCCATCCACAGCTCACAGTCAGATGCTGTGGGCAGGGCCGGTACCAAAATGAGCCCACGAGCTGTCCTGCCATGGGGCATGTGACAAACCAGCACAAGTGCCAGCCGTGCCCCTGCCCCGGTTCTGTGAGTTGCAGAGAAAACAAATTGAAGAAACATTTCTTTCTTTCTTTTTTAACTTTTCATTTTATGTTGGAGTATAGTTGATTAACAATGTTGTGTTAGTTTCAGGTGTACAGCAAAGTGATTCAGTTATTCATATACATGTATCTATTCTTCTTCAAATTCTTTTCCCATTTAGGTTGTTACATAATATTGAGCAGAGTTCCCTGTGCTATACAGTAGGTCCTTGTTGGATATCCATTTCAAATATTACTCAGCCATTAAAAAGAATGAAATAATGCCATTTACAGCAACATGGAGGGACCTAGAGATCGTCATACTGAGTGAAGCAAGTCAGACAGAGAAAGTGAAATATCATATGATATCGCTCATATGTGGAATCTAAAAAAAAAAAAAAGGCTATAAATGAGCTTATTTACAAAACAGAAACAGACTCACAGACTTAGAGAACGAACTTATGGCTACGGGGGGGAAGGGTGGGGGGAAGGGATAGTTAGGGAGTTTGGGATTGACATGTACACGCTGCTATATTTAAAAAGAAGTGTTTCTTGAAACTGTCACTGAGCAAGGGCACAGAGGAAGCCAGTCCGCCTACACGTGAATGCCCTCCGGCCACGGCTCTTCCTGCAGCCTCACCAGCCTGCTGTCCATCTTACTGCAATTCACCTCAAAAGGCAAAATTTTTTAAAGCCATCACTGGGCTTATTTGTCACCGTTTCTCTGTGACGCTCACCCCCATAAGAAGCTATTTTTCACGGCCGGTGAGAGAGAGCCAGGCTCTCAGGAAGGTTGGCATCTTCGGGGCCAGCCTCTGTGCCCTCAAAGCGGGCGCTGAGCAGAGTCCCCCAGGGTCAGGCCCGGGACAGCCACCTGCTCCAGCTCCTTCCTGGTGTCACCTGTCTGCATGCTCTACAGGTGTCTAAATCAGAATAGAAAGGAGTTTTATTTGAGCCAAACTGAGGACTCACTTTTGTGAGAGTCCTCAGACAAGTGAGACCGTTGTCTGACAGCCTCTCAGGTTACTCTGCGGCGCTGCTCCAGAGAAGCAGGGTTTGCAGCACAGTTTTATTCTTGTCAGAACAAAGAACATGAAACAAGTCAGGGATACATTCCTTCAAGATTTCAGAAAACAACAATAGATCAGCACGTACACAGCGAGTCAGGATGGCCTTGGCACCTGGGAAGAGAGTCTGAGCACTGAAGGAGCACAAGCATGGGCGTCTTTATTTTTAACATGGATATTCCTTACTTCTGGTCAAGGCACCCTTTTCTTCAATGATTAAAGCAGATGTACAATGAACGTTTGTTAGGCCGCAAACGGGCTGTTTTAGCTAGCATAAAATTCAAGTAAAATCATGGGTAAGCCAGAATGACTTCCCCAGATGTGTCAAAGTGTCTTTCATGAACTTTGAGTTGGTTGGAATCAAATTCAAATCCACTCGTGTCCACGTGTGTTTTCTAACCACTCTGTGTGAGTGTGTCTACATGTGTGTGCACACGCGTGTGTGACGAACTCAACACTCTGTTGACCCCCCAGAGAATCAAGAAGTCATATTTTAGACACATAAAGTTGTTGCATTTCTCCAGTCCAGTAACATAAGTGTCTAAGAACTCACTGAACGAAAAGCTACACAAATACTTTTTTCTGCCTTCTTCTATTACATAGTACATTGGCTAATTATTTCTCTGTGGAGTGAACGTGTGTTTGTTCCATGACTTTGGGGGGGCACAGAAAAAGAACTCTTTACAGCCCTGGCATGATGTCATCCTTAAATGGGTAGGCGATGCGAAACTCCACAATAAGTCGTGGCATATTTATGTATTACTCTTTTATTTTATTACTCTTTTATTATGTATTAACCATAAATAGGTATTTATGGTTACTCTTAATAATGCACATTAAATAGAGAGCTGGACAGTATCAAGGAGAGGCACGTGTTCCATGACAACAGCATCTCCATCCTCCCAGTGCAAAGAGCCGTCGAATGCCTCGTCGGGTACCAGAACTCATAACCAGTCCTCACATTTCCCTAGTATCACACATCTAGTAGACGACTTCATACTATCATCTGGTGAGACTTTGATTCTGTGGAACTTTCGGAAGAATAAATTGTTGAATTTTTGCCTAAGGACTCGGCCAAATACAAGTTAGACCTAACTATAACCTTTTTAAGGAAGGCTAAATTGAGACAGAAAGACCAGGATTTTTCCCCAAGTGGAAATGAAGATTTATTTACGAGATTGCCTAAGTGTTGCTATTGAAGTTTTATAAAGAAAGACTCACATAGTTTTTTTTTTTTTAAAAAAACCAACTAGTCCAATAATTGGATTCTGTACCACTTATTATGTTTATCCTGGGTAGATGACCACCTATGAGTCCTATCTGTCTACATTACCCCGCCCAGGGTTAAGAGAAGCATCTCAAATAAAAGGGATCTGGGAAAAGCTTTTGATGGTGCCCACGAAGGGGGACGGGGGCAGGGAGCGGGTTTCAGTGACAACCTCAGAGGGGAATTCGCCACTTCTTACAAGCAAATCCTTTCTCCCGTTTCTAAAGCGAAAATTATGATTTTGTCAAAATGTTATATAGCCTGACTAGCAAACTCAACTGAAGATGGAGATGTAGTCATCTCTCGGTATCCACAGTAGGGGGGCAGGGGTTGGTTCCAATACCACCAACCCCCGCCCCATATACCACAACCCTCAGACGCTCAAGTCCTTTTTAGAAAATGGCCTAGTACACGCGGCCTCCATATCCGGAGGTTCGGTACCCACGGATTCAAGCAATTGTGGATGAAAAATTCGACCTGCAGTTAGTTGAACCCACAGACGCAGAAACCCAGGAATACAGAGGGCTATGTCTTTATTGAAGAAAATCTGTATATAAGTGAACCCTTGACTTTCGAACCCGTTATTCAAGGGTCAACTGTAATCGGTAGCTGGTCTTCTCCACAGAAAGCGAGAGTATAAGGAAACAATGGTGTCAGTGGTAGTAGGTATTTATTTCCAAGATGGGTGCGGGGGTGGAATATGCAATTTCGACCTATAAATGTCCTTTAAGGAATCAGATTGTCAGATTTTCAAGGACTGTACTTTACTGCACTTTCAAACTGTCATCAGGTCTCATTACAGAAAAAGGAACAAAATGTTTGAATAAAATAATGACCTCAAAACGCAGCTCCAAATCTTGGCTGCTTCAATGCATAACGTCTCATGAACTGTATTTGGAAAGAAGGCAAATAGCTCTTTGATGCCTTAAAGGCTGCTGTAAATTTCTTTTGTCAGTTTACAGTAGAACGCGGATCAGAACTGGTTTTCCTTCAAAAATCCCCCATTGGGCTTCCCTGGTGGCTCAGTGGTTGAGAGTCCGCCTGCCGATGCAGGGGACGCGGGTTCGTGCCCCGGTCCGGGAAGATCCCACATGCCGGGAGCGGCTGGGCCCGTGAGCCATGGCCGCTGAGCCTGCGCGTCCGGAGCCTGTGCTCCGCAACGGGAGAGGCCACGACAGTGAGAGGCCCGCGTACCGCAAAAAAAAAAAAAAAAAAAAAAAAAAAAAAAAAAAAAATCCCCCATTGGGAACAGCCTACCTTTTCCACAGACTTCTGTGCACACTTACACACACCTTGGACACACAAGCTGAGCCTTCTGGGCTCCCTGTCTTCCTGAACATGCCAAAGGGACCCACACACAGAAAGGGATCTTTCTATATTTTAGTTAGACACCTATTAGGACTGGATGCTTTTTTCTTCGGTGGGGGAGGGTATATTTAAGAAATTTTAAAATATCTTTTAAAAAAATCAGGCAGATCCCAAAACCATAGCATTTCATTTTTGCCATTCCTAGAGATTCATGCATTCTTAAGGATATAATGTTACTTAATTTTGTTTGCATTAGGTTTAATAGTGTCCCGCCCAAATTCATGTTCATCTGGAACCTCAGAACATGACCTTATTTGGAAGTAGGGTCTACGCATATATGATTAGTTATAATGAGGTCAGATTGGGTTAGATTGGGTTCTTATACATAGAGAGGTGAGTAGAAAAAACTCACCTCTTCTCCTGTGCGTTCCTCCTTTGCTCTCATACCACTACTCCACTAACAACACTTCAGACACCACGTGTGTGGGGTATTTTTCCTCACCAAGTGATTCAGAGACACCGGCTGGGTGTCCCACAATTCAGCTCACTTCTGAACTAGCCAGAGGGAGTGCAGACCCCACGGGTTAAAGGCTCAGGCCCATGCCAATCAAGCGTCGTAGGTCTCCAGGTTACTCACAACTTCTGTCTTACTTGGTTACAAACAAGAGGTTCCCATGCCCTCCCCCCACCCACCCCGCCACTTTGGATCCGATTATTTGCTAGAACAGTTCTTAGAACTCAGGAAAACACTTATTTACGTTTACCAGTTTATTATATAATAAAGGCTACGACAAAGGATACAGATGAACAGCCAGATGAAGAGATACACAGGCGATGTCCGGGAGGGTCCTGAGCATGGGAGCTCTTTTCCCATGGAGCTGGGGTGCGTCGTCTTCCTGATGTGTGGACGTGCTCATGCTACATGAGGAAGCCTCTATAAAAATCCCAACCCCGTGGGGTTTGGACAGCTTCCAGGTTGGTGATCCAGCCCCCAGCCAGGAGCCCATCCAGAGCTGCCACATTAGAACAAAGGACATTCCTATCACTCAGGAAATTCCAAGGGTTTTAGGAGCCCTGTGTCAGGGACTGGTCAAAGACCAAATATCTAAACAAAAGATGCTCCTGGTGCTTTTATCACTTAGGAAATGCCACGGGTTTTAGGAGCTCTGTGCCGGGAACCTAGGGCAGAGATCAATGTACATACTTTCTATTCTTTCACAAGGAGGCAGATACAGAAGGACAAGAAACAGATACACAAGGAGAAGAAGGCCATGTGATGACTGAGACAGAGATTGGACTGAGGCAACTACAAGCCAGGACCTCCAAGGATTGATGCCACCGCCAGAAGCTAGGAGGATGCAGGGAAGGATTCTTCCCCAGAGCCTTCAGAGGGAGCGTGGCCCTGCTGACTTTGAACTTCAGGCTTCCAGCCTCCAGAACCCAAAGAGAATACATTTCTGTTGTTTCAAGCCACCCAGTTCGTGGTAATTTGTCACGGCAGCCCCAGGAAACTCATACACTGTTAAAAACATGTCTTTAAGTGATGCGATTTATGCCTATTCCCATATTTGGACAAAGAAATGAAATCGTATGGTATGACCGAACCATCTGAATCTTTTGCAGTGGGTGGCATCCTTGGTTACATATTAGAATCCCCTGGGAGC
Source organism: Delphinus delphis (assembly GCF_949987515.2). NCBI lineage: Eukaryota > Metazoa > Chordata > Mammalia > Artiodactyla > Delphinidae > Delphinus > Delphinus delphis. The sequence continues at coordinate 4,289,916 of NC_082684.1, read as the reverse complement.
TTTTTAAAAAAATCCCACTGCCCAAACTGCACCCCAGCCCAATTAAATCAGAAACTCTGAAGGGGGGATGGAAACATCTGTGTCTTTTAACTTTCCCTGGGTAACTGCAATGTGCAGCTGAGGTCACAAGAACCACTGATCCAGGTGGTACTGCAGCTGCGTGGTTTTCTAACAAAACCATGGGCTTCGGAGTTAGCTGTGCCTTGGTTGGATTTCCAGCTACTAGCTGTGTCCTCGGGCAAGTCATTTTCAATTTACCTGATATTTACTCTTTCAAACTAAAAATGGGACTGTGAAGATTCATCTTTTGGAGGGTGTAAAATATTTTAAAATGCGAGGCTCAGAGCAGACCTATGATAAATGCTACTTTCCTTTCGTTCTTGCAACATAGAGAGGCAATTCAGCAGGACGCATAAGAATCCAGGCTCTGAAGCAAGAATGTGGGCTACCGAATTCTGATTTCACCATTTACTGGCTATAAACCCTCTGACACTTCTCCACACTCAGTTTCCTTATCTGTAAAACGGGGCCTCGCTGAGTCATCGTGAAGTTTACGTGGGAGAGATAATAAGATAATTTGATCCAGCTAAGCACTTAAAACAGTATCTGGCACATGTAAGCATTCCATAAACGTTAGCTCATACGATAGACATTATCTGATAACATTCTGCACACGCCACCTCGATAATACGGGACTCCATGTGATAAATTCCAGCATGCTTCCCTTCCCGAGCAGAAGCAATGTGACATATTTGAAAGAGCTGGATGAGACCAGGGTCAGGATACTTGAGCTCTGAGCTCAGCTGAGATACACCAAGCTTCAGGACCTAGGTCAAGTCACTTTGCCCTGCTCCCCATTCCAGGATGCAATTTAAAAGAAGGGTTTAAGGGCTTCCCTGGTGGCGCGGTGGTTGAGAGTCCGCCTGCCGATGCAGGGGACGCGGGTGCGTGCCCCGGTCCGGGAAGATCCCACATGCCGCAGAGCGGCTGGGCCCGTGAGCCATGGCCGCTGGGCCTGCGCGTCCGGAATCCTGTGCTCCACAACGGGAGAGGCCACAGCAGTGACAGGCCCGCGTACCGCAAAAAAAAAAAAAAAAAAAAAAAGAAGGGTTTAATAAGGTGATCTCTAGGGTACCTTCTAGCATAAAAAAAGGGGTGACTGTCTGAATATTATAAACTGATAGATGGAACTTTGAGTGTGTTCAGCAACCAACCCCAATGCTTTTATGGCATTTAAGGTTTATTCACAGAAATCTGGCATTAATAGAAAAAGAATCAAATTTCATTTTTTTGTAGCAAAGGACAGTCCTGGGATGTTTTTCTAGATGTTTCAGGCCACAGGTACTCAAGTCCACCATGTGACCCCTGATGCAGCTGGGGAGACATCAGCCTCACCGCACTACAGTTTAAAACTTCGAAAAGAGCCCTTTGTGGGAACAGAAGCAGATACAGTCTCTCTAATGGGGAAGTAGGTAATATGCATCAATAGTCTCAAAAATACAGTCATGACATTTCTAGGAAGCTATCCTGCGGAAACACAATTCAAATCTGCTTTTCTCATGTTTGGGGATCTGCAATTAGACCATCCGGTCAATTCATTGAAAAGTCAGTTAAATAGGGAATCATCAACAATGGCAAAATTATACTATAAAAATTGGATTATGTTATAATCTAAAGTGTGGATTCATTCATCAATCTTACAATGAAGGACCAAGGCCTTTCTCAGAGCCTGATCCCTGATTAGAATTCTTTGGCATCTTTCTTGCATGAACCACACCCATGTGACTCATGGTCTTAATGAAGTTTGGGGTACAAACCTCAAGATATTTGGGTATCAATATGAAAGTGGGCTCTTTCTTTAGTTTATAATTCTTTTTCTCAGATTGTTTACAGTTGCCTTGCCCATAACCTTATTTTATTGCAATCGTATTGTTATTTTATTGAGTCTCCCCAAAGCGTTCAGGTCTGTTTTTACACTTTTTATAGAAACAACTAACCTCTTTCTTTTCTCACTCATATTTCATAGTTTAGTATTGCAATCAACTAAGTCACAGTAACAACTGGCATAAACAGGTTTGGGAATAAACACAATTAGCTCTTGGTAAGTGTACATTCCAAATAGTGGGAGTAGACGAAAAGTGAAAAGTTCTCTGTACAGTCAGCACTGCAGAAGGTGCAGAAAACGTCAATTTAATCCAGTCCGTCAACTGTCAATTAAACGGAGGAGTGCTTAAGAGGTTTCTTCTATAGCCAGATATGTCATCAAAGATGTTCAGAATAGTAACTAATACAGGCAAAAAATATGGAAACAGGAACTACACATCCATGTGATGAATATATATATAATATACACATATATACACACACAATGAAATGGTATATACTAAAACTATATTTTTTAACTATTTTATGATTTGTAAACTGCTGATAACATTATCATAATGCTTATTCATTCAATAAAGATTTACTAAGCAATAGAACACTTTACAAATTTTGAAACAAAATTAGTATTTAGTATCTTCCTTATAAAATTAAAAGTGGGCCAGATCTTAGACAAATGGGACTGATGTCCTCTTGAGCCCTTCATTTATTTTCACCTTGATTTATTTGGAGTTTACGCATTGTTTTTTTTTTTTTTTTTTTTGCGGTACGCGGGCCTCTCACTGTCGTGGCCTCTCCCGTTGCGGAGCACAGGCTCTGGACGCGCAGGCTCAGCGGCCATGGCTCACGGGCCCAGCCACTCCGTGGCATGTGGGATCTTCCTGGACGGGGCACGAACCCGTGTCCCCTGCATCGGCAGGCGGACTCTCAACCACTGCACCACCAGGGAAGTCCTAGGCATTGTTTTTAAGAAAAAAACATATGTCACATAGTTTCTCTGAAAATAAAATGCATTTAACCCCCATGAAAGGAGGAAGGGTTTTTCCTCCTAGTATGGCCAAGAGAGCTTCTTGTAGACCCAACCCTCCTGCAGATAACAACTATCAACTCTGAATAAAAATATAAAACAAGACTTTGGTTCACTGGAGGATGAAGAAAAGGCAGGCAGACTCTAACAGAAGTCAGCATTTGGAAGGAAAAAAATGGCATGAGATGAAATTCCCATTTTTATAGCTTTTAGCCTGAGGGCAACTCAAAATTGTCACCACAGAAGTGGCTAAACCCGTAAAGGAAAACCCACAGTTTTGCTGGCCTGAAGAACAAAAGGACAGAGTTCAGGGCAACCAGGGTCACTGGGAAGCGAGGGGGTAATTCTGAAAAGGGTAGAATCAGACAAGGGGCACCCCAAATTCTCTAGGTAACACCTGAACCATGTAAGAGGTGGATTCAAAGTAGCTAAGCAAAGGACAAAGAATGGAGCTAAGATGTGAGCTAGTCCAAGAGAAAGAGTTCACAGTTTGAGTCCAGTTAAGTTTATAGTCTGCTTAAAAAAAAAAAAAGAAATCAACGTTCTTCAGAGAAATATAACAGAATTCATCTGGCATTCACAATGTCCAGGATACAATCCAAAAATACACAACACAGAAGAAAGAAGAAAATGTGACCTATCTTCAAGAGAAAAAACAATACATGGAGACTAATTCCAAAATGACCTAAATATTGAAATTATAAGACAAGGATTTAAAAGCAAGGACAATGAAAATATGCTCTCCATGCATGTAAAGATAGGAAATGCCAACAGATAAGTAGAAACTATAAAAAAGAAATAAATGAAAATTCTAGAGCAGAGCATAAGTATACAATATACAATACATGAAATTTGAAATCCCTGTATATGCTTAACAGCATAATGGATGCAACAGAGGAACGAGTCGGTGAGCTTGAAGATAGGCCAACAGAAATGATCCAATCTGATAAATACAAAGAAAAAAACTAGAAAAAAATTAAAAGAACCTCAGAAACCTGTGATTTAGTATCTACGATAAGTGTAATTGGTGGAATGAGGAGGAAAGAGAGAATAGGACAGAAAATATTTGAAAAAATAATGGCAAAAGAATTTCCCAAATTTGATGAAAGACTTAAATTTTCCAGTAAGAAAACCAGAGAACCTCAAGAAGAAAAACTACAAAGAAAACCACACCCAGAGCCTAAACAGTGCCTGGCACATAGTAGGTGCTCAACAAATATTTGTTAAATGAATAAATGAATGATTAAAAAAGGTCAAAGAATGAACCTTACTCCAATGCCAATGGGCAATCCAGAACTCTAATGCCAGTCAGCAATCCACTAGGCTACAAAAATTATACTCCCTAATGGTGATTATTCTGTAATAAAATCATTTTTAAATTCTAAAAAAAAAAAAAAAACCACACCCAGGCTCCCATAGTCAAACAGTTCCAAATAAAAGATAAACAGAAAAATCTTGAAATTAACCAGAGAAAAATGAAACATTGCATACAGAAGAACAATTCAAATGACTTCTAGTTTATGATGACAGAGGCCAAAATACACTAGAACAACATCTTTAAAGTTCTAAATTTTAAAAATCTTTAAAACATGTTAACTCAGAATTTTATGTCCAGTTGACTATATCCTTTCATAATTAAGACAAAATAAAAACAGTTTAGGTAAAAGATAACTGAAAATTCATTGACAGCAAATCTGTACTAGAAAATGCTATAGGTAGTTCTTCATTCTGAAGGGAACTAATACCACGTGGAAATTCAGATCTTCTGGGAAAATAATGGAAACTATTAGAAATGATGAACATGTGAAATAGCTGGATAATGATAAAAATATTTTCTTACTTTGTTTAAAAATACTTATAACTGGGCTTCCCTGGTGGCGCAGTGGTTGAGAGTCTGCCTGCCGATGCAAGGGACACGGGTTCGTGCCCTGGTCCGGGAAGATCCCACATGCCGTGGAGCGGCTGGGCCCATGGGCCCGTGGGCCATGACCGCTGAGCCTGTGCGTCCGGAGCCTGTGCTCCGCAACGGGAGAGGCCACAACAGTGAGAGGCCCGTGTACGGCAAAAAAAAAACAAAACAAAACACTTATAACTATTTTTTTGAATGTTATTTTATTTTTTTATACAGCAGGTTCTTATTAGTTATCTGTTTTATACATATTAGTGTATATATGTCAATCCCAATTCCCCAATTCATCCCACCACCACACCCCCACCACTTTTCCCACTTGGTGTCCATACGTTTGTTCTCTACATCTGTGTCTCTATTTCTGCCCTGCAAACCAGTTCATCTGTACCATTTTTCTAGGTTCCACATATATGCATTAATATATGATATTTGTTTTTCTCTTTCTGACTTACTTCACTCTGTATGACAGTCTCTAGGTCCATCCACGTCTCTACAAATGACCCAATTTCATTCCTTTTTATGGCTGAGTAATATTCCATTGTATATATGTACCACATCTTCTTTATCCATTCTTCTGTCAATGGGCATTTAAGTTGCTTCCATGACCTGGCTATTGTACATAGTGCTGCAATGAAGATTGGGATGCATGTGTCTTTTTGAATTATGGTTTTCTCTGGGTATATGCCCAGTAGTGGGATTGCTGGGTCATATGGTAGTTCTATTTTTAGTTTTTTAAGGAACCTCCATACTGTTCTCCAAAGTGGCTGTACCAATTCATATTCCCACCAACAGTGCAAGAGGGCTTCCTTTGCTCTGCACCCTCTCCAGAATACTTATAACTATCTAAGTGAAAATTATAGCATTGTCTGGATGGCTTTATAATGTAGATATAATACATATAATAACTATAGCCTAAAGGGAAAGGAGAAGTAAATAAATTTATACAGTTGCAAAGTTTCTACATTTTACTTAGTGAGCTACAATATTAATACTAAATAGACTGTGATAAGTTAAGGATATATATTGTGATGTTTATAGAGAAATCGCTAAAAAATTCAAAGAGGAGCCAAAAACATACGGGACAGATAGAAAACCAATCATAAAATGGTAGACCTAAATCCAATTATATTTAAAAAAAAAGTACATAAATGTTAATTGACTAAATACACTGATTGAAAGGCAGAGGTCATAAGAATGGATTATAAAACAAAAAAGCTGGACCTAACTTTACGCTGTCTACAGAAGAGGCACATTTTAAATATAAAGATACAAATAGAGTAAATGAGTAGAAAAATATATATCATGAAAAAAGTAAGCATGAGAAGGCTAGAGTGAAGGTATGACTATCAGCTAAATAGACTTCAAGAGTGGAATATTGACAGAGATAAGAAGGGATATTTCATAATGATACAAGCATAAATCCATCATAACACATAACCATCCATAAATGTATATGCGCCTAACAGCAGATCCAACATAGGTTCCAACATAAGACACTAGGAAAAGAGGAGCAAAGGAAACCCAAAGTAAGTAGATAGAGGGGAATAGTAAACATAAGAACAGAAATCAGTGCAATATAAAACAAAAAAGTACAGAACAATCAATGTAACCAAAAGCTTGTTCTCTGAAAGATAAATGTGAGTGATATACATCTAGCTATTCTGATCAAGATAATAAAGAAAGGAAGCACAAATTAGCAATATCAAGGGCAAGACAGGGGACATCACTACAGATCCTACAGATATTAAAGAGATAATGCCAACTTTAACAAGTTTGACAATTTAGATAAAATGGACAAATTCTTTAGAACAGAATTATCTCAATTGTCATATATCTATAAAAGAAATTACTTTCTTTACCAAGCACATACCCATCCAGATATCTTCACTAGTTAATTATGTCAACATTTAAGGAAGTAAGAGTACCAACCACATACAAACTCTTTCTTAAAATAGAGGAGGAAACACCTGTCTTGTTGTATGAGGCCACTGAGATCCTTGAATCAAAGGCTGACAGGGACATTACAAAATATAATTATGGATCAATACCACTCATGAACATAAATACAAAAATTATTAACAAAATATTAGTAAATAGAATGCAGAAAAATAGTAAAAAGGATAGTATATTATGAACAAGTAGGGGTTACCCCAGAAATTTAAGTTTGAATTAACATTCAAAAATCAAGCAATGTAATTCACAGTATTAACGGACTAAAGGAGATAAACCACATGATCATTTTAATAAATGCATAAAAAGCATTTAACAAAACTCACAACTCATTCATGATAAAAACTAGAAACAACATCAGACATATAACTAATACAATACCTAATGATGAAAGACTGAAATTGTCCCTACTAACGTTGGAAACAAGGTGAGAATGGACATTCTTACTCAGCGTTGCACTGGAGGTTCTAGCCAGTACAACAAGCCAATAAAAATAAATAAAACTTAAACAAATAAATGTCATCCAGGTTGGAAAGGAAGAAGTAAAAAGGTCTCTATTTTCAGATGACATGATTGTTTACGTAGAAAATCTGAAGGAATCAACAAAACAACTACCAGATTAGTAGTTAGTGAATTTAGCAAGGTCAAAGGCTAGAAGGTAAACTTACAAAAGTCAATTGCAGCAAACAATTGAAAAAATTTTTAAATAATTTCACTTATCATATCATTTTTAAAAAGCATGAAATACTTAGGGATAAATTTAACAAAGTATGTGCAAGACCAGTACACAGAAAACCACAAAACATTTTGAGAGAAACTGAAGAAGGCATACATCAATGGAGAGATATACCATGATAATGGATCAAAAGACTAACCATTAATAAGATGTCAATTCTGGCCAGACTGATCTCTAGATTCAAAGAGATCTCAATTACAACGTCAGTGCCTTTTTTTGGTAGAAATTGATAAGCATATTCTAAAGTGTATATGGAAATGCAAAGGACCTACGACTGCACTGTACATCATGGTAGTTACTAACCATGTGTGGCTTCTTAAATTTATATTTACATTAATTAATATTGAATAAAATTAAAAATTGAGTTCCTCGGTTGCACTAACCATACTTCAAGGGCTGAATACTCACATATGGTTAGTGGTTACCTTTCTTAAACAGTGCAGGTATATATTTTTATCATTGCATGAAGCTCTAATGGACAGCACTGACCTTGAATAGCCAAAGCAACCTTGAGAAAACCTCTAATAAAATTAGAGGACATACTACCTGACTTCAAAACTTACTATAAGCTACAGTAACTCAGAAATTGTGGTATTTGCATAGGAAAACACAGGAGAATATGCTCACGGCTTGAGGCTAGGCAAAGGTTTTTTAAACAAGTCACATAATGCAGTAACCATTAAAAAATCATGAAAACTAAATGTTTCTGTTTATCAAAAGGTGTCATAAGGAAAATTAATAGGCAAGCCACCATATGAGAAAAACCATGTACAAAGCAAATATCAGACACAGGACTGGTATCCAGGATATACAAAGAACGCCTACAACTTAGCGAGTACAATAAAAGCACAAACAGTCCCTCTCCTCAAAAAGGGGGGCAAATAATTTAAAAAGAGACTTTTCAAAAGAAGATATGATGTCCAATAAGCACAAGAAAAAGTACACAACATTGTTAGAAATCAGGGACACGTAAGTTAAAACCACAATGATATACCACTACACATCTCCTAGAATAGCAAAAATTAAAAAGAATGAAAACATCAAATGTTGGTGAGGACTCAATGCAACGGGAACTCATATATTGTTGGTGAGAATGAGCCACTACTCATAGTGGCTGTAATGAGACAGCCACTTAGGAAAAATATCAATACCTGGAAGTTTCTTATAAAAGTAACCATACGCCTATCCTCTGACGTAGCAACTCCACAACTAGGTAGTTACCTAAGGGAAATAAAAACATATATTCATTCACAAAAAGACTTATTCAAAAAGTGTTTATAGCAGGTTTACTCACAATCACCTAAAACTAGCAACCGTTCCTGTGTCCATCAACTGAAAAATGGATAAACAAATTGTGATATATTCACAGAACAGAATAACATGCAACAACATAAAGGACCAACTACTGACACACGAAACAATGTGGGATAAATTGCAAAAATATTACGCTGAGTGAAAGAAACTGAACAAAAAAGAGAGCATACACAGTAGGATTCTATTTACATGAAATTGTAGGGCAGGCAACATTAATCTATAGTGTAAAAAGCATCAGAAGAGTCTTTTGCCTCTGGGGAGTTTGAGAGTCGGGGGACTGATGGGGAATTAGCATGAGGAAATTTTCTAGGGTAATGATAATGTTCTCTATCTGGGCAGAAGTTTGGATTGCAGAGTATGAATGTGTCAAAACTCAGTGTATTTGTTTTCTACTGAGTCATAAGAAATGACCATAAACTGGAGGATTAAAGCCACACATGTATTAACTCATAGTTTTGTTAGTCAGAAGTCCACACGAGACTTAACTGGGTCCTCTTCTCAGGATCTCACGAGGCTGCAATCCATGTGACAGCCAGGCTGTATTCTCATCTGAAGGTTTGACGGGAATCTGCTCCCAAGCTCATCAGGGCTGCTGCCAGAGTTCATTTCCTTGCAGCTATTAGTCCAAGAGCCCCAGCTTTTGCTAGCTGTCATCGGCAGACTGCTTTCAGGTCCTGGATCCCCTCCACAGCCCCTCGTCATGTAGGATTCTCCAACATGGCCGCTTATTTCATCATGCTCATGAGAAGGGTCTCTGGTCCTCTCTGCTAGCAAGATGGAGACGCTGAGGGCCAACCTGTTTACGCCTTCTAGAGGTCCTCTGGTTTGATGGAGAGGATCTGTGAGGCATACCCCTTCCAAAAGTCCCTTCATTGGGCTGAATTTTCTGACCTTTTGATCTTTCATGTTTTAGCAAAAGGTTATGTAGTCACAACTTCAGATTTTTCTCTAGACCGCACTGTCTCAATTTGAGCACCTGCTGTCCTCTGGAAAGGCTTAGAATTTTCAGAAATCACCCAGTCCTACTCCCTTTTTGTTTAACGGTTCTTCCATCAATGAAGTAACCTCTTTCCTTTCACACTTTACTATATGTGTTTCCCAGCGGAAACCAAGGAATACCTTCAATACCTTGCTCGGACTGTCCTTAGCGACATAACTAAGTTCTTTGCCTACAAGTCCTGCTTTCCACACCAGCATGGGAGATAATATCACTTAACTTTCTGCTACTCCATGTCAAGGACTCTCCCTTCCTCCAGTTTCCAGACACATATTGCCCACTTCCTATGAGCTGTCACCAGCGGTATCCCTGAAACCCAGATTTCTACTGTTCACAGTCTTTTCAGGAAGACTTGGGCTTTGTCTATCATGCTCCTCTGCCCACCAGTGAGTTCCTAAACCACTGCACATTTTCAGGTATTTGTTACAACAGCACCCCACCTCCAGGTACTAATACCTGTATTTGTTTTCAACGCTGCAAAACAATTTCCAACAAACTCAGCAACTTAACACACATAAACTATCTCATAGTCTCTGTAGGTCAGAATTCTGGGCATGACTTAGCTGAGTCCTCTGTTCAGGGTCTTGTAAGACCGTTTTGCTCATCCAGAGGTTCAACTGAGGAAGAAACGACTTCCAGGTTCACGCCCATAGCTGTCTGGAGAATTGTTTCCTTGCTGTGTGGCTGAGGGCCCAGGCTTTTTGCAGGCTCTCAGTTCCTAGACGCCACCCATAGTTCTTTGTCACGTGAGCTTCTCCAATACGGTCACTTACTTCATCAAGCCCCCGGAAGTCTCTAGGTCCAGCCTATTAGAGTTATGGGGCCTTAAATAATATAACAATCACAGGAGTGACATCCTAAAATCTTTGCCATTTACCATTGATTATAAGCAAGTTACAGGGGATTATGCAGGGTGTGAGTACCAGGTGAGTATACTCAGGGGTCACCTCAGTGTATACCCACCACACTCAGGGAATGAACACTCAAGATTTGGGACTTTGACATCGAAAGGAAACATAGATTGAACTCTAGAGATGCATGCTAAATTGCTGAAATGCATCAATGAAATTAGATGGATTGATGGGAGAGAGGAATAAATAAATGGATAAATATACAATAAAGCAAGTATAGGAAAATGTTAATAGCAAAATCTAGGGGTGGGTACATGCGTGTTCACTGAAAAAGTTTGCTGTACATTTGAAATTTTCATGATATTAGAAAAATAAATGTATACTTACTACAAAGAGCATAGACATGGCAGTTATCATTGAGTAAGGAGAATGAATAGTATCTATTTCTTTATACTTTTCAGCATTTTTTCACTTTACTACGATAAGCATGAATTTTGTGTATCATCAGGAGTTGGGAAAATTTATTTAATTTATAAGTAACTAATGGATCAAGCCAAAGCTCTCTCCAGCCCAGCACTGGGTCTCTTAACAGCATCACTGCCATCCCAGACATCAGTCTCCACAAGATTGGGATGTGACACCCCACCCCAAACAACCTTGAGCTTCCCTAAGAGCCAGCTATGGATTGATCATTCATGAATTCATCTAAAACCTCTGAAGTCTCATGCTTTCAGAGTGCGTCATCCTTTGGGCCTAACAGTTGCATAATACCACCAGAAGTTAGGTACGACTGTTCTTCTTTTTCTATGTCCTGAAACTGTCTTAGTTCTCTCTAGTTCTAATATTTGTGAATTTGGTAAATGAATCTAAGTCCATCTAATCTTGGTGATTCATTTCTGCCATAAAAACAAACACTCTGTAAAACTGGAGTGCTTAGGGCTAAATAAACAAATTCCCTAGCAGTACCTATTAGTGTCATGCTTTGTAGGTAAATTAATTAGTCAGTATTATTTAAACCACGTCATATCACAGCCAGAAAAAACAACAGATGTTTGAGGAATGAAGCGACTGGTGTATACAGGCCTAGACATCACCTCTTTCATTTTCTTTTTTACGAGAGGAAATGGTTCTGTCCAGCCAAGCGCATTATTAAGGCATTCATAGTTAATAAGTGGGTCCTGACAAGTGGGAGAAAGCTTCAAGGCTACTGACTGGATGTTAATGGATTCTCTCTGCTTTCCCCCGAATCATCTCATCTCTAAGAATTAGTTACTTCCTCTGTGTTAAGTCTGTGCTAGAGGCAAGAATATAGAAAAGGAGAGAGAGTAAACACGCAAAATCATTCACAAGTGATACAATACAGTACATAACATGCTAAGATAACGTACAATTTAACTCAGCATTTGTTAAGCTAGACACTGCAAGCACAAATTAAGATATTACTCCTGCCTTAAAGAGCTCGTGGCGCTAAGCAGAATGTAGCAGGGATGCAGGCCCTCCCTGTTTGCTAAACTGAATCAGACCTAGAGAAGTCAACGAGTTTACGGAGATGGTAAAAATTAGTGGTCAAGAAAGCTAAGCTCCTTAAATGATGAGTTGGGTTTGGATAGGCATAAATAAAACAAAAGAAGAGCCTTAAATATCATCTTTAATGTAGGAAAAAACAACAGCAACAACAATGATATTGTTTGAGGTTTTAACAATAACCTGGCTGCCCCTGGGATGGAGAATAAACTCACACTATAGCATGAGGCTTTGTGGGGGATGTCTCTTAGGATGTGGCAAACAGGATGAGGATAAAGGATAAGTAAACCATCAACAATCTCTACACTCTCAACCAGTGTTCTCAGTGAAAGTCTGGGGGGCACTGTGGAAAAGTAGGGGGAACAATTTTGCAAACAATGTTGCTTGAGAGGGACTATTTGAAATTTTAACAATGCTGTTGATATAAAATGGACATACAATAAACTGTACAATTTGAGATATATAGATATACATGGATATGCGTGCACACACACACACACACACACACACCTGTGAAACCATCACCACAATCAAGATAATAAAAATATTCATCATACCCCCCCCCACGAAAGTTGCCTTGTGTCCCTCTGTAATGCCTCTGCGCCACCCCTCTCTTCCACCATCCTTAGGCAACCACTAATCTGCTTTCTGTCGCTGTAGATTGGTTTGTATTTTCTAGAACTTCACGTAAATGAACTCATACTATATGTACTCTGCCTGGCTTCTTTCACTCAGTATAATTAACCTGAAATTCATCCATGTTGTAGCACATGTTAATAGTCCATTTTTATCTATTGATGCGTAGTATTCCATTGCACGGATATACCACAGTTCATCCATTCACCTATGAAGAGACATTTGGGTTGTTTCTAAATATAGGCAATCACAAATAAAGCTGCTATGAACATTTGTGTACAAGTCTTTGTATGGACATATGTCCATACAGATGTCATTTCTCTTGGGTGGAGTGGAACAGCTGTCTCACTGTTTCCTTTCCAAAGTGGCTTCCTCATTTTACATTCCCACTTGCAGTGTATGAGAGTTCCAGATGTTCCACATCCTTGCCAACACTTGCTATGGTCAGTCTTTCAAATTTATCCATTTTAACAGATGTGTAGTGGTAGCCTATTATGTTTTTAATTTACAGTTCCCTAATGACCAATGATGTTGAGTATCTTTTCATGTCCTTATTTGCCATCCATATATCTTCTTTAGTCAAGTATCTGTTCCTGTGCTTGCCTAATTTTTAATTAGATCATTTGTTTTCTTATCACTGAGTTTTTAAAATTCTTTATACACTCTGGATACATCCTTTATCAGATACGTGATTTACAAACACTTTCTCCAGCCTTCTCATCCTCCTAAGTATGTCTCTTGAAGAGCACAAGTGCTTAATTTGGATGAAATCCAATTTATCAATTTGTTCTCTGATGGATCACGCTTTTGTTGTTGGATCTAAGGAATCTTTGCCTAATCCAAGGTCACAAAAGTTTTCTCCTACTTTTTATCTACAAATTCTATAGTTTTACTTTTATGATTAGGACTAGGATCCACTGTGAGTTAATTTTTTGTACATGCTTGTATCCAAGTCCTAGCACCAACTGTTGAAAAGATTATCCTTTCTCCACGGACAGGCCTTTGAACCTTTGTGGAGTTTTCCATATGTGGGTTTATTTCTAAACTGTATTCTTTTCCACTGATGTATTTGTCTATTTTTTTTTTTTTTTTTTTTGCAGTACGCAAGCCTCTCACTGTTGTGGCCTCTCCCGTTGCGGAGCACAGGCTCCGGACGCGCAGGCTCAGTGGCCATGGCTCACGGGCCCAGCCGCTCCGCGGCATGTGGGATCCTCCCGGACCAGGGCATGAACCCACACCCCCTGCATCGGCAGGCGGACTCTCAACCCCTGCGCCACCAGGGAAGCCCCGTATTTGTCTATTTTTAAGCCAATACTGCACTGCCTTCATTGCTGTCATTTTATAATATCTTGAAATCAAATAATGTTTATCTTCATTTTCAAAGTCATTTTGGCTATTCTAGGCCCTTTACATTTCCATAGGAATCTTAGGATCAGTTTGTCAAGTGCTACAAAAGAACTTGCTGAGATTTTTTTGATTGGGATTGCATTTAATCCAAAAAGCAATTTTGGGAGAATTCAAAGGTGAACGATTGAATCTTCTGACCCATGGACAGTGTGTGTCTCCATTCCTTTAAGTCTTCCTTGATGTCTTTCAGCAATGTTGCAGTTTTTGGTATACAGAACCTGCACATCTTTTGTCAAATCTATCCTTAATATATTTCATATTTTTCATGCTATTATAAAAATATTTCTAAATTTTGACTTTTGAGTTTTCATTGTTAATATATAGAAATACAATTGATTATTATGTACTTATTTTGTATCCTCACAACCTTACTAAACTAACTTATTAGTTCTAGGAACTTTTTTGTAGATCCCATCAGATTTTGAAGGGACAATCACATCATTTGTCAGTAAGATCAGTTTTACTTCTTCTTTTCCAACCTAGTTGCCTTTTATTTAATTTTCTTCCCTGACTGCCCTGGCTAGAGCTCCAGTACAAGAATGAATAGAAGTAGTGAATAGAACGCATCCTTGTCTTGTTCCTGATCTTATAGTAAAAGCATTCAGTTTTCGAAGCTGAAGGTTTTTTGCAGATGCCCTATATAACACTGAGGGAATCCTTTCAATTCCTAGATTGCCGAGAATTTTTGTAAGGAATGGATATTGAATTTTGTTAAATGCTTTTTGAAAAGAGAGGAGGAGGGCCTCTACTGAAATGACCATGTGTGTTTTCTTTCTCAGTTTTTAATATAATGTATTACATTGATTGATTTTCTAAGTTTAAATCAAACAATGCATTCCTGGGATAAACCACACAGTGGTCATGATGTGTTATCCTTTTCACATAGTGTTTGAACAATTCGCTAAACTTTTGTTTAGAATTTTTGCATCTATGTTCATGAAGGATGTTGGTCTATAATTCTCTTTTTTTGTAATGTCTTTTTCTTGTGTTGGTATCAAGGTAGTACGGGCCTCGTAAAATGAGTTGGGAGGTAGCCCCTCCCCTCCCATTTTTAAAAGAATGTTTGTGTAAAACTGGTATTATTTCTTCTTTAAATGTTTGGTAAAATTGACCAGTAAAACCATTTCAGTTTGACATTTTCTTCGTGGAAAGGTATTTAACTACAAATTCAATTTCTATAATAGATCATAGGGTTATTTAATTAATTAGTGAACGCTGGTAATTGGTCTCTTTCAGAGTATTTGTTCATTTCATCAAGTTGCAAGTTTATTGGCATAAAGTTTTTCACATTAGTCTCTTATTGTATTTTAAATGACTGTCCAATCTATAATGATGTCACCTCACTTATTTCTGATATTGGTTATTGTTTCTTCTCTCTTTTTTGCCTCATCAGTCTGCGTCATGGCTTATCAGTTTTATCAATTTACTCAAAGAACTAGCTTTTGGTTTAATTGATTTTCTCTATTGCCTTTTGCAGTCTTTTTTGTTGATTCCCATTCTGATCTTTTGATTTCCTTTTTTCTACTTAATTTCACCTTCTTTTTCATGTTTCTTAAGGCAAAAACTGAGGTCACCGGTTTGAGATCTTCCTTCTTCTCTAAGACAGAAGTTTCGTGCAACATTTCCCCTTTACTACTTGATTAGTGGCGTCCCCACAAATTCTGATATGCAATATTTTAATTTTACTTCAGTTCAAAATACTTTCTAAGTTCCATTTTTGTTTCTTCTTTGCCTCATGAGTTATTCAAAAGTGTGTTATTTCGTTTCCAAATATTTGGGCACTATCCAGGCGTCCTTCTTTTGCTGACTTCTAACACTCTTCATTAATGTGAAACTTCTTTAATTTATTGAGACTTGTTTATGGCCCAGAACATGACCTACCTTGGTAAATATGTCCAATTCAAAGAACGCACATTCTTGTATTTTTGGATGGAATGTTCTACAGATGTCAATGAGGTCAAGTTGTCCAAGTCTTATCAATTATTTAGAAAGGTGTATTGAAATCCTTGACCATAATTGTGGGTTTTTCTATTTCTCCTTGTGGGTCTATCAGATGTTGCTTCGTTTGTTTTGAGTCCTGTTATTAGGTGCATAAATCGTTAAGATGTCCTCTTGCTGAACTGATTTCTTTCACTGTGAAATGACCTTCTTTATCCCTAGTAATAGTCTTTACTCTGAAATCTACTTTGCCTGACATTAATATAGCCACTCCAATTTTTTTATTATTATTATCACGGTAAATCTTTTTCCATCTCTTTGTGTTTTCATCTTTAAGGTGTATTTTGTTGTATTTTATTTTTTGTAGGTAGCATAGAGTATTGCTTTTTAAATCCAGTCTAACAATCTCTGCCTTTTAATTGGGGCATTTTCACCACTTACATTTTATGTGATTATTGGTATGGCTAGTTTAAATCTATAGACTTACTTGTGTTCTATTCATTTCATCTATTCTTTGTTCTTTTTCCCTTATTTTTTCTCTCATTTTGAGTTAATTGTATTTTTTTGTACTTCTATTTTATCTCTTCTGTTAGCTTATGTCTTTCTTTTGCTACGCTAGCAATGGCTTTGGGACTCATAGTACACATTATTTTATTTATCACTACCTTCAGCAGATATTATATGACTCTGCATAGAGAATATGAACCTTAAAATAGTAAACTTCCATTCTTCCCCTCTTGACCTTTATGCTATTGTTGTCATGCATTTTACTTTTACATATGGTATAAAACACTACATTACTATTTTTTAAAAGTCAGCTATCTTTCAAAGAGATCTAAATAATAAGAAAATTATCTTAAATATATGCCCATGTAGTTAGCATTTCCAGTGTTATTCATTCCCATTTGTAATCCATATTTCTATATGGTATCAATAGCCTTCTGCCTGAAAGGCTTCTTGTAAACTTTCTTACAATGCAGGTCTATTGGTGATGAATTCTTTCAGTTTTTGAATGTCTTTATATTTATCTGACTTTAGAATGTAACTAGACATATACCCAGACAAAACTATAATTCGAAACGATACACGCACCCCTATGTTCACAGCAGCACTATTTACAATAGCCAAGACATGGAAACAACCTAAATGTCCATCGACAGATGAATGGATAGAGATGTGGTATGTATGTATGTGTGTGTGTGTGTGTGTGTGTGTGTTTTTATATATATATATATATATATATATATATATATATATATATATACATAAAATGGAACACTACTCAGCCATAAAAAAGAATGAAATAATGCCATTTGCAGCAACCATGGATGGACCTTGAGATTATCATACTAAGCAAAGTCAGTCAGAAAGAGAAAGACAAATACCATATGATATCACTTATATGTGGAATCTAAAATACGGCACAAAGGAACATATCTACCAAACAGAAACAGACTCACAGATACAGGGAACAGACTTGTGGTTGCCAGGGGAGAGGGAGGGTCGGGGAGGGATGGGTTGGGAATTTGGGATTAGCAGATGCAAACTAGTATATATAGGATGGATAAACAACAAGGTCCTACTGTTTAGCACAGGGAACTATATTCAATACCCTGTGATAAACCATAACACTAAAGAATATGAAAAAGAATATATATATGTAAAACTGAATCACTTTGCTGTACAGCAGGAATGAACACAACACTGTAAATAAACTATACTTCAATAAAAATTTTTCATAATAAAATATAATTATTCTAAGCAAAAATATAAAAATTTAAATTTAAAAAAGAATGTAACGAATTAAAACTTTATAATTCTATGAATAAATACAGAGGGTTTGGGGGGTACAGTCTTAATGTAAAATTAATTCTCTAAGAATCTGACGGCTATGTCAATACAGGTAAAATATTACTTTTTGGTTTTCTGAACTCAGTCAAGAATTGATCGCCGTTTCAGGAATCACATGACAATGGCAACACCCTCGGGGTTTGTGCTTCACCTCTATTCTAGCAGCCTGCACTTGAAGCAGATGAGTCCGTGGTGATTCTAGGTAACTTCTACTGCAGCACTACAACTTCTAGGGTAGCTGACCTCTAGCATTTGCACATCATTTGCTTACTTTCCTATTTTTCCTTTTGTATTACAATTAAGGTAGTAACGTTTTTCTTTTTAATTTTTTGCAGAGTAGTTCATATAACCTATGACTTTCAAAGCAAACAAAGAATGAGTATCAGTTTTCTGTTGGTGCATAGAAACTATATGGTATCAATGGCTTTAAACAATAATCACTTCTTGCTCATGATTCTGCGGATTGGCAATTCGGGGAGGGCCCAGCTGGGATGGCTCCCCTCTGCTCCACAGCACGCTGGCAGAGCGCACTTTGCCTTTGGAACCAGTTGGCCAATCAGCCCGGTGCTGGAGGTCATGATGGCCACGTGTCTGGCAGTTGGCTAGGACTGTCAGCCTGAGCACCTAGCTCTCCTTCCTGTGGCCTCTCCAGGTGGCTAGCTCAGGCTTCCTCACACGGTCACCTGATTCCAAGAGGGAGAAGGTAGAAGCTGCAAAGTCTTTTGATGCCTTGGCTCTGAAATCACCCAGTATCATTTCCACAGCATGCTATTGGTCATAGTTAGTCACAAGACCAGCCAGGATGCAAGGGGGGTAGAATAACAGACACAACTTCTTGATGAGAGGAGCGGTAACACCACGTTGCAAAGGGACAGCCTTCACGGATGGAGGGAATTTGAGCCATATTTTGTAACTTACCACAGAGCATTACAAAATATGTGTTATAAAAGGGACCTCAGGTCTGTTACCATGGAGAACCACCGCTGTAAACAACATTTTCTCCATTTCACCCCTCACCTGTCCCAAAGGACACACACCCTTTCTCAATTCCTCCTGAAAACAAATAAGAAAAAATTCTCTGTGTCCTCAAAAGACCCTTACCTCCGCTGATGATGGCAATGGTCTGCTAAGGAACAGGGCAACATTTGTCTGCACCAGTCAGTGTTCTGCATTGAGCACTTCTTAACCTGTCAAAAAGACACAAAGTTAAACGGGGATTAGGTCATTACCTTTTTCTTGCTTTGTTTGCTTTTTCTAGAAATAGATGAGCCAGGACCCTGAGAGCCTATAGCAAATCTTCACGTAAGAGGTCTTTATTATTGGATGGCTGGAAAATGAATTTGAGAACTGAAAAACTGATTCGATAAATGACACAATTCTGTTGCACTGGGTGCCACACAGACTGGACCCTGACATTCAGCCAGCGGTACCCCCAGAGCCTTCCTCCTGCATTAGGGAAAGCCAGAGACTGGCACCCGGGGCAGCAAAGGGTCTGGTCAATGAACACAATGCATGACCCAAGGGATGGGTTTGGTCTGGGGACGTTCTGGACATTGTGTGCCATGCTACGAGCAGCTGTAGAACTTTGAACTCCTCCAAAAGGACACACGGACCAGACCCAGATTTTCCTAGCCTGGCCTTTCCTGATACACTTTTCTCACAACCGTGGGTTACAGTACACACAGCAAGAGTGGGTACCGATCACAATGAAAAACAACAGACATCACGCTCAGAGGGCACAAAGTCTCAGTGGTTTAAATTGTTTATGCCCAGGGTGGGAGGGCTGGGCACGCCGAGAGTCAGGGTATTTTCTTTTCATTCAGGAAAGTTCCCCTCCCGCTACTGTAATGCCAACAGTCATTTCTGTTTGCATTCACTCCTGGGAAGCCTCTCCTCGACTGCCTCCCGACAGGTCCTAGATGGGCAAACTGACTTCAGACCCACACGGAGCCTGCAAAATGCTGAACAAAGGCAAGTTCATGATCCGTAGTAACCCTGGTGCTCCTGACGACACCTGCTGGCCAAGCAAGCACGCCAGCCAACCAGAGGCCTGGGGACAGTCTTCCTCGAGACAGCAATCCCGTTTGGCTGAAAACCTATTCCAAGAAATAAGTGTGAAATCCTACCAGGCAACCGACAACGGATATGCTTTTTTGCCAGATTCCACATAAGAGGTGGTGCTCATGGCCTACCAAAAGCTGAAATGGTGGCAGCATATAACTGTGTAAAAAGAAGTAGAGACCCCACCCACCCACCCAAATAAACCAGCGCACTCCAAATCCTTGGATCTTCCATTGGAATTAACTTAGGGAACAATTAGGCCTCATTTCATCCTCCAAGAGTGGGGACCTCTATTGGGGAATCGGAGCTCCATGCAGCAGACCTGGCTAGTGACCCACCCAGAGGCCTTCACCAGGTCAGTGTGCCTGTCTCAGCTCCCTGAGTGTTTGGTGCTCCTACCGTCTCCTTCACAGGGTTTCCTCTCTCCACCCCGCAGGAGCCATGCCCCTGAGAGGCAATGCCCCTCCCACAGGGCAGTCCAAAGACAGAGGATACAAGAGCCCTCACTGAGCAGGGATGCTCCCCCAGATGTCAAAGAGAACCACGCAGCTGCCCTCGTGCTGTTAGCTTTTCATGCGTCACAGCGAATGTGTTTACTATTCCACTTGGCGATGACTTTAAAGATCGGAGCGCCCTAACGTTTAATGTTTGCTGAATATTCCCTAGGGCAGGAACTTTCCAGTTTTTTGACAACCACCCAAAATAAATAAGTATACTATTCATGGTAATCTAGCACATACATGCATGCGTGTGCGTGTGTGTGTGTGTGTATTCATCTGAGACATACATTCACGACACAGTATTTACCTTTGCTACTACTGTTTTCCATTGCATTTTTTTAAATGTTGGTCACAACTCACTAACCTGGCTTTACTAAACCCCTGGCGTGTGTGATACACAGTTTGAGAGTCACTGCCCTGCAACTCCTAGCAAAGTGCCTCATACAAGAGGCACTTAAGAATATTTGATGAGTGATTTAGTGATTGGCTGGTCATGAGAACGTCCAAGTCACACTCTGGAAGGGCCTGGATCTTTGGCTCTGGGTCACTGGATCTTTTTAATTTGTTAGACTTAGTGGCAAGTTACATGATTTACCTCCACAAATGGTGAGGTCTCTCAAAGGGGCCCAGGGAGGAGGGGGAATCGATCCAAAGGTACCACTGATGGTGTGTTTATCCAAGTCCTTGGGCTCCCAAACACATCCTGTAATTTTAGAAATATTTAAATGTTTGACCACTTTAAGAGGACGAGCAATGACCGGAGATGAGCTCAAAGGGTGACCTCCAGACAACAACTGCCAAGAAAGGCTTAAAATGAAATGGGAACCGTGAATGAAAGCAGAAAAATCAAAAATCATAAAAATGAAAAAGAGCGAGGCAATTTGGAGAGCATTTGGTATTATCTTACTGTAAGATTTTGGACTGCCCAAGCCTCGATCTGCAAAGCACTCTTTCTCTCTGTGGGTTTCTGTAGAAGCTATACAGGGAATCTCAGCCTCCTACCAAATATAAAGCAATAAGGTGGTGTGCTATTCTAGGTATTGGTTTTCCAAAGACTCTGAAGGAAAAAATATTCCCCGTAGAGGAGGGCAGCAGGGAGCGCTGTGCGCTGGGCCCCGCTGGTGTGCCCGTGGCTGCCGTGGTCCTGCTCACCCTGGCTGACCACCCCACTGGCATCCACACCGCCTCAGTGTCCAGTGCCCTGGCCCGGGGACAAGCCTAACCCCTGAGCATCTCTGGCTCTGCCCTTCCTTCATCCCAGTCCCCACAAAGACTCGATTTGACTCTGACCTATTTGTAGCTACGACTTACTGCAAAGGGTCCATGAACTTGACTGGGGAAAAAAAAATAGAATATCTTTATTTTCGCTACTCGCTAACAGATATTTATAACACTCCCGTCAACTGTGAACTTAGGCATAATCTCGGTATAATGCATCAGCAGTTCCTGTGACTTGGCCAGCAACAGCACTCACACATATTTCCTTATCACACCAAACTTGCTGCGAGTATCTCAAACATCACTTACACTCGTTACTACTCTGAAACTACGGTGGCTGTTCGATTCAGTGGTTCTTATTTAAAATACTGATAAAGAAGCACATTTATTGCTACGTCACAAGTTTGGCTTTTAATACATCGTAACTTTATTTCACTAGAATGGGTTCCCTCTGTAAGCCTATATATTTTAATTTATTCATTTAAAAACATTAGTCTGAGAAAGGGCCCCTAGGCTGCACCAGACCACCAGATGTGGACACCAAACTCGCCCATGGCACAGGAAAGGACCTCTGATGAATGCCTCTGCATGCCAGGCAGTCTGCAACACTTATTTCTTCTCATTTTCAATCCTTATTTTTTAATTTTTAAAAATACTTATTTACCTATAGTCTCCAATGACAAAAATAATCGAAGCCTATTATAACAAGTAAAACAATGCAAGAAAAGATTATACAAAGGCAGGCACTATAATCACCTCCCAGAGAAACCCACCACGCCCTTCTTTTTGCTTCTGTAAACACACGAGAGGGCTGATTTATTGCTTGCCTTTACCAAAATAGATTCATTCTACACACATTATTCTGTAATTTATACTTGCCACTTGGCAACTCACACTGTAACACAGATATTCCTACAAGTCTGTGACTGTATATTTTTCTAGTTCCTTTATGCACATTTATATAAAATTCATGTGAATGAAATCATATCATGCACACTCTGGTTCTTAGTACAGCCTTTCACTTTTTGTCTGCCTTCTCACATCCCTAATTTGTATTAATTATCCATTACTATGTAACAAAGCAACTCAGAACTCAGCAGCTTAATACAATAATAAACACTTATCATCTTAGAGATTCTGTTGATCGGGAATTTGGAATCGCTTAGCTGGGTGGTTCTGGGCAGAGGGTCTCTCCTATGAGGGCAGTCAAGAGGGTGGGGCTGCCATCATCTGAAGGCTGGGCTGAGGCTGGAACCTCTGGTGCCAAGATGGTGCCTCACGTGGCTGGCAGGCCGGTGTGGGCTGTTGGCAGGAGGCCTGTGCTCCTCACCGCATGGACCTTTCTATATCGGGCTCCCTGTGTGTCCTCAAAACATGGCGGCTGGCTTCTCCCAGAGCAAAAACTGAGAGAGCATGGTGGAAGCTACAGTGTCTTTCATGAGCTAGCGTCAAAGGTCACACCTCTTCATCTTGTCATACCCTACTGGTTACCCAGGTCATCCCTATTCACGGTGGGTGGGTAGGGACTACACAAATGCATGAACACCAGGAGGCAAGGCTTCCTGGATGTTGGCTGCCACAGCCTTCAACAACCTCAGCCTGCAAGGGCCACCTCTCCCAGATAATCCGTGTTAACAACCTGGTGTGTTCCACACTTATATGAGCGTAAGCAAGTCAATCTATACAAGAACCTACATAGACTACAATTGCCTTATGAGTTAGGCATTATTGAAATTAAAATTTTAAATACTTTTAAATAATATAAATCTCTAATGTATAAATAAATTTTAAAATAAATATTTTTCCACATTTAAAAATAAAGAAACTGAAACTCTAGTCCAAGGTCCTGTGGAGCTGCTGGAACCACTATTCACAATAGCCAAGTCGTGGAAACAACCTAAATGTCCATTGACAGATGAATGGATAAAGAAGATGTGGTACATAGATACAGTGGAATACTACTCAGCCACGAAAAAGAACAAAATAATGCCATTTGCAGCGACATGGATGCAACAAGATTATCATACTGAGCGCAGTAAGTCAGAAAGAGAAAGACAAATACCATATGCTATCACTTATACGTGGAATCTAACATATGACAGGAATGAACCTATCTATAAAACAGAAACAGGCTCACAGACATAGAGAACAGGCTCGTGATTGCCAAGGCAGGGGCGGGGGAGGGAGGGATGGATTGGTAGTCTGGGGTTAATAGATGCAAACTGTTACATATACAGCAAGGTCTACTGTATAGGACAGGGGACTATATCCAAACCATAATGGAAAAGAATATTAAAAAGAATATATTTACGTGTATAACTGAGTCACATTGCTGTATAGCAGAAATTAACACAATGTTGTAAATCAACTATACTTCAATTTCTTTAAAAAAGTGGAGCTTCTGGAATTCAGAGCCAGGGCCACCAGACTCCAAAGCCTACACTCTTCCCACGACACTAAGCAATGGACATCACACCATCTCACCAGCCTCCCTCTTGGTGACACCCCTGAGTCTCCTTACAGAAGATGGTCACTCATCCTGGTTCCTCATGGAAGTGAAAATTCAAGCCTTCTCTTCCAAGCCCTGTGCTCTCTGCTCAGAGCCCCAGGCGAACACTGGATGCTACCTACTCAGCCTTGCCAGGTAGCTGAATCTCTGTCTGCTCTGAGCCTCAGTCCATCCCATTATTTCTTTTCCTAATTTTACAATGAAAAACAAACGTTTGATGCTTTTATTCTTGCAAGTGCAAAGAGAGGTGAAGAGTCCTCCAAAGGTACGTGTTTTCCTCTGAGAAAACGGAATGCAGGAAAGAGAGGGCAATTGAACTGGACTAGCTCTGCATATCTTTCTTTCCATTGTCTCCCCTGCTTCTAACCCTCATCACCGTTAGCAGGTCCAAAGTGCGCCTGGGTCCTCGCATGAGCCACCGTGGGACTAGCTCTCAACATACAGTAAATCAAACGCTTCCTTCCTTGCGGCAGGCGCTTTGGGAACACAAAGATGAGACAGGAGAAGCGTCTGTCCTCAAGGAGCGTTCAGACTGTCCTGAAAGCCGGATACACACATCACAACAGACTGTACAACACCACTGACGTGAATAGAGCACCACAGAGCGAGCACAAACAAGGACAGACACGGCCGATCAGTGGCTAGTGGGCAGCGTTTCTGCTGTGGGTGAACTAAACAGTACTTCTCCTAGGACGCTAGCAGGTGCCCTGTGAAAAGGACTCCGGTCCCACCGGATGAGAGGGTGCTGGCTTACACCAAGGCACACGGCGTTCTCTTAACAGGCTAAAGAGCATCATGAATCTCCAGAGGAGGGGAAATTATATGCAAGGATTCTGAAACTGAGTTGTTCGTGAAATCTTTCTCCCCTCCTCCCCAGGAAATATCTTATATGCCGTGGAACATGGTTTGGGAGTTGCTGAGACAGGGTAATCTAAGTTTTGTCTTGACCTCAGCAATGGAAAGCATGCAACCAACAAAGGCTGCATCTTTCCTTTTTTTCCTCCTTAGGTCAGCAATGAGATACGAGGTTCCTTTGTCTTGCCAGAGTTCTTTATTTACATTAAAAAAGAAAAAATATATCCATACATATAATCACCCACAAAGGTTTCACTCTCCTTTGTGCTGACAGACTTCAGACTCAGCTTTACCTTGCTGGAGGGAGAACTTAATTACTTGCAGGTTTTTCTCGAAGAGTCCTCAGTTCAACCCTACCACAGTTTACACTGCAGCCCACATTACAGAATTCCACTGGCATTTGGCTCCTTGGTGTCCCTCTTTAGAGTGGTAACGCTGTGCTTCCAACGATATACACAGAAAAGTTTAGGAAATACCAGCCGCTTGAGAAGGCATGGATCGAATGATGGGCCCCTCTACCCTGAAATTTACAGAAAGCATTTCACCCCCTGCCCACCCGAGAACGATGTCAGGAGGTAAGATTTCCCACCGGCCACGCAAACAGAGCGTGTGTGTCCTCACTCGGATATCAGTGGCCAGAAGGTTAACCCCCGTAAGTGAATTCCTTTGGAAAATGGTGGCCTCCAGAAGGGGGCCCTGGGATGTGAAAGAAACTGGAAAAGACGACAGATTCTCACTCCCATAAGGAAACGTCAGGAAACTGAACATTTCTTTCCAAAATTGCTTTTAAATGGTTAGCCAACAAATTCCGGTTTGTTCATGGTCTATAAATGATCTCGCCAAGTTCAGAAAAGACAGACTTCTCCGGACAACCTTGGCCCACGCACAAACAATCGGTACCTGAAGCCGGCCGCCCACTTCGGAGGCTGGCTCTGCAAGTGCGCATGCGCATTGAAACTGACACTGGTTCCACGGATGATGCTTTTGACGGGGATGCTTAGATGACACCCAGCTCTGCCTCCACTTGCTCCCTTCCTCCGTGCAGAGCGGCCCTCCACTCCCAACCAGAGCCCCATCGAGGCCAGAGCGTGACCTCAAAGTGGATGATGACTGTCCTTCCCTCGCCCGGATGGGCCTCAAAATCGGCGTTTCTAAAGAACACCAGAAATGGAGGCGCCTCCTCCGCAGTAAAAGCACTTTTATGGATGACTAATCAGCAATAATGCTGCAAATGACCCGTCTGCAAAATCTTCAGTGCCTGGAGATCTAAATTACTCTCATCTTTCTCCCCCCAAAATTGGGTATAATAGTATAATTTCAAGTAATGCAAGAGCAATTTCTCCCTTCATTGGATATCAAGCTCAAGATGTTACAGGAAAAAGAAATAGCTTTTACCGCTGATATGAGAAATTTAAAAGAGAGACAAGTGTGAGCAAACAAAAGCTGTCACATCAAATACTGTGGGGGAAAAAAAAATCTAGGAAAAAAAATGCCAGAAACGCTCAAGTCTAAATAAAGTCATTTATTTGTTATTTTAACCCCTTCACTGTCAGAGTTACTGGCAGAGGCTAGGTAATTCTCCACAGGTGGGACTGACTGAAGACAGCTCTCTTGCGCTCAGAAAACTCGTTGTACTGTGGCATGTTTCTTTTAGTTCTCTGATCTCTTAAAGGGTTTCCAAACACAAACAGAATGGCACTGATACTCCTCTCTGGGTATCCTTTCTTCAGAGAATTCAATCTTGTCCAATCTCTGCCACGTGAAGCAAAGGTTCTAGACCATGAGATCAAAGGGCAGCAGCCACACGCCGTTTGTGTGTTTCTGGTAGATGGTAAGTATTTGGTAGAATGTGGTAGAAACTGTTTCTTGAATTTTGTGTCCTGGGCAGCTAACATGCAACTGAAAGATAAGATGCTTTCCGTACGGCGGGGGCGGGGGGAGGAGGGGGGACGCTCTATGAAGCCCCTCCCCCCGTACAGAAGGAAAAGTGGAGAAAACACAGACTGGACAGATCTGGGGGTTCACCCCTTGCTCCTTTTTGGTCAAGTTCATAAGGCTATTTCCTAGGTCAAGATTATGTGCTCTCATTAAAATTGAATAAGATAAGGTTGGTGAAAGAGCATTGCTAATGAAGGTCTACGGAAAGAGAGGAAAGTATTTCCAATTCACTGGGGACTCACTTTGTACACTAGAGCAGACCCTGGGAGGAGGAAGTCACAGCCACCATCCTCAAGAACCTACCCCCCTCACGTCCCACTCACTCCTCTGCCCAACGCAGTAAGGCTTCTGTCTCCAGTAAACTGCTTTGGCGGTGGTTACAGAGCCTCCCAACTGGGAGAATTCCACAGACTCGGCTCCCACCACGGTCAGTCCTAACCCCTCAGCGCAGCACACAGAGTCAGTCCCCCAAAGCCACCAGGTCCCCCCACCTCTGCAGCCCTGCACCCTTGAGGCCACCCCTTAACCAAACACGATCCTGGTTTCCCACTCCCTCCAGCCCTCAGCCCATGGTCACTCTACACTCCAGGGCTCACCCCTCTCCCGCGTCAGGGTGCCCACCCTCCCTGCATCTCCTCTCCTGACCACAGTGCACCGGTACTAGTCCAGCATCTCGTGGTTTATGCATCTGACTGTCCTGCTAGTGATAAAAGCAACTTGCAGCAGGAACCCAGCTGCTTTGCCTTGGAAGCCCCAGGGCCTAGTACTGGGCGAGAGGCAGGACAGATCCTCAAAATGAGGCTGAGGGAGTGATGCTTAATCTATCTGCTTAAACGAGGTGCTATGACTTTCGGTTTATCACAAACAGGATGAGCGCACAGAGGCCACCACCCAGAATGAGACTCCTTGGGTCCATGTGACCATTTCTCCATACTCCGCCCCCCCACCCCCAAGCCCTCCCGTCACCCAGCGCCTTTATTTTAGGACTTTCTTGATCGTTCCTTACCTCATGCGGATTTGCCATGAGCGGAAGAGGCGGTGTCTCTGTGGTCCTGGGCGCCTTGGGGTGGCCACCCGCTTCTCCGACATGCTGCATCTTCAGCCCCTCAGCATCGGGAAGGAGCCGCTCCGAGGGACCCCTCCTGTGTGCGGAGGGACGCTGGGGAAGCCAGGGAAGGGCGGCCACGTGTTCGTGGCGCAGATATTCTGATGTGGGTTTGTGCGTGGGAGGCCAAACGATGTACACGCTCTCCGAAAGTCTAGAATTTGTGGTTTGTGTTATCTCACAACTTCATATTTGGAAGAGGTATTTTAATTTCTTATGAGTTGTGAATAATTATGTAATTCTGCCACCTTCTTAAAACTAAGACATTTCAAACTGACTCCTGTCCTCCAGGGCTGTCAGCCTAAGGGGACTTGGCTTTTTTCCCTTAGGTTTTGAGCAAGTGTGTGCCAAATTCTTTAGTCCGGTTAGAAGAGCTCAGGACGAGAGCCATCCTCCACAAAAGTGTAAAGGAAACTCCCTCTCCCCCCTCAAAATTCATCCTCAAAAACTACTGCTGAAAAACAAACGCGGCGCGCACTCACCACAGAGCCCGCCTTCCGAGTTGTTTCCAATCCGCTGCAGTCTTTAGCGCCGCTGAGTTCCTCCAACATTCTATTTCACTCTTGTTTGTAAATTAGCCGTGTCTTCTTCGAAATTCCTCCGTGGGTCTTCCTGATTCTTCTGCCGTTGTTTAAGAACCTAGGGAAAGGTTCAGTACGATTGCATTATCAGATGTCACTGTGACGTTCTCAGTGGTCTACTGACGTGTTTCAAATCCCTGCCTAAACGGCACTTCTCTAGCGAGTGCCTCCCATTCTAGATTCACTCCTGTCAATCATTAAGTCACTTGGTCATCAATAGTTCCGAGCATCTACACCATCCCAGACCCTGTTCGGAGCACCGGGAAGCCAGAGTGAGCAGGCAGACGACGTCACACATCCCGGAGGGGCCATGTGAAGTTTAGACTCCAGGAGGGCCCGTAGCTGACTTCATGACACTCCCACCAGAAAGTGATCATTTCATTAGACACAAAGGATTCTCGGTAGTTAGGAAGCGCTTCTCTTTTTTTCCAGGGCCTGAGTTTTCTCATATGTATTTCATATTCCTGGCTGGAGGGATAGCAAAAGAATCTGAATATCACCATCTGGGAGTTATGCCATGGACTCCAGTGGGCAGGAGTAGAGCTGAGTTTCTCCTCTTCCTCTAAAAGTGTATTTCTTCTGCTTCGAAATGAGCGCAAACAGGTCCGATTCCCTAATGAGACCAACCTGGAGCCTAGAAGTCACTTACCCGTCACCTCCCACCCTCCACCGGCCCAGGTTCTGGGGATCCTCCAGTGTAGAGGGGCTGTTGGAGGTGAGGGGTTTCTGCAAGGATATCTGATCATCGGTGACTTCACCGATGCTGAAACGTGCTGAAATCCACAAATGCCAGAAACGCAGTACCCGGTACTCCCCAAACAGTGTGTTGGTCTGTCCGGGTCTGGATTGCGTAAGGAAGCCCCAGGGAGCCGTTCTGGTCTCAATAGCGTGCAGTCGTCAATCAGTATTTCATTACATGTTCCTGTCCTTTACTAGTGTTCCCCAAATCGATGTTTAACTTGTTCCTTTTGAAGCTACTGGTATCCTTAAGAAATGGAGGATTGTTATTTGAAAACGTTCACTTTTTACGTCTCCGTTATATCACTTGTACATTGAGAAGTCTCTTCCTGTCCACCCAGAAATGCTCTTATTATCTCTTGACTTGGGTCTCTCTCGTGCCAGACCAGCCTGTGAGCTCCTGAAAGAAGACCCTCCCAGCACCTGGCAGGTGAGAGAGCGCGATAAACATAGAATGATTTCTTAGTTAAAATTGTATTTTTAACTCTCCCCTATTAAGTATGTAGCTAACAGTTCTCATGTCGGTAGAGCCTGTATTTGTAATATCACATTAGTTCTCCCTGACATTTCCACGGGACAAGTGCAACTTGGAAGCATCCTCTGATCACCAGGCAGTGACTCTGTCCACACTGGGTGGATGTTTCTTAACTCCTCAGCTCTCACAGGCTGCCTGTCAACAGAAGTGTATTTCAAGCGGAAGTTCAAAGCGCTTGCCATTGTGAAGTCTGCCCAGTGGCCCTAATTTACACCCACTCGTGGTTACTGTTACAGGGCTGGTAATATGATAAGCTGCCACTGAAAACAAAGAAGCCCCAGATTCCTCTTTAATGCTGAGAAGCACGCAGGCTCTTGAAGTCTGGCGTCTGGTGGGGATGAGGCATTTAGCCTCACGGAGCTGCAGTTTCCTCGGCTGTAAAATGGAGATAATAAGAGACCCCATCTCACCAGACGGAGACCGGAAACAAATGAGTCAACACAGGCAAAGCCCTCAGAACAGCATCAGGCACGGCCATTAAGGCCAGCTCTTATTAAATCCCTTCAGCCTCAAGACAAAGTAACTGAAGACACGCATAGAAAGAACTGCAGAAGAGTTTAACGTGAGGTTCTCTTTGAGGGAAAAAATACAAACACTTTTAATACATCTTATAAAAATGTATCACATAATCCCCCTTCAGAGCTTCAATCACAAACGTTGTCTTTTCAGGACCTACTGTAGAGCACAGGGATCTCTACTCATTATTCTGTAATAACCTATATGGGAAAAGAACGTGAAAAAGAACGGATATATGTGTAAGTGAATCACTTTGCTGTACACCTGAAACTAACACAACATGGTAAATCAAGTATACTCCAATATAAAATAAAAAAATTTCTAAATGTCTTTTCATACACAAGATTCCCATTTAGACTCTGTCTACGCACACAGACTAGCGTTAAATATCACCCAGGTGAAATCCAACAACTGATCATTAACAATGTTTCATACAGATTGGTTTACATTTGTGGATCCAATCCTCAACGTTTTTTTACCATATTTAAGTTATCTCAAATATGTCATCTGAAAGGTTTTGAGTGCACAGATTTGAACCTAATTCTATAGCTTGAGAGTAGATTAATAGTATACTGTGTGCATTTTCTAAAATAGTAGGTATGTAAGATGTTTTAATACTGGGCCTATTCTGCTGTCCATAGACAAAGTCCCTCAACATTTACAGTATTATCCAGAATGAACTGGGTAAGAAAGCACCTGGACTTTAAAAAAAAACTGTTCAGGCCCTAATGTGAGGAGTTAGAAGGGCCTTTTGGTGAGGAAGTAATTCACGGTGTGAGTTGGCTTTCTCTTCTCTCCAACACAAAGATAACCGCAAGGTAGGAAAAGCTCTTTTGAAAAAGTGCACACTCAGCAAAACAGATCTACAGAAGGCAGGACTGGACAAAATACGTTACCGCTTCTGTCAGACATCCAGCTGTTTCATCCACCTCCAGCACTTATCAAAGTAAACCACTTCAGAAGGCCGTTGCCTCTTTTCCAGCTAGGATGTGGTATCATTACCCCGCGTGGCATCTATCACCTACCCTGCTTCTAAAGGGGGATGGCTGGTTACTGCAACTAATCTGGGTGACATGAGCTAATGTTCACACAATAGAAGGAATGTGAGGCTCTGGAAGGTTCCAAGGTTGCCCAAGGCCCCGGAGGGGTCAGATCTGTCCAAGGCCATCTGTGGTCCATGTTCCTATCTTCCACCCTGCTCATGCCTCCTTCTGCCAGGGACTAGCTGGCACCAGAACCACTTGTCAGGTGCACCTGGGGCACTGGCCCCTGGGCCCTGGCTGCCCCTTTCCAACAAGAGGAAGAGGAAGGAAGCCCTCCTCCAGGGGTGCCAGAGGGGAACAGCCTCTGAGCCCCCATCTCCCAAGCCCGCCCTCCACAGCACCCTGCACTTCTGCAACCTACGGAGAGGCACACGCTCACACACAAGGGCTCTCAGTTTTGGTGGTGGTGTTTACGGTCCTTTCCAAGCTGACGTTGGTCATTCCCAAGCAGATATGGAGATCTTACAGGCCCTGTTGTTATTATCTGACAGCCTACAAAATGTATACAAAATGTACACAACGGCTGGACACGCTGAATGTATACACACACACACACACACACACACAACCTAATAACTTCCACGGGCAACCAATTTTTAAATCTCTTTAGGTCTCCGATATGGTGAATGTACATAATCATATTCACTGATGACAGGCTAGTACTCTTAATATGCCATTTGGAAAAAATACACATCACTCATAAGACAAATATCCGGCCACCTTCACTTTCCTAGTTTTGTTTTTGTAAAATCCTGTTTCCTCTTTAACGATTGATTCCACACATGATTCCGTACGATTACACACGTGATTATGTACTGTACTGTGTCAGGCACTGCGCTTAGCACTTTGTCTGGGTCACCAGGTTAACCCTTACAATAGCTACCTGACGAAGGCACTGTTGCCCACATCTTTTGCAGATGAGGAGATCTCGGCATCGAGATGCTTACATGACACAGTAAGTGCTTCAAAGAACTTACATGACACAGCTCCAGAGCGAAGAACCCGAGCTAGGTCCGAGGCAGTCAGCTTCTGGAGGCCGGGCTCCCAACTCCTACACGATACCTGTATTCTCATTGAACATCTTTCTCCTCCAACAGCTTAGCCGTGTAAGCCATGTATTATTTAACTCACCTTCTCCACAATGCTGAAGAGTAGAAACGAGTTGATACTTTCACGTAAGGAAGGTGTTTTTCCCCATCCTCCTGATCTATAGGGAACTACATAAAATATAAATGTATATTACAGATTAGTAATTGATCGACATAATACAATTAACTTAAAAATGATTTCAAACAATAGAGGAACTACTTTCCATCCTCAGTAGATCCAATAATCGTTTGGTTGAAGTTTATTATTGGTCAAAAACACAAGCGTTGGACCCTGGGAGGAAGAATAAAAAGTATGAGGTCTCCTCTTATCCCCAGGAATCCAAGTTGGGTCATAAGATAAGCTGCATATTCTAGAAAGTTCTACTTTTCATGATGACAAATCGATTCAGCACTAGAAGCTCCCTTATCAAAAATGGAGGAAGAGAAGATGAAAGTATTTCTTAGGGGGTAAAAACTACTCGAGCTTTTCATACCCTAAGGGGTTTCCTTTTCAAGAAAAGCCTAGAGCCACTCAGGACATACAGCGGGAATAAACAGGAACCTGAGGCAGATGCAACTTTGCACAAAGCTAGTAATATTGCTGATGCTTTATTACTTTTAATATGCTATGAAATGGTTTTTGTCTTTTCAAAAAATTTTCACAGATTAAATTGCACTACCTTACAACATTGTAAATCAGCTATATTTCAATAAAAACAAAGTCTTTAACTGCACTGCTTTAAGTTAAACCCGTTGGGGTAGACATTTCTCCTTTTCTTTAGGTGGGCAGCCTTTGAAATCATTTTAGAATCAATGTCTGATTTCTCCAGCATCACGGCTGCTACCCTGGGTTTCTGTCTTTCCGCGTGATGAGCCCTTGTGCTGAATACTGATTTGAAGTGTGGTTCACCGTGTAGACTTAAATTGTCCTTCCCACAACTTTATCTGAGAAGCCTGACAATGATGACAATCACAGGACTAGTTTTATTGGGTAAAGTTATTCTGTCTGCAATTTACTCTGACAGCCTCCACAATTTTTAAGGGCAATTAAATCCTGAAAATTTGCCCAGAAAAAAATAAAAATTCTACCACATTAAAAAAAATTTTTTAAGAGAAAAACAGTTGAATTGCACAACTAATTACTAATCGGTTGGTCTTTTAAAAAAAAAAGAGAGAGAGAGAGAAAGAAAAGAAAAAGAAAAAGTATTCAGCTGAGCCCACAAATCAATTTCATTGTACAGACGGGGAACTCTCTCGGCCTGAGAAGGAGAAACCTGCCAGGGAGTCACAGGCAGGCTGACCAGCTACTTCGGCACTGCTGGCATCCACCTCTTTGGAGCAGAAGGCTCTGCCACACACCAGGGAGAAAAATAGGGAACTTGCAGAAAACCACCCTCAGAGCTTGCTATCGCCCGATTCCCCTCAGCAAGTGCAGACCAGCTGGCTCCAGAACAGGTGAGAACAGCTTGCTTTCCACTACCATCCCCACGTTTCCTCCTCCTTCCTAATCCCACAAACGGTACCCAAAGGTACAACACATGTTAAAAAAAATTTTTTAAAAGGTACAACACAAGCAGTCATCCCGAGCTACCCAGCTGACCAGACACAGGGCCAGCAGGAGGGAAGTCTTCCTTTGGGATGGTCTGGGGGAACATTCATCAGTGTGATTGGTCTCACCACCGACCTCTTGTGAAATTCGAGATGCGTTTCTAATCCGCAGCGAGGGTCACTGTTGTCCCAGAAAAGGACCCACGTCCCTACCAGCTCTTGACGTTCCACACTGGAAATCTTTATGCGGCAGGAAGTTCCATCTGACATCGAAATAGCTATCCAGGTGACATTTGGGAAATCAGGTTTTTTCTTTTAAGCGATGTCCAATTATACCTAACGTTGCAGAACATTTTGTATAAAATATGAACTTAATTCAGTAGAATATCTTTGATGGGACGACTTCAACCTTCATAATTCTTGTCATCTGGGAGCATGTAATTCAACAACTGCAGACAAACCCAGGAGAAGCCAGCCCCAGCCATCTGGCTCCGGCCCCTTACCACTGCCATCCCATCCTCTCCCCCAGCCCCCCAAAGGGCACACTGTGCCCCAGAGACAGTCAGCTGTTTGGTGGTCTCCCCTCCTCCTGGAACGCCCCATGTGTAGTATTGAATACTCCCTCCGTGTGCCCCCAAGACCTCTACCACTGCTAACACTCGAATGACCTTCCTTGTCTTTCCCTACCAAGAGCCTGGGCCAGCACTCTAGACCCATTAGACGCTCAACAAAGGTTCACTGAATCCGTGAGTTAAAGACAATACAGACACAGAGATGCTGAGTGTTAAGTCAAAAAGGCCCATGAATCAGTATCTGCAAGCCTCCCTCTATACCGATTGTTGGAAAGTTGTCCATCGGGTGTTTCTCTTCTGTGAGCACCTATTAGAGTCTGCAGAACTTGAACTTGCTGCAATCCAGGCCAGATTTAGGCGGATCAAGCCGTAGGTAAAGAGATCACCCCATCGACTTGCGGCTGAGGAACGGAGGCCTGGTGATGGAGAGGGGTCCCCAGAGCCCCGCCTTCCCTTCTCGGGCCGTCCGTTCTCTCTTCCCGGACCATGCTCTTCCGTGCATCACCCCGTACCATCCCTAGTCTTGATCAATGCCAGTTCACCCCGTGGGCCTCAGCTCAGGCACCACCTCTCCAAGGATGTGTCCCCTCTTTGCCTGGCCTGGATGGTGGGTCCCCCGTAAATGCCCCCTGTTGACGCATCTAACACAATGCCTCTCCCCAGTGGCTCTCACTGGGCCTTGGGTCAGGAAGTGGCAGAGACGATTTTTTCTTCTTTACCTTGAGGGCAGTGACTTCACCCCCTGCCTCAGGCAGTGTCTGGATTTGCTGTCACTCGTCCCTCTGACCCTCTGTGTAACCCAGATCTCTCTTCTCCTGCCTATATCTTCACCTGCCTCCCCAAATTTTAATCATGCAAAATTAAAGAGACGCTTCATCCGTAAAGAGCTCAGGACAACGCCTTGAGATCATCAGGGGCAACAGTGCTAACGTGAGAAATATTAAGAAGAACTTTAGATGAGAACATTGCCACAGGGCAGGCCTGGCCTCTGCTCCTTCGGGGGAGCAGCATTTTCAAGCTTTCTGAGGTCGGGTGCTTCCTGGCAGTGTGAGCTTAAGTATACACGTCGGGTCACAAATGCTGGGCCAGTGGGTGAGAGGTCAGGCAGGATGCGACCACTTCAGTCATCTTTTTAAGTCCCATCCTACTACTCTGGGCAGCTCCAAACTAGGCACCAGGATAGCTCCCGTCAGGGTTTGCTCCTGGGAGCCACCTGCTGCTTCCCCCTCTGCCCCCTGCCAAGCCTATCAGACACAGGGGATGCAGGCCTCCTAACCGTCTCTTCCTCTTTTATGAGTGCAAGCTGCCATCTCCATGAAGCCAAGACCTCTGCACACTTCCAGAAACCCAAGACCCCCTCGAAAGCTGCATGACTAACACAGGACTGTTTTGCTTTGAGCACCGGATGGATTCCTGAAGCGCACGCAGAACTGAACACTGGCCTCGTGGATCAGCCCTCCCCAGGGTATCCACTTTACCTGCACGAGTGCGTTCCTGTAGGTGGAATACTTGTGTCCAACACAAGGTAAAACTGAACGGAGACATCTGACATTTCTGAGAGGGCACACGGCCCATGTGCATTTAATCGGCTCTTACGGGCCTACAAAAACTCAATCAAACTCACAAACAACTCGTGACTTTTCCTATAAAATAAAAATGTCATCATTAAAATGTACATTCCATTCCCGTTTAAATTGGAAGCTGGCTGTTTCTGGGCAAAATATGTGTATCTCTTGAAACAGCTGAGGTTTATTAGAACTTAATATGGGTCACACCGGCTCACTGAGTCAAAACTGGATGGGACGGTAGGGATTATGCAACCAAGGCTCTACCCCCTGCAGGAGGCCCGTCCACACGCTGATGGCCAGTTTCCATCATTTTAAGGACCTCTTAGTACCTTAGGTTCTATTAGTCATGTACAGTTTATTTTCATTCAAAAGGTCAGAGGCAAAGGAAGTCACTTGCTGCTTTTTTCAGCCTGGGAGACTTTCCTGGCAGGCGGAGGAGTGAGACATCGCTATTGGAGGTCACCTGCTCTCCTTGGCGCCGTGTCCAGCCAGTAGGATGCCTCCCGCGGTCACTCTCTTACCTACAGTAGGACACGTGAAAGTGGGCCTCGGAAATGTTAGAACGGGCACTCTTAACACACTAAACATGGTCTTTAGTCCATGGGAATTCTCTGAAAATATATAAGGTTTCTGGGAATTCTCTGAAAATATATAAGCATTCTCTAAACAAATAACGCTGAAACGCTGATGCTACAATTAAAACTGACCCATGGGAAAGGATCTTGAAGGAGCCTGGAATCGGCGCCTTTTTTTTTTTTTTTAAGGAAAAGAGTAGGGGTTCTGTAATCCAGGACCACAATTCCTTACGTGCAAGCCCCAAACTCCAGAAAACTCTGAAAACCAAACGTCATTTCCTAAACTTAGCACGTGAGGTTATTTACAGTCTCAATTTTATGCCTCTGAAAGTGAAGATTCGTATGTTTACTGTGAAAATGCCCAAGGGTTTGATAAAGGAGTGCTTCTGGGCTACCGGATTCCAGAATCCACAGCCTCTACACTGTATTCCCCTTTTCAAATATGAGGGAAAAAAAATCTAAGTTCTGAAAAGCAACCAGCCCCAAAGGTTGTGTGGAGTGGTGCTGTCAAAACCTGATGCAAGGGGCCTGCCGTGTAATTAGGATAAAGAAGCCCCAAAATTACTGTGAATAAGAAGGGCGGGGTTTCCCTGGTGGCGCAGTGGTTGGGAGTCCGCCTGCCGATGCAGGGGACACGGGTTCGTGCCCCGGTCCGGGAGGATCCCACATGCCGCGGAGCGGCTGGGCCAGTGAGCCATGGTCGCTGAGCCTGCGCGTCCAGAGCCTGTGCTCCGCAACGGGAGAGGCCACAACAGTGAGAGGCCCGCGTACCGAAAAAAAAAAAAAAAAAGAAGGGCAACCCTTAGGATTAAAACTGGTGACCTGGCCTTGACCCAAAGCTGTCCTTCACAAACCCCCAATACACAGCACCGTTCACGATAGGTGGCCCCAATATTAATTCTGTGTTGAACCATAAGTCTAAAGGAGGTATTTTTGCTTTGTTTTGTTTTGTTTCTGTCTCCCCACCCCCACCCCAGAAGTACACTGAGTGAACCAATTTAAAATGAACCTGAACCTACACGTTTTCTTAAACGATTGAACTGGAACAAAATCAGAACATGAAACTATTCTCCAAAAATAATGTGAACAGGATCTGCATTTCATCCAGTCTAAGGCCGTGGTTGAAGAGACACAGGAGAAGAAGGTCAGGGATTTCATGGATGGGAAAGGCTTAAACCACCCAGCCATTTGTTGAAACTTTTCCTCAGGGAGAAAGAGAGGAAGCTTTTCAAAGTTTTTTAAACAGCTGGAGGGCTTCCCTGGTGGCGCAGTGGTTGAGAGTCCGCCTGCCGATGCAGGGGACGCGGGCTCGTGCCCCGGTCCGGGAAGATCCCACATGCTGCGGAGCGGCTGGGCCCATGAGCCATGGCCGCTGGGCCTGCAGGTCCGGAGCCTGTGCTCCGCAACGGGAGAGGCCACAGCAGTGAGAGGCCCGCGTACCGCAAAACAAAAAATAAATAAATAAAAATTAAAAATAAATAAATAAATACAATAAACAGCTCGAAAAGACTGCCACGTGTACGTTTTAACCTGGCGGTCCTCCAAGTCCAGCTCTGTGTCTCATACACCTGCTTCTTCTTTCGATTTATCTTACTGCCCCTTGCAAACGTGAGCTGAGAATCTGATATTCCAGAAGGAAGTTCAGTGTCTCGGCTGAACGTGAAGACTCAGGAAGGCCCCCTTCAGAACACAGCGCATCTCTAAACGCTAACGCTCCTGGTTTGGTTAACTTGATTAAGTGGTGAGATAAGATACTTTGCTCTCAGATGGATGGTTAACGCATTTGCACTGAATTCTAAATGTTAAATGTTCCTCCTTCAAGTTCCTGAGTTATTTTCATCATTTTCATTTCTTCCTGTACCACCGCAATTGCTAATCTCTTTGTTCCCCTAAGAGTTTTCAAGATGCCTTTGTTCGCGTCCTTTTTATCTTGTACTTTAATCATGCACTATTGACCAGAGTGGAATTCATCATCCTCTTCAGGGCCAGCCCTGTCACCAGGTTTTCAGCGGGATCCAGGGTAAGCTACGCTCCTTGAAGAAAGTGCCTGTCTTCAGCCTCTCCCGGCACACGGGACAGCCCTGGGCGGCACTTTTTCTGAAGTATCCAGGACCTGCGGGGGGCGTACGGCCACCTCCTAGAAGACAGTCCGGGCAGCCCCGCACCTGCCACAAGACGATACACGACAGCACTTTTAGATTCTCTTGCTGGTTTCTCAGGAATCTGCTCCTTTTCTTGGGCAAATCAAGACTATTCCAAGCAGACTGAGCTGTTTGGATTTCTGGATTTGCTTTTGTTTGGTTTTCCTCCACTTTCTCTTGCAGTCCAACTGAGTCATATTCACTTTTTAAACAGTTTAAGATTCCATTTAATTTAAAGAGTTTTACGTTGTTTGAAAAAGTCCAGGGACAGGTCCTATGGGTTCAGCAAAGAAGCATGTGGACCTTGCTTTCACCTCCGGGGAACAGGCACATTTGTAACTGCCCCTCTCCTTGCTGCCTGCCCAAATGAGATTGTGATTTACACATCCGCGTGCGGCTGACGGATGGATGGCCTATGTTGTGGGTGCTGGGTGCTGACTGAGCCCCAGGATGGGTGTAAAGTGATACCTGCTCTCAAGGAGCCGCCATTGTTTTCTCTTCAACCAGAAACATCCCCGAAGTCAAGCTACACTGTGAGAAGGAAGTACAGGCCAATGAAACACAGGAGGCAGCACCGGGCCCTCCGAGACGGCCAAGCTGGGAAGACAGTTCCCTGGGAGTCCGAAGCGGGCCACGTCGATGTGGGTCTGAGCCTGGTTTGAGAGGTGCAGTCTGGACAGGTAGACAGGAAGGTGGAAGGTGTTTCCGGTGAGGAGAGGGTGAGAGGGAAGTCTCGAGGCAGGACAAAGAAAAGCTGGTGAAGGAATCACGAAGAAACTGACCTGGCCGAGGCAGGAGATTTTGAAGGCCCGGCTGAAAAGTGCCTGAGATTGGATTTCGGGGGGCTTGAAGCCTGCTGCCCTTTTCCACTCAGGCTAGCAGAGGTCCGGATGTATCCAAGCAGAGGAGATGCAGAAACCCAGTCGACTGGCTGAGGGTGCAGCGTGCC
Source organism: Delphinus delphis (assembly GCF_949987515.2). Lineage (NCBI taxonomy): Eukaryota > Metazoa > Chordata > Mammalia > Artiodactyla > Delphinidae > Delphinus > Delphinus delphis. The sequence goes on along the minus strand of NC_082684.1, from coordinate 4,249,855 downwards.
CGCAAAACAAGAGGTCACAGGCCGGGGAGCTGAGCCTGGTGGCAGCAGGGCCAGAAAAAAGCAATAAAACAAGAGAAAAGGGGGCAACTTTGAGAAAAAGTTCCAACTAATTGATGATGAATACAAACTTCAAAAATCAAAAGTCCACCTTTTGCACGCTCATTTTTAACTTTCCCCTTATAGATTTAGCAAACAACCCATTTGCCCCAAACTGATGCTCATTTCACTACCACCTGAATTATAACTCGTTACTTATGAGCCCATCACCTATTCTCCTTTCCTAAAATCAACCCAGGAACTGCCATATACAAACGTCTATTCAATAAAATGAACAACTGTGATGACACGCCAGGAGCAAAACCCTAATTGTGTTAAACCCGGCATTTTGCTTTGACAACCAAGTACCTGTTTTATTTTTTTTAAATGCTTTCTCTCTTTAAAGCACCTGCTTTCTTTACATATTGACTTCCAAAGGAAGAGATTAATTTTTATTGGCAAGAACAGAAGTTATTCTCGACAACAGCAAAGGACAAGCTATGCTCTATAGAAGAGTCTCCTGCTACATTAAATAATACACAAGTATATCAACCCAAAACCACAAATCAAACCGGGGCCAACCCCGTTTTCCCACATGAAAGCCACAGTGTGATAACCTCACCCCTTTGGAATTAGGCTGCAGTTCTTATTATACGACTGTGGCCGTACCACCCCAGTTCGGGATGGCTGTATTTCCATTAGAATTGCCTGTCCTTCATTGCCTTTTCCTCCACCCCCCTGCGCCCAAGTCCAGTTATTCAGTGAGTTATAATTTGGCACTAAAATTCAATTAAGCTGAAACTTTGGTCATACGTGGTCTTTTTCTCAGCAAAGCATAATTTCTTTGACCCATTTTCCAAACGTCGGCTGATCGATTTGAAGGCAGACAGGGGTAAAAGTTGATTTCAATCGAGCTCACATTTCTAGAAACTGGCTGGATTTTTTTTTTTTAAAAAAAAACTTCAAATAAACAGTCAGGATGGGGAGTTACTTATGAAAGTGTTTGAGGTTTTCATAGCCCTTGTCAAACAGAGACCTCGGACCGCTCGGCAGACTTTAATTAATGTCCACTCCGGCCCTGCAAGCCATTTTCCCAGTGGAAATTCCGATGAGAAAGGAAGGAGTGAGGGGTTCAAGGCCGCACTGTTGTGAGTGGGCTGCGGAACTAGGGAAGGAAACCCCGCGGTTCCCAATGAGCCGGCGAAAGTCTGTCGAAGTACTGAGCACCCCTATTGAGGACTGTGGGAGTTTGGGCCGCTTTAATGGGATTGTGTTCGGTGCTACAGGCTGTCCTTTAAAAGATTCCATGGCACCAGCGAAGCTCCAATAAAAGGGCCTCCCTAATTGCTTTCTGACTTTCTATGAAACTTTCTAAGCTATACTGACATCCTCGACTACAACGACGGAATTAAAGAGCGGAGAACGGCGAGACAAAGTGGGTGTGCGGAGAGAAAGCGGTTCTCAGAGAAGCGTGTGGGAGGTCGGGGGTAATTCGGGGGAGGGGAGACGGGGCGGGTGTTAAATCGGTGCTGGGGAAAGAAAAAATATGAGTGTTCTCTTTTGTGCGAGACAAACAGCCGAGCGCTGGGAGGTCGGGGCCGGGGTCACGCGGCTCCGGGCTGCAGCTGCCGCCGTGGGGCCGGGGTCCTGGGCGGCCCCCGGGCGTCGCGGCCGGCGGCGGGCGGCGGCCTCGGCATTGCGGCGGCGCGGGCGGCCGCTGTCCTCGCACGACCCCGGCCCGTCCAGAGCGCGCCCCGCTCCGACCCTCGAGGAGGAGCGAGGGGAGCGCGGTTCGGGCGCCCGAGCAAGGTAAGCACCCCTGGGGGACCCTCAGCCCTCGACCGCGCGCCCCGGCCGGCTTTCCGCCGCTCTGGGCTGGCGAGACGACGGGAGGCCGCAGGCCGGCCCCACCGCCCCGGCCTGGTGTTCCCCGCGCGCCTGGGGCCCGACGCCGGAGCCTGGGCCCCCGGAGACCCGCCACCGCGGCGCCCGGCCTGGGCCTGGCCCCGGGACCCTCGGGGGCTCACTCCGGGCCCGGGAGGCCAGACGGAGCCCAAGAGAGCACCGGTGACCTGCCCAGGCCGCCCATGGCGGGGGTCACCCTCCCTCCGAACCACTCCGTGGGCAGGGCCTTACCAGGGTCCCGGCCGGGCGCTCGGCGTCGGCGGGCAGGCGACACGTCCCGGGCGCCCTCCGAGAGCCCCCCGCCGCCCCCTCAAGCGGTCCCCGTGCGCAGGCGCGGGCCGGAGGAGGCCAGGCCTTTCAGCCTTGGGGGCGCGGGCTCCGGCCCGGACCTGGGTCGCTGCCCTGCCCGGCCACCCGGTCACCCGAGGGCGATGGCATATTGCGGGGGGGGGGGGGGGGCAGGGGGGCGGGGGGCGTGGAGGGGGCCCAGAGATGGCGGCGTCGGCGATGCCCAGGCGCCGGCAATCAAAGGCTGGGGATGGCGGCCCGCCGCGTTGCCCCAGGCCAGGCCCGGGGCATGAAAGGATCTTTATCCTCGAGTGACACGGCCAGCGGTTTCCTCCTGCCTCCCCCGCCCGCGTCCTTAATTGGGGCCGGCTGCTAATGTGATTAAAGGCTAGTTAAATGTTTCTCGGGGCAGACGGTGGGAAGAGGCCGAGACCCCTTCCCCTCCCCGGGGTCACGCCAGGCCCTTGGTCAGGGGGTCGACGGTGCTGCCAACCCCAGGACGGCCTGGCCGGGGGCCCGCCGATTGTTCGCCCCCGAGAAGGGAGGCCGCGGGCGGGCGGGCGGGCGGGCTCCTGGGGCTTTATGTAAGCCGGTGGGCTTCGGGCCCGGCCGGATTTGGGGATTCTTTTCGCACAGTTTCCATTTTCTGGCCGTTGGAACAGCGCCCCGAGCCCTCGGGGCCCTCCCCCGCCGGTGCCTGGCGCCTGCGGGGCCCAGCCGCCGAGGCCGGCCTGGGTTGCGGGGCGTTGGGGGGTCTGGCGGGCTCGGAGTAGGTCGGCTTGGGGGTCTCCCCACCGAGAACGGTGACTCGGGATGGTGGTGCGGAACTGGCGAGTGGTGGCCAGGCAGAGCCCCCGACCCGCAGCGCCCCCGGGCCTCGGCCGCGGCCGGGTTCCCAGGGCGGCGGCGGCGTGGGTGGTCGCGCCCTCCCCGGAGAGCAGGGCGTCCTAGCCTCCCGGGCTGACAGCAAGTACCTGCACCTCGCTGCCCCACCGCGTCCGCTTCCGATGGCGCCCGCGGGCTCCTGCCCGGCGCGCAGAGGTCCTGGGGACCCCTCCTCCAGCCTGCCCGACCAGGCGGAGGCAGTGCGCCCCGGGACAGCGCCGTGGCGCCCCGCGCAGGAAAGCCCGGGCCAGTGCCTAGGGCAGCGGAGGGCGAGCTCCGAGCCCAGGCCTCATAGGTCGCTCCCTGCCCATGGCCCTGTCCCCCCCATGCCCCGCAGGACCGGCCGTGCGCTTGCGGGGGGTCATTGTTGGGGGAGGGGTCCCCGAGAGGCGAAGAGCGCGGCCCAGCTGAGTCCCCTAGCCTCTGAAGTTGCAAATCTGGAACCAGTTAGGATGGGAGAGGCAGATAAAAGCCCAGTGGAAGCCAGGCGGAGAAATGAGCTCAGGGTGTCCGTCAGGCGGCCTTGGCCGTGCGCTTCGGCGGTGGCGACTCAGGCGCACGGGGCCGGACACAGCAGGTGGGACGGGCCGCGCACCTTCCTCCAGCCCCTGCGGGTGTCTCTCCCCCGCCTCCGTGCGCCGCAGGAAAGGAGAATGCTAGCAAACCCGAAGGCCGCGCCGTGCCCAGGCCGCGGGACAGCAGCAGTGCGCCCAGGGGCTGCGGGCCGAGCCGGCCTCCGGGCAAGGACGAGGTCGTCGGGCTCCCTCGCCGCGTCGCCTCCGAGAACCAGGACCCGCGCCCGGGCAGCTGCCCCGCCGTGCCCGTGAGCGACACTTGCCATTTTAAACACAACACGATGTTTTAAACTAATGTTACCTAAGCAAGCGTGCTTCCGTGGAAATTTTACATATCGATAGTTTACTTTTCTCCAAATATTCTCTGAAATAGTCCGCAGAACTTTTTCATATCTAACAAATGTCAGATTGAACAGATCAGAAGATATGAAATGAAAAGAATGACACTTTAATGTAAGTGGAGTGAAAGTAGACGGTATTTTTAAATAATATTTTTGTCAAAATGTATGGTGGCTCTAAAATTTTGTCATGTTCAAAATCTATAATTATTTGATATTTAAAATACACATTTTGTACATTTTTCAACCCCCAAAAAACCCAGTACAAAATAAAAGCCGGAAAGCAAGAAAAGCCTGAAGAGAAAATGGGCAGCGAGGAACCAAAGCCTTTGCCCCGAAATCCTGTTTTCTTCTTTTCTTCCCTAAGAGCCTGGAGGAAAATACAGTGAAAATAAAATAATTTCATTTTAAACTGACACGTAGATGTAATTAATTTCGTTCCAGATGGGTCTAAGGGACCTGGCTGTTGTAGCGTACTCAGAAAATGCTAGACTCAAGGTGATTTTCCTTCCTTCAGCTGCTCAGAGAACCGTAAGGAAAAATCATGAGCTCCAGCCTCATGATTTTTTTTTTTAATCTGCTTTTTGAACACAGATAAAATTAGAATCATCTTCCACTTGAGAAAAAAGTTGCACAGGCAAAATCACCAATTTTTTTAACTGAAAGAATATCTGGCTTTGTTTTGTACAAAACAGCACTATTTCACTATTATGTAACAAACTGATTGACCTTGGGTTTGTTTGAACTACAACTGCCCTTAAGTCAGTAACCCCAATGGTGGTTAAAAAAAAAAAAAAAATCCATTTTTCAACTCATCTACCATTTGCACTGAAATGGCTTTTCCAGTGATATTGTTTCAATAAGTGAGTAGCACAGAGTAAAACAAATAATCTGTGTGTTCCTGATAAATAATTTTCTGTTTCAAAAAATCAAAAATAAGTTGGCTGTTGCTTTTTAGGAATAACCTTTAAACTGGACAGGAAAGGGGGAAATACGCTTTTGTTGATACTTGGAAACCCGGGAGCAGAGCTGAGATGTAGCTAGTTTCACTATAGTATGAGGGGAAACACGCTCCACACGGTGGGGCTTATTGGAATGCCAGGCTCGGATGTTTGTTTATATCTATGCAGACACGGCTGGGACCCCTTACATGTGTGAGGTTGTGACGAAAGGAAGCCAGAGGGTTGCGTGTGTGTGGGAGTGCAGGGGGTGCCCTGGGCGTGCAGATCGGACCCACACCCGGCCTGGCAGCCTGGGCACCTTGCATCCTGCTACCCCTGTGTCCATGTTTTGGTCCCATCCGGAGGGCCCTCCTCCATTTTATAATGCTTTCTCTCCTTTAAAACCTCCCCAGAGACCCACTCAGCAGCCTCGTTGGGGGTCCATTGGTCATTTTCACAAAAACAAGTGACCAAAGTATGGACCAAAACTTGGGATCCGAGGAATCCCTGGACTCCCTTGGCACATCGAGAGGTCCAGCCCGAAGAGCAAAAGGCAGCCAGGGGACATCTTTGTTCACATCGTACGAAGCCGGGCGACAGTGCTTCCAACCTCAGTCCTGATTGTGGACACGGTCCCATTTATATGTGAGAGTGTTTGGGATTTTTTTTGTTTCTGTTTTTGTTTTGTTCTGTTCTTCTGGGAAAACAAACGTCCCTTCTGTGGCACCTGGGCTGGCCAGTGTAGCAAACGGGAAAACCAGCCAGGAGGGTGACCAGGCAGGAGGATGTGGCCTCACGTTGGAACGCCAGTTTGCTTTGTGCTTCTGTATTACACCTGAAGGTTTCAAGGGGCCTAGAGTTGCCCAAACCGGAGGCCTGTTGCCCAAACACTTCACTGCCGCAGGGAAGCCCCTGCAGCCTTGTGTCTGAAGATTCTCCCCAGCCTTCCTCAGGGAGGTCGGCCCCCGGCACCTTCCAAGGATCCAAACAGCCAACTCACGTGTTCTGAACATCAGAATGTTCAAGGATATTTAGCAAACTAGACGGCTGGCCTCTGGTGTTGGAGACCTTAAAAGTAGATGGTGGTAATAAACAAAAGGAATGACAGGGTCTGGGAATGCCCAAAGGAGAGGAGAAGGCTTCACCTGAAAATGGGCACGCTGGGGTTTTCGCCCACGTCCGGGGCTCCCAGCACAAGCCTGGCCTTTCTTTCTCTGGTTGGAGCAGGACCATTTGGAGGAAGTCAGATACATGGGGCCAGACCCCCACTCCAGCCAGACTGAGTGACCCGATTGGAAAACGAATCTGATCGCCCCAAAGCCTTCCTCCAGGTGCCCACTGCTGGCCGGAGGGCGCTCAGACTCCTTTCCCAGCAGGCCTCCCAGCCCGGCCTGGCATTTCTTGGCCCCTGCCCTCCCATCACCCAGACCTCCCTTTCCTCCCCGAGACACTCTGCTCTCTGTCACTTGCACGGCCCCGGGGCAGGAGAGCTCTCACTCTGTCCACTTCCTGTGGCCACAGGGGCTTCAGTGCCTCTCAGCGCCTCTCCTGGTGGGGCAGCTTGGGGACCTTGGTTTGGGGACCTAGGGGGCACCCCTGGCCTGCAGGTGGGAACTCGATGGAACTCACAGAGAGAAGACAACATTGCCCGTCGGGCCCAGGGCCAGGGTCTTGGGACACCCCCGCCCCATTCAGCTGCAGTCAAACATCAACACCCTGAGTGCTCGGACCCCGCACAGTGGTGCTGCCACCTTGCTGAGCCAGCCGCACTGGCACGCGGGCAGGGCCTCGGGACGGAAACCCTCCAGCATGTCCTGGCTCCTGTGCTGTGCCCGGCGCTGGCGTTCTTGTTCAGAGAACAAAGGCCCGGAGGCCCCTGCAGAACAGAGAAAGGCTGAAAGCAGTGGCTTTCAAAGCTTGCTGACCGTGGCCAGGGTAAGAAAGACACCGTCCATCTCATCCCAGTGCGCACATGATGGCTTCATGTTAAATAAGTAACGAGCTCTGGATGCATGTATAACTGAGGCGTCTTCCACAAAAGAAGACTTCTCTAACTGTGCGTCATGAGTTCTGACGTTTATTACCCTATTTCTCTTCTGCCCAGTGGTGGCTGCCACCTGCTAAAATGATCCCATGACCTCAGTGGGTCGCAGCTTGGAGTTTGCAGCTCACTGTTTTCAGAGCTGCGGGGCAGGATTGGGGAGCTCAGGACTCAGCCCCACCATCCCCACCTGCTACTTTCGTTTTCCCCAGTTCCAGCCTCGGACTCAGACCATCCAGCTGAGATTCGGGCCACTACTTCCTAGCACCACGGCACTGGGGAAGTCACCTCCCTTCACCAAACTTCCTCTTATAGTGGGGACGACAGCAGCCACCTCCTAGGGTGGGATCAAATGAGATCGTGCGGGGCTTGGCTTCCCGGGGCTCCCTGCCACATCTCTGGTCCTGCCCAGGATGCCTGCCCCCAGATCAGCCTCCCAGTAAAATCCTTCTCCCGCTGCCAGCTCAGCTCCAGGCTTCCCTTCAGGCCACCTCCTGGGTTCCCACTGCAGATTTCAGGACTCATGGGCCCGTGCCGTCCAGGGCAGCATCAGCAGAGCCCGGATTAAGTCATGCCGCCCCCGTAGAACTCCAAGGCGTGTGGGAGCGGGTGCTCTACCACCCGTGCCGGCATCTGCGGACGATCCGTCTGCCGGGTGCCTCAGTGCCAGGCCCTGACAGCAGCACGGGAGATGTGGGTGCTGCTCTAACCCATGTGTGGCCCAGAGAGGGTAGCCACGTGACTGTGGATCACACAGCAGCGGGCAGAGCTGGGGTGAGGCCAGCTCTCCTGGCCTTGGAAGACCATGACCCTCTGCCTGACGAGCAGACGCTGCGGTCCACGGCCAGTGTCCTCCCTCTAGGGAAGGGGTGCTGAGCTCCTGTGCTCCATGGGGAGGCCCCCAGAAGACAGGGAGGAGAGCTAGTCCCTGGCTGCCCATCTTCACCTCCGGGGCCCTGGGAGAGCTGAGTTCATTTTCCTCTGACTGCTTGTGAATGGCCGCCCTCAGGGGCAGAACCACAGCTCTCCTGCTCCAGCCTCAGTGGGCTCTCCTGCCGCCTCAGTGATTGCTAGACACGTGACCAGGAAGGGTTGCCCCTGCGTTCTCTGTACACACATGCGCACACACGCAGGTGTACATGCACTCGTGCACACACACCTACGCACATGTGCACACGCTCTCATGCACATGCATGCACCCTAGCGCAGGTACACACACACGCACACACACACACGCTTCCCTTGTGTGTTTCAGCTGGAAGATTGCTTTCATACTCTTTAACCTTTCTAGCCTTCTGTAAGCAAGAAATAAAAAGTAGCATATAGATCGCTAACTTACTCTTGGGGCGATTAATAGAATTGGGGGCAACATGGAATCTGGTGGGAGCGGTCTGTGACTGGATCTTTCCCCTCAAGTCTGTTTCCGGCTCCGTGAGTCTCCAGTGGCTCTAGGACGGGAGACGCCATGCAGGGAAGCTCCGTGCCCACCGGACAGGGCCGGAAGCGTGCTGTAGGCCCAGCCCTGCTCTCGACGCCGGGTCCCTGCCCGTGGAGCTAACTTCCTAGTGGGAGACGGACAGGCAGTGCAGGGGATAGAGCGGAGATGGACCGTGTCTGGGGCAGGTGGCCAGGGAAGGTGGTGCTGAAGAGGAAAGTGCCGGTGAGGCTCTGCAGGAAGGTTCTGACACCTGGATGTGCGAAGGCCTGATCCAGGACCTGGCTCAGCACCAGAGATGCAGGAAGGGGCAAGTGACAGGAGAAGAAATGGAAAAGATTGGCGGGGGCTTTTGGACCCCTCCAACCCAGAATATTCCACCTCCCCCACCCCAGAGGCCAAGGGTGCTGAGGAGCCCTCCTAGGGCACCCACTGAACTGTGGACCTGCTCCGTGCAGCCAATCCCATCTGTGTGGGTTTTATAACTGTCCTGAGTTGATCTTCCCCTTTACTTGGTTTTGTTGATCTGACAGCCTTTTTATAGCTTTGAAGTTGCTCTTCTACCAGCTTCTCCCCTGCCCATCAACAGATGAATGGATAAAGAAGATGTGGTATGTATCTATGCAATGGAATATTACTCAGCCGTAAAAAAGAGCAAAATATTGCCATTTGCAGCAACATGGATGGACACAGAGATGATGATACCGAGTGAAGTGAGTCAGACAGAGAAAGACAAATATCATACCATATCACTTATATGTGGGATCTAAAAAGTAATACAAATGGGGCTTCCCTGGTGGCGCAGTGGTTGGGAGTCCGCCTGCCGAGGCAGGGGGCGCAGGTTCATGCCCCGGTCCAGGAAGATCCCACGTGCCACGGAGCGGCTGGGCCCGTGAGCCATGACCACTGAGCCTGCGCATCTGGAGCCTGTGCTCCGCAACGGGAGAGGCCACAACAGTGAGAGGTCTGCGTACCGCAAAAAAAAAATAATAATAATAATACAAATGAATCTATATACAAAACAGAAACAGACTCACAGACATAGAAAAAAACTAATGGTTACCAAAGGGGAAAGGGAGGGGGGGAGGAATAAATTAGGCGTATGAGATTAATAGATACATACTACTATATACAAAACAAACAAGGACTTACTGTATAGCGCAGGGAACTATATTCAATATCTAGTAATAACCTATAATAGAAAATAATCTGAAAAAATAACTGAATCACTTTACTGTACACCTGAAGCTAACACAATACCGAAACTCAACTATATTTAAAAAAAAAAAAAAAAGGGGGACTTCCCTGGTTCATGCTTCCACTGCAGGGGTCTTGGGTTTGATCCCTGGTCGGAGAACTAAGATCCCCCAAGCCATGCAGCGTGGCCAAAAATTAGGGAAAAAAAAAAAAATACAGACACTTACTCTGTCAGTTCTGGAAGCCAGGAGTCTGAAACTAAGGTGTGGGCAGGGCCCTGCTTCCTCTGGAGGCCCTGGGGGAGCTCCCTTCCTGCCTCCCGCCTCTGGTGGCCGCAGGCATTCCTTGGCTTGTGGCCGCATCACTACAATCTCTTCCTCCTGGGTCGCTTGCCATCCTCTCCCTGTGTCTCTGTGTCTCTCCTCCACTACTTATAAGGACACCCATCATTGGATTTAGGGCTCACCCTAATCCAGTATGACCTCATCTTAACTGATTACATTTGCAAAGACCGCATATCCAAATAAGGTCACGTTCTGAGGTTCTGGGTGGACATGAGTTCGAGGGGATGTGGCTCAACCCTGTACAACCCCCCCACCCCAAGCTTTCTAAAGAGAGAAGGCTCTTGGATGGCCGGGGTGGCTGTGGTGTGAGACAAAGTTTGCTTCTAGACTAAGGTGGGCGCCACAGAAGCCGCTGGGAATTTCCTGACCAGCTGGGCCAGGGGTGTTCACATGGCTTCTGCCGTGTCAAGTCGGGGGCAGTGATGGTATGGGGGGCAAGCCAGCAACCAATGGGAAACCAAGGGCCTGCGGAAGACGCTGTGGGCAGGAGGAGAGCAGCTGCCTGGCCCCGTGGTGTGTGGCCTTTCCAGGCTGGCTGTCCCTCCAAAGCCCTGTTTTTACAGCACATATGGTAAACGTCTACAGTTCTGTTGGCCCGACATCCCAGGGTTTACCTTCCCTGCTGTGGATCTTATAGTTCGGGTAGAGATGAAGCAACAGGGTCCCGGCTGGACACGTGACCCATGTCTGGACCAGCAGTGTGTCCCATCCCTCTGGATGCTGTGATTGACCACTCAGGAGCGGACACAGGGCAGAGGTGGGCCAAATCAGAGTCAAGTCAGGAGCTGAGCCGGAGCTGAGATTGTTGAAGGGCAGAATGACCCGAAGACCTGACAGCCACCCTGCACCTTGTTGGGGGGCCCGCTGGGCAGAGAAGATGACCTGGAGGAGAGCTGAGCTCAGACGGACAGACGTGGTGATGCCATTTAAGCCACTGGGTCCAGCTGAACTTGAACTCCTTGATCAGAAGAACCAGTAAATTTACCTTTAAGCCAGTTTGAGTGGCATTTCTATACTGGCTGGCCGTGTCCGTACCCCCCGCCATGCCCTGCATACCTGCAGGACAGGAAGGGTTTCACAGAAAGTGTGTCCAAGCCGGGAACCGAGTCTACACCCAGCTCTGTTCACACTCCGGTGGGACATCCTGGGGAGGGTTGTAGCCATGCCCCAGGGGCACAAAGGCTGAAACCAGGTCCCAAGTGTGACTGAGAGGAGACGTGCCCCAGGGCTCCGCACAGATGACCAGGCCCGAGTCTGCGTTCTTGCCCTGGGGCACCAGGCCCGCCCCGCCATCACTCTGTGGGCGGGCTGGGCTGTGCACACACTTCAAGGGGAATCTTGGCCCCCCCAGTCTCTGGGCATGGAGGACCCCCGGCTCCTGCATCTAAGGCCTCTCTTGTAAGGTGGCAGCTAGGAGGCCAGGCTCAGGGACATGAGGACTGGGGCTTGGGGGCCCATGTAGAGGCAGAAGACCCCCTTTGCAGGTGGATAGACATGGAGAAGGAAGGTCGCTGATGGGGATGGGGTTGGATTCCTCTTCAGCCTCGGGGGTAAGGGGCCTCAAGCCAGCACTCAGGGGCTGCCTTCACAGCTCCCCTGCAGCCTAGTTTTCTCCTCTGTAAGGTGAGGGCCTTTGTCTTCTGGGGTACCTCCATTTCTAATGTTCCAGAGCTCTAAAACTCAAGGTAACCCACCAGTAGGAGGCCTGTGGCTGGAGCCCCCCGTTTCCTGACGTGACCATCAGGAGACTGGCCCAAGAGAGAGCGTGAGCTGGTCTCCATGGAGACAGGACCAGTATCCCAGAGGCCCGCTGGTCCATCCTTCCTCTGACCTGAAGCAGGAGCAAGGCCATGTGCTGGCATCTGCCACCGTCTTAAAGGCCTGAGGTCATCTAAGCCACTCCCATTGTTTTACAGATGGGGAAACTGAGGCCCAGGGGAGGGGAAGCTTCTGGCGAGATCACAGAGCTGGTCAGGGGCAGAGCTGGATGCCTGCCACGCCGAGGCTCCTTCGTCGCCCCTGGAAACCCGGCCCTTGTTGGAGCCTGAAGTAGCCTTTCTGCACAGGCTGCCGAGACACCTGTGGTCACCAATGGCAACATTACCCTCTCGACAGCCGTGCGAGTTACAGAGCAACGGCCTCGAGCTCAAGTGCGCGCTGGATTCAGAGACCAGACGAGACAAGCAAGGCAGCCACCTGGGGGCCAAACGGTCTTTCAGTTCTGTCCTGGACTAAATATAGTCCCTGGGCAGGTTTGACCTTGGTTTTCAAGCAACTGTGGCACAGAAATAACTGGTCTCATCTTTCCCAGCCCCAGTTCAGGGTGGCAGGGCGGCCCTGTGGGCCTGACGTGGGTGCCAGATGGACCCCCTGTGATTCCTAGAGCAAGGTAGCCCCTTCCCTCGGCCCCCCCTTTTCCCACTTTGGGCTAGAACTCATGCGGGATTCTCCCACATCCCACATTCTGGAAATCATGGGAAATAGCTATTTCCATAAACAAGTGCCCAGGGACCCCGCCAAGACTGGGGTCACTTGCTGGGGTCCTGGTTTTTTCTTTCTTCTTTCTTCTTCTTTTTTTTTTAATTTTTATTGGAGTAGAGTTGATCTACAATGTTGTGTTAGTTTCTGCTGTACAGCAAAGTGAGTCAGTTATACATATACATATATCCACTCCTTTTTAGATTCTTTTCCCATATAGGTCGTTAGAGTGTTGAGTAGAGTTCCCTGTGCTATACAGTAGGTTCTTATTAGTTGTCTATTTTATATATAGTAGCGTGTACAGGTCAACCCCAATCTCCCAAGTCCTAGTTTTTTCTTCAATTCTCTTCCTAGAGACAGTATTCTCTCTTTTGGGGGAGGGGGGAGTGAGTTTTTAAAATGACATGACTGTGTTTGCCTCTTTAATACAGAAAAGCACAATAAAGGAGTTAAAGGCTTGCTACCTCTATCCAGGACACCCTTTGACATTTTCTCAAATAGAGTCACACGCTCAGCTGGGAAGAAAATGCAGAGGACACAAAGGTAAACAAGGAGAACTGAAAGCCCCCGCCCCCCCCCCAGCTGATCCCGAGACACATGGGCCAGTGGCTGAGGCTCCCGTCCCTGCACCCTCCTTACCTCCCCGGGCCTCGGTTTCTTCATCTGCAAAGTAGGTAGGACGGTAATACCCACCTCATGGGACCTTCTAAGGACCCAATGAGTTAGCAGCGTGCAGAGACCTGGGAGCTGGGTCTTGGTAACCGGGGCCCGTGTGCGCACTGCCGGTGTTCCTCCAGAGCACATACCGCCATGTATTGCGTTATCTTCTTTGAACTCAGAAATGGATCACACTTTGTTTGGCGTCTTGCTTTTCTCACCTTGTTCACTTCAGAGGCCCGTCCGTCCCAGCACACACAGGCAGACACGCCTCCCTCTTTCTTAAGAGCCTTTAGACGCCCGTGTCACATCCTGTATGGTTACCGACACCAGGACACCAGGAAGTTAGATACCCAGAAACGTCGATGCTGACCCAAACTGTATGCATTTTCAACGTGGCTGGAGTTACATTTCCATCAACCAGGATGTGCTCCCCGTCTCCGCACACCCCTACCAGCCCGGGGGCATCCCCACTGTTGGGTAGTGTGCAGTCTGACCCCAGGAACCCAGATGGGTTCCTCACAAGGCGTGCAGGGACCACGAAGGCCATGGTGATGGGGCAGAGAGGTAGGGAGTGGGCCCCAGGGCTCTGGGTCACCTCAGGGCCCCTGGAAGGATGGGCTGGAGCCGCAGCACATGCGTCTCCCAGGACCTTTACAGAATGAAGTACCTGCCTTTGGGCCGGGAAGTTAGCTGGGACGTTGTCAACCAGCTTCCTCTAGGCCCTTCCTGAGGAGCCCTCTGCAACCCTGGGGCTGGTGGAGACGCCTGCCCGGTGGCCCTCTGGGGGCAGCCCGGAGACACGGCCCATCTTGGAGTGTCCTCGGAGGTTCAGCTCCAAACTCAGAGAGCCGGCGACTTGTGGAAACAGCCAGATCCATTCTGAGTGAAGCCCAGCAGAGCTGCTGCCGGGGCCAACCCAGGTCACCACACGAGTGGCCACAAAGCAAGGAAGCATGGCTGCCCCGGACCACCCCTTGCTTAGAGAAAGTTCTAGAGGAGAAGCTGCAAATCTGTTTCCAGTGATGGTGGCATTGCTGGGTAAGGAGGGGACTCGCTGCGAGAGGCTGAAGTTTAGCACATTGGACACAATATTCCTGCGCTGAGGCCGACCCTCCGCTGAGAGGGGGGTCGGCCGCAGCCACCAAGCTCAGCCCGTGTCCGTGGCTTCGCAAACGTGCCGCGTCCGCCCCGCCTGGCCTCCTGTAGCCCCTGCTGCTTCCTGCGGCCCGCGAGCCACCACCTCGTCACGCAGCCACTGTTTGTCTCCTTGTGCATCTCCCCTATCCCAGTACCCAGATTATGAGCCCCTAGAGACCAGAGGTCACGTCTTCCCACATCTGTGTCTCCACAGCACAGAGCAGTGTGGCAGGGATGTCGTAAGTCGGGTGGAGGGAGACAGGATGTGGAATAGCCCCTGGAGGAGGGCGTCCAAAGACCTGGTGTGTTGGGTCCTGGGCTGACCACCAGGTCTGTGACCTTGAACCTCAGTTTCCTAGTCTGTAAAAGGGGGTTGGAATGACAGTTAGCAAGGGTCCCTTCTGATTCCGTAATTTATGAGTTTACTCACGGCAGGAGCCGGGATGAGGGGAGGCCGAGAAAGCCCCCGGCTCTGTGCCCCACGCACACTGGAGGGGCGGCCTACCCCACAGCCACACCGGCTGCCCGCCGTCCCCCCAGGATCGTTTCCCGGCTCCAGTGTCCTGGGGAAGGCAGCAGAGGTAGACAGGAGGGCATGAGAGGACACGCTTTCCTGACCATCCAGCCCAGCAAAGCTAGAAACCATCAAAAAGTAAAAATTCCATTTGTAAACAAGATCGAATTATTTGATTGTGAAACCTGGGTCCATGGAATTTAAAATAATTTAATATGAAACAATATCATTTGAAATGCTGGCCAGCCGAGGACCTGGGGGCAGGAGGGGTTCTAGCCTCCTGTGGCCAGACACGTGGAACCCAGCCTCAGGGAATAATAACAAGTCCTCATTCAACAAGCATGGCTGACAGTCAGCTACATGGCCACCCTGGGCCAGGCACGGGGCAGCCAGCCCATGGCTCCCGTACCCCTGGGACTCACAGTCAGGATGGACAAGCGGGACACAGACAATTAAAAAGCAGTGCCGGAGAGCGGGAGAGGGGCGGTTAAGTGGCAAACACTCCAAGCCAAAAGGGAGGCCGAGACGGAGCCGTGGGCAAGCGCCGTGGGCCACAGCGGGCACCGTCGGGGAGGCTCTGGGAGCTTCGGGACTGTGGTGAGAAACTGAGGCATCGCCCTGAGAGGAGGGGACACAGAGCAGGAACATTAGGATAGAAATGGAGATCATTTTCAACCCCAGCTTTATCTTGTGCTGCCCGTGTGACCTTGGGCAGGCAAGTCGCTTCCAAGCCTCAGTTTTGTCGTCTGCAGCATGGGAATAATGAAGCCTGGTCCCCACTCCCCGGCTGCAGCAAGCATCAGAAATCATTCACGTGCAGGCCCCGGAAGCTGACGTCACCAATGGACAGAGGCGCTCCAGGTGAGGCAGGGATGCGGTTGGCTCCCGCAGCAGATGCCGTGCAGGGGTGAGGCGGTGGGCAGGTGCCCCGGAGGCCCAGCGCCTGTTCGGTGGGCTCTGTGCTGGGCTTCTCAGGATCCTGCTCGCGCTTTGCGGAAGGACGGTGGAGCTGGGGCCCAGCCGATCCTGGTACAGCAGCACTCTGCCTCCACAGCTCCTACCTCAACATAAACACAATTGGGAGTATTTCAGGGCCGTAAGGGCAAGATAAACAAACCCAGGGAACCCAGACAAAGAGCACGCAAATGCTCACTTTCATGTCACATCCAGAAACCACATGTTCATCAAGCCACCTGCAGGCTTGTAGCTCCATGGGGAAGTGCAGGCTTGTTGTGTTTAGAAAACCAAACTCGCCCGTACAGCTGCGGGGGACGTCCGGGTGCCGCCGCCCCCCATCCTGCCAAACACAGCTCCAGCCACAGAGCAGCCCTTGAGGCAGCCGGAGGATTTCAGGGGGTCCCGGTGCTGCTGGGTTTGAAATCACCTGCGAGGCAGTGGAACAGCAGTGTGCACTTCTCATCACTGCGGTGCCACCTGGGGCCACGCCCCCTAACCTCTCTGTGCACAGCAGGGTCTGGAAAACGCCCAAGGTCACCTGGCCAGTAAGTGACTTACCTAGAACTCAAACCGGGCCCCCCAGCTCCCCAGTCCCCCTCCCTCCCCATCACCCCTAACTGAGTTCAACTGCCGAAGGCTGCCAGAACGTGGCCAGGACTGAGGAGAGGAGACCAGCACACACAACCGACTACCTGTGTGCTCGGCGGTGGGGGGGGGGGGGGGGGGGACTCCAGAGCCCTCCTACCCTTTGAGGCGGCTATGCTGAGAAGCGTTATTTTTATTCCTCCCCGAGTCTTGCCAGATTACACTGTCAAGGCCAGCACTTGGGAGATATTTCCTTGGTTTCGCAATTCACGCGGTGACTAACACATGTTACATTTTGAAAACCTCTCCTGGTAAAAATTTAAGCTGAATTGTAAATACATAAAAGTCTCAGTGTTAATGGGGTGCACGATTTCTCAGTGGCTGTTTTGTAATCCCAAGATTCAGAAGGGATGTGGAATTCTGTAAAAACGGATAACAAGCACCTGTCTGGAGCCGTCCTTTGAAACCATCACAGTGGGCAGCAGCCCTCACATCTGTCCATCGTTATGTAAGTTACAAAACGCCTTCCTGTTCCCTGCCTCGTGGGGTGCCCAGAGCAGGGGTTGCAGAAGTTCAGGACGGGTGATGGATTCCCTCCGTGGGGCAGGAGTGCACGCGACCACCCCGCACTGCCGGGGGCTGGACATACCCTACCTCATTCCAGTGCCATTCGGTATCGGGTTACGGTGATGAAGCAGAGGCACAGAGAAGTGAAGCCTTGCTCAACTTCGTAACCCTGATAAGGGACGGAGCGGACTCGATCCCAGGCTTCGTGCGTCTCCGCAGCATGGCGTGCCCTGTCACACCACAGCCCCTGCTGCCAGGCACCCGTGTCCCAGGCGAGTCATCCACTCTGCACCGGCCTCAGCTGACTGCACCAGGGTGGTACCACCTGGGACAGCTGCTGCATAGGCTGGACAATGGGTGTCTCTGTCTGAGCATCTGAAGTAAGAAAGAGTGGGACGGTTGGCAGCAAGGCGCCCTGATGTCACGTGCACGCCAGAACCACGGGGCCACGTTGGAGTCGGCGTGGGAAGGTGACGGGGAGAGCAAGGAGGAAGGAGAAGAGCTCAGAGCGGTGGAGGAGAGACCATCCGCCATGAGGGGCGCGAGTCAGGACAGGCCGGACCACTGGCGGCTCCAGCTCAGTACCAAGTGGCCGGAGTGCGGGCAGCAGCCTGTCCGCCGGCAGCCCCGCCCGGCCCTGCCCCCGCCTCCCACACCCCTGATTTATTGCTTAGTCGATAACACTTACCAGTCTGTGGTTTGTCTCGGTTACCTGTGCAGCGTCGATCTCCACACTGGACTGTAGACTCGGTGCTTTAAGTGGCCCGTCTGGCCGGCTCCCCGCGGCCTCACCGGAGCCTGGCCCAGCATGTGCGCGTAGCAGCGGGGTGACTATTTGTTGAATTCATGCCCCCCTGGAAGATGGAGGAGCCACCCTGCTCCGCCCCGCTGCAGTGGGTGATCCCAATGGGTTTTACCACCACAAGGAGCCCCCGCGGACATAAGGTCTCCGGGCCACGCAGGGGTAGGGCGGGCAGCTCTCTAATCGGCAGAGCGGTCATGGTTGGGGGGGGGGGGCGGGGGAGGAACCCGGAGGTGGCCATGCAACCAGGGACACGTTTATGATGCAGAAAACTCCGGGACGAGTATTGATTTTTCTTCAAAGTCCAGGGCCTATCTGTCTGGGGCTCCTGTTGGCTCCCTGCCCACCATCGGGCACCCGAGCTGCCTGACAAGCCCAGACTAGGGCCATCAAGCCACAAGTCTCCTGGGTGTGGGTCCCCCCGCCAAGGCGTCCTCGCCAACATTCCGGTAGCTTGGACCTTCCAACCCCATGGCCTTTGCAGTCCGCTAGATTCTAGCAGCCAGAAGATGTGTCCATCCAAAGATAAAACGTTGAGAGGGTGCTTGCTGAAGAAATTATGGCTGTGGAGGAAGGGGTATAAACTCAGTTTGGGAAGTGTCATCCATGCTTCTGTTCTGTGATCCCTGAGCGGGCGAGATGTGGTCTGAGCTCTCAAGAGGGGAGCTACGGGGGATAAACGGGGCGCGGAGAGACCGAGAGATAATCGCAATACAGTGTGATAAGCTCAAAAGTGAAAGTGTGTCCAGGGCCCATGAGGGAAGGGCCAGATCTAAATGGGGGTTCAGCAAGGGCTCCCCAAAGAAAGCAAATTTCCATTGTCTCTTGCGATTTTAATTCGGCGTCCCCAGAATGCCTGTTATATTAGCGCCAGCGGGGCCCTAGATGGAATTACTCAGCTTTCAGTAATAACGAGTTTGTCTAGGTCATGTAGGGAAGTACTTTAAAGTTATTCTTACTTCTTTTCTATGACTGCAATGACGTACAATGCTTGAAAAGACATTTTCCTTAATTCAATTACCAAGTGAGCTAAATGCATTTGCTGGAGATAATTAAGAATCTTTATAAATATAAAACAATTCTCCCTTCAAAATACAGTGCTAGATGTTATTATTCAAGCTAGCTTCTCAATCAGAAACCCCCTTTTTCAAAGCAATTCCAAAGCTCTCAGTGCTAATCTCCCCAGACAGAGCTGCCGGTGTCCGGCTTGCAGTGCCCAGGCTGCTCTGTCCTGCAAGCATCTCACTGAGATGCTGGCCCACGTCCGCCCACCCCGAGCTGCCTGCAGCCAAAGCTCTCCTCACTCACCGCTCGGGTCCTAGCCTTGGCCCAGAGCAGGTATCAAAAAACACCGGGACAGAGACCGGAGGAACCTGAGGACCTGAGATGACACAATGCGGTATGGCCCCCTGGCTGAGATCCTGGAGCACAGAGGACATTAACGGGAAAATTGGCGAAGTCCAAACAAAGCCTGGAGTCGAGTTAACAATCACGGACCCATGTCAGTTTCTGGTGCCGGCAAAGGTACCCCAGTAACGCACGATGTCTACAAGGGGAAGGGGCGGATGGGACTCTCTGTACTATCTTTGCAGCTTCTCTACATCTGAAATTATTCCAAAATAAAATCTTTATTTAAAATACAAAAATAAAGGTGACTGACTGGGCAAACGGGAGGGCAGAACCTCACTACAGCTCAATAGTAAAACTCCTCCACCGCTGCCACCAGCCGGCTCACCTCCAGGTGACGTAGCGTGGGCCGTCCAGCAAAAGGGGGTCCCCTCCGGGGCACCTCATGTGTTAGCACTTTTTTGGTAAATATTTACAGAAATTTTATTTGTAAGCAGATAGCACTTTTAATAGAAGTGTGTTTGATGTCAGGGTATGGGAACCACCGCAGCCCTGCAGGAGCACGCTGCACCCACACGCTTTTCTTGACCTCCCGAGAGCCTGGGATTCCACTTAGAATCCCTCGGAGATGTGCTGTGACTTCCATGGGCCCCTCCCACCATAATAACATCTATATTAAAAAAACTTGTATAAGCCTTCAGATACTTGAACATTATTTTTCTGCTTTAGGCAAAATTGAACAGATGTTCATCGGCCCCTAAAAAAAATCGTGTTGAGACAGACATTCTTGCACCACGTCTGCCGCGTCTAATGGAGAAGAGGATCCCCAGGCCGCACTTACCAGCTAAGTGACCTGGGGCGAGTTACTTAACCAGCACATCTTCGATCCCTCCTCTGAAAACCAGGGATAATGATACCTGTTTGCAGGCTTTTACGAGGAGTGCCTAAGCTAATGGGTGTGAAAGCACTAATTTGAGCCTGGCCCCCAGGAGGAGATCAATAAAGAGCGGCTTCAGTAAAGCATCTTAGCCATCCGAGCAGACTGCAATATTTCCGTCTTCTAAAACACTCCCGAGAGAGCCTCAGCTTGATTCTGCAAATCAGACCTCTGGATCTTATTCTGCAAGCTTCAATCCATTCGGCTCTCTCACTACCGGAAACTCAAAGTACTTAAACAGGGTCTGAAGCCCCTACACCTGGCCCCAAGTCCTGTCTGAGCCCCTCACGTCTCACCTAAGGCCCCCCCTGCTAGGCTTCCCATTGCCATTTGCCTCGGTGGGCTTTTCTGGATCTAGTCCTTCCTCCAGGCCCGGGGCTCAAGTTCCCTCATTGTAATAAATATGAGGGAGGGTGTTTATGAAGGAACGGGGAGTTGAGTGAAGTCCAGGCTGAACTTGGCCTTGCCCTCTGTTTGCTTTCTCCTCCTCCTGGGCAGGCTGGTGGCGCAGGCCTGGGGCCCTCACTCAACCAGCCTGGAGGTGCCAGGGATTCTACCCAGAGCTGCAGACAAAGGCTCCAGCGTCTCCACTTCCACCTTGGGTCCCCTCTGAGTCTTATTTCGCTAATGAGATCAGACAGGCTTGTAATTTTAGGTAACTGCAGTTGCTAAGACTGGAAGGGAGACTCATTCCCTGGCATTCCCACAAGTCCTTCCCAGTTTGTTTAGCTTGGGAAATTAGGCAAGAGCAGGTAGAAAAACTCCGGGTCAAACACAAGCCATCGCAAGAGTCTGATTCAGGCTTTACCGACAACATTATTCATCCTCTCGTTCCTCTCGTGGGCTATTTATTTATTCATTTATTCAGCAAATATTTATGGAGCGGCTAACATGTGTCCCGACCTTGTCACACCCTCAGGCTTCTGCCTGGTGTGGGTCACAGCCACACCCCAGTACCCCAACCTCGTATCCTCCCAGACCTGGTCGAAGGTTACCCCCTCTGGGAAGCCTGCACCCGACTTCTATGCCAGACACACTTCCTGCCTCTCCCAAGGAAGGCCAGGAGGAGCGCTGGGGTCACACAGGCCTGGCTGAGAAGCAAGACCAGCACGTCCCTCGTGTGTGTCCTTGGGCAGGTTACCGAAGCTTTTACCCTGTTTCCCCATCTATAAAGTGTGGACGATATTAATAATGATGCTTACCCCCTAAAACGCAATGCCTGGGAATGCTACGTAAAATATAATAAACATCGTTTGCAATGGGCAGCCGAGCTCGCAAGAAAATGAAGGAGTCACCCAGAACTGAGGGGAGGGCTGAACCTGGGTGATGGGTCAGCTGGTCCTGATGCTGAAGGGACCCCGGGCCTACAGGCAGACCCAGTGCCCTCACAATGTAGGTCTCAATCGTCACTGGGGACAGGAGAGGGCCCAGGGCACATGCAAGGTGGGATTTGGGGACCAGCATCCTTGCCCAAAGCCAGGATCTCAGGGGCCTCCCAGTACAGGTATGGGCAACTAGGGAGGATCCACCTTCTGGAGCAGGAGAGACACCCAGTGCCCCCCAGAGTCAGTCCTCTTTCTCCAGGCACAGATGGACACATTCCCTGCCTGGCCATGGGACTGGTTCTGGCCAGTGGGTGCTGAGAAGAAGAGATGTGAATCACTTCTAGACCAAAGCAACGAAGAGCCAGCACCAGATTCTCCAGGCCACGCGTCAAGATGGCAAAGCTGTGTTGGGATTGGGGCAACCTGGGTCGCTGAGTTGTTCTGTGTGGGGCAGTGGCCAGGAGAGGTGCTCAGATTCCCTGCAAACTTTGCAAGAGCAGGAAATAAGCCTTTGTTGGGTTTAGCCAGTGAGAGGGATTGTTTGTCAGTGAAGCAGGGCTTATGCTATACTGACTAATACAGCTGGCAAAGGAGATGACAAGCAAATTTGCTGTCTCCACCTGGGATCTAGGTGGAGAAAAACAGTCTCCTCTGTTTTTACTTCACAGGAGTTTGGGGGTCACATTTATACTACCTTTTGGTCCAGGAAACCCCAAACTGTAAAATTAACTTAAAGATATTTCCAATAACGTTGTACTGCCCCAAACAAACTCAAATCCCCCTGCAACCTGGCCTCAAAGGATCCCCACCAATATAGACCCACCAAAGAGGCAATCACAGCCCCGAGTTCATCAAATAAATGCAGCTACTAATTAGGGAACTTAAGTAAACTTTTTTTTTAATGTTTTAGGAAATGAAATTGGAAACCAAAATTATGGGGAATTAGCAAAGTACTATCAAAAAAAAGACCAAATAAATTTGAAAAAGAACTGGCTATGAAAATCTTACTAATGGTAATAAAACCTTAATATTTGGTAAAACAGCAGATTAGACCTACCTGTAAACAGAATTTGTGAAATAAAAGGCAGAATGAAAGAAATTACCTAGTGACATACAGAGAAAGAAAGAGGTCAGAAAAAAAGACAGAGGCTAAGAGACACGAGGATCGAATGAACAGTATAATGTCATCTAATTGCCGTTCTAGAAGGAGGCAACAGGACTGAAGGGTGAACTACATGAAGATATAATAACGAAGAATTTCCCAGAATTGGTAATAGATGGGAATCTTTAGATTCAAGATGCCTGGTGAGTCTGTAGCAGGATAAATAAAAATGAATTCATGCCTGACGTATCAAAGTAAAGCTGCAGGACACCAAAAACAAAACGAAAGCATGAATGCAGCCATTTATGCATTCACCCATGTATAAAAGAGATATTTTTTGAACACCTACTAGATGTCAGGCACTCATGTAGACGTTTGGGATACATCAGTGAGAAAATCAGTGAGAAAACACAGAATTCGTGCTCATGTTCACAGGGGAGATAGGTAATGAATAATACGCATAATAAGTAAGTAAATTTCACAGTGTGTTAGAAAGTGATGGATGTGCTAGGAGAAAAAAAGAAAGAACAAAATGGGGGGATTTGGAATATGTGGGCGGTGGGGAGAAGTTGGGGCAGAGTGCAGTATTTAATAAAATGTCAGAGGAGGCCTCTTGGAGAAGGTAAAGTCTGAGCAACGGCTTGAAGTAGAGGACGGAGTTAGTGACGCAGAAAGGGGGTGGCGTTTCAGGCAGAGGGAAACAGCTAAAGGGTCCCTTGCCTGCGTAGCTTCTTCTGTAAAGTATTTGTTCAAAGCTTTTGTCCAGCATTTTAATTGCATTGTTTGTGCTTTTATTACTGAGTTGTAAGACTGTCTTTAATATTCTGCTTAAGTCCCTTATCAGATTGTGAATTGCAGATCTATTCTCCCAAGCTGGCTCCTCTGTCCAGTGTCTTAACGGGTCATTTGAAAGGCAGATTTTGTTCATTTTGATGACATCCATTTTTATCAAGTTTTACTTTTATGTTTTGTGGTGGTTTGGGTCTTATTAAGAACACTTTGCCTGCCCCAGGGTCACAAATAATTTCTGTCTATTTTCCAGAAATTTTATATTTTTGGCATTTATGTTTAGGTCTGTGATCCATTTCAAGTTCACTTTTGTGTGTGATGTGAGGTAGGGGTTGAGGTTTATATTTTCATGTATGTTTATCAATATTTGTTTTAAAGATTTTATTTCTCCCAATGATTTACCTTGGCCCATTTTTTAAAAAATCAGTTGGTCATATACACATGGTTCGATTTCTGGGTTCTCTATTCTGTTCCATTGATCTAGATGTCTATCCTTACACCAATACCATACTCTTGCTTCATAGTAGGTCTTAAAATTCAGCGGTATAAATCCTCCCACTTTGTTGTTTTTCAAAATTGCTTTGGCTATTCTCAGTCCTTGAATTTTCATATAAATTTTAGAATCACCTTATCAACTGTCAGGTGAAAAGACAGGTGTCATAATTGAGATTCCCACTGAATCTATAGATTATTGAGGGCAAAACTGACATCTAACAATATCAAGCCTTTGGATCCATGAATAGGATATATCTCTTTATTTCTTTATGCCATCTTTAATTTCTCTCAGCAGTGTTTTATAGTTTTTAGAGTACACAGGTCTGGTACATATTGTGTGAAATTTATCCCTAGGCACTCATGTATTTTATGCTATTGTAAATGGTATTGTTTTCTAAGCTTTTTTTTTTCTCAAAACAAACAACTTTTGATTGACGTACAGTTGATTTACAATGCTGTGTTAGTTTCAGGTGTACAGCAAAGTGAGTCGGTTTATACATACATATGTCAAGTAGAGAGTTAACCTTATACCCTTCACTCACCTTTTCTAATGATAACACCTAAGTCATGGAACAGTTATGAAAGCTAAGAAATTAACACTGGTAAAGTGCTATTAACTAAACTACCAATTTTATCTGGGTTTTACCAGTTTTTCCACCAACGTTCCTTTTCATTTCCAGGATCCAACCCGGGATCCCACACTGCCCTCAGTCAGCGCCCTCCTTAGCCCACTACCGTCGATGCAGTTGCTCAGTGTTTCTGTCTTTCAGGACTTGGCACTCTTGAAGGGTAGAGGTCAGGTGTTTCCTAGAACATCCCTCAGTTTGTGTTTGTCTCACGCCTTCTCATAATTATTTGAGGTTCTGCATCACTAAGAAGAATACCACGGGAGTAACGTGAGCCATATCAGTGAGTCCCCGATGCTACCGTGTCTAATTGCTGGTGACAGGAACTTTCATCACTTGGTAAAGATGGTGTCTGTCAGATTCCTCCACTGTATAGCCACTATTTTTCTTTTTGTAATTCGTAACTTTAGGACAGGGAGATACTTTGAGACAATGCAAAGGGTTTGTTTCCTCTTAAACTTTCGCCCACTAGTTTTAGCATCCATTGGTGTACCTTGCCTCCATGATTTCTGTGGAGTTCTAACAGTGATTTTCCTATTCCCCCCTCACTCCTTTTCACATGTATTGATTGGATTTCTTCTGTAAGGAGGTATCATTCTTTGTCCCCTATTTACGTATTTATTGCATTATTAATTTATATTTCTGTAGACTAAAATATATGTACTTTATTATTGGGGTTATAATCCAATACTATCATTGTTTATTCTGTTGCTAATGTTATTGCAGCTTTGGCCATTGGGAGCTCTTTCAGATTGGCTCGTATGCCTCTTCAATATTCCCCCATCCTTTTGCTTTTTGTTTACATAACGCATTTATAATACAGCATTTAAAATTTTCAATTACCAACTGTCCTTTGCTAGTATGTGGACAAACAATTGACTTTTGTATATTTAAAATGGGTTTCTTTCCTTTGTTTTTTTAACATCCTTAGTGGAGTGTAGTTGCTTTACAATGGTGTGTGTTTCTGCTTTATAACAAAGTGAATCAGCTACACATATACATATATCCCCATATCTCTTCCCTCTTGCGTCTCCCTCCCACCCTCCCTATCCCACCCCTCTAGGTGGTCACAAAGCACTGAGCTGATCTCCCTGTGCTATGCAGCTGCTTCCCACTAGCTAGCTATTTTACATTTGGTAGCGTATATATGTCCATGCCACTCTCTCACTTCATCCCAGCTTACCTTTCCCCCTCCCCATGTCCTCAAGTCCATTCTCTACGTCTACATCTTTATTCCTGTCCTGCCCCGAGGTTCTTCAGAACTGTTACTTTTGTTTGTTTGTTTTTTAGATTCCATGTATATGTGTTAGCATACGGTATTTGTTTTTCTCTTTCTGACTTACTTTACTCTGTATGACAGACTCTAGGTCCGTCCACCTCACTACAAATAACTCAATTTCATTTCTTTTTATGGCTGAGTAATATTCCATTGTATATATGTGCCACATCTTCTTTATCCATTCATCTGTTGATGGAAGCTTAGGTTGCTTCCATGTCCTGGCTATTGTAAATAGAGCTGCAATGAGCATTGTGGCACATGACTCTTTTTGAATTATGGTTTTCTCAGGGCATATGCCCCATAGTGGGATTGCTGGGTCGTATGGTAGTTCTATTTGTAGTTTTTTAAGGAACCTCCATACTGTTCTCCATAGTGGCTGTATCAATTTACACTTCCACCAACAGTGCAAAAGGGTTCCCTTTTCTCCACACCCTCTCCAGCATTTATTGTTTGTAGATTTTTTGATGATGGCCATTCTGACTGGTGTGAGGTGATACCTCACTGTAGTTTTGATTTGCATTTCTCTAATGATTAGTGATGTTGAGCACCCTTTCATGTGTTTGTTGGCAGTCTGTATATCTTCTTTGGAGAAATGTCTATTAATTAACGTCTCCTGCCCATTTTTGGATTGGGTTGTTTGTTTTTTTCATATTGAGCTGCATGAGCTGCTTGTATATTTTGGAGATTAATCCTTTGTCAGTTGCTTCATTTGCAAATATTTTCTTCCTAAAATGGGTTTCTTATAAGCAACATATAGTTGAGTCTTGCTTTTTTATCCAGTGTCACAACCTCAGCCTTTTATTGAAGAAGTTAGACGTTTACATTTAATATAATTACCAGCATCATTTGCTATAGGCCTGCCATCATTTGTTTCTTATCTGTCCCGTCTGTCTTTTGCTCCTTTTTTCCTTTCTTCTTTGCAATTAGTTGTGGTTTTTTTTATTCCATTTTCTCCACAGATATCTAATAAACTGTATCTCTCCGTTCTAATTTTTAGGAGTAGCTCCAGGATTTAAAATATACATAGCTAATTTATCACAGTCTACCTTCAAATGTCGTAAGTCACCCACGACGTAAGTATCCTACAACAATATTCTTTCATTTAATTCTCTTATCCTATGTGCTATTGCTGTCAGAGAGTTTACCTTTCAATATATAGTAAGCCCCAGAGTATATTGTTGATATTTTGTTTTAAATGGTCAGTTGTCTTAAAATTTTTCTTTTAATAAGTGTTTTTAAATGCAGTTAGCAGAATAATGTTAAACCTTTCATGTAAAATAAAAAATTATATTACACCTATGTTTGTATATTTTAATGTTTCATATACAAAATGTATAGAAGGTTGACAATCAAACATTACTTCTTTCAGGGACTAGATTGAAGAGTTTATTATTATTAAGTTTCTATTTGTATCAAAATGAAATGCGTATACATGACACCTATAATTTAGCTGTATTAATTCGTTTTTAAATAACACTTATGCACTGTCAGAATGCCACAAATATCATCGTGAATAATCACTCTTGAAATGAGCTTTTCTTTGTTTAAAAATTTTTTTTACATTTCTCTACATATTTGCCACTTCTAATCTCTTGCCTCTTTTTCTGTAGATCCAGTTTTCCATCGGATATCATTTTCTTTCTGCTTCCTTTATTATTAACTACCTTTAATATTTCTTGTAGTGCCAGTCTGCTGGTACCATTAAAGCTCTTTATTTTGCCTTCGTTTTTGAAAGTCATCTCTGCAGAATATAGAATTCTAGATGGACAGTTTCTTCCTTTCTTTCTCTATTTTAAAGCCGTTACGCCGTTGACTTCCAGCTTGCACTGTTTCCAAAAAGAATACTACTGTCATTTGTATATTGTTTCCCTATATGTCTCATTCTTCTCTGGCTGCATTTAGGATTTTTTCTTTCACGCTGGTTTCAGAAAATTGCTTATGATGTATCTTGGCGTGGTTTTGTTTGTATTCATTCTACGTCATATTCGTTGAACTTCTCAGATTTGTAGGTTTATAGTTTTTATCAAATTTGGGTGTGGCATTTCAGCTGGGCTTCCCAGAAAGAACTCTTCTGTCTTTGAGAATAAAGGCCAACTGATGTGTTATTAATGACCCTGATAACCACTCTTCTCAGGATGCTGTCCAGGGGCCTGAACAAACCGATCCCAGTCTGGTGTTAGCAGTGCTGTGGTGTGGGCTGGAATCCGGTGGGAATCTGAGGTTCTCTCAGTTCCCTGGAGAGTTGGGACAGCACTGCCACCACCTTTGGACTTGGCTGTGTGATGGGTACACCACATGCTGCCCAGGATACAGGAAGGGCAGGAGGCCTTTGGAAAAGGGGAGCGGTTTGAGCTTGGAGAGTGGGCCTCTCCAGCAGGTGCATCCACCTGGCAGGTCAACGACGGGTGGGGTGGCGGGGTGAGTCTCCACTGTCTCTGGGGTCTTCCTCCCCAGGGAGGATCCAGACCGGCCAGGCACACATCCTCGAGCCTCCCTGAGAGGTTGGCGTTGCTGAGCACCCGACTTCTCCCGTCACCTCTGCGTCCCCACCCTCCTTAGCACCACATCTGCAGCTGTTCCTTTACCTCTCCCAGGGCTTGGCCCAAGCATGGAACTCAACCCTTTCCCGTTCTTTTCTCTAATAAACCACACGTGGGAGGCTCCTGCTGGAGCGGAGGGGCTGCTACCTGGCAGCCATGAGAACACCAGGGGTCAGACCTTCCTCAGCCCTCTGCCCTGCCCTTCCCGCCAGGCCCCCGCACCCCCTCATCTGCCCTTCTCCCACCCTGGGGGTTTCCCTCCCCTCCAGGCATTTTCCTCCCCCAGAGAACCAGGGCTGGAACTAGGGTAAGGCGAATGAGGCATCACTTCCAGCAAAATTTAAGGAAACACCAAAAAACTCAGCAATGAAGATAAGTCACATTTAATGCAATATTTTCTAAAGTCAAAAGTTATGCAAATACAGCTCAACAGCAACGAAAAATAAACAGCCCAATTCAAAAATGGGCAAAGGACTTGAATAGACATGTGTCCAAAGAAGTTACAGGAATGGCCAGCAAGCACATGAAAAGACACTCAACATCATTAGTCATTCGGGAGATGCAAATCATAACCACAGTGAGATACCACTTCATACCCACTGGGAAGCTAAATTTTTTTTTTTATTTTAATGGAAAATAGGAAGTGTTGGAAAGGATGTAGAGAAACTGAAACTCTCGTGCATTGCTGGCGGGAAAAAAAAAATGATGCAGCTACCATGGAAAACACTTCGGCATGTCCTCCAAAAGCTAAACATAGAATTACCATATAATCCGGGAATTCTACTTCTAAAAGAATTGAAGTCAGGGACGCAGAAAAATACTTGTACAACAGTGTTCATAGCAGCCCTATTCACAATGGCCAAAGGGTGGAAACAAACCCAAAAGTTCATCAACAGATGAATGGATAAACAAGATGTGGTCTATTCATACAATGGAATGTTATTCAGTCGTAAAATGGAAGAAAGTTCTGACACTGTCTACAGTGCGGATGAACCTGGAGGACATTATGCTGAGTGAAGTAAGTCAGTCACAAAAGAACAAATATTTGTGATTCCAATTCTGTGAGTTACCTAGAGTAGTCAGATTCATAGAGACAGGAAGTAGAAGGGGAGTTTCCGGGAGCTGGGGGAGGGAGAGTAAGGAGTTTGTGTTTAATGGGGACAGAGTTTCAGTTTGGGAAGATGAGAAAGTTCTGAGGATTGATGGTGGGGATGGTTGCTCAACAATATGAATGTATTTAATGCCACTGGATTGTACACCTAAATATGGTTCAAATGATAAGTTTTATGTTATGTATGTTTGACCACAACCTAAACAAAAATAGTGCAAAAAGTCCATGATGAACAGAATACCAAAATTTAAAATAGAGACAAGATCTGCGCTATGACAGCCCTTACTGGAGCCTGAGACAAAGAGAAAACCCACTAAGACTAATCCTGTCTTCACTTCAAATTTTGGTACTTTGTCCATCACAGAGTTTTTGCATTACTTTGATTTTGTTCAATACTGCAGTGAAATGGGATTTATCTGGGTAATTGAGATTGCGGATGCCCCCTGAAATTTTGCACGCAAGACCAGTACCTCACCGTAGTTCCAGCCCCGAGGAGTTCCATTTCAGCTACTGAAGCGATGAAGTTTCCCTCAATCCTCCCACAGAGTCAGCCTCAGCAACTCCATCCCAGCCGCCCCCTGCGGAGGCCACTCCCACGTTCCTTCTGGCAGCTGGATCAGGGCCAACCCCACTTTCTCTCTTTGAATTCCCCACTGCCATCACTCCACAGAATAAAACCAAAGGCCTCTCGGAATATTATTCAGCCTTAAAAAGGAAGGAAAATCTGACTTATTCTATCACGCGGCTGAACCTTGAGAACATGATTTTGAGTGAAATAAACCAGACACAAAAGGACAAGTAGCCACATTCCACACAATGAGGCGCTCGGAAGAGTCAAATTCACAGAGACAGGAAGTAGATGGGCGGGTGCCAGGGGCTGGGGGAGGGGATAGGGCGTTGTCTAATGGCCACGGAGTTTCAGTTTCGGGAAGATCAAAGAGTTCTAGAAATGGATGGTGGCGATGGTTGTACAACAATGTGAATGTAATTCGTGCCACTTGACGAGACACTTAGAAATTATTAAAACGGTTTATAATATGCTGTGTAGATCTTACCGCAATTTTTTCTAACAAAAACAGTGGCCACCCTTGGAATACCCAAGGTGGTTTGACACAAGGAGGGCTCACAGCGGAGCTTCCTTCCCCGCTTTGTCCTCTGAACTCCATGGACCAAATTCACCGTCTCATCTGGCCAGAGGCCACTGCTTGTAAAACAGCAAAGATAAATATTTTCTACCTCGACTTGGGTAGGAGAAATATAAACAGAAAGGATCCAGATTGATTTTTAAAGTCATCACGTTTTGTCCCCAAACACTTTTCCCAACCCTGATACTGTCAACCGTCCTTAATTTGGAAAATGCACCTGGGGCCACTCCTCCAGCCTCTGCTGTGATTCACTCACTAGTCACAGCTCCTCTGGGACTGCAGGCTGTCCTCACACAAGAGACGCCCTTGGCTGCTGTGACAAAGCAGTTCTGTGCTCGTCGTGACCACGCACGCAGGGGCTGTGGCGGTGAACACGCGTGATTTACATCTGAGGGACGGGACACGAGCCCAGAGTGGCCAAGTGACTTGCCCAAGGTCACACAGCCGGCCGAACCTTGGGCTGTGGGCTCTGGCCCCTCCCCCATCACCCCTCCACCTTCCAGACACAGGACGCGTCCTTGGGCATCTTAACGACAGCCGTGGACCTGGTTCAAGCCCGTCTCCCCACCAGGCTCCCCCGCCCCATGGCAATTAAGACACGCAGGTCGGAGGCCACAGGCCCCAGCCCGGCACAGCCAGGACCAGCCATTCCTCCCAGGGCCTGCCTGTTTCCTCCTGCAAATGACGCTGGGGGCGTTCGTGGCGGGGGCAGAACCCCCTGATAATGAGGCTTTACTGGGCAGAGATGTTTCTGCTGAGGCCAGGGTGGCGCCTTGGCCAGAGCAAGTTCCCGGGCTGGCCTTTCCCAGACGGCCCCCATCTCTGCTTGGTATGCGACAAGGGTCTGAGCCGGGGTCCAGCTGCCTTCCCAGGCCATTCAAGTCAACTCCCGCAAAGGCTTTTTGTTGTTATTACCACCCTCCGCCATTGCCAGGGGCCGTTTTTGTCTTCCCAAATGGGAAAGTATCTTTTACTTTTCTCTTTTGACACTGACTATTTGGCCTAAAGCAGGGACCAATTAAACTAATTAATCCCCAGGCGCTTTGCCGATGGAGAGGCTAGGCTCTCACACTTCGGGTCATTCCAGAGGGAGTGCGCGAACTTGAGCCTGATTTGTGCGACTCTGACCTTTGGGCTGGACAGGTTTTGGCATGGCCTCACCGGGCCGCCAGGGATGCGTGTCCTGAGTCTCCCCGCCACCCCTACCTGCCCCACTGGGGGGCACCAGGCCCTCCCAGCGGCTCTCACATCTTCACCTCGGACTCAAGCCAGGCTGCAGCTCCCAGAGGGACTGCTTCCCACTCCCATGCACAATTAGCACTTTCTCTTAGAAGGGGGAATAGAGAACCCCCAAATCTTGGAGAGCACAGTCAGCTGAAAGGAGGGTGCTCCAGGTGGAGTTCAAAGACCCCTGGGGTGGGCGTGCCCATTCTTCAAGGCAGCTCAGCCCCCAGTTGACGGGTCCCTCGTCAACGCGTTTTCTTCATGGACGACGGCAGAATTTCTTTGGCTCCTACAGGCAGGAGCAGCTGTCCACACTGTTTACTCAAATACCATTCTGGCAATATTCCGAATGGTTTTTTTCTCTTCCCTGCAGGATCTGAAACCATCCGTGGGGTGGTTGGACGCACGCGTCTACACGTGGCTTTCCGGGGTGGCGTCTTCGCTGAGCGCAGAAATCCTGTTCCCCAGAGCCCTTTGCCGTGTTCCTCTGGGCCTGCCCACCCCCGTGCCGCCCACTCCCGCTAATGGGCATGTTTCCGTGAACGCTGAAGACGAAAAACATGCAATTTGGAACGTGTCTCTTTCACGGTCACACATTTCTTTTTATTGTGCGTCTTGGCCGTGCCGCACTTCAAAATTCCCAGGGACCCTCCCCAGCTCGGCTCTCAGAGGGTCTTGCACGTTTGACGCCCCTCCCCAGAAAGCCAGAGGGCACTGGACACGGACTTCTGTCAGGTGTCTCTGAAAGCACTTTCAATAAAAGGCTCCGTGTCTTTGCCTCTGCTTTCCCTTTGCTGCTGGAGCTCTGGGCTTGCAGACCCAAGATCTGTTCCGCGGCCGTGCACACCCGGGTACATCTTGACAAGCACCGGCTTCCAGAACTTTGCACAACACTGCAACCACAAGCACTCAGGATATGTGAGGCCGCCTTTCCCAGTTGCCTTCTGACACTCCGGTCGTTTCCTGGACCAGAGGCATCTCCACGGGCTTGAACGCCATCCCAGTGGGTCTCTCTTCCTCCAGATTAAGTATAAGCCCCTCAGTGGGGTGGCTCAGGGCCCCTCCAACATGCCCCCCGCCTTCCTGGCCGGCCTCCCCGTGGAGCCCCTCCCTGCATCCCACATGCTGGTCTGAGAGGCTGCTATTACCATCCAGCAAAGAGCCTGCACGCTGCTTCTTCTGGGCCTTTCCTTGTATGCTCCCTCCCAGCCCGCTGGTTCTCCCTTTGTCCGCATCTCGGCCAGCTGCAATCCCACTGAGTCCCAACACCCCCAGCCCCTCACGCATCTGCCTCTTGTTGCTGTTGTAACAAATCATCACAAATTTCATGGCTGAAAACGACACAAATGTATGCACTTACAGTTGGTCAGAAGTCCAAAAGGGTCTCACTGGGCTAAAATCAAGGTGTGGGCAGGGCCGGCTCCTTCTGGAGGCTCCAGAGAAGAATCTGCTTCCTTGCCCTGCACAGTTTCTACCGGCCACCAGAACGCCTTGGGCGTGGCCCTTGTCTCTGTCTTCCAAGGGCATCGCCATGACCTCTGCACCCATCACTGCATCCCCTGACTCCGACCCCACCATTTCCCTCTTTCCCTTATAAGGACCCTCGAGGTTGCATTGGGTCCACCTGGGTAATCCAGGACCATCTTCCCGTCTCAAGTCCCTTAGCTTCATCCCATCTGCAAAGTCCCTTTGGGGTCTCTCGTTCAGCCATGCACAGTGCACAGCGCCCGGCCCGTTCCAGCTGATGACCTTTCGCCTCCAGCCTCCCATCTGATTTCCCAAAGCAACATGGGAAGTAACAGGACAAAAGCATTAATCCCATGTTACACGTGAAAAAAAAATGAGGCGCACGCAGCAGGCAACATCAGAGCAAGACAGGGAAGGAAGGTGGGGCTTGGCGGCCCTGCCCGGACCGCGGTAGGCACCAGTGAGCGCTCACCCACAAGCTGGCCGGCTCACAGCCACTTGGGCAGCGGGCATCCCGGACCTCGAGGGCAAATGACCACAATGCACAAGGCAGGTCAGCAATTCATTCCATGCCCTGGGTTCTCAATTCTGATCACAGGCATTTCACGGTTGGAATGGAGAATCTCACTTCTCTCCCAGACCTGCTTCTTTCCAGTGTAGCCGCTTGAAGAAAGAGCACTGGTTGAAGGGGTAGCGAGACCTGGGCAACACAACAGCTGACGCGGACACATGCACACACAAACACACACGCACACGAGCAACGGGGCATCCTAAGCCTCGGATCCCTCCTCACTGCAGGATGTGAGGAGACTGACGTGTGCACATTCCAGGCCCTGGGCTTGAGAGGAAGAGGCGGGGCGTGTCCTCCTCTTCCTCTTCTCTCCTTGGCCCTGGCACGAATGCAGATGAGATAGAGGGAGCTGCCGCAGCCATCTTAGACCATGAGCTCAAAGCTTCTTTTTGAGGCCCGTAGACCTGCAGGCTACGTGTCCAGATTCCTGATGTTCTGGTATCTCCTGAACCATTTGGACTGTAACATGAGATAGAAAGAAACTCCCATCATGTTTAAGCCACTTTGGGGAGGGGGGGATTCGGGGGAAGATGTTTGTTCTAGCAGCCAAGCCAGTATCCTGACCATTACAGATGTGGGTACACAGACATGGTGGGGCTAAGGGCACTGCTACAATAAACCCAGACCTCCAAGTTCTAGCCTCCAGAGTCCAGGACTCAGATTTTGTGGGCTGGAAAGCTTGACACTTGTGCTGCGGAAATCCTGTCATAAAAATGCCCCCTGTGACGCTTGGAAGGCTGAACACATCCCGAGGGCCCCTGGGACTTCAGACCTGGCTTGAAAGACTCAAGGCAGGTGTGTGTTGGCTGCTACGTGCTGCCTTCAGGAAGTGATACAGGAAAGTCATGGAGATGGCTTTGGAGGTGCAGTCCTGGTGGAGGAAAGAGGTGGCTCGATCCCTCCCCAGCTCCTCCCATGAAGAGTTCTCAGCTGGGCAAGGGGAGCCAGCCTGGGGGCCACGGCACGAATGAGGTGCTGTCTCCCCACCCAAGCCTGTGGTTCAGATAACCTCAAGGTAGATGCTGTGAAATGGGCTGAGAACAGAGGACTGGAAACAAAAGACCAGCTTCATAAGACTAAAAAGCTGGGTCTGGACAAGATCTTTAGGTGAAATCACGTGCAACGTGGAAGAATCAGATGCAAACAAACCAGGTGCAAAGAGACCTACTAAGTTTTAGAGGGAATTGTGCTGCCGGGTAAACCACAGCCCAGCTTTCCAGAGCTTGCTGTGTTCTGAGCGCCCCCCAGAGAGGCCCCTGGACACCCCAGAAACGTAGACGTAGCCACTGGACACCCCAGAAACGTAGGCGCAGCCACTGGACACCCCAGAAACGTAGACGCAGCCACTGGACACCCCAGAAACATAGACGCAGCCACTGGACACCCCAGAAACGTAGGCACAGCCACTGGACACCCCAGAAACGTAGACGCAGCCACTGGACACCCCAGAAACGTAGACGCAGCCACTGGACACCCCAGAAACGTAGGCGCAGCCAGAATTACGCTGTGCAGGTTTGGTGGCCACCAGGAAGGGCATAGTCGGCAATGGCCAACCCTGGGGTGGGTTTGGGGAGGGGGGTGGGAAAGGAGGGTGCTCCCAGAGGACCCAGAGAGGACAATGGAGGACGGTGGACAAGGCACTCCTCCCAGCTAGCAGAGGCAGGGCGACCAAAGGGGTCAGCTACGGCAGAGTGGTGGCGATGCCTGCCCAGCCGAGTGTGACCGTGGTCCTCGACCAGCACCGACGGCATTGTCCGAGCTCATCTCTTCCAAAGGCAAGCCTTTACAGCAGTTCTGCTGTTCCTGCCCCGTAATCACCTCGGGGGGCTATGAACCACTTGTCTTTCTCATTTATAGGTTCCCCGTTCTTGAGGCACCTCATCTGGCCTTGACAGGAGGACTGTGCGTCACCTTCAGACCCCGGACATGGCCAGATGCAGCGCCTGGGCGGGACTTCAGGGCTCTTCCAAAGAGAAGGGGCTGAGTGTGTCCAGGGTCTTGAAGGCGGAGCCTGCATGGAAACCAGGGGGCCCCAAGGGGCGGACCATGGCATAGAATGTTAGTTGTTCCCCGATGTCCATTTGCCCCTTCATCCCTTAATAACAGAGCGCTTTAAGTTTGAGCTAGGAACAGAGCCACCCACCTAAGACGATGTTCCCCTTTTCCCTGGCAGCTAGAAGTGGCCATGTGACCAACTTCCAATGAATGCAATGTGTGCAGCTCCTTAAGGAAAAGGGCCGTGTACTCCACTCTCTTTCCCCTCTTTCCCTGGCTGCATGGGGGTCTGACTGTAGGCACGGCCTTCTTGAGCTATGAGGTGAAAGGTACTTGAAGGCATCAGAAGTGGGGTAGAAGGAACCGTGCCCCAGGAGCCGGGAAGCTGAGGTAGCAGCCCTGTGTGGTTTATATCGAAAGGAAGAGAAAGAAACAACCTTATTTTGCACACTATGACGCTGGCACCTACAGCCACCAACCCTGTAACTAACTAATAGAGCAGCAGTGTCTCTCCATGCAGGTCCCAAAGTGCAGGTTGGGGAGGAAGGGTGGGGATCCTGCCATGTTTTTGTTTGTCTTTTTAACCAGGAATCCACTGTAGTGTGACTGTCAGTTACTCCTAGGTCTACCTCTCAGAGGGAAAGGCTGCATCCTCCGTCTCCATAGCAATGTAGAAAAGTACTTTGTAAACACGAAAACACTTTTCCACGTGTCTGAAATTACTGTTGTTATAGCTCAATTCCCATTCCCCCAGCTATCATCTGGGGTTAAGTCGATGGTTGGACTTTTCGGGAAATACTGGACTCACTGTGTGTCGTCCGGTAATTTATCCATCTGGGTCTCAGTTTTGTCATCTGTGAAAACGGAAATCACAGTGGTTGCTGCCTGCCAGGGCTGTTGTTGGGATTCAGCGCGGTGGTGAGGGTATAAAGCCCTCGGCACTGTGCCTGGCATTCAGCCAGCTCTTAGGGATGTTTGCCAACCGCCTTATAATCCGCGTGCCAGGGTCCTGGGACCCCCGAGTCAGAGGGCAGCCAAGGTGCTGCCGGTCCAGGAGCAGCGGGGCCAGCTCCTGAGATGGGCACCAAAGAGCCCAGGCAGCTAGGGGGGCACGTGAAACGCTTACGAGGGACACACGTAGGGTGAGATGCCTGGAGGTCCCCGACAGGTAACTGGACCACACAAGAGGCGCCTGAAGATGCCGGAGTGGAGAAGCACACGGCATCCACGGTGGTGAAGATGCCGTCTGTGAAGACGTGGGTAAGTGAGATCAGCTAGAAGGTGGGAAGAGCAGAGGTGTCTGGCCCAGCCCTGGAGAGCCGTGACCTTGGGAAGGGGAGGAGAAGCCACACAGATCATGGGAGCAGCAGTGCGTCCAGGGTGACGTCCAGTCCCCTGGTGCACTCAGATCCCCCCGTCGCTGCATCCTGGCAGGACCCCCGTGGGTTTCAGAGGAGCAGGGTCTGCATATGAGTCACCTCTCTCTCCTCTGGGGTCTACACCCCTTCAGCATCATCTTCATCCATCTCCCCACCAGCACGCATGGCGAGGTGATCCTGTCACTCCTGTGCTCAGAGCCCTGTCACGCCCCCGCATCACATGCTGGGTGTTTAGGAAATGTTTGGTGGGGGAGGGTCTGGCACACAGTAGGCGCACAGTCTACATCTGACCAATGAATATAGTAGGTGCTCAATAAATGTTTGGTAGGAGAGGGGCTGACACACAGTAGGTGCTTTGACGTTGGCCCAATCGGCCTTTGGGTCTCATGCCCCGAGTGGGTCTGGGAGCTCCCGGGCATGACTCACTGTGCTCCTGACCCACTGTGCACCCACCCCTGGGAGATCTTGTTCGCCAGGCTTCTCCTTGGCCACTTCTGCCAGGATCTGGGTGTCCTCAGGAGACCCACAGAACTGGGAGGCAGTGTTCCTTTCCATCTTCCCATCGGGCTAAGACTCGAAACAAAACTGTCAGATTTCAGAACATTTCACAGCGGCAAAAATAACTGCACTTGGGGAAAAAACACACAGACATTTCTCAAAGTCATCTAGTGCTTCGACACTGTGCCAAGAGCTTCTGGAATGGACAGGTTCGGTTTGCCACGCACCAACTGCGCCCACCCTGCCAGCCTCGTCTCCTGAGGCCCCCGAGGCCCCCCTGCGCCAAAACCTCGGCACAGACAAGGCCATGAGGGAGACGCTGCAGAACCACCTTTGTCTGGCCCTACTAAGTGCTGATTCCGTAACAGTGCCCAGGATTCACAAGCCACAGATGCCAAATCCCAGGTGATGGGGGCAGGGATGGGAAGGAGAAAGGCAACACTGGAGAAGCACCTGACGGGCTTCAGAGCACTCACGCGCTATTTACCATCTCATCAGATCCTCACGGCCCCCCACCCCGTTTTACAGATGGGCATCGAGGCTCAGAGAGCTTACTCAGGGTAGGGGCAGACCATGTTTCCCTAGGAAGGAATTCCAGCGGTCCTCCATTTTTCTTTCCCCTTCTTCTGTAGTAACAGAAGAGTTGGCACACGACCACCCAGCCTAACACAGTATTTCCCAGCCTCTCTGGCGGCCAGGTGTGGCCACGTAATGAAGCTTGGTCCGTGGCCATGGGCAGGACTGAGTCCACCCTCCTGGTTGCACTCGCCCTCCCTTTCTCCTCTGCCCACCGGGATGGCAGGACCTCAAACAACCACCTTAGACCCACGAGAACAGCAGAGCCACAAGACGGAAGGAGCCTGGGACGCCGACCCGGAGGCGCTGTGCGGGAGCCTGCACGCGTCCCACGCGTCAGCAGGTAAAAGGGGGACGAACTCCCACCCGAAGTTAAGCATCTGGCAACAGAGGTTTGTTGCTGCAGCCGTTTCTGTGGGAGCCTTGTAGATGCTGAGGAGTCTGGACTTCATCCCGGGGGATGGGACAGGAGTGGAGAAGATGGCTCTAAGCAGGACAGCGATTAGATTCCATCTGTGTCTTTCAAAGGTCCTGCTGGCTGTTATGACCCAAGTGGACTGAAGCGGGCAGCTTGGTCCCTGAAGCATGAGAGGTGACAGTGCTCAGACTAGGAGGGCGGTGGAGAGAAGGAGAGAAGTGGTCAGATCCCAGACACGCTCCAGAGGAGGGAGGGCTCAAGAATTGTGGAGAGCAGGGCCCGCGGAGCGCTGATACTCACCTGGCCTCAGAGACCACAGGCGGAAGAGCCAGCTTGGCGGTGTGGGGGGAGTGGGGGTCCCAGGCTCAGCCCAGGCAGTTAAGTCTGAGGGGTCTGGGGGTGTCCAAGGGGAGATTTCCAGCAGGCAGGTCGGGATTTCAGAAGATGGCACGGAGATGCAACTGGGGCTATTATGAGCTTCTAGGTGGCAGTAAATGCTGAAGGAGGAAATGAGACCAGCTAAGAGGAGAGCAAGGAGGTCTAAGGAACAGTATTTCAAGGTTGGTAGAAGCGGGGGTCCTCAGAGGAGCCTGGAGGCAAGTATCCAGAGGAAGGAGGGGAGGCCACAGGGGAGCGGAGTCCAGAAGTCCTGAGAGAGCAGCCACCTGTGTCAGCGCAGCCAACGGATCTTCCCAAAGGAGGCCACTGGACCCCCTTGCAGGCTGGCGCTGGACCACAAAGATGGCGGCCTCTGCGGGTGGAGGGGGCAGAGGTCAGAGTGCAGAGGGTGTGAGAGATGGCGATACAGAGGGGGTCATTCTTTGCAGGCGTTTTCCCTGAGACAGAATGGGGTGTGGACAGCTGGCCAGAGGTTGGGGTCCAGGGAGAGGGCTTCGAGATGGGAGGTATCAGAGCACGCGGGGATGCAGATGGAGCCCGAGGGTCCAGGAGGGAGGACGGTTGATGGAGGTGGCTTGTACAACACTCGGTTTTATCCCAAGTCCCGGATTTTTTGCCATCCTCCAATCAAGACCAGATTTTTACTTCATATCATTCTTAAATTCAATCCTAAATAGTTTCGCTTCTTAAGCCTGGATTTTCTCTTAGGCAATATTCACAGTGAAATCGCAGATTCGATGGGGTAACTTGTTTTCTAACGTACAATTATATAAAAGTCCATCCATGGACCTCTAACACGGTCTTGGGATCCACCGGGTCTACCATACTTTTTTAAGTTGGGGGGGGCGGGGGCGGAAGGGCCCCAAGGGCAGTCAGCAGAGTCCGGTGACCTCAGGCAAGTGTTGGAAACTCTCCGAGCTCCGCTGTCCACCACCGTCATATGAAGGTGGCGCTCTGTCCAAGCTGGGTGTGAGGATGGAGATAGTAAACCGCACAAGCCCATAGGAGACTGTCGGCACTCGCTAACCTAAGTGCTGGATGCAGCAGGATGGTCACCGTGACTGTTTATTAAGATTGGGGCGAGCTGCAATCCCGCAGGACATCCTGGTGCCTGTATCCAGCCAGGCCCCGCCAGGGTTGTAATTTGCTCCCGCAAGACTCTGGAATATATTACACACCACGAGCTTCAGAGTCTCCCTGCCAAGCACGAGCAGAGGAAGAACCTACGTGTGTGCCAGTCCATGCCACCCCTACCCCGGGCAACATCCAGTTTCTTTGAGGACCTACCAGGGGAAGATGCTGTAGACAGGCAGACGGGCCCTGCCCTTCCGGGGGTGGGTGAGGGCAGTGGGTAAACAGCTCGGCACAGAGGCTGCCGTCGTTCCCTGTGTGCAGGCTAGAAACACTCCCTCTCACCCATTTTTCACCATTTTAAAATGTGTTTCTCTTCAAGCTACCGGGATCTGCCAATCAAATCTCACACTTCTTTTCTGAAGCTGCTTCCTGAAGTACCTCCTTTTACAGGTGGGCAACCGAGGCAGAGAACGTCACATGACAATATTTTAGAGCAAGATGGGACTCTAAAGGACCATCAGCCTGACCCTCCCCATTTGACAGGTGGAGAAACTGAGGCCCAGCAGGGCACGTGACTCAATGCCGTCACCCAGCCAGGAAGAGGCTGATGGCTTGCCTTGCTGCCACGGGCTCAGAAAATCACTTTCCTGGGGACTTTTCTCCCCAGGTAATACCTTATCACCGTGCAAAAGAGGGTACAGGGGTCTCATTTCTCTCTCTGCAAAGTTCCCAACCTACCCATGGAAGTCAGGCAGCCTGGCCGGGTGGCAGCTGTCTGGGGAGAGCAGAAACCAGCTGAGTTCAGGGTCAGAGCCGGGATTGGGCTGGGCAAACACACGCCTTTCTACACCGGCTGAGCACTTGGCAAAGGGCACTGAATTCTGACCACAGAGGAGGCCAGGTGGGTCCCCTCCTCCTTTACTCTCGGCAGCGGGATCCAGGCCAAGCCAGCGACACCCCGAGGGGCCGGCCCTCCTGCGCAGATAAGAACTGCCTGTGATTAGCATGAGGTCATTTGCCCCAGGACACCTGGCTCTCCAGCGCCAGGGACGCCCCTCTGTCTTCCAGGGCCTCAGGGGGCAGCCCTGTTTAAATTACTCCAAATTCTAAACGCGCAAAGTCCAAAGAGCAGACCTGAACACACTGCTATAAAAATGTGTTTGAAAAGAACATTCTCCACTCATGCTGGAACTCTGCCTGCTTCCACTTTGGGGTTCTGGGCAGACTTTTAGAAACAAACTTCTCACCAATTACCCAGAGCAAAACAACTCCCAGAAGATCTCAACTGCTGCCAGACGGAGCCAGGAACAAGCCCCCTTTGCAAAGAGTTTCTGCTTAG
The DNA here is from genome assembly GCF_949987515.2 of Delphinus delphis. Lineage (NCBI taxonomy): Eukaryota > Metazoa > Chordata > Mammalia > Artiodactyla > Delphinidae > Delphinus > Delphinus delphis. Next base: position 4,208,534 of record NC_082684.1, on the reverse strand, counting down.
TCTCTGGAAATCCCAGGAGATGCCCGTCACGCTGGCACAGCTGACCCGGTCCCTCCTTCCCCCTGCCCCCGCCCACTCCCTTCCCCTAGCCATCTGTAGCCCTCCCCCTCAAGCCCCGGACCAGCAGGAACACCCCAGCTGCCAACAGCCAGCTCTGAGCAACTCCCCTCCCCGACCCACAGGTCCAGGAGCACCAAACAGAGGGGGGCCAGGGAAGCCAGGCCAGGCTCCCCTGACACCCACCCTCTGAGGTGCAATCACCTCCTTCCCAGCATCGTCACTGCAGGTCCTTGGCGTTGTGAGCAGGGACAGGCCGGGCTCACTTCTATCCCACACAAGGATGCTGCATACCTTGGGATGAGGCCTTGGATGTGGCCAGAGGTTGCCAAGGAGAGAAGGGCTCTGGGGGGCTCATCTCTCTTCCTCTCCAACCACCCCGTCGCCAGAAAAAGCAGGAGGGAAAAAGGGAAAAAGGAAAAGGAGGAGAAAGGCGCTTCAGACGTGCTCTGCGCGTGGCCAGGCCTGGTGAAGTGGGCCTCGCCGTGTCCCGGAATGATCCCAGTGTGCTCAGAGCTGGGCCTTCCTGGAGCAGATTGGAAAATCCCCCGGAGCGGCCGGGGGCCTTGCCAGCCGCTTGGGAAAATGTCTTTCCAGAGCTTAAGGGCGTCATCTCCTCGCTTCCCTCTCATTCAGGCTGTGGGCTACACTGCCCTGGGCTGCAGGCTGGAGGCTGGGGCCCCAGAGGGGAATCCAGCGCGGCCCCTGGCCTTGCTTGCAAAGCCTCCACCTGGAGCAGGAGACAGTCCTGGCAAAAGACGGCAGCGATCTTGCAGTATAACCGAATGGGCCGTGTGCTGTGCTGGGGAGGGAATCAGAGAAGGCTTCCTGGAGGAGGCGACTCCCGAGGACCAAGTAGAAATTAACCAGAAAACAAATGGGGGATGAGCATCCCAGAGAGGCAGGAACAGAAGAGCAAAGGCCTCGAGGGGGGAGCAGCAGGGCCCTGTGAGCAGAGCCACCACGGAGTATGTGAGACAGTGAGGGCGAGAGCAGCTGGGAGCCTGTGGAGAGGTGGGTCTAGGAAAGATGGTGGACGGACTCTGCCTGGATGGAGCATCTGTGCCAATGAAGGAGTGTGGGCTTTAGCGCAGTGGGGAGCCACAGAGGGCTTCGATCCCATGGTGACACAGCCTGGGTTTATGTTTTGGAAAGTTGACCCTGGTCGTCCACCAGGCACAGGGCAGCGTGAGGAAAGCAGGCTTCCAGACAACTTGGAACGTCCTTTCTGGATCCTCAGCAGAGTATTCCCAGCCCTCCCCACTGGCCCCTTCTCCAGCCTCCCAGTCCCTCAAAGCCGCCAGGATTCCCCTGCCTCTGAACATTTGCCTATGCTCTTCCCTCTGAGTGTGTGCCCTCCCTTGCCTTCTGCCTGCGGGACATGTGCTCAGAGGCAGCAAGAGCGCCCGTCATGCTGCGCCGCCCTGCCCACCCCTGTGCTGGGGAGACTTCACTGCTCCTTCAATTGTTCTCGTGAGGCCTGGCCACGCCCCCAGTGCAACAATCCTCTAGTCAGGAGTCGACCTCCCCTCCAGGCTGGGGTCAGGATTCGAGCTGAAAATGATACCAGAGACTGAATGATCCTGTTAGAATGAGGCCGATGGGGGCAAGGTGATCAGTGGAGTCCTGACCCTGGTGTGGCTTCCTGTGAGTCCCCAGGCCTGTGGTCCTGTGTTTTCCCTGGTTCTGGAATGAACGATTCAGATAGACCTATTCGGTAGTTGGTACAATGCCCCTTGGCCTTATCTGAAACTACCTTCCCCCATCTGGGCCAAGAGAGTAAACCAAAACCAAAACACACGGGAGAATGGCACAAACGAATGCCACCTTTAAAGATGTAAGCAACGCAGGAGTGGTGGTCCCCATCATATTTCCATTTATTGTGCCTGTCAGCCCCAGAAAAACCTGAGGGATCTTGGATCGTGGCAGTGGATTACTACTAACTCAGTCCAGCAGTTGCTGCACCTGCAACCCCTGTGCCAGATGTGGTCTTTGTTAGCCCAGATGAACATGGCCTTGGGTACAGGGTACGGGGCCGTTGTGTTCTTTTCATCCCCATAAGAAATGATGATCCAATACAGTTTGCATTGACTTGGAATGGACAAAAGTATACATTTAGCCTTGCACTAGGGCTATTATCGCTCTCATCCCTGTCACATTATAGTCTGAAGTCTCTATCATATTCCTGCCTGGGCATCTCACAAAACATCACATAGGTCCACTACTGTGACGATACCATGAGAATCAAACTGGAAGAACACATTGGAGACCTTATTTCCAGAGGATGACAGATAAACTCTGGGAAGATTCACATGCCTGCTGCATCAGTAAGAAAATATGAGGGACCCTGTGATCTAGGGCAGCCCTTCAAAAGCAAAGGACAGATAATTGTGTCTTGCCCCCCTACCCATACCTCCACCATGAAGAAGGAAACACCACGCCTGGTAGGTCCCTTTGCGTTCTAGAGGCAGCATATTCCACACCTGGGAATACCTCCCTGACCCTCTACCAGGTGGTCCAAGAGAATGCTAACTCCGAGTGGGACCCGGAGCAGGAAAGGACTCTGCAGCAGGTTCAAGCTGCAGTGCAAGCATCCCTGCCCCTTGGACCATACGATCTGTCAGATGCGATGATCTTAGAGGTTCTCAATGGTTGGAAAAGATGCCAGGTGGATTTTACGGCAGACCCCGATGGGAAAATCTCAAATCGAATGCCTCCATTTCTGGAGCAAGCCCATGACATCTGCAATGGAGAATTATATATCCTTCAGTGAATAGCTTGTGGTGTGGACCCTGCTAGAGACAGTGCTCAGCCATGGAAATCAAGTGGCCACGTGGCCAGCATTGGCCACCATGAAACGGGTTCTATCAGACCTACCAAGACATAAGGTCAGTTAGGCCCAGCAGTGTTCCAGCATAAAATAGAAGTGACACATCTGAGATTAAGCACAAGTTTAATCCAGGACCAGATCCTATGACTTGCACCAGTGCCTCTCCCTCAGCTCCCACCTCTAACCACATGGGATCTTTATAACCAGCTGGTGGAGGATGAAAGGCTGAGCTTGGCTCACGGATGGGTATAATATACGGTGGGTATAGTATACGGTGGGCATATGATAAGGTGCATATAGTGATGGTTCAGAATATGGGTACAAGCTAAAAACGGATGGTAGCTGCCCCAAGCCACTTGGAACAGCCTTGAAAAGTAGTAGAGAGGGAGAATCTTCCCAATAAATCTGCAAGACTTGGGTCAGTCATGCACTCTGTGTGGAAAGAGACGCAGCCCAAAGTTAGGGTATAGATGGACTCATGGGCAGTGACAAAGGGCTCGGTCAGCTGGTCAGGGACCTGGAAGGAGAAATATTAGAAGATCAGAAAAATTAGAAAATCAGGGAAGTCTGGGGTGGAAACATGTGGATGCAGCATACACAGGTGGAGTATACACAAAGTATTGCATATTAATACCCACTAGAAAACACCCCGTCCAGGAACAGCCCTGAAAAACCAGATAGACTAAGTGACTTGGCCTCTTGACAGCAGCCCGCCTCTGAATGGCCACCCCAGTGCTGGAACAGTGGGCATGGGAATGGAATAGCCATTAAGATAGCCCAGCAACATGGGTTCCCACTTTCTAAGGCTTGTCTATTTAGTGCCATTGCTGAATGTCCAATCTGCCAGCAACAGGGACAAAGGCTGAGCCCCTAGTACGGCACCATTCCTAAAAGAGACCCACCAGCATCTCAGAAATAAGTTAACTACATTGGACATCTTCCATCCTGGAAGAGGCAAGGATGAGTTTTGACAGGAATCAAGAAATAGTATGGGGCTTCCCTGGTGGCGCAGTGGCTGAGAGTCCGCCTGCCGATGCAGGGGACGCGGGTTCGTGCCCCGGTCCGGGAGGATCCCACATGCCGCGGAGCGGCTGGGCCTGTGAGCCATGGCCGCTGAGCCTGCGCGTCCGGAGCCTGTGCTCCGCAACGGGAGAGGTCACAGCAGTGGGAGGCCCGCGTACCGCAAAAAAATAAAGAAAATAAAAATAAAGAAAAGGGTTTAAAATAAAAGAAATAGTATGGATGCGGGTGGCCTTTCTTTCCATGGGGCCTCAGTCAGCGCCACCATCTGAAAGATCACAGAATACTCAGTCCCACGGCGTGAGGCCCATGTAACATCACATCAGACCCAAGACCCACTTCGCAGAAAAGGGGGTGCTGGAGTGAGCCTATGACCTTAGGGTCCACTGTCATATCATGGACCACGCCACCCGGGAGCTGCCAGCCTGATCGAGTGGTGGGATAGCCTGTCCAAGGCAGAGCTGAAGGCCTGCTCAAGGCAGCTCCTTGCAAGGACGGGGTGCTGTCCTCAGGGCGCAGTGCACACTCTCAATCAGTGACCTTTTTTGTCCCTGCTGGGTGGAATATATGAGTCCAAGAACCACGGGGTGGAAGCGGAAGTGGCCACACTTACTATCTCTCCCAGCGACCACTGCGGGATTCGTGCTTCCTGTCTCTGCAATTCAGGGCTCTGTTAGAGCTTCCGCCGGGGACACAGTAAGCGTTTCATTGAACTACAAGCTACAGCTGACGCCGGGCACTCTGGCTTCTTGTGCTGAGGGACCCGCAGAGAGAAGAGGCATCGTTATCCCGGTAGGGCTGATGGAGACTCATCAGCGGGAAATGGAAGTGCTGTTCCAATGGCAACGCAGAGGTATCTGTGTGGCGTGCAGGGGACCCCACCAGGTACCCCTTGGCACACCGTTGCCCAGTGTTGATGGTAAAATGGGAAAGTACAGCCGCCACAGCCTGAGCAGGACAGGGCGACCCAGGGCTCCTACGTCTCAGGGAGGACGGTCTGGGTGAGCCCCTAGGTGAGCCCACAGGTGTTGAGCAGAAGAGGTACAGGCGGAGGATGAGGGGATCTAGAACACAGAGCAGAGGAGGGAGGTGACGCATATCATTGCAGCCCGAAGGCCCCCTGCGGTGGCCAGGGCTGGAGTTTGTCCACGAACTTTCCTCTTCTGAGTTTCTGTTGGGGAGAGAGACCCACCGGAACCCTGAAGAAGTGGGCTCCCTCCCGGAACTTAAGGTGGGTCTGAGCCGTGCACGGGGCCATCTGCAGTGGAGGCCGTGGTGTGCTGCCCGGATGCCCCTGCAGGACCTTGTGTCCTGATAGACTAGCCTCAGTTTCCAGCCCCTTTGGGAACACGTGGCCTGAAGAGAGCTGCCCAAGGCTCACCCCCTCTGCTGACGGGCACCCTGCACCCAGTGACCGGGCAGCATGGGGGTAGAGGCCCACCAGCATTCTGCAAACTCAGGACCACTGTGAAGGGCCCACCAGCCCCTGAGCCCCCTGGGGGGTCGGCTGAGGGCTTGCTGAGGCTTCGCCACAGCTCAGCTTTGCCGAACTCCACCCCATCCCGCGTCTTCCCCTCCCTTCCGCGGGCGTGCACCCCGAGCCCGCTCCCTAGAACCCTTCCAGCCCGTGAAGCCGCCTGTGGGAGTTGAGGTACCCGGCCCGCAACCCTGGGGTCCTGAATGACCCCCTGGGGCACAGCCCTACCCCCCGCACACCCACGCGGACTGAGACACGAGCAGGCAAACCCCTCTGTTGTGCAAACTGCTGAGGGCTGTTTGCTGCAGCGGTGAGCTTAGCTGACTCCTGTCTGGACGGCAGCCAGGACCCACCTGGAACAGGTGCTCAGGGAGTGAGAGGTGAGCGGACCCATGAATGAGGGGATTCCAGCCTCTGTCCGGCATTGCCCTGGCCTGAGCTGGCCTCCACCGCGTGAGCACCTGCTCCCTCCGAGGCCTCTCTGGGACCATGTCCTCTGGGCCCCGGCACGCGCTCGCCCCACGTGGGAGCAGACCTAGGCCTCCACCCAAGCGTGGCACACCCAGCCGAGCGCAGTTCAGGGCGCTGTGGGTCCAGGTCTGTCTCTCCCAGCAGAACGGGGGCCCTGGAGCCTGGGGCTCTGGCACATCCTCCTCCGGGTCCTCGGGATCCAGGACAGAGCCGGGCGCTTGTAATACCTGTGGAAGAATCCAGAAAGCCTCAGTTTCCCCCTGTGGCGGGCAGGCACCTTCAAGCTGCACAACCTCTCAGGACTCACACCCAGGGTCGGTGACACACCAGAAATTGTTGAGGAGCTGGCATCCCGCCCCAGGGCCCCAAAACACGCCTGCAGGTTTGAGAAGGTGCGCATCTGCGGGGTTGCAGGGACTCGGTCCGGCCCCCTGGGAGCAAGGCCCCGTGACCCCGGCCTGCCCTCCAGCAGAAACCCTGCTCACTTCCCTGACCCAGAAATGCCACCCCCAGCCTGTCGCACAAGACGGTGGCTCTCCCCGCCCCGACCTGGCCCTGGTCCCCCCCAGCTGCCCCCCAGCAGCTGGATTGTGGCCCCCTGACTCATCGAGGTGCACAGTAAACTGCCCAAGTGCTGGGGGTGCGGGCAGCTCCTCAGCCACTTTCGGAGGAGCAAGCTACGAAAACATCCCCACCGCTAACAAGGGCATCAAAGAGCCTGCCCCCGGGGACTGCAGCTTCCTGGTCCTCGGGCTCAGGGTGGGAGCAGGAGCGATCCACAGGCAGGCAGGACCCTCCCGCCTCCACCCCCGTCCCCGGAGCCCTCCAGCCCAGTCCACAGCCACTGGCCAGCCTGCGCTGAGTGCCTGCTGTGTGCCAGGCCCTGTGCTGGGTGCAGGTGTCCCAGGCAAGGAACCACAGGCTCAGGGTGGGGGGCAGCCCACCCAAGGTCACAGAACTGGGGGTGGAGGGGAGTGGGACTCCAGCCCAGGTCTGTCCGTGTTCCCTGCCTGAAGCTCCTTGCGGCGCAGCCAGAGGGGCCCCAAGGAAGGCAGTTCCATGCACATGTACAGTCCCCGCACCCAGGGTAGGTGATTTTGAGGAGGTCGGGACTCAGGAGTTTGGGATGCTGCTGTGGGAGTGTGTGTGTGTGTGTGTGTGTGTGTGTGTGTGTGTGTGTGTGTGTGTGTGTGTGTGTGTGTGCCTGTGTGCACGTGCCTGTGTGCACCAGCCCTGTGGATCCCCACACCTCGGGTCCCTGCCGGGCCCATCCTTCCAAGCCCAGCTGGGACCCTGGAGTCCTACCCTCCAGTAAGGAGAGCCTGGAGCCCATGACCTTGAAATGAAGCAAAGGACTGATGCCCACCTCTGTCTGCAGCTTTTTTTTTTAACATTATTATTATCTTTTTAATATTTATTTATATGGCTGTGACGGCTCTTAGTTGTGGCATGTGGGATCTAGTTCCCTGACCAGGGTTCGAACCTGGGCCCCCTGCGTTGGGAGCGCGGAGTCTTGGCCACTGGAGCTTTGATTCTGCAGCTTTGATTCTGCTGGGAAAGGCCTCTACACCCAAGTTTTCATCACCTGCCTCGGGAACCCAGCCCAGCGGACGGTACGGGGACGCCAGCCACGCCGCGCACGGCCTCTCTGAGCCTCGGTCTCCCATCCTCGGAGGGTCATCCTGGCCCCAGGGCACTAAGATATCGGCGGGCACCTGTTCCTCAGGTGTCTGCATGTTCAATTCTGCACCTCCTACAGTGGACCTGCTGTGGCCAGATTCTTCTTCCCAATAGCACCCTATTTGCTGAGAAAATTGCATGGGCCTGGGGAGGAAGCGGCAAGTCTGGGTGGCAGCTGGGACTGATCACACGGAGGGAGGGGCCCCTTTGATCAGAGAGCACCTTTCTGAAAGGTGGTAAGTTCTCGCCTCTGAGCTGGAAGTGGCCGGCAAGGAGGCAGGAGGGACACAGCCTCACCAAGAATGCTCCCACTGAGTCCCAGGCCCGCACCGGGGCTGCCCACACCTGGTCCCAAGTGTGAAGGGAAAAAATAAGGACAAAGTAAGGGCGAAGCCGAGTGGCTCCGGGCTCAGCTGTCCGCATTTACTGACGGGCCCGCCCTTTTCTTGCAGATGCCGCCAACCCTTTTTGTGTCCAAATACCACTTCTTCTGTGAAGTGATGGTAACAGTAGACGGTAGCCGATGTTTGGTTTTGTTTTCAGTGTTCTTGCTTTGGCAAAATATAAAGTTGGCACCCGACAACAGGAACTCAAGTTGATTTTTGAAATTTTAATTGTTTGCGAAATCCACGGGCCTGGGATTCTGTATGAATCCTCTGGTTTAAGCCTCACGGCATCTCCCAAGGGATGGACATCACTGTGCCCATCTGATGGATGGGGAAACTGTGAGCGGGGGAGGACCTGCCCGAGATCTCACCCCGTAGGGTGGGGCTGGAGTTTGAACTCGGCTGTCTGACCGACCCCCCTTCCTGGCCCCAACCTTTCTCCCGGGACCAGCCACCAGCGTCCGGGATGGGGGCCACCTGCTCTCACCCAGCCAACAGCAGAAGTGGTCATCCTGGCACTGGCCACAGATTTGAGTCCGCCCGCCCCAGCGCAGGGCTCCTTCCCCAGCAGCCCCTTAACCGGCGGCCACCCCGGTAAGCCCCACACTCACCTTCCCCCGGCCCCCTGACAACCAGGGCTCCCTGCAAGAGTCATTGCCCAGACTCCGTCCTCCTGACCCAGCCAGCCTGTGGACCTCCCCTCCAGAACCAGGCTCTGGCCCACAGCCAAGGGGATTTGGCCTGGGCTGGTGAGCCAGGGGGTCCCGGGCCACTGCGCCTGGGCCACCGCCAGCCCGCTGTCCTGAAATGGCCTGGACCAAAGGGCCCAACTGCAATTACTCAATGACAATGAGGACAAGTTGTTTGCCGTGGCCATAGGCCAAGGGCTCCGACTGTGGTCTTGCCTGGCCTCCGCCTCGAGAGACATCTGGGATGGGGGTGTGGCCGCACGAGCCCCTCGGGGCAGCTGCATCTTCAGCTCTGGCTGCTCTACGGGGCGAGTGGGCCCTGGTCAGGTGGCCCCTCCCCCAGGTTGGCGCCCCAGGCCCCAGCGCATCCCCTCACCCGAGTTCCAGGGCCCCCACCCCGTGCATCCTCGAGTCTGGCCAGATCCCATCCTTTCCTTTGCTCACGCCATCCCCTCTGCCTGGAAAGCCTCACCTCCTGCCCTGGCCGCGGGATCTGCCAACTCCTGGGGGTCCCGGAGTCCGCTGCAGCGACACCTCCTCTCGACACCCGTCCGGCTCCCCCAGGAGTTCTCTCCGTGCTCTGAGCGCCTGTGGCCCTTTCTCAGAGCCTCCGTGCTGTCTTCTGTAAAACAGACACGATAATAGTGCCGTGCACACCACGTGGCAGTGAGGACTGGATAAATGAGACCGTCCGTGTGAATGCCGGCCACTCACACTTAGCTGCATAAACAGCGGATTTATTGTTGATGTTGTTCTTATTGTTATTGTTATTATTACTGTGTTTCCCCATCGTCGTGGGCACCTCTTTCTCTCCCCACCCCACAGACGCTGCTCTTCCCTGAGCTCTGCCGGCACCCGCCGGCCTTCTCCATCTCCCCATCTTCCCTGAGCAACCCCACCCACTCCCGCGGCCTTGGCCACCACCCATGGCTGTCTCTGGGCTGCTCTCCCGGCTCCACGCTGGTAATCCAGCTGCCTCATGGGCACATTCCTCCGGATGCCCCTCAGACCCAGCATTCCCAGCTCTGCCATGTTCCCACCTCCTCCTGCACCAGGAGATTCTGCTGCTTGGGTCCTGGAAAATCATTTCCAACCCCGCTCTTGGTAGCAAATCCTATATTATTTAGGAATGCTTTGGGCTGCAAATAATAGAAGGCCCAGTGAACGGTGACTTAACCAAAGAGAGGTTTGTTTTTCCAGCATAACAAAGAGTCTGAGGTCCATGGCTGCTGGTGCTGGTGGCCCTGGGCCAGCCCCTGGTGATTTCTCTTGACCTTGACCTCATTGTGGCAAAGTGGCTGCCCCAGCTCCAAACACCAAGTTCTCAAACAGTATCTAAAGGCAGGAGAGCAGGAAGAGGTGCAGGGGTGGCCTCTCTTCTCAGGGAGGACACAGTCTTTCCCAGGAGTCCTCCAGTAAACGTCCCCTCGCACCTCGTCCCCTGCGTCTCACTGGACAGACCCGGTTCCTGGTTCCTGGCTTCAAGGCGGTCTGCGAAGGCAGTTTCCTATCACGGTGAATAGTACCCCACGTACCGGTCACCGGTGCCAGAACCTGGACTCCCCCTCCACCCCACCCCAAGCTCCAGCCGCCCCTGTGCCCCACCTCTCCCTGAGCCTCCCTGCCAGACCCTGGACAAGGTCCCAGGACAGCAGGAGAGGATGCAGAGGTCAGCAAGGGGCTGGCGCAGGAGCCAGCCGGGCAACACCACCATGGGAACCAGAGCATGTTGCCACTGGGACTCTGCTGTCCCACCTGAAGGGCAAGGGCGCTGGGGGGTATTGGCCCACCTGCTCCCACAGCCATTGCTGAGATCTGCCACTGGGGTGGGACAGGTGGGCCTTGATTCTCTGGTACTTCTGGCCTGACCTGCTCCCTCGGGCAAAGCAATGCAGGCGCCAGGGGTGGACACCAGGGACTGGACCGCAGGGCAAGGGGAAGGAGTGCAGGCGGGCAGTCAGCTCCTTCCCGACCCCCCAGCACACCCACCTCCTCCCAGGAACTCCCATCCTGCATTTTCCTGCCCCATCCGTCCCTGTTATCGCTCCTGGCCTTTCAGATTGCTCCCCTCCCCTCTCCCCACCCACCTGAGCTCCCAGCCCAGCCCAGCCAGCCTCACCCCTTCTCTGGGACTAAGAACCTGTAAGTGGAGCCCTTTTCCCCACAGCCCCAGCCCAGTTCTGGCTTGAGTGATGGGTCAGTCTTAAACCTCCACCTTTGCTGTGGCTGCAGGCCCTGGGACCTTCCCTGACCCTGGGAAGGGGAGGCAGAAAGCACTGCCCCCCAGGCCGGGCGCAGCTCCAGCAGGGAGCAGAGCCGAGATGCCAGGGCTGCCCCTCCACTGCTGCTGGAGGCCATGGCTGACCACGGAGTGGGGCGGAGGACACAGACGGACCGCCCAGCCCATCACCCGAGGGTGCGAGACGAGAGCCCTAAGAAGGAAGGAGCCGGGTCCTTAGAGCCACCAGGGCTGGACTCAAACTTCCCATCGGCTGTAGAACGCCAGTGCGATCTCAGCACGACACTGGCCTCTGTGGGCCTCGTTCTCCTCATCAGGAGAATGGGTACAGTCACACCTGAGTCACAGGCCGGCTTCGAGGAAAGCACGAGGTGTGCACACGCTCAGAAGGCACGAAGCCCAGATCTCAGGGAGGGTTAACGAGGGAGGGGCCGCCCCAGCAGCCCACCCTGGCTGCCCTGCCTCCCTTCTGCCTGCCAGGCCCAGCCCAGACGTCGCCTCTGAGGGCCAGGCAGAGAGGGCCGCTTCCTGCCCAGGCCCCTGCACGCTGTGCAGCTGAGTCACGGTGGCTACAACCGTCTGTGCCCGCGTGGGTCACCCCACCAGACCCGCAGCTCCTCCAGGCAGGCCCGAGCCCCCCGCCATCCCTACCCTGGGCTCCAAGTGCGTCCTGGCTGTCCGTGTTCTCCAACCCGGTCTCCATTGGGCCACAGAGAGCTCTGCCGTTCAGGCCCCTGTGGGACTCCTCCCTCAGGTCCCACCCTGTCCAGGCAGCCCAGCTCACAGTCAAGGTTAGGGTTAGGGAGCACACGGGCTCTGAGGGGTTAAGGCAGCAGGGCCCCAGGGGAATCAGTGACCACGTGGGGCTGGGGTTTGGCAGTGTGCCCTTTGAGGCCAGCCCTCAGATTCCCTCTCACCTCCTGTAGGGTGGGATCTGAGAGATGGGACGTCCCTTAGAGGCCATCTGAGGTGGGAAGGTAGAGGCCCAGAGAGGGCAGAGCTGTGTCCAAGGCGGCACAGCAGCTCACAACCGGGCTGGGCACAGAGCCTGGGCCTGGGCCTCCCAGCCCAGGGGGGTCTCCTTCTCACCCCCGCGCACCCCATGACCTCCGGGAGCAGAACCAGCCTTTGAAAACATCCCTGGGCTGTGGGAAGGGGCGGGAGCCTGGGGGCTAAGCCTCGAAGCCACTTCCGCTCACCGAACCTCAGTTTCCCCTTTAGGAAGTGGCCCTCAGGGGATCCTGGGAGACCCACCAGCTTTTGCAGTGCATACTGGGGAAGAAATGCAGTCAGGAAGGGCACGTGTGACCTGAGTGCCCCGGGAGAGAAGACCCCCGCCTGCCCATCCTCCATGTGCCCCAGGCCCATCTAACTGTCCCGCGGTGGGAGGCAGGCAGTGGGGACAGCCCGCAGGCCAGCGCCTACCCTAGAAGCAGAGAGAGGGCAGCAGGCACAGGCTCCCTGGCCCCCTTGCCACCCCCTGAGGCCCTCCCCATGCCCACCCTCATGCCCTGGGGTCCAGGGCTGGTGGTGAGGTCTCCGGCCGGGTGGTGCCCACGTGTGTGTGCGGGGCCCTCGGGGTCTCACGAACTGTACCCTGGGGCGTGGGCCCCTGCGGGCACCCGGGCCCACGAGGCAGACGGCGGGGGCGGAGACGAGGCCGGGAAAGCCCCAGGCTGCAATGCAGGGCTGGGCGGATGACAGGCGGCCCAGCGCCCAGGCCGAGGACAGGACACTGTGTTTTGATTATTTCCAGTTTCCTGACCCCCAAGTAGTGATTTAATGTTCCTGTTTACTCTGAGGGTTAGGACAGAAGGCGGGACGCCGAAGCTGGCTTCCACGGCCTCCCCCCACGTCGCCCCCAAACTCCCAGCGGGGAAGCCATGGGAGGGCCCCGAGGGCCCCAGGGGATGGTGCGGGGTCTCTGGGCACATGGAGGACCTCAGATGGGCTCAGGGCGGGGCCTTGAGCACAGCAGGTCCTGCTGGGGGTTAAAGGGACCTGCGCACAGGAAGCGTGGCTAGGTGACCCTCAGAGCTGGCCTGAGAGGCTGTCCCCTGTGGGGGGCCAGTGCCCAGGGTTCACTTGCCCTGCTCACCTGGTCAAGGGCAGATGAGCCACATTCCTGGGCCTCCCCAACATGACCCGGGGCTTAGACTTTGGCTGGGACCCTGTCCCCTCTCGGAGTCAGAGTACATTTCAGGGACTTCTTGGCAGGCAGAGCCAGGAGCCTGTGGCTGGCTGGGAGGGACTCCAGAAGTCGTAAGCCCAGCTCCTTGCTCCTGAAATCTTGGCACGTAGGGACCAGCTTGTAAAACCACTCGAAATACAGCCTTCCACGGCATCCTCTGAGGTTGCGGCTACGCAGGGTAAAGTGAAGGGTGTTACTTTTTTAAATGACAAGGTATCCAGCTTTTTTGTTTAAATCAATGCAAGTTTACGTCATCATTGGCAAAAAAAGATTAAAATGCCGGTATATTTTCTGCACAGGGACATCCTACCCTATGCACCCATTCCTTCATTCAGGAAGCACCCACATCAGTACTGGGCAGGCACTGGGACCACAGACGAAGGGCTGGGGGAGGGTGCAGGTGAGGGAGAGGCTACGGCCAGGGCGGGGCTGGGGAGAGCCCCTCAAGGAGGACCGAGGGCCGTGCGGGAGCGACAGGGTGAGTCCCACGGGGACATGTGAGGGCTGGGGACGAGGCCCACACAGCCGTGGAGGTCTCAAGTGCACCCGGAGCCCAGGAGCGCTGCACAGAGGACCTGGGCACACCTAGTGTCACCACAACCCCTTCTCCCTATAAGCTATGGGGGAGGGACTGCAAAGTCACAGAGGGGAGATGTGGGACTCAAGGGTCCAGCAGTTCAGGGCTCCCCAAGGGTTAACAGGGACCAGCATTCTAGTCTTCAGCTGTGCAAGCCCAAGATCCCAGGAGGACGGTGTCTGCCAGGCGCTGTCCTCGCCAAGGGGAGCACAGCGCACCCTCCCGCCTGCCCTGACATCGCTAAATCCCGGGGTGGCAGAGCTGGGCAGGCCCAGGAGACCACAGCCCCAGCCCTGTCTCCACCTCTGACACCCTGCTGCACCATGGACTCAGTCTTCCCCTCACTGAAACCAGAGTTAGGTCCAAGGACCCCTCCGGTGCTCCACCACCCACCACAGAGGGACGGGGTGACTGGCAGGGGAGCTCGTTTCTGGGGCCGGCACTTCGTGTACAGAGAGCTCACTCCTGAGCCCAGGCGACAGACGTGCACTAGAACCAAGGTCCCCTCAGCCTTCCTCAGACAGCGTTCGCACCAGCTGTGTCCAGTCCCTGCCCCGCTGCTCAGCTGTGTGGCTTCGGGCAAGTTCCCTGACCTCTCTGAGCCTAAGTCCTCAATGTCTGGAATGGGAGTGAGAGTCGGTTCTGAGCAGACCTGAGAAGTCCGAGGCTGGCGTCGAGGTGATGGCAGCTCTGGAGGACGTTGAAACCGCACAGAACGGTGCATCTGGGCGGAATCAAAACAGTCATCGGCAGGGTTCCCCCAGTCCGGTATGCTCAGAGACAGCAGGGCAGCTGCGGGGACACACAGACACATCTCTGAAGCCCAGTCCTGCCCTTGCCAATTGTGCTCCTCTGAGGCCTCTGGGGTGCAGCTGATGAGAAGTGCCTGGCCTGTGCCTTGCACGTAGTAGGTGCTCAGGAAACGTCCCTCGGGAGCTTGCACTCTAAAGCGACTGGACAGCACGGCCCCAAAGGCTGAGACTCCAGGCTCCAGAGGTCGGCGGTCACCGCCCATGACCCCTGCCCACGACGCCGCCCCAGGGTGACCCCTGGCTGCCACTGGGTCTGGAAACACTTGGCCAGGGCGCTGGGGGCGGGGTGGTGAGTGGGTGCTGTTTGTGGAAAGAAGTGGAACAATCAAAGCCAGCTCGCTCAAAGTTAGAGTCCCTTTTTCCAGAGCGGTTGTTTAGAAGGGAAAAAAAACATTGTCCAAATCACAGCCGAAAAAACCTGCAACTGCCAGAGAAACGGGAGTCGGTGGCCAAGAAGGATTGCAAAACGCCGGCCCTGGGGAAAGGGCTGCTTGTGCCCAAGCCCTGCAGGGCCAGGCTCTGGGCACCTTCCCGGGTGCCGGCCACTGAGCCCAGACCGCTCACCCTGGCCGTCCCAGCTCCGAGCCTGGGACACAAAAAGACACAACCAGGTGGCCAAGGGACTTCCCGGTTTGCAGACACACACACACACACACACCCCACCGCACCGAGGGCCCCTGGGAGCCTTTGGGAGGACGGTCCTAGCACCAGGAGGTGAGGGAGAGGGTCGGACAGGTAGGGATTGGTCGGGGCAGCCCCCAGCCTCAGCACGGGGCCCAGGGTCCCGGACAGTGGGTGGGAAGCACGCAGAAACTGGGGGGAGGCCAGTTTGCAGCCACAAGGGGAAGGGAGGGAACCAGTCACTGTATTCCTGTCCCCAGGCCCCCAAGGCCACCACATTGTGCCCACCGCCCACCCAGCCCCGGCCCTTCCCTCCAGCAGCCCTCCAGCCACAGGACGTCCTGGCTGCCCCCTGAGCCGCGCAGGGCCCTGCTCTCAGGCCAGCCTGGCCAGGCCGAGCGAGGGGTCACTTCCTGCATCCATCGGTCTGGAGGATCAGGTTCCACATTGTCAGAGCTATTCTGCTCCGAGATCCCTGCTGGCTCCCGCCCTCTCTCAGGGTCTCTCAACTCTCCAGGGTCTCAGACGAGGCTACGGGATTAAAAGTGGCCCTCACAACTGTTTGCTGCCCACCTACTGTGTGCTGGACTCTGGGAAAACTCAGAGGAGAGCAGGCAAGCACCCTGTGAGGACGCGGGGTCCCTCCAGGAGAAGGAGGTGGCCGGGACGTTCCGACGCGCTGCAGCCCCCCCATCTCACGGGAAGGGCTGGTGCCCACGGACCCCACTCTGCCGTGGCCTCCGTCACCGCACGCCCACGTGGCTGATGCCCAGAGCCCTCCACAGATGAGATACAGGAGGGGAAGCGAAGAGAGAGCCGTGTGCTCATTTGGTAGCTATGCCAGCTCCCACCTGCACTCCCCGCTAGGCGGGGCCCAAGTCCCACAGCAGTGAGTTCACGGTTGGGTGTAGGAGACCCCATCCTTGGGACCAAGGCTGCAGCTTCAGGGGCCATCCACAGCCTCTGCGACGTGGCGTGCACACCTGAGCTCCGTTCTGAGCCCCGGGAGAGCTGGATCCACAGTTGGCCCTCAGCAGGGTCTGACTCATCCATGGGTGGGCAGCCGCCTCCAGGCTACAAGTGCCTCACATCTGTCTCCCCAGCCTCCACCAGCCGCGGGAAAGCTCAGGCTTCCTGGAGGTCGTGGCGTTTGAGTGGGGCCTCTGAGGACAGCAGGCTTGAGGGGCAGGAATTTTCATTTCAGGTAGAGGGCACAGCACGGCGAAGGTGAGAACCGGTGACAGGCCAGCATGACTGGCGTGCAGCCGGTGGCATCGTGGCCAGTGGAGGCCAGAGTGGGGTAAGCTTGAATACTTACACCAATCAGGGGGTGCCACCCTGGAGGCATAGCGTGGGTGGCAGGGCCTTCCCCATGTCCATTTTACAGAAGGGCACACTGAGGCCTGGTGCAACACCACCACCAGGGGAGCCGATCACAGAGCGTGTTCTCCCAGGTGGACGGTGTGGCCTCCTAACCCCAGCTGCTGCCCCAGGGTTCTCGTGGGCAACAAACAGGGGGGTCAGTAATCAAGGCAGCTGCCAGCCCTTACGGTGCCTCTGTGGCATTTAGAGAAAGGTCCCCCTCCAGGTGGGGCGCAGGCTGCATCCCAGCACACTTGCCCCTCATCCAGTGGCTTTTGCTGGGCTCGACCACCCCAGTAATAACCCCAGTCCCCACGGCTGCCACGTTTTAGTGCAGCAAGACCTTGACATTGTCCGTGTAGAGCCCACGTAAGTGTTTTGAGTCTGCTATTGGGTTGGCCAAAAGTTCGTTCGGGTTTTTTCGTAAGATGTTACAGAAAACTTCAGATGAACTTTTTGGTCAACCCAATATTTTGGGACTGACTATTTGAGCAAAGTCTGTCTCTCGGAACAGTAAGCAATGTGGGGGCAGGACCCACGTGTGTCTTGCTCACCTGTGACTATTTTGTTCACCAGCACCAAGCTTGCCTCATAAGAAATGCTCACAAATATTTGTAGAACGAAGTGTCTCCTTTAACCCTAAAACCACTCGATCAACCCCATTTTACAGATGAGGTTGGAGAGGTGATGTGACTCGCCCAAGGTCACACAGCTAGAAGTGGTGGGACTGAATAGGACCCGGGACCCTGGGCCCCCAGAGCCCTCGCTCCTCCCTCCCCACATGGCCCCACCTGCTCCAGGCCATCTGGACTACTTCCCACACATTGGAAGCAGAATGCTTACTCCCCAGCCTGGCCTGTGAGCCCTCTCCTGACTGGTGCAGCCTCTCAGCCGTTAGGAAAGAGAGGCAGCATGGGCAGGGGACAGAGCCTGACCAGCTGGGGTTAAAGCCTCATTCTGCTCTTCCCTGAGCTGTTCCTTGGTTTCCCCTTCCATAACACAAGAGGTTTTGACACAGTAATGTCCAAGACCCTTTCCTGTCTGACAGTATATCTACAGTCTAGAGCAAAAATGTTAAATCTACAGCACACATACCCATACTTGTGATTTCTGCGCTTACAGCAGACATCACTAATCAATCACCAATCAATCTTTCCCACTGAGTTCATATTGAACATCAGAATCCTTCTCAACACAATGCACAAGGAAACCATTTGATCAAAGTTGATGAATAAGATAAAACCCCTGGTCTGGGGTGAAGTTGGGCTGGGAGCAGGCCCTGAGGAGTAAGCCTCATACTATTATGAAACAGCACCTGCCCTTCCAAGGGAAGCACCATGAATAGAGATCTGTGACCCATGCTGGTGAGGAGTATCAAGGCTGCACTGTGTCCATGACTGCCTCCCCCGCCAAGCTGACAGCCCCAAGACCAGCCTCAAGACCCAGGCCGAGGCCAGCCCTGGCCCTACCTGCACCGTCAGAAGTTTTGCCCCATGGTCATCTCTTTGATGAGTCCTCATTTCTGACCTTGTTTCATGCCACCTCCTCCTTTGGTCTCAGCTCAGATCTCACCTCCTCCAGGAAGTCCGCCTCCAGTTTTCCCTCCCGTTCAAGGTAGGGGTCCCTATGGTACCTCTACCGTTCATCACACCTTCAGTCATTCAGCAAACACACTGTGTGGTATTTGCCCATGAGTGTGGAAAGCTGTGGCCCCAGCTACAGGCCCCGGGGCTGCAGGCAGAGCCCCGGTGAGTGAGGCTGCAATGTGGGGGGCGCACCGACTCACCTGACTCATTTACCAGGTCCCCAGGGATACAATGCAGGTGCTATCCTTGCCCTCTAGAGCTTACATTTTGGTGATGAAGAGAGATACAGCTATGATACTATGGAGGTTCCTTAAAAAGCTAAAAATAGAACTGCCATATGACCCAGCAATCCCACTACCAGGCATATACCAGGAGAAAACCATAATTCCAAAAAACACATGCACCCCAATGTTCATAGCAGCATTATTCACAATAACCAGGGCATGAAATCCACCTAAATGTCCACTGACAGATGAATGGATAAAGAAGATGTGGTACATATAAACAATGGAATATTACTCAGCTTTAAAAAGGAACGAAATAGGGTCACTTGTAAAGACGTGGATGGACCTAGAGAGTGTCATACAGAATGAAGTAAGTCAGAAAGAGAAAAATGAATATCATATATTAACGCATGTATGCGGAACCTAGAAAAATGGTACAGATGAACCTATTAGCAAAGTAGAAACAGAGACACTGACGTAGAGAACAAACATATGGACACCAAGGGGGGAAGGGGGGGCGATGAATTGGGAGATCGGGATTGACATATATACACTACTATGTATAAAACAGATAACTAATGAGAACCTGCTGTATAGCACAGGGAACTCTACTCAAAGCTCTGTGGTGACCTAAATGGGAAGGAAATCCAAAAAAGAGGGGATATATGTATACGTATAGCTGATTCACTCCCCTGTACAGCAAGAAACTAACACATTGCAGAGCAACTATACGCCCCCCCCCACCGCCAAAAAAAAGGCAGCTTACGTATAATTAAATGGCAATAAGCAGGGAACTGTCTAAGACGGAGGCCTCGCTGGGGGCCCCGTGGGTCTCCCCGAGGGTTTCACGTGTTATCACAGCCCTGCGGGGGGACAGGGGAGGGGGGGCAGCTTTGTCTCCCCCCTTCCTTAACCTTCTCAACCACCGCTTTGCAGAGGAGGGCCGGAGCCCTAGGGGAAGTGAGCAGGCGAGGGCCCCCAGCCAGGAAGCAGAGACCCTGATGCCCAGCGCCCAGCCGGATCCCACGCTCCCCTGGGTCCCCCATTCCTCTCAAGGGGAAGCGGCTGCCTCAGGCTGGGCCCTTCTGGGTCAGCCTACAGCAGAGTCGGGGCCAGGAGGCCACCCATGGGAAGCTGGCTGCCCTGGGGGCTGCAGTGGGCCCCAGGCTGCCTGGGCCGGCGGCCGGGCAGGTCTCCTGGGGGCGGGGTGACTTCAGCTCGGCCAGGAAGGCTGGGGCCCACTGCAGCCCCCAGGGGTTTCTACCTGGGCCGCTGGGGTTCACTCGGCCGTGGCGGACGGGCGCGGTGAGCGGGGCTGACAGCTCTCCCACCCATCCCCCCGCCAAACTGTACCCAACCATAACGATAAACGATGGCAGGCGTCCACGGCCACGTCGCAGAACATGACAAGCATGCCACGTCTCCGAGCCAGCAGCCCTGCTCCCCCCGCGGCGGCCAGCGTTCCTAACAGGAGGCTGCGAGGGGGCATGTCAGGCCATGGGCAGCCCCACAGCCGGCCCAGGCTGGGCCCCGTCGGTGGGCACTGCTGGGCAGGGCCCGGGGCTCAGGGTCCCACGGTCACCGGAGACCCGGGCCTGACCGCTCACTCGTCCCCTGGTGTCCTTCCGTGTCACCTGCTCATTCTAGCAGAGCAGGAAAGCGGCAACCCACGGCCCCGTGGGGAGGGCTGCCAACAGTCTCAGAAGCCACCTTCCCGCTGCAGCAGCGTCTAACACCGTCGCTCCAGCCACGCCGCCCACGCAAGCCCCAGCGGCCGCCAAGGGGTCTGCGAGGACCTGGGGAGACCCCCAAACCGGGAGGCCTGGCAGGGGTCAGGCAGGGCAAGCCCCCGCGTGAGTCGGGCCCAGGCTCCTCGCCTTCTTCTCTCGGGGCCGGAGGGGGTATTGCAGGGAGAGAGGCAGCCCCAGCCCCATTCTAGCGCTACTGGGCAGAGCGGGGAAGCGGCTCCACCCTTCTTAATCACAGCTGCGGGCGGGGCCTAGAGACAGCACACAGCGGTCCTGGTCCCGCTGCGTGGCCTTCAAATGAACGACGGGGCGTGCGCTCTGTGCGAGCTGAGCCACCTGAGCTCCCCACCCCGATCCCCGTCTGCCTGGGGGAGGGCGTCAGAGCTGGGCCCACAGACCAGGAGAGGAAGGGCGACCCAGGCAGGCGGAACCACATGTTAAAGGCCTCAGGGTCAAAGCCAACCTTGAACTCTCCGGGATGCAATGGAAAGCAGCTGGAGGGGGAGAGGCTGTGGGAGGGGCCGGGAAGACCCGCAAGGCCTGCGCCAGGAGGGCGGTGACCCAGGAAGGCTGCCTACTGGACTGCAGGTGGATTGAAGTGGGCCAGGCTGGGTGCAGGGCCGGGGAAGAGCTGCCTCTCGCAGGGGAGGGACCAGGGTGTGGACGGCAGCGCTGGGAGCAGAGATGGCGGGTGAGAGGAGCCAGTGAGGGAGCTGAGATGCTACCAGCAGGACCTGGAGACACAGGAAGCCGTGGGGAGAAAGACCCGGTTTCCAGCCCTGAGACGGGGACAAGCAGGTCAGCCGGTGTCTGGGGAGTGTTTCCCTGAGGTGCCCAAGGGCAGCTGAGTCCAGGGAGCATCTGGGCTCAGCACAGAGGTGTTGGCCGTCAGCAACGTGTAGCATCCGTTGACGCTATGTGTGGGCGAGATGGCCCGGGCAAGGGAGAGGCAGCGAAGACCCAGGTACTGGGCCTGGCCTCCGGACACCTGGGGCAGAGCCCTGGCACATCCCGGAGCCCGTGAGCCAATGATGGTTGTGGGCCCCCAGGCACCCAGGGAAGAGAGGGCGTGGGCAACAGTGCTGAATGTCACCAAGAGGAGGGACCGTGGACTGCAGGATAGGGGGCCATGCCCGTCGGGTTCCATCAGGAGACCACTGCCCACGCAAATCAGGTGAGGTAAGGAGAGCTCAGAAAAGGGGAGGGTTATGCAGGTGTGGGCAGGGTGGGGCGACCTGCAGGGGCAGAGCAGTCTTCCAGGGCAGTAACTGCAAGCAGAGTTACCCCTCTCCAGGCCTGGAGGAGCGAGGGGAGGGATGAAGCTGCTAGTACCTAGAGCCAGAGGGTGGAGCTGGGTGCAGAGTACCCTGAAAGATGCAGGAGATGGTGAGGATGCAGGAGGGGGGGCGGTCCTCTGTTCAGGGGTGCGGGCAACCCACAGCACCCTAGCAAGGAAGAAGGCAGAAAATCCAAACTCACTCTCCTCCTGCCTTCCATCTCCTGCTGGTACCTTCCATGGGCAAACCCAGGTGGAGGCCAGTGGGCCACAGGGCACTCCCTCCGTGTGGTCACAGAGCAGGCAGAGGGTGGGCACAGGAGCACGGCGCACCTGGGGAAGGCAGAGCAGAGAAGCAGGGAGCAGAAGTGTGCTCCAGGGAGGAGCCCCGAGTGCAGACAGAGTCTCCTACCAAAGGGAGGATCTGGGGCAGGAGCTGGGGGAGGCTGAGCATCGAAGGCAGGTTTGGGTTTTGTTTTCTAGGAGCCTCATGCTGTGGATCCAGTAGTGCAGGAGAGACTGAGGATGCAGGAGAGAGTGGGGAAAGCTCCGTGGGTACCATGGTTTGGCGGCAGGAGCTATAGCTTCCACCACCCCCAATGCACCATGGGACAGAGGCTGGATAGGGGCCAGTTCTCAAGGCCAGAGACGCAGGCGCGACACCTGGATCCGATGGGTGGCTTGCTCAGGTGAGGAGGGCCTCGGACTCTCCCAGGGTTGAGGTTTGGTGGCCAGGTAGAGCAGGCATGAGGGAGCCTAGGACTCGCATGATGGGACCACGCCTCCAGAGTGGCCAAGAGGGATGTGACACGGCAGGGCTGATGGATGAGGGGAAAGTGGAGGGGTCAGGGGGCAAGGAACCAGGTACAGGATGACCTGAACGAGGGGTGAAGGATAGAGAAGGGGAGTAGATGTTTGAGGCACAGGTTTTCAGAGTCAGAGGGGGCTGGGTGTGGCTGGAGTCCGGGTGTGCCATGGGAGGGGTGGTGACCCTGGGGAGAGTTGTGGGAGCCACGGGGGTGGAGGATTGAGAGGCCAGGGCGGCGACTGGGGCACCCATGGGGATGTAGAAACCCGGGTGATGGCCAGTGTGGGGTGGGAAGGAAGACAGAGGCAGGGTGGGGGAAGGTGGGGCTGGAAGGAAGGGGCCTGGCTGGAGGGGCAGCGGGGGGAGCAGTGGAGGAGGCACCAGCAGGTGGGCTGGGCAGAGAGAAGGGGGCCGGGTCAGCCTCAGCCAGAGGGCAGAGGGGGAGGAGAGCATGGAACTGGGTGGCCAGCACCTCCAGGCTCCCTGGGCATCACCAGAACAGATGGGGAGACTGAGGCCCAGAGAGGCAAGAACGGGTACCCATCCCCAGAACCTGGACCCGCAGGACCAGAAGGGCCTGAGACCTATTTTCTGCCCGCCATAAGGTTGATCCTGCTCATTTGGGGGGTGGCAGAGGGAGGACTTAGAGGCAGGTGGTCTGCCAAAGGCACATGGAAACCCCAGCCCTGGCTCCGCCCAGCCCGCAGCCAGGGAGGGCGAAGGCCAGGCCAGGCTGCGCACGGGGCTGGGAAAAGGGGGGCGTGAGTGGCGGGGGAGTCAGTGCGGGGCCGAGTGGATGTGCTCCCCGTGTGGGTAATTATGACCGCAGGGGTGATGGGTGCCTGCAGGGAGGAGATGCGCTTGTGCCTCCAGGCAGCGTGGGCGGGGGGCGGGGCGGAGCGGGGCAGCGGGGGCACCTGGGGTAGGCTGCTTTGGGGGCTGCCTGCAGAGGGGGTTGACGGGGTTGCGCGGATCTGGGGTGCAGGGTGAAACGGGGGCGCGTCGGCGGCGTGCACGTGAGCCTGCGTGTGGGAGGAGGGGAGGATGTAGGTGGGTGGGAGCTAATTAGCTGAGCCTGGTCTCCGTGCAGAGCCTGGACGCCAGCCCGTGTCTGGCAGCCGCAGCTCATGCTGCGCCAGCGCCCCCCCACCCCAGTCTTACTGTGGCTCCCCATCTGCCCCAGAACCCCCGCCGCCCCCAGCTGCCCACCGGGGACGGCCGGCAGTCCCACCTAGAGGCCTCCGGCGCTATCTGCCGGGTCAGGGCCAGGGGTGAGCACAGAAGGCCATCGGGGAGGAAAGCGGTTCCCACCCCACGCTGGCTCCCACGGGGCCCAGGATGGCCTGCTGTCCCTGCCGGTGAAGGTCCAGGGGCGGGGAAGGCCCTAACCCACCGCACGGAGCCCGGGGAGCTGAGCCAGTCTGCCGGCCCACCCCCTCACCCACCCGGGACTCTGGTTCAGGCCCCTCCAGGGTTTCCAAGTTCCTGGGTCAGCCTAGGCAGCAACGGGCTATCTGCCTCAGGGTGACCCTCTCCTCTGCTCCTAAGATGATGGGCATTTCTGCAGCCCCTCCCATCAACTCCCAAAGCCAGCCCTACCTTTGAGCTTCCAGGACTACCAGCCATGCAGAACAGGGCAAACAGAGAGTTTTTTAAAAGGCAGGAAGAACTAACCCAGATGGCCGGGTGCTCAGCTGAATGCCCACTGAGTCCTAGGAAATGGGCCCCAGCTCCATGGGCTGCAGGGTATGAGAGGAGGGCGTGTCCAATTGTCCTGGAGCAGGCTCCACGGGGGATAGACCCAGAGGTCATGCTGGGACCTCCTTTCCACTCCATCCTACTTGATTAACATCAGTTCAGTAACTGTTTGATGCAAGAAGCTAAGGTTCACCTCCAGACATCTCTCCATCCTCTGACCATTCAGCCATCATCGTCTTTCCGTCTGCCCATCCATCCCTACATACCTCAGTCCATCAGTTCATTGACCCAGCAAGCCAGCCAGTAAACATCCATTGATGTCCAACTGTAGCTGTCTGTCCACCCATCCACCTGTCCATCCGTCCATCCTCCCACCCATCTAATCATGTACCATTCTGTTCTTTCATTGAGCCAGCCCTCCAGCCAAACAGTGGTCCATCCAGCCCTCTGTCAGTTCATCCCGTCATCTGTGGATTCATCCGTCCATTGATTCACCATCCACCACTCACACGCAGTTCACGCAGCCAGCCAGCCAGCCAGCCATCTACAGCCCGTCTACTCGCCCATCCGCCCACCCACTCGCTGACTATTAAAATCGAGCACTTCGGTCCCTTCAGAAGTCTGAGAACACCCCACTTCCTTCCCCAGCCCTCCTCACTTGCTGTGTGTCCTTTCCCTCTGCACCCAAAGCCTGGTCCTCTTGTACAGAGGTTGTTTCATGGGGCAGCCCTGGCTACTCCTCCTGGCCCACCGTCAACCAAGAACAGTGGGTGGTCCCACAGCCGTTTCCAACAGAAGTGTTGCCCCTGCCCTGCCGCAACCACCCTGACCATGTCCGTGCGCAATGAGCAGGAAACTTCACATCCTCAAAGAAACTCCTCCCCAGTTCTGCCCACACCTTGTTTCCTATTGTAACAGTGTCACCGCTTCAACAACAATCACCCTCCTGTACACGGCCCTGGGGGCCAGATGCTGTTCTAAGTACTCGACAGATATCAGCTCATTCCAGCCTTGCCATCCCCCAGTCATCCTACGAGGCCTGTGGTACTACTGTACCCATTTTACAGAAGAGGCACAGAGAGGTTAAGAGAGAACCATAGACGCGGACGTTGCCTGGGCCCTGTGCCCGGCTGTGCAATGCACTCTACATGCATTATTCACCTGCTTCATCGCAATGGGAACCCTTGCTGTCCGCCCCATTTTACAGTTGGGTTGACTGAGGCCCAGTGACTCGCACAAGGTCACCAAGCTGGAAAGTGGGAGCTCTGGGATTTGAAGGCAGCTTTCTGATCCCAAGGCCCATGCTCTCAGCCACCCAGGTTTCTGCTGGGGGCACCGTGGCCGAGCTGTGGCCTAGAAATGGCGTGGGGTGGAAGAGGGGGGGCTCCCAGGCACAAAGGAGCTCCATTCGCTCTGCAGGGGACACAGTGGGTTCACCCGGCCCAGGCCTGGGGAGTGCAGAGGAAGGGCTGAGGTCCAACGGGGTCGAGTCGAAGCAGGGAAAGAAGACCAGAAGGGAGGGAGATGAGACAGCCCCGGAGTCCAGGGCAGCGGGAAAGAGGCCAGTGTCAGGAGTGGGGTGGCGGCCGAGCCAGGGGCCTGGGGAACGAGAGGCACAGGCCCCAGAGGAGAGCCCCTTGCAGGCTCAGTCTCAGAACTGGCTCCGTGAACGGGTCTAGGGCAGGGGTGGGGGGGCAGGTGGGCAGTGGCATTTCTGAAAAGTGCTCCAGGCCTGAGCACAGTGTGCGGGGTCCCACAAGGAGCTGAGCCAGAGGGATGTTCCTGACAGCATGCAGTAGGCGCTCAATACATGCTGGTTACCACGGGGCCTGGTTCCTCTGGGGCTGCAGTCCTCGGAAAGTGTTAAAAATTCATTCTCCTGATTATTAAAGTAAGGCACGCCCATCATATAGCTGCAGAAAGTTTGGGGAAAGGAGGCAAATGTGAAGAAGGGAATCCTCTTGTCTGGAGTGACCGGGAAAGCAGGGCTGCTGAGACTTTGCATCCGGACTCCGGGGGAACCCCGGCCAGGGACTGCGGTGTTTCTCACCGCGCACCAGCGGACTCAGCCAGCCTGGAACCAGCCCGCCGGCCGCGGGGTGTGGAGACCTACTCTGGTTTTCACTGGTTCACCCACTCCTTAGCAAACATTTATTAAGCACCTACTGCATGCCATATCCTAGTGTGCCAGGGGCCAGAGAAGTCCACAGTGGCCCCAACAGAGAGAGACCTACAGTGGTGAACTGTGGCCACACAGAATCCAGGTCCTGATTCCCAGAACCTGTGAATGGTCCCTCATCCGGCAAAGTCTTAACAGATGTCATTTAGCCAAGAATCTTGAGACGAGATGATGCTGGATTATCCGGGGGGCTCTAAACGCCACCATAAGCGTCCTTATGAGAGAGGCAGAGGAAGATTAGGCAGACAGAGGAGAAAGTGATGTGAAAACAGAAGCAGAGATTGGAGGGATGTGACCACAAGCCAAGGCCACTGGCAGCCACCAGAATCTGCAGGAGGCCAGGAACTGATTCTCCCCCGAAGCCTCCAGAGAGAGCCCCGTGCTGGATACACCTTGATTTCAGCCCCGTGAAACTGATTCCAGACTTGTGGCCTCCAGAACTGTAAGAGAATGCATTCCTGTTATTATAAGCCGCCACATTAGTGGTTATTTGTTACACAAATTAATACAGCAGTTCTAGTAGTCAGGGTTCTTCAGAGAAACAGAACCAGTAAGATGTATGTACAGAAAGAGAAAGAGATTGGGTCCCATGATTACAGGTCTGCAGGGTGAGTCAGCCAGCTGGAGGCCCAGGGAACTGATGGGTTACTTCCAGTCCATCTTAGTCTGTTCGAGCTGCTGTAACAAAATGCCACAGAAGGTGGCTTAGAAGCAGCAGAAATTGATTTCTCACAGTTCTGGAGGCTGGAACTCTGAGATCACTGTGACCTCACAGGGTGGAAAGGGCAAGGGAGCTCTCCGACCTCTTTCCTAAGAGCACCAATGTCATCCAGGAGGGCTCCACTCTCATGACCCGATCACTTCCCAAAGGCCCCCCTCCTTACACCATCACCCTGGGGGCTAGGTTTCAACATCTGGATTGGAGGGGGAGGTATTCAGGCCATAGCACTGTCCAAGTCCAAAGACCTGAGACCCAGGGAAGCTGACGGTGTAGATCCCATCCAGCAGTCTCAACACCCAGATCTAATGTTTCAGTCCAAGTCCAAAGGGAGGAAAACGCCGACGTCCCAGCTCAAAGGCTGTCAGGCAGGAAGGATTCTCTCCTACCCAGGGGAGGGTCAGCCTTTGGTTCTAGTCAACTGATTTGGTGGGGCCCACCCACATTGGGGAGGGCAGTCTGCTTGACTCAGTCTACCAATTTTTTTTTTTTTTAAAGACAGAGAGAGGGGCTTCCCTGGTGGCGCAGTGGTTGAGAGTCCGCCTGCCGATGCAGGGGACACGGGTTCGTGCCCCGGTCCGGGAGGATCCCACATGCCGCGGAGCGGCTGGACCCGTGAGCCACGGCCGCTGGGCCTGCGCGTCCGGAGCCTGTGCTCCGCAACGGGAGAGGCTGCAGCAGTGAGAGGCCCGCGTACCGCAAAAAAAAAAAGACAGAAATTTTTTTGATTGAAATATGGTTGATTTAGAATATTATGTTAGTTTCAGGTATATAATACAGTGATTCAATATTTTTATAGATTATCCTCCATTTAAAGCTATTATAAAATATTGGCTATATTCTCCATCTGTATAATATATCCTGGTTTTTTTTTATTGCATACTGGTCTGTATCCCCTACTCCTATACTGTCCCCCACCTCTTCCCTCTCCCCACTGGTAACCACTAGTTTGGTCTCTGTATCTGTGAGAATGTTTCTCTTCTGTTATATTCATTTTTTTCTTCTATTTTTTATGTACCACATATAAGTGATAACATTCAATATTGGTCTTTCTCTGTCCGCCTTAGTTCACTGAACAGTCTACCAATTTAAATGTTAGACTCATCCAAAACGCCCTCACAGAGATACCCAGAATCGTGTTTGACTGAATATCTGGCCACCCGAAAGCCCAGTCAAGCTGACACATAAAATTAATGATCTCAGTGGCCGCAGGAAACTATGACAGGCCTTGTGCACCAGGGTGAGTAGCTCCGTCTTTATCCTGGGGCCAGTGGGGACCCATAGGAGAGTAACGACAGGGAAGCATCGGGGTCGGATTGTACATGAGAAAGACCCTGTGCCGTGACCGGGAGGGGAGACCCAGGAGGAGGTCCAGGGCGCAGCTGTAGGGACGGAGAGCGTGACGAACATGAGGAGGTAGACTGAGCAGGTCTGGGTGCTGAGGGACAGGGAGAGAGGAGGGGTCATATGGGTCCCCGGGGGCGGACATGGGCAGGTGGCAGGGGAATCGGGGGTTCCGCTTAGCAGGCGGTGACCGAGGGGATCATGGCGTTTGCCCACCTCTGCCCCTCGTCTGCAGACACCCGTCACTGGGATGTTCTAACAGGGGCAGAGCCACCCTGGCTGCCCAGGCGTGTGGCCACAGGAGAGGGGGCCCTGCCCTCACACCAGGAGTGCACCCTGCCTGGGTGACCTTAGCTCCAGCCAGCTCAGAACTCCGAGGGCCCCCTTAACCTCTGGCCCTGGGGGAGGGGCATGGGAAAAGTATCTTTTGGACCAAAGAAAACGGAAAACCTCACCTCACCTCAGCTGTAATAAGCTAATTTTCACCTCTAAATGGGGCTTAATCAAATTCAGCCCCGTAGCCTCATTTCCAGGCAACTTTATTCATTGTTATTTTTATTCCAAGAATTCCTTGGCATTTTCTGGGAGCCACTGAAGGGTTTAATAGCTTCCTCAGTAGCAAAGCACCCTGCTTGGAGTGAAACCCAGGAGCAAAGAGTCACAGCCAGGGGTGCAGGTATCCTGGGAGGACACGTGAGGTCACCAGGCCCCAGCTGGCTCTGTGGGCAGAGCGTGGCCTGCGTCAGGGGTCTCCGGCTCCCCGGGCGGGGTGACCGTTCTAAAAGGCCAGGAGCCTGGACAGAGGAAAGAGACCGGGGCCTCTGGATTGATGGGGACAACATCAAGCAGAGGTGTTCCCCCTGGAACACCGAGGGTGAGGAGCCTTCAAGCCAGAAGACTCGGGTCCCTCGGGGCCTCTGGCTTCGCTGGGACACAGGGCTGCAGGGAACTGGGGAGGCCTGTGTGTGCAGCTCTGTCTCCCCGTTAAACCGAGGTTCACGGTCCACGGCCTCCTGGGGTGGCCCTAGCACTCGGCAAGGATAAGAGTCACCATCCCCTTAGCCCACCTTCTCGGTGGCCAAACTGAGGACACCCTGGACCCAAGGGCGTCCCCAGGAACTGAGCACGGTCTGCATCTCCCCGGCGTCCTCTGGGTCCATCCAGCACGGGGACCCCCAGGCGGCGGTGGAAGGCCAGAGAGGGCAGCCAGAGGCCGGTGAAGAGCCTGCCACCATGGCTGAGCAAGCCTGGGCTGGGGCCTGGGGACAAGGGACACGAGGACAGCACACAGGTGGAGCCCGCCAGGCTAAGGGGCCATTTGGACGCAGACGGTTAAGGCACAGAGAAGAGGGCGGCCGGGCCTGAGGCTGGTACGGCGGGGCATGGGGAGGCTGGGCGTCAGGGATGTCAGTCCAGGGGGAATCCCGGTGCAAAGCTGGGTGTTTGAGAGCCCTGAAGGGTCCTGGATGCTGGAATCAGGAGAGGGTTTGGGGTGGAGGTTAGACTCACCTGGGGGGCTGCCCTGGCCACTCCCGAGCTCGGTGACCCCCGACTGCACCCACCACTGCCTGTGTCCCACAGAAGAGCTGCCCCGCCCTCAGGACTATTTTTAGCTTCTCTGGGTCTCCTTGGTCTACGTCGAACAGGGCCACCAATTCCCCCCTGGGCTATGTGAGAATGTGTGAGCGGTCAACGAGGTCCGGCCGCTATATTTTCCATTTGTGGTTCTTAAATCACTAAATGACTCTTTTGTAAGAGTCATTTGACGTTCAGGAAATCTTTTGATGCCTTTCAAAGGGCTTTATAATGTGTTTCTAATCCTTTCCTCTTAAAAACAGGAAGGTACACTTTGTCAACCATAAACACCAGAAGGTCCTAGTTTGGTCAGAGATGCAGAAGCCACAGGCTCCCGGTGGCCGTGAAACCCGCCTGGTCCTGGCCAGGGCCCCGTGCACAGGGAACTCTCAGGCCGAGGACGGAGCCAGGAGGCTCTGCCTACATCCCTGCTCCCAGTGCCGGGCCACAGACCACCGCAGGAGACCGCTCCCCAAGGCGGGATGCCACAACCCACACTGGTCCTTTGCAGGGGCCCCTCCTCAGAGAACGGCCCCACCACTGCCCAAGCCGGATACCCGACTCATCCTCAGCGACCGCTCTTCCTGGGCCCGGACGGCCCTGCTGTTGCCCTTTCTACCCTGTAGATCAGGCCCCCCTCTCTCCCCTGCAGAGACCCTCCTGGTTGCTCCTGCCCTGAAAAGTTTCTCAGAGTCTTCGCTTGCCTGAGTGGGGCCCCTGGGGCTGGGCTGGGACCCACCCGTCCCACCTCCCCCTCTGCTCTGACATCACCAGACAGCCTGTGAGACCCTAACGTCTCTGTACCTTCGCAGGCGCTGTTCCCTCTGCCTGGAAAACTCTCCCTCCACTTTGCTGCGCAGAGAGGGTTGCCTCCCCATCCCTCGTGCTCCTCCTCTCTGAAGGCCTTCCTGGCTCACTAGGCAACCTTCCCCTCGAATCCCAGAGCCTGGTGGTCTGCTTCAAGCCTCTGTGATGCTCCCGGCACACACTACTGCACGTTCCTGCAAAAGTATTGATGTACTGGTGTCACCCTGCTAAACTGAGAACCCCTCAGAGACGGAGCTGTGTCTTTTTATCTCTGTCCCCGGGGCTGGCACTCAGCAGCCCTTCAGCAAGCAGAGTCCCGGGCCATCCATCAGAGGGGCTGCCCCCAGCTCGGGACTTGGCCTCCGATTCCAGCCAAGGGCCCGGGCCTCCCTAGGGAAGGGGCCGGGGTCTGTTCCTACCAAACCAGCAACAGAACTTGGTAAAAGGTATTTGGCCACTACTCATCTGGGCCCATCCCAACCCCACACCCAGAGACCAGGCGCTCCTGGCCACATTGCCTGGGGCCAGGCCTGCTGCAGCACTGCTGGGTGGCAGCCCTGGGGCAGCAGGGGCCACCCCTGAGCCAGAAGAGTCAGCCCTTTCTCCCCGACAACAGGATGCCAGAAGGTGCAGGGGTCTGGAGGTGGGCCGAGGCTGGCAGGGAAAGGGCCTAGAGGCCCCCTGCAGCCGAAGGGAGTGGAGGAGGGCCGCCCTGTACCCGGAGACGTGTAAACCCCGCCCAGTGATCAGGAGCGCAGTGGACGTGTTCATTCATTCAGTCAGGATGCTCAGCCCTGCACCGGGCAGGTGGGGCTTAGAGGTGGACCTGGGACAGCCCTGCCCTCCACGAGCCCCAGCACGTGGGCAGACACGTCCAGAAATAAACAAGCACTCGTCCAGAGTGCCAAGAACAGTCTTTTCACCGCTGCACCCCCAATGCCTGCTAAAGGGCCCAGCAGACAGTAGGTGTTCCACCCACAGAGGTCTGCGGACTGACTAAGTGCAGGGCGCTGAGGCAGGGCGCTGAGGGCCCAGAGGTGAGGCCAGCGGGGGAGTAGGGCACGACCCTCAAGACACCAGTGCACTAAGTGAAAGGTTGGGACCCCCTCGAGGGTGCAGGGAGACCCCGGGGGTGTGGGGTTGAGGAGTGACAGGGCCAGGTTCATCCTGGGGCAACCTGGGAGAGGTGCTGGGATGGGCCGGGAACTGTGCATGCAGGGACATCATGGTGGGACTGAGTGGCACAGACCCCAGATGACAGTGGCTTCAGCAAATAAAAACCTCCTTCTCACTTAGAAGTCTGGACGGAAGCACGAGCTCCTCTCCGTGTGGCTGTTGAGCTCGGCCTCCTCTCTGGCGGCTCTGACCTCCCAGGGCAGGGCCCACGGCCCCCGGTGGCCTCCCTTGCCCGGGAGAATCCGCAAGTTGCACTTCTGAGTGTGCACAAATGAATTGCCAGGTGCAGGCCCAGGCCGCACTTAGCTGCAGGGGGAGCTGGGAAATGCCATCTTCTGGGGCAGCCGGGTGCTGGAGGAGTGGCTGGTGGGGACAGCTAGCGGGCTCTGCACGGCCACTGATTAGGAAGCAGTCTGTGCTTGTTCTGCAGAGAAGGTAGGAGGCCTGCCAGAGGTGGTGGCCGTGGGATAGAAGGCCCATTGGAAGGAGCTGGGGTGGGAGTGGGGACAGAGGTGGTGAGGATTTGGACAGGGGGTCGGTGGCGGGAGACACTGAGACACGTTTGGCCGTGTTGGCCGTGAGACACACCCGCAGGGAAGGGGCAGTTCCCAGTGGTGACTGGGCTAGAGACTGCACCAGATGAGGGGCGGCCACAGGGAGAAGGGGGCTCAGACAGGGCTCGGGGGGCGGGGAGGTGGGCCGGGACATGCAGCGGGCAGCGTCCTGCAGCCCGAAGGGAGATAATGTATTGGTGGAGGGAAGAGCTGCTGATCGCTGTCCAGGCTGACGTGCACCCTCAGATCCCGGGCACGGGGGAGGGGAGCCACATCGGAGGCAGCTGAGGACTGAGCAGGCAGTGACGTTCCAGAAGACAGAGACCACGGTAGACAACAGAAGAGGGGGAGGCCGGGTGTGCAGAGGTGGGAGCAGGGCCATCCACGCAGCCCAGCCCTGAGGACAGCCAACCCTCGGCATTCGCTGGACAGGGCAGTGTACACAGCCCCCTTCACACCCGGGGATGCTGAGGTCCCACCTCCAAGCCTCCCAGCCCCACCCGCTGCTCCCAGAGGACACGTGACTGGGGGAGGGGCTCCAGACCTGCCTCTCTTTCTTAGCCAGGGTGTCCACTTTTCCTGCACAAAAGGCTCTACCTCTCATGATCTTATTTGGGCCTGGAAACAACCCATCCTCCAGAAGAGGAAAGTGAAGCCCAGAGCCGTGAAGGTCACTCTGCCCTTGGGCGCAGGGCAGCTTCTGCAGGGCGGGCAGAGCAGGACGAGCCTCCCACTCCTTCAGAGACCAGGAAGCAGAGGCTCAGAGAAGCCAAGGTCACCTGGTACCTGCACCGGGCCTGCGTCCCAGGCTGCCATCTCTCCTGTCATTGTGCTGCGCACCTCGGTGACCAGGAGCACAGAGCAGTCTGGGCAGGAAGAGGGGACTCAGAGCCGCAGAAAAGCCCAGGGAGGCCTGTAGGGGGTCATCCGGGGAAGTGGAAGTCCCATGCCCGCCCTCCCCTCCCCCGCCATGCCAACAGCACCAGAATCTTGGCTGTCCTCCACTGCTGCCCCTGCAAGTCTGGGGGCCTGGCCCAGCCACAGACAGCCAGTTCCTGGAAAGGCTGTGGTGGGATTTGCTGCCTCCCAGCCCAGGTCACCGGAGCTGCAGCGGGTGGAGGTGGGGCCAGGGGCCTGGGCCCCTCTGGGATCACTTACATTTCCTGGAAAATTGCAAAACATTTGAAAGGCAAATGGTCAATTCCTCATAACCCTTCCCCACTGTCCTGAAAAGAGGTGTTGGGGGGAGGGGGAGTGCTGGTGGAGAGGGTACCGTGGGGGGCCTCCTGGCCCCCTAAACCAAGCCCATCGCCAGGCAGACTTGGAGGCAGCAGGGAAGGCCAAAGGGGTCAGGGTGGGGCGAGGAAGGAAGCAGCCAGTGCTGGGAGATGGGGCGCCTCCCAGGGGGACGGGCAGCTGCGGGCTGTGAAGTTCGGAAACCCCTCCGCGGCTGTTGCCCAGAATGTTTTTCTACTTTCTTCTTGTCGCTGCTCCAAGTCACAGCCCAGCCACTGCCCAGCCTCAAAGGGCAGGAGCCAGGACAATGACTTCCATTGCCCCATGGGACAGGGGGCAGCTTGACTCACTTATCAAAAGTGATGAAGTGTCATTCCCATAATTGGATCCTGAAAGGTTGGCCTCCAGTCTCACTGCACTCTGCCGCCTGGGGCCTGCAGTAAAGCAAGCTGCCGTGCTGGAGGGCCCCACGTGGCCAGGAACCAGGGGCAGCCTCTGGCCATGAGCTTGCAAGGGATTCTGCCAACCGCCAGTGAGGGAGATTGGAAGCTGATCCTTCCCCAGCTGGGCCTCGAGATCAACACAGCCCAGGCAACACCTAGATTACCTAGCCTGGGAGAGACCCTGTGCCGGGGACCCAGCTAAGAGACGTCCAGAGTGAGAGCATAAATGCTGTCGTCTTGGCCACTCAGTTTTGGGGTACTTTGTTACACAGTGATAGATGACTAATACAGGTAGCATCAGCTAAGACACAGTCGGATGCTGGCTCTGCGATCTGCAGGCTGTGACCTTGGAATCACCGAGCAGCGTCCCCCTCTGCAAACTGCAGACAGTAATGCCCATCTCCCCACGGGGCACCAGGAAGGATAATAATGTAATGGAGCTCAAGCACCCAGCACAGTGTGGTTGTGGAATGCTGCACTCGCCTTCTCCTCCAGGAAGCCCTCCATGATCCCCAGCTGGATCTTGTCTTCCCTCCCATGGGTGCCCCAGTGAAGTAGCTATGTCTCCATCTGGAATGCTTTTCTTTCCGCTGAGCTTCCAGTCCTTAGAATCCAGGTCTGATGCCCCAATACCCCCACCCCCACCCCAGAGCTCACACGATTCCTCCCAGCCCAGCAAGAATGCCTCCTGAGGGTCCCACAGCGGGTGTCCCACCAAATCTTGCTCAGAAGAAAAGGAAAAGGCCCACCAGGCATCACTGTCTGTGAGATAGGACCTGGGGTAGTGACCAGGACAGCCTGGGCAGGTGAGACGGTGTCCCTCTGCTCACCACTCCTCCATCCCTGAGCCCCTCCTCCAGGCCAGGACGGGGTTCAGGGCTCCAGGGCATTGAGGATGAAGGTGGAAGGAGGTGAAGCCCAAGTGGCCTGGGGGCCCTGGCCAGGCCAGCTGCAAACACCAGGTGCCACAGAAGGGCTAAACAGAGCCTTGGAATGCGGGACCGACTGGCCAGGGCAGGCTGCAGGCTAGAGAATAGTGGAATTAGATTCACTTCCCAACAAATCACTCTGTCCCTGAAGTACTCACCCAGGAGGCAATGAGGCAGCCATTGGAGGGCACGCAAATGGTCTGGGCCACTGGTCAGCTGGACCACTGACTCTCAGATGCCTAGGCACATGACATCTCCTCACAGAGCCTCAGTTTCTCCAGCTAGGTAGTTCAAGATTTCTCAGAGGAAGGTAACAAGTGATTTTAAAGGATATTCAGGGGGGAAACAATTGTAAATTTCAATAGTTATTTATGCTCATATGTATTAAGACAAAAGTATATAACTAGCATATCAGACCCCGAGTTTCAGAGTCTATTGCTTAAGTCATAAGCATTTAAGTTTAAAAAGCAAGTTGATTTAAATAAAAATATTGAGCAAATGATAAAACTGATGATACAAGGATATGACATAAGTCATGTCGTGAGATTCTAGTGACCCATATTTCTTGACCAAGCAACAAGCTTCTCCTGTGTTTAAGCCACCGTGATTTTGGATTTTACGATGGCAGCCAACCCTGTATCCACACTCATACAAGCAGCCATGCAGCTAAGGAAAGATGTTCAAGGCAGAGTAAACAGCAGGTGCAAAGGTCCTGGGGCAGGAACAAGATTGGTTCTTACCTCAGGGCCTCAGGGGCTTTGCACCTGCCAAAAAAAGTGCTATCCCGAGGTGCAGTGAGTGGAACATCTCAAAGCAGAAGAGTCGGGCTGCGCGGGGCTGGGGTGGAGGATCCAGAGCCCACCAGCGTAGCCGGCCCCCTCCTGTGATGGCCTGTTGAAGCAGTTCTTCATTCTGGGAAACTGCCTGTGTCTGCAGAGGCAAGGGGCCCCCTTCCCAAGGGCAAAGGCTGTGATATCTGTGTGTCCCAGCACCCAGCCCCCACCTGGCAAAAAAGAGGTCTCCATGGGTGCTGCTGAATAAATAAAAGAGAGGCTCTGGGGGCCTGTGACCTCTGCATCCGGGCACCCAGTGGGCATAGGGGTGGCCACGTTCAGAGGGCACCAGAGGGCACAGCCAGGAGCAGGAGGCCAGGGGGGCACTGGGCTCCCTGCCGTTAGTGGTGGGGGATGAGGAGCTGCCGTGGGGCAGGACTGGGAGGCTGAGGGCAGCATGTGCCAGGGCCAAGGGGAACGGGAGAGGAGGAAGCGGTGGGAGGGGCTTCAGGGTAAGCCTGGGGCAAAGGTGCCGCCTTATCGCCCCAGCGGAAAGGAGCTGCCAGCCCCTGACTGGGCCCCCGACGGGATCTCACCGTCTGTCTCTTCTCAGCGGCCAGGGCCTCTGGGGCCACAGGCTGGTTGAGCTCAAGGTAAACTCCACAGCTGGAAAGGAGCAGGGCGGCTTTCCTCTCAGCTGATGTGCTGGGCCCCAGCTCTCCTCAGGGGACCCCACTGCCCCACCCAGACCTGGCCTGGCTAAATTCTACTACTGACCCTAAGAAAATTGCTACTCCTGGGCTGCAGGAGGCCACCTGGGCCTCCCATCACCAATGGATTCAAGCCAGACTCCTGAGTGGGGCCTCTGGGGCGCCCCCGTGTGCTGACTGTCCCACCTCCCGCCACACTCTGCACTGATGACCCTAGACCTTCACTGGGTTCTCTGGGCCTGCCTGAGGCCAGGCCCTGGTCCCAGAAGCTCACAGTACTGGGGACAGAGCCTCATGGTTTAAACCCCACCGCGGTGCAGGTGCAAGGCCCGGCGAGCACAGAGGATTGAGCCCTGAGCTAGCCCTTGAAGGAGTCCTAGTTTTCCCGGAGAAGAAGTGGGTGCTGCTGGGGGGCTGTGGTTTCACCTGTGAAAGCTACGATCCCCCCTCCATAGAGGGGCATCTACCACAGCCATGCCCTAGTCCACAGGCTCCCACAGCTGCAGCAGCCTCCCAAAGAGATGTTTCTCAAGCCCACATCTGACCTTCTGCTGTTTCACACCTTCAGTGGCTCCCCTCACCATCCAGAAAAGGCTATACCCAGTGGTCAGCAAAATCACTGCCCCCAAAGACGGCCTCATCCCGTTGCTGGGAACCTGAGAACATGTCCTCTTCTGTGGCAGAGGGGACTCTGAAGAAGTGATCGAGTTCGGGATCTTGAGATGGGGCTGATCCTGGATTGTCTGGGTGGGCCCAGTGTCATCGCCAATGTCCTTTAAATGAAGGGGGGGCGCGGGGGCAGGAGAGTCAGAACCAGAGTGATGTGAGGAAAGGGAACACTCCTGCACTGCTGGTGGGAATGTAAATTGATACAGCCACTATGGAGAACAGTACGGAGGTTCCTTAAAGAACTAAAAATAGAACTACCATATGACCCAGCAATCCCACTACCTGGCATATACCCTACCATATGACCCAGCAATCCCACTACTGGGCATATACCCAGAGAAAACCATAATTCAAAAAGATACATGCACCCCAATCTTCATTGCAGCACTATTTACAATAGCCAGGACATGCAAGCAACCTAAATGCCCATCGACAGACGAATGGATAAAGAAGATGTGGTACATAAATACAATGGAATATTACTCAGCCATAAAAAGGAACAAAGTTGGGTCATTTGTAGAGACGTGGATGGATCTAGAGACTGTTATACAGAGTGAGGTAAGTCAGAAAGAGAAAAATATCGTATATTAACACATATATGTGGAAACTAGAAAAATGGTACAGATGAACCGGTTTGCAGGGCAGAAACAGAGACACAGACGTAGAGAACAAACGTATGGACACCAAGGGGGGGAAGTGGCGGGGGTGTGGTGGTGGGATGAATTGGGAGATTGGGATTGACACATATACACTAATATGTATAAAATGGATAACTATTAAGAACCTGCTGTATAAAAAAATATATTAAATAAAATTCAAAAATTCAAAATAAATAAATATATATATATATATATATATATATATATATATATATATATATGTTGTTTTACTCCTTTTCATTTATGGTAATTTGCTGTTACAGCAGCGACAGGAAACTCATACAACCCCAGCCCTTGCAGGGGTCCCCAAGGCCTGCCTGCCCGCATGCCACCCTGGAGGGAGCCTCTCCCCTCCCCCACTGCTCTGAGCCCGCCTGCCTCTTTGGCCTTCAACCATGCTGTCCCTTCTACCTGATATAACCCTCCTTGGCCAGAGGTTGCCAGCAGCTCCTCCCACGCAGAGCCCTCATCCCAGTGTCCCATCCTCAGGGGAGCCTTCTGAATCCTCAGGGTTCTCTGCCTTGAACAAATGAGGAATTTGCTGGAAGCTAATGGGGTAGTCCGTGGCCTCCAGTTCTTGGATGGGATGGGCCTAGGGTTTCTAAAAGGCCTGAGCCTCAGGAAAGAAAGGACAGTCCCTAGAGGGTCCCACCAGCAGGTGGCTTGGCGCGACCATCCCCTGGCCTTGGGTCCCCCTACTCAAGACCCAAGTTCTGGCTTCTCGTGGGCTGTATGGCCATTCAGGGTCAAAACGGGGTGGGGCACCTTCACTAATGGCCCTGATCTGAGGCCACAGAAAGGGCGGCATTTTAGGAATGAAGAAAAAACAGGGGTCCCTGCCCCCTCCTGGTCCACCTCCCGGGTGGACCCCCATTAGAGTACATCTCACACCGGCACCCATGTGCCCCTAACCCAGCCAGGAGCCCCTCAAGGGCAGGCAGCTGAATGCTCGTCCCCTTTTCGGGATCTCTCCTCTGGAAGTCTGCCTGCACCTTCCTGAGCAGGCCTGTCAGGGGAGCGTCCAGACTCGGGTGCTGGAGGGAGAGGCACACGGGGAATCACTGCCTAAAGCTTCGGGGAGCTCGGAGGCCGAGGGCTCTCAGGAAGGCCACGGGCCACCCCTAGGACGACCCCCTGGGGTGGACAGGGGAGCCTGAAGGCTGGACTTCCCAAGGGTCCCCACCCTAGACCCACAAACAGCCTTGGGACCAGCCGCCACCCTGCGTCTCAGTTCATCCCCTGTAAGAAGGGCGGCTCTGACCCTATGAGGACGGCTATTCTGAAATAAAATAGCAAAGAAAAGGAAAGAACGAGTGTGGTGAGCATGCGGAGACATGGGAGCCCCTGCGCATTGTTGGTGCGAATGTCAAACGGGGCAGAGGAGGTAGAGGACAGTACGGACCTGCCTCAAAGAAAAACAGTCGCAGGATTACCGTATGATGCAGCAATTCCACCCGAAAGAACTGAAATGTCGAAGAGGCATTTGTACACCCATGTTCGCGGCAGCATCGTCCACAACAGCCAAAAGGTGGACGCCACCCGACGCCCATCAATGGGGTATTTACCAGAATGAAGCATTGTTCAGCCGTAAGAAGGAAGGGAATTCTGACACAGGCTACAACAGGGATGAATCTTGAGGACATTATGCTGAGTGAAATAAATCAGTCACAAAAGGACAAAGACTGTTATGATTCCACTTCTGTGAGGTTCATAGAGACAGAAAGCAGAAGCGTCGTGGCCAGGGGCTGGGGGAGGGGGCTGGGGGAGGGGCTGGGGGAGGGGCTGGGGGAGGGGCTGGGGGAGGGGAAGGGAAGTTAGTGTCTAACGGAGACAGTTTCAGTTTTACAAGATGAACAAGTTCTGGAGATGGATGGTGGTGATGGTTACACAGCCCTGTGAACGCCCTCAAGGCCACTGAACTGCACACTTGAACATGGTTAAGATGGTAAATTTTATGTTATATGTCCTTTACCACAATTAAAACTGTTTAAAAGTGGGGGGCTTGGACCTGCACCATTTAATCTCAAACTATTGTTCTGTAGCCATGAAACCCTTTGTAGCTTACTGAAAGGGACACCCTGTTCTTAAAGCAGGAGAGAGCAGGGCTGCCCAGGTTGACGTGGGGTGGGACCCCAGACCCACATTCTCAGTTCTCCACCCCTCAGCACCACCTGTGGGGACCCTGAAACTCCGGGCCTCTCTGGCCCCTTCCAGGCAAGTGGGTCTTGTAGTTCAAGGTTCCGAAGATGGATGGGGCTGAGGGAAGCCTTTTCCTGACTTTGCTGGTCAGAATTTCAGGGGCCCTTTATTGTCACCTGGAGGTTGCCAAGGGGCCAGGTGTGGCCGACGGGGCACCGCGCAGCCAGCGAGAGGTGGGCAGAGGCCGCCAAGGAGCCCTCTGGAAAGGGTCAAGTCAGGACTGCTTCCTGTGGGCAGCTGGGCCTAGAGGGGCACGTGGGCAGCCCTGGGGGCTCGTAACTCTGCAATATTAAAAACAGCTTCTGCAAAGGAAACTCCCCTTTCTCTTCTGCTGCCATTTCCAGAGATTTTGAGATCATTAATTTAAGCGCAAGAAAAGTCCTGGTGGAAAATAGTCATTGTTACAAGCTGGATGCTTCATGTGGGCTCATTAAATCCACCAGCCCTCCCAGGGAAAGGTGAGGGTGCAGGGGAGAGGAGGGCGGCCCCTTTGAATAGGAAGGGGGAGGGACAGGCGAGAGGAGGGGTGACCCTTCAGCTCTCATTAAAGCCACTTCAGCAGGAGAAGAACCAACACAAGCAAGCACCTTTGAAACCAGGCCCTTTACATGCGTCACCTCATCTCAGCCACAGGTCACAGAAGAGGCATCTGAGCCGCGGAGCCATTACGCAGACTTGTCCGAGGAGCCACAATTAC
Organism: Delphinus delphis; assembly: GCF_949987515.2. NCBI lineage: Eukaryota > Metazoa > Chordata > Mammalia > Artiodactyla > Delphinidae > Delphinus > Delphinus delphis. The sequence goes on along the minus strand of NC_082684.1, from coordinate 4,168,114 downwards.
GACAAGGCAGAGCCAGCCCGCAAACCCGTGGACACACCCCTCCTTACCGCAGAGTGCCACGCGCTCTAAGAAGCAGCCTCCAAGCTGCGGCTCGCTGACCTCTGGTTGGTCATCACTTAGTCATGCTGCAAACAGTTGACTGACCTCTCCGTCTAGATCTGTACTAATTAGGATACATTTTGGCTGCTGTAACAAATGCCAGGATAACACTGGATTTAACAAGAGAGAAGGTTGTTTTTCTTTCTCCCCCCCTCTCATGTAACAGTCTGAGCTTCAGCCGTCTAGGCTGATGCCGTGGTGACCCAGGTCCTTTCTGCCCTGTTGCTCTGTGATCCTCAACATCCAGCTTCCATCCTGCAGTCAATATGGCTGCTCCGGCTCCTGCCATCACTTCTGTCATCCAGCAGTGGGAACAGAAAGAAGAAGAAGGGAAGCCACCTCTCTTCCCGTTAGGGGCAGGACCCATAGGTTTCACACGTCACTTCTCACATGTCATTGGTCAAAGAGCTACATGGAGCTATGAGTGAGGCTGAGAACTTGGAAGAGCAGCCACGTAGCCAGCCCAAGTTTGGGGTTTCTTTTACTTTAGGAAGAGAGGAGATTGGATATTGGGGGACAGCTAGCAATCTCTGCCTGGAACACCATCTCCCCTCCCCACCCCAGGACCATGGTGAGCCAAGGTCACGAGTAAAAGGCCACGCAGACGGTAGGGGAGGGGAGAGGTGGTCTCAGGAGCCAATGTCCAGGCCAAGCCTTGAAGGGACAGCTGGGGTTTGGAAGACAAGCTGGAAGGAGTTCCAGAAGGAGAGGTGGTAGCAGTAGCAGGTGGAGCAAGTGTGCAGAAACTGTGGTTTGCTGTGAAGAGCATGAACTTGGAGCCAGAGACAGGGGCCCAAGTCCAGACACTGAGTCAGATGACGAGGAGCCCCATCTCCCTGGCGCCTCGTGGAAAGGCTGATGGTCTCCGTCACTGCTCGCAGGCCTGACATTCGTGGAATCGCGGCTGTGATGTTTCCATGGCAGAAGCGCTGGGTCAGTGTCAGGCAGGGGCAGGAGATGGACCAGAAGAGGGAAGCAGAGGCCCCACCTGGAGGCCTCAAAGGCCAGGCCAAGCGGTTTGGATGTTACTCAGAAGCTGCGGGCAGTCGCAGGCAGGGCAGCCTCCTGAGCAGAGAGCAGATTTTCAAAGCCGGCTCTGGAGGATGGAGAGGAGGAGGTGAGATCGGAGGTGTAGAAGCCGAACAGAAGGCAGCTACAAAGTCCCCAGAGAGAGACAGCATGGCGCAGACCTGCCGATGTCAGGGAACCCTTCAATCCTGAGCAGGCGTTTGGGTTTGGGAAGACAGCCTGGAGGAGGCAGCCCCAAAGCGGTGCCAAGGCAAGGGAAGGGAGAGGACTCGCCCTGGAAGGGCCGAGCAGATAGAGGGCAGATGAGCCGAAGCCCGGCCACGCCCAGGGCAGGCAGGCCCCGCCCTCCCCGCCACCCTGTCCCGAGGCACCCCATCCCAGCCACTCAGAGCACCATGGCAGCTGGAGCTGTGCCCGGCGATACACCCATGTCCCAGCTGACCCTCCCAGTAACTAGCAAGGCGGAGATCCTGCTCCCATTTACAGAAGAGAAAGCTAGAGCCCAGAGAGAGCCCATCACCTCACCGAGGCCACACAGCAGTCACGCCCAGAGGCCTCGGCACTCTTGAACCTTCCTGGGTCCAATAGGATGACCTTCAGAAATGCTCTGACCCTATCATCCTGGACTCGGGAAGGCTTTTTCATCCTGAAAAAAGGGATGAAGATCAAGAACTGCTTTATCCACATCACGTCCTCAATGCATCCCTTATGAGGCAGGGAGAGGGGGACCCCATTGAACAGAAAGACAAACTGAGGCCAGAGAGGGCAAGTCGCCTGCCCGGGTCCCACTGCCAGTCGCTGGCCGGCAGGACTTGCATCCAGGTCCCTCTGGCTCTGCGTCCTGTTTCCAGGATCCTCGTCCTTGCCGAGGCCTTTCTCCCCTCCCCCTCCCCTCCCCCTCCCCCTCCCCCGCTCCCCCGCTGTTTTCCTGGCTCTGTCTCAGGGAAGGGAGCATGCTCTGAGTCTCTGTTTCCCTGGGAGAAATCCATTTTCAGAATCTGGAGGTGTTGAAATGTGTTCTTTTTTCCTCTCCAAAGAGCCCTTCTTGAGGACAGAGGTACCCCAAGCATCCCTCTGGGGCCACCACCAGCCAGGCCAGGCTGCCTATCAGGAGGGTCTGGCCCCAGCAGGGGGCCCTGCACAGGGTCTGGGGAGGTGACCGTATCCATCCTGGGATGATGGGCGGCTGGGCTGCCCAGGACATGCCCACAACCTGCAGCCTGATTTCCGGAGACGCTCACTTGCCATTACTCAGCTCTGGCTGCAGCCCTTCTGGTCCCGGAAGCAGGGCGGTTCTGAGCCCACCTGCCCAGCTGAGGGCCGGGGGTGGATTCCATGTCTTTACCAGACTGTCCCCACTCATCGTCAGCTGACCCCATGGTGCTCACAGAAGCTCTAGCCGTAAAAGGCTCGGACATGGCTGTGAGCACCTTCTAACCTGCAGAGCCAGCCTCCAGGGAGCACGGTCATGGGCACGAGGGTCACTGGCCGAGTGAGGGAGGGAGAGGGAGAGGAAGGGAGGGGCAGGTGCGGAGGAGGGGGGAGGGGGAGAGAGGAAGGGAGGGGCAGGTGCGGAGGAGGGGGAGGGGGAGAGAGAAAGGGAGGGGCAGGTATGGAGGAAGGGGAGGGGGAGAGAGGCAGGGAGCGGGAGAGAAGGAGGGAAGGAGGTCGGGGGCTTGGCCCTCTGTGTCAGCACACTCACGCTACACCTGCCCCAGCGCTTGCCAGCCTGCCACTTTCAAAATCTGCTCTAGAATGAGGATATGGCCTCTCCCTCCCCATCCTGGTCTCCGCCCACCCCATAGGCAGCTCTGACCCACCCTCCAGGGCTCACGGGCCCTCCCCTGGGCTCTCCTTGTCTGGTGTGGGCCCCACCTGCCGACCACACACCCCCAGGGAGACCAGTGGCAGGCCTGGGGTCTTGGGGAGCAGTTCCTAGAACCCAAATCCCAAATTGTGGACTTGGGGGCTGCCCAGGCTGAAGCCTAGAAAGGCCCCAGGAAGACTAGGCTGTCCACCGCCCTCCCCAGGCCCACAGGACTCCCGGGAGTTCTCGGCCTCGGTGCTAAGCCTTCAGGACAGGAAGCAGGCTTGGGGACACCAAGGGGCGTCAGGGTAAGGATGTTCAGGAACCCAGCCCAGGGGAGCCTCCCCACAGGGCGGCCACGTGATTACTCTGCCTGTCCCCCTCCTCCCCACAACCAAACGCACCGTATCTCTTACATCCCCAAAGAAGTCGCTCTAAAACTCCAACGAAACTGGCTCACTGTGGGTCCCAGAAGGGCCCATAGGAAGCCAGGTCCTTCCGGGATGGGGTCTCTTCCCCTACCACCAGCACTGGCATCTTGTCCCGCTGGCCACAGGGTACAGACCAGGTTTACACAGACTTGTGAAGACTTCCCGGCTGAGGGCATGACCACGCCATCATCTCTGCGATGCCAGCCCCAGGCCAACACCCAAACTGACCTGGAATTCCAGCACTCACCGTCCGCCGACCAGAGTCCCACCAAGACAGGGCTGGTGTGGCCTTCAGAACAGCTGAGCGCTGCAGGTGCTGAATGAATGAATGAACGGACACGCCACCCCGCACGCCCTCGGCAGGACTCTGCGTGGACCCCTCTTCCAGCCTCCTCACCGCGGCTGAGAACAGAGGTTCCCACCACAGGACTAACTCGTGCAAACACACTTCGCTTAGTACTTGGCACACAGTAGGGACTTGATGAAAGTTCTAAAGCAACCCTGCATCCCTCTCCCTCTGTCTACAGGCGGACCCGCCAGTGCAGCTGTTACTCTGCTCCTGAGAAATAACTTAGAACAGATCTTCCACAGTCCCTCTCAGGAACTGTATTTCCTGCATGTTGAAGAGCTTCACGGTAAGACGCTCCTGTCCCAGATGAACCCGCCCGCCCTACCAGGAACACCCCCAGGCCGGGAAGGGAGGCAAGATACGGCCCCTGATTCAGAGGGACCCCCACCCTGCCCTTCTGCCCAAAGGCCTGCCCAGCAGGCCAGCTGACAGGCAAATGGGGGGGGTTTCAGAGTCACAGAAGGGGGTTACATACCCCTGCAGCCACCCCCCAACCCAGGGGCCCGCAGAAGCTTCTGGAAAGAGGCAAATATCAGAGGCAGGAAGCCTGCCTGCCAGACTCCTCTCTGTCTCTGCCTCTCTCGATGGCTCTCTCAAACCTACTATCTGTCTCTCTCCCTGAGACCCCTTGACCCCCCAGCCCTAGGCTGGAAGTTCCTTTACAGTTCACTGGGACCATCCCCATCGTATAGGTGAGAACAAGAGGCCCCTGGGAGCGGGAGTGTACCCCAGGTCACGCACAGGTCGGTGTCCAAGCAGGAAGCGGGGCCATTCCCTGAAGGACTCGCCAAGTGCATCCGTGAGCCCACGTGCCATTCGGACCACGGGACACGGGTCCTCCGAGAAGGGTGCTGCATCTCCCTCCCTGTCGCTGACGCTGGCCAGTCCTCCAGCCTCATATGGCTGTGGCAGGGGAGGGGTGAGGGGGGACCTGAGACCCTATGGAAATGCGTCTTCCCTCGAGACCGGGCTTGAGTCAGACAGGCTGGGTCTGGTCCAGCTTGGGCACCGACTCCTACATGACCTTGGGCCAGGCGCCAGGAGGGCAGGGTGAGGGTGCGACCAGCTCCAGTCCTGGCTCCATCCCCGTGGCAGAGGGTCCTGCACACCTCCTGGTGCCCGAGCTTCCCCGGTAGCTCTGCGGGCCCTCACTCCCGCGTGGGTGCTCTGCTGGGACCTCCCTGAGCCAGCAGGATGTGAGCAGACACAGAACCAGCAGTGGCTTCAAACGATCTCGTGCATCAGGGCCGCTTCCTTTCTGTGCCTCTCCGCCAGCCCCATGGGATCGGGCCCGGGTGAGCCTGCTGGAGGACGAGGGACCCGTGGAGCAGAGCATCCCAGCCTGGGCCATCCTAGGTCAGCTGACACCGTCCGACACCCAGGCACACCAGGGAGCCCGCCAAGATCAGCAGGGCACCCTGAGCCCCTGAACCCCACAGCAGGTGAGAAGCCGTGCTCGCTGCTGTGTGGTTATTTGTTACCCAGCATCTCATGGCAGCGGAGGGCCAACAGAGCCTAGCTCACCAGGAATGCCGCCTGCTCTGAGACGCGCCGTCACGTGCCCTCAAGCAACTGAAGCTTAGAGAGGCTGAGGGCTTGCTCGAGGTCACCCCGGGAGTGGGTGCAAGTCCAGAAGCTCTCCTGGGCCCACCATGCGCTGGCCTGGCAGACAGCTGAGTCAGTCCCAGTCTGCCCTCGGGAAGCCCTAGGTCAGTGAGGGGACACGGGGAAGCACAGCTCTCTGTACTTCAGGGTGTAAGGAGAAGGGGCAGTTGTGGAAGGATGAGATCAGCTTCTGCAGCTGGAGAATGAGGTGGCAGGGAGGGTCTTCTTGGTCCACTCTGGCTGCACGGTCACCGCCACCACCACCCCCATTCACAGCCCATGAAACCCTGTGACACCACCAGTGCCGGTGAATTTCACCCTTTCAGAGCTGAGCTGCCGCCAACCCCTTCCATCCGATCCGTCAGACACTGGCAAAGGAAAAGCAGCCCTATACAGACAGCTGCCACGTGCCGGGCGCACCACGTCCACGCCCTCCTGAGCTCTCCACAAACCCACAAGCAGAGGGTACTGGCACCCTCCTTCAGAGATGAGCAACTGCAGCACAGAGAGGGTCAGGATCGCACCCAAGGCCACACAGCCTATAGGAGGCGGAGTTGGGATTTGAATCAAGTCTGTGAGGTTCCAAAGGTCAAGAGCGACCCCTCAGATGGAAAGGCCTGGTCCTTACGGGATGGCCTTGGCCGATGGACATCCACACCCTGCCACAGCCCAAAGGCCCTGGAAACGCCATCCTCAGAGAAGTGTTTGCACTGGCTCGGGGCCAGCAGCCCAGCACTCGGCCCGCTCTGCGCGGGGTTAGCTGGCTTCTCCGCCAATGGGAAGGCACCGTGGAGTTTACCCCTCCCGCCACGTTCCCTCTGCTTGTCAGCAACCACCTGTCCCCACACAGTGTGAAATTCCAAAAGCAAAGCTTTATTATGCCCGTGATGCTGAGCTCGACCCTCTGCCCACCCACCCCCACCCCCGCCCAGTGCTGGACTCTTCTCCTGAGACCTGCAGACACCTCCAACTCAGTGTGTCCTCAAAGACCACAGCTGACCTCCTCTCCCCAGGGCTCCCATCAAACTCAGAGGCCACACATCCCCTCCTCCCAGCCTCCCCCCGCCCAGTTCCCCTCCCTCCTCGGGTAGGCCCCTTCTGTCCCCAGAGTACGCTGATTGGACATCTCCTGTTAATCACTGAGTGTGAGTTTTGGAGTCAGACATTAGCTATGTGTTCCTAGGTAAAGCACCTCTCTGAGCCTCAGTTTTCTCATCTATAAAATGGGAGGAATAAAAGTTCCTACCTCATGAAAAGGTGGGGTTGAATGATCTGCCCATTTCATAGATGATGAGAGGAGGCACAGAGAGTTCAGGCAACTTACCCAAGGTCACACCCCTTGGCCATGGTAGAGTGACACGGAGGCTGCTGTGACACGCAGAGCCACACAGACCCTGCTTTCCCTGAGCCTTCGCGTCTCCCACCAGCTCCTGGAGGTCTCGCTGAAGACAAGGGGCCTTTGCCACGAGCACACCTACCCCTCCCAGGGACCTGGCTGGGCTGGGGGGCTCCTGGAGGGCAGACACCATGCCTAGCTCCCTGTGCACCCAGACCCCTCTGGGAGCCTGGCATGGACCAGGGCTTGGACTGGGGGCAGGGGGCGGGGCCCCAACACAGTTCAGGAGGGCACTCTCACCACAAGACAGCCGGGTCTGTGGCGAGCCATCCCCGGGGAGCACACTGCTACCCTCGCCACTTCACTGGCTGTCTCTGAGCCCTCAGCAATGCCGGGCAAGGGTCCCCGTCTGCTCTGAGCTCCTCCACGCTGGCAGCCACGGGCCTCATGGCGTTTAACTTGCACACAGCCCTGGGGTGTCTGCACCACGGTGATCCCCGGATTCAGAGACCCAGGCTGGCCCGCCTCCGAAGCTGTATTGCCGGATGCCGACCAGCACAGCCACACCCACAGGCGCACATTTCGGGCAGCTGGACCGTCGCTTTTGTCTTCTGGACACTGGGAGTCATAGCCAATTGGGTTTAACCACCAGGATATTCAAGGCACAGTCTGTGGTGGGTCCATGGCCCGTGTGGAGGGAGCTGAGGCTGCACTGGGTCCCCAGTGGGGAGCGGGTCCTTCCTCTCGTTTGCACGTTTTCTTCTCACCTGTGGCACCCGGGCTGTTCCATGGCTTCCTGCAGGAGGCTTGAAGTGCACTTCAGAACAAGGCCAGGTGGAAACAGACACACACGTGCACACACGTGCACAGCGGGCCCCGCCCGGCGTCGGTACCGTGAATACAGCACAGCCGCAACGTCAGGCTCACCTCCCAGTCGAGGAAACTGAGACCTGGAGAAGCAAAGCGATTTGGGGGCCAGTCTGCTGGCTGGTTGCACCCCACCTTTTTCCAGAAAGGGTAAGAGATGGACAGGACAGACTGACCCCAAAGATGGCTCTCCAGCCAGCTGCAGGGCTCAGAGCAGGGTCTGCCCGTCACACGAGTGGCCAAGCCTCCCACCGCCCCTCTAGCCCCAGGCAGGCCCCACAGCCACGGCCTCCCACACGGGCCCTTGGGCAAGGAGTCGGCCCAGCCTCCGCAGGGTCTGGCCGAACCCTAGGCAGCGTGGAGGATGCTCAGTTGGGTCTGAGCTCAGGGCAGAACAAGTCAGAGCCAGGCCGGGTTTGAGAGTTAAGGATGGGCCACAATGTGAGGTCCCAGGGCTGCGGCAGGAACGGGGCAGGTGAAAGATGGGCTGGGAGCAGGTACTGAGGACCTGAGGCCACAGGCACCTTCTGGCCTCAAGTGGGGGTCTCATCAGCCCCAGAGCGGCATGCAGGGGCAGGGCCCAGAGGACTTCCTAGAACCTTCTAGAACCTTCTGGAATTGTGGAGGAAGAGCACAGGAAGGCATTGGAAAGCAGCCATCCGACCCCCTTGCAGTGCAGATGAGGCCAGAGGGAGGGACAGGACACAGCCAGGTCACCAGCAGGTAGCCAGGGCCTCACCTCCAGGCCTTCCCCTCTCTTCGACCGGGAGCCCCGGGCCTCCCCCAGTCCTGGGATGCTGCCAACAGACCTGCTCCATCCAAGCTCTGGGGCCCCAGCAAGCTCTCCGGCCCTGGGTCCCAGGCTGCCAACCACCCCAGGGCCCCACCGTCAGCTCCCGGGAGGGTGCCCGGCCGGGGTGTGTCACGTGAAGAGGGATGGAGACCCTCTGTGTCAAGGACACCTCTAAGGCCAGACCGCTGAGGCCGCAGCCACCAACCCACCTGCAGGGCGTCCACCCTTCATCCCAGCCAAGCTGGAGTCCAGAGAGGTCGGCTCAGAGGGGAGGTCTGGAAAGAAGAAATCACTCTTGAAGCAAAAGAAAAGGGTGAGCACATTTGGGGGACGGCCCGGGTACCCGTGGGAGGACCTGCTTATCCCAGGAAGGGAAACCGATGGGCCAGCGGCCGGGGAACGGGTGGATTCAGCAGACAGCACGCCTGCAGGGGACCTCCCGGGGACTGCCTGCCCGTGGCCCCAGTCCTCACTCTGCCCAGCCGCAGACACGCCCTACCTCGCTCACAGCTGCCTGCCAGAGCGCAAAAGGGCAGGATGAAATATCTTGAAGTTCGCCTGAAACGAGTTTTCAATTAGCCCACGCTGCACGCAGGTACTCATTTCACAAAGGTTTATTGGGCTCCTCCGGGGTGCTGGGTGCAGGTTAGTCACTGCAGAGGATCCCAGCAGGGCCTGAGTAGCAGCCGACACAGAAACCAGTGGTGAAACATGCCCGGGCTGAGGACGCGGCTGTGACGAAGAGAGAGGGCACAGGAAGGCGAGGAGGGAGGGCTCAGCTCCCCCAGTGGGGATGGGGCAGGCTGGACCCAGGTGGAGGTGAAGGCAGAGGAAGAGGAAAAATGGGTGTCGCCAGGGGAGGGAGGAGGGTAGAGGCAACAGCGTGAAGGGAGGCTCAGAGGCAGGACAGGGCCTGGGATCTCCCAGAGCATCAGGAGGCCAGTGGAGGGGGCAGGGGAGGCAGCGAGTCAGTAGCCAAGGAGGGCTGGGGCCCAGAAGCCAGGTCACTATGACGCTGGGCAAGGACACAGCCAGGACACAGCCGTCACTCTGCGACCCTCTTCGGCAGGTGTGCCGGCGGCTGCCCCTTCTCCTCCCTAGAGCTCCAGGAGGCCCTCTGCAGGGTGGCCGGACCCGCCCCATGGTAAGTCTCAGCGTCAGCCTCCCTGGCGCTGGGAGCTGCTCTACCCATAGGGAGACGGAGGCCGTGCCCACCGCACTCCCACCCACCAAGCCCCACACGGGGCAGTGTGGCAGAGGGGTCGGAGACAAGCCTTCCCTGTGTGGGTACCCAGCCCCCGGAGTACGGTCTGGGAAGAGGGGAGGCCCTCCCCACCCCGCCCCGGATGTTCCAGGGCCCCAGCTGCCTGCCCCTCCCCCTAGCCCGTGTCCAAGTTGCTCCTGGACACCAAATGGACCCAGTCCAACTTGTCTTTCCCTTTCTTTCCCCTGCCCGCCCCCTGCTGGAGCTGCTGGAGGGCAGGCAGGAAGGAGGCCAGTCTGCCCAGCCCAGTGGCATGGGCACAGCCCAAGCTCCAACTCTGGTCCCCCTGGGCCCGAGGCTCAGTGCTCCCAGAGTCCCAGGTGGGACTTGGCCTTGGGCCAGGACAGGTCAGGGCAGGATGGGCAGCTGGTAGGAAGGGCCCTAGGGAGGTGGGGAAGGAGGCAGGGGCTGCCTGGGAGGACAGAGGGAGGGAGGAGTGGGGCGGAGGCACAGAGCACTGGAGTGAGTCACCACACCAGGGTCTGTGTCCCAAAGGCCAGTGTCACCTGGACCTTGGGCCTGTCCTCACCTGCACTAGCGTCTGTGGGAGCCAGATGGTCCTGAGCACCTTGTCCGATGTCCTGGAATCCCAAGGTGTGAGGTGTAGCCTGCCAGCCCAAGGAACAGAAGCACATCCACTGGCACAGCTGACAGCCCTGAGGGCAAAGCACTGCTGTCCTGAGCCTCCCTGGGGCCAGAGAGCTTGTGGGTTGGTGGTCTCGCTGGATGCCCACAGAGGGTCCAGAGGGACCAGTCTTGCCTCTGCGCCAGCCCACGTCTTCCCCACGCACCACCACCACCGCTACATCCCAGGCAGCTCCGAAGGCTCTCCCAGCCCATGGTGGCTTTTTAATTTTCTGAGGCTAAATGTGGAAAGGGGGTAGGGGGGACTGCCCCATGCCCCTAGCCCAGTTCCTGTGTGGGTAGGGGCAGGGCACAGGTCTGAGACTGGCACCCCGAAGAAATCAAGGAAGCAGGGCTGGAGGGTCTGTGCAACAAAAGTTGGGACTTCCTCGGCCCCTGCCCGGGAAGGGGCAACCTCGGGCCCCCAGAACGCCTCTCAGAGACCAGCCAAGTAGAAGACTTCTCTCCCTATTCCCCCCACCTCCCCCGCAAAAAATAAGGCAAGGAACCGATTCGCCAACTCAGAGGTGCCCTGCGGGGGTGGGGAGCAGGCGGGGGGACGCCACCCCCCCAGCCAGGTTTGGATCGGGGAGAATTCCCTAACCCACCTGAAGACCCCCCCTTACCCACGGTGGTGAGGGGCGGTGCGGGGCCGCTGAGAAGAGCAGGGAGGAGGCTGCCTTTCCTCTGGTGGGAAGTTCCCCGGCTGCGCAGCCCCCAACGCCGCCACCCCAGGCAGCGGAGAAATCGCCTGGCTGGAGGAAAGAGCAAAGGGTCTACCTTCACGCCCCGGCCTTCCTTCCACTCGGGTCTTGACCTGCTGGAGCCACGGTCCCAGGTGGGAGCTCGCGGGTCAGAGGGTCCCGCCAAGGCCGCGAAAACCGGAGGAGAGGACCTCTGCCCAAGATGGGCATCTCCCCCCGCGCCCGCTGGGGCCCGGTGAGTCCTAGGTTGGGGGCTCCTTGCCCCGAGGTTGACTCCTCCGGACTTGTGTCCTCGCCGCCGCCGCCGAGAGCGGTGCCCTCGCCGGATACGGCCCAGCGAGCTCCCACCTCCGCCCGGGGCGCGAGCGCTGTCTCCGTCCCGGGAAGAAGTTAGGCGGCCGGTCCCCGGGGCGGGTGGCGCACGGGACGCAGGCGGCAGTGGCGCCGGACTCGGGCTCAGCCACCGCCGCCCCAGACGAGTCCCCGCGACCGCGAGGGCGTCCCGGGAGGCTCGACTCCCCAGGGGTCCAAATCGCTCGCGACCGAGTCCAGGCCTCGCCCCGGGGGGCAAGGCGGGCCGAGGCTCGGCGGGCCTGGCTCCCGGCTTCGGGGACCCCAGGTCAAGGTACTCCCCGCCCCGCCGCCCCAAGTCGCCGACCCCGCGCCGCGCGCAGCGAGTCATCAGCAGATCTCGGACACGGCGGCAGGGCCGACCCCGGCCCCACGGAGTTGGGGAGTTGCCCCGCACCCTAAAAGCCTCCACACACATTCCCCGTTGAGAGTACGCACTTCCCGCGTCCCGGCGCCTCCGCGGTGAGTCGAGCCGCAGCGCTCCGGGTCAGCGAAGGTGGCTCAGCGCGGGCGCTCCAGTCTCGACGTTCCCGGGGCAGAGAGCAACGTCCGGGGACGCACGGGACGGGTGCGCCCGGCGGCCGGGTTTGCGCCGGGCGAGACGAGCGGCAAGAGGGGAGCGCTCCGGCGTTCAGGCAACAGCTACCCCTAGTGGGAGAGCCGCCCGGGGCCGCCGCCGCCCCGCGCCCGCCGCCCAGCGCCCCGCGCCCGCCGCATCCCGCGCCCGGAGCGCTCCCGGCTCAGCTGGGGCGCAGGGACGGTGCTGCCTTCCCCGGCCCTCTGCGTCTCCGGCGCCGGGCGGTAACGGGCCCGCCGGCCCTGCCCTCCGCACCTCCCCGCCGGGCCCCGGAGGCCGCTGACCCGAGAACTGCGGCGCCGAGCCGGGGCGCGATGGGACGGGGCGGGCGCGGCCGGGGCGGCGCTCGGCGGCCTCGGGCGGCTGCGGGGGTCGCAGAGCGCGGTGTGCGTGGCGGGGCGATGCGGGGGGCGGCCGTGTGCGAGGCGCGAGTGTGAGCGCGCGCGGGAGGCGGGCGGGCTCCGGGAGGCGAGCGGCACCCGCGGGCGAACGCGGCAGGCGGCGGGGGCCCAAAGTTGCCTCCTCGCGGGCCCGCGTCCCTGGCGGGGCGGGAGCCAGGGCCGGCGAAGCGGCGGCCGCGGACCCGGCCTCCCGCGGCACCTGGGCAGCGGCCCCGCACGAGCAGCAGCGGCGGGGGCGGCGTTGGCGGCGGCGCGCGGGAAGCGAACCGGAGCTCCGGCGCAGCGCGGCGGCCGCCGGGGAGCTCGGCTCAGGTGCGCGGCGAGGGGGGCACGGGCCGGAGCTGGGCCGCCGAGACCGGGACGGCGCAGCGGTCGCGCTCGCCGCAGGAGCTCCGCCGCGGACCGGGTCCCAGCTTCAGCTGCCCGTCCCGGGCGCCCGCTGAGGTCCGGGTTACCCGCCCCCGCGAGCGGGCTTCGGGGCCCGGCCCCGCCCCCGCCGGCCCCCGGCCGGGCCGCCCCGCCCTCCGGCCGCCGGTGCCAGCGCTCGGGCCGCGATTTCTAAGGCACTGGCCGCGCCGCCGGGCGATCCCTCCGGGCTCCAGTTGCAAGGGGGCGGACCCGGGCCGGAGGTGGAGTCTCCCGCCAATTGAAGCCTCGGCTATAAATTGAGCTCCCCGCAGAGCCCAAGGCCAGATGCCTCGCCAAGCCACCCCGCGTTTGGTGGTGGGGGAAGGTAGAGGGTCCCAGGGAGCACTGGGGGGCGCCGCCACCATGCTCCGCTCCCTGCTGCTTCACTCCCTGAGGCTCTGCGCCCAGACCGCCTCGTGCCTCGTGCTCTTCCCGCGCTTCCTCGGCACGGCCTTCATGCTCTGGCTGCTCGACTTCCTGTGCATCCGCAAGCATTTACTGGGCCGCCGACGCCGGGGTCAGCCCCAAACTGAAGTGGAGCTCAACAGCGATGGCGAGGAGATGCCCCCCGACGACCCGCCTATCTGCGTGTCCGACGACAACCGCCTGTGCACCCTGGCGTCGCTGAGGGCAGTGTGGCACGGCCAGAAGTTGGATTTCTTCAAGCAGGCACACGAAGGCGGTCCAGCGCCCAACTCCGAGGTGGTCCTGCCCGACGGCTTCCAGAACCAGCACATCCTCGACTACGCCCGAGGAAACCGCCCGCTGGTGCTCAATTTCGGTAGCTGCACCTGACCACCGTTCATGGCGCGGATGAGCGCCTTCCAGCGCCTGGTCACCAAGTATCAGCGCGACGTCGACTTCCTCATCATCTACATTGAGGAAGCGCACCCCTCGGACGGCTGGGTCACCACGGACTCTCCCTACAGCATCCCGCAGCACCGCAGCCTGGAGGACCGGGTCAGCGCAGCGCGGGTACTGCAGCAAGGTGCTCCCGAATGCTCTCTCGTCCTCGACACCATGGCCAACTCTAGCAGCTCCGCCTACGGCGCCTACTTCGAGCGCCTCTATGTCATCCAGAGTGGCACCATTATGTACCAGGGCGGCCGTGGCCCTGATGGCTACCAGGTCTCCGAGCTGCGCACCTGGCTGGAGTGCTACGATGAGCAGCTGCATGGCCCTCAGACCCGTCGAGTGTAAACAGCCAATGGACAATTGACTGAACTTGGCAGGCCATGCCTTCGAGCCTTCGAAGCCCACGTGCAAACGCACCCAAACAAAGGCAGGCTTGGTGAGGGCCCAGTGACACAGCTGTGCTGAGCCATGGATCTGAGGCTGAGTCTGCGCTCTCGGCCAAGCCACCTGAAGACTCTCCTCCGCCCCCCCCCCCCCAGACTCTGCCTTTGTGACTGCCCTTGCCTGTACTTGCCTGGCTCGCTCTAAACCCCCTTCTGAGCGCGGAGGCAGCGCCACCCTTGCCTGTGTGCCCCTGGACTTGTCCTCGCAGCGGCCCCTGCCACGCGATCTCACACGCCCTCCTCAGAAGAGAATAGCCAGTGTGCCTTTAGCCAGGCGCAGTGGCCCCGCGCGAAGAGACTGGCTGCGCCCGCGCGCCCTGAGCGCAGCTGGGTTCCAGCAGCGCGAGCCGCTCGCCTTAGTTGCCTGGCACCCACACCTGTCGCGCACGGGGAAGGGATGCCCTGCTGCTTTTGTGTCTGTTTCTTGTCCCCGAGCTGGGAGAGGAGGTTTGGGGTGGGGAGGGGTAGGCAGGGTTATTTCCCCTCCCTTTATTTTCGGTGCTCACGAGCCCCGCTGCTGATGACGAACTGTCTCTAACTGGTCTTGACCACGAGCTGGTTCTGAATTGCAGGAGGCTCGCAGTAGCGCCTAAAACGAGAGGGGAAAGTGCTCTGGGTTTCCATGTGGAAACCGCGTCGACGGGGTGGGAGAGGGAGGTTGGGGAACTGCTTCGGGACAGAGGAAAACGGCTTGGGAGGCATTGGCGAGGTTCGCAGCGCCCCAGGGAGAAGGAAGGGGTGGGGCTCCTGGCACACGGGGTTTGAGTGGTGGAGTCTGGGGGAGAGAGGTGGGGGAAGAGCCTGGGAACCCCGAACGAGGGGTCTCCCAGGCAAAGCTGCCGACTGCGGGGCCAGAAGACGGGGGGCCCCTGATCCGAAGGCCATTTAGTGAGTGTTTTACTGGAAATATTCCCTGTATATAAACTTCTTTTTACACTACAATAATAAAGCCTTGAAGTAAATTGCTTTCGGGTTGCCTTTGGTCCCTTTATTTTTTCTTCCCTCTGAATAGCGGTAATAATTAAACACAAATCTCTCCCTCGCGTCCCTATAGTGACCCTGGGGGGAAGGGTGGAGAGAAGGAGCCTACGCTAGCGGGGGCGCTGGAGGGGAAGGAAGAAGGAAAGGGGTCCGTGGCGGTGCCCGGGAGGCGCACAGGCACGCACGCACCCGCGGTGGGGAACGTGAGGTCGCGAGGAGAGCTAAAGAAGTCGAGCCCGGCTGGGTCCTGGAAGGAGGCGGGAGAGGCAGCGGGGCCCGCACTTGCCACCGCGCGCGCGCACACACACGCACGCAGTTACAGCTGACCCTGCAGCCTCCCATCTAACTTCCCCCAGCGACAGTCGATGGGGGGAGGGGACGGTGTGGGGGAGGGCCGGGGGACTTTGGACCAGGTAGGTCTGGGCTCACGCCCACCGCGGGCACCTCTGTGCACCTGGATCCTCCCTAACCCCCTTCTAGCACCTCCCTACTCCCTCGCGCCCTTCTCGAACCTACAAGATTGTCTCCCCCACCCCCCAATCTCCGCCTGGCTGCTGGGGTCCCCGGGAGGCGCTACTAGAATAGCGCAAGGTGGCGGAGGGAGGGGCGACGGGGGAGGGAGAGCGGGCCTGCAGCGCCATCGCTCTAGCAGCAGCTCCTACTGCGGGGCGGGGGTGGCGCCGAGTGCGCCCCCTGCCCAGGACACACCCTCCTGTTGCCCCTCCGCCGCTTCCCCAAGTTCAAGCCAAACCTCGTCACCACCCCCAACGCGCTCGGGTCTGGGAAGCTGAGGAGAGCGTGGTGGCTGAGCTGAGGGAGACCAGAAAGAGAGGGATGGTGGTGGCCGGGACCGGGGCTGGGAGAGGAGGGCGTCGTGGCTTTGGGACCTCCGCCCGCTGCCCAGGCCAGGCGCTCTGTCGCAGTACCCGCTCTCACTATCTCCCCTGTTGCTCCCCAGGTGAGGAAGACTCCGGGAGAGCGAGATTAGCTCGGCCCCCCTCCCTCTGCTTATTGACCCCTTGAGCAGAAAAGTGGGTCAGGGGAGACAGAGAAAGGAGCGCTGAGGAGGGAGTCCGTGGACCGTGAGTCGGGGTAGGCGAGCAGCCGAACCTCCCCGGCCAGAGAACCCAGGACCATCCCAGTCCCGGGAAGGGGCGGGGGGCGGTGTCGGTGAGCGCCTGGGTGTGAGCGCTCGCGCTTGAAGCTGGGGCGTGGGGTAGTGGGGGTCTGCGGGGATGAGTCTCCAGCAGGCTGGATGGAGGAGAGAGGCCCCTGCTCCACCACCGCCGCCTCCAATTTCCCGCCCAGCCCCCATGCCGCTCCTCCGTGAAACTTTCTGGAACTGACACCCTGAGCTGGGGATTTTTTTTTTTTTTTTGCTTTAAAAGTATTTAAATTGAAAAAAAAATTACTTTTAAGAAAAAATTGGCACAGATGGTATTTCTGCGTCTCCTCCCATCCCCCTCCTCCCGCGCGCTTCTTCTCACCCCAAAACCCCCAAGAAGAATACTGAGCAAGCGGCGGGGAAGCGGCCGGGCGCCGGGGAGGACCCGCCGAGAGCACTTGCGCGCGCCGCCCGGCGGTGGGGGGGGGGGGGGGCGCTCGGTGGCCGGGAGGAAGCGGAGGGAAGCCCGGGACGGCGGGGCGCCGCCGCGGGGTTCCCACTGCGTGCTTGGGCAGCTCCTCGACCCGGTCCTCCACTTGGGAGTCTAGTTGGACGCGCTGAGCGTCCTGCCCTCCCCGTGGAGGCTGCGCCCCCTGAGCCTCCTCGGGCTTCCCGGACCGAAACTCGGAGCGCTCGGCGCCGGGACCTGCGGCTCCTGCCGCAGCCTGCGCGGCCCGGTGCGCTCACCGCTCCAGGGGCGCCCCGGCCACCCCTCTCTTCTTTCTCTTCTCCGGCCTCTGTCTCCCTTCCTCGCCTTCATCAGTCCGTTGCCTTCTCGCTCTTCCTTTTCCCTCCTTTTCTTGTTTCTTTCTCTCTTTTCTTTTTCCCCCTTTAAAACCTCCCCTTCTTACGAAAAGAATGCACGCTCATTGCCGAAAACACAGAAAAGTCCCAAGAAAATAAAATCAACCTAAGGTAACCTCCTGATGTGTGCACTTTCTCACTTGCCTCTCGCGTTCAAGAGCGGGATTATCCTTTTACAGGCTGGCATTAACTTTTGACTCCCTGGCACCCCTCTTTCCGTGCACCCCTCCCCTCTTTCCATGTCTGTAAATAAGTATTGAATGACGCCAGGCCACGTCTTGGACCAGAGGGCCAGAGATGGCTCCATGGGCGCCCCAGGTGGGAGGGATGCTTCGTTGTTACAAACATTCTTCGAACTGTGCCCACGGCTGTACACACTTTCACCCCGCTAGCACATTTCTTAAAGTGAAATTGCTAGACACATGCACATCTATAAGATGCCTGTTTTGCCACATTTTGCTAAACTGCCTTCTAGAAAATCTATTTGATTTTCTTGTTTTGTATTTTCCCGGTGCGCTCTCTCTCTTCCTTATTTTTAAGTGAAAAATGTGAAGATAAGACATAAATGCATTTTCAGTATTAAATTTTAAATACAGAAGAACATAGAGCAGAAAGTGCAAAGCTTGCTTAGATCAGGAATTTTCAAACTGCATGTCAAGTCCCAGCGGTGGGTCAAAAACATCTTATCAGATCAAGTCAAGCATTTTGAAGAACTGAAATGGAGCCAGTACCATATAAACACCAAGGTACATGTCGCCTAAGGTAACTATGGTTTCCTGAAACTTTTGTTTTAACTGTGCGTGTGTGTGTGTGCACGTGTGCACACACACAAAAGCAATGTGGCTGATGTGAAATGTATTTCTCCCGAGGGACTAAAAATGTTTGGAAATGTTTGAAAGCCACCACCGACTGTCCCCAGTCTTTCCATCTCCAGACAGCCCCTGTGAACTGTCTTGTGTGTTTCCTTCCAGACTCTGCTTCACCGATTGACAACCCTATCCAAGCACATCCTCAGGTCTAGTTTCCGTCATTCTGTCATCAGGATCACGCTGCAGAGTGTTTGATGATCCCCCACACCGGCCCCACACACTTTTCATGCCGTTCCCTATCCCGGCATCCTCTGCCCATCCATACATCTAGTCGCAGCAGGTCTGTGCCTGCAGGATAACTTGTGCCAGGCACCATTTAGATGTCTGGGTGCCCCCCACCCCCAGAAGGAACTCATCTCTGCCCTCAAGGAATGCTCAGAGCAATGGGCAGGAGGGGGTGAGACAGCCGTCATTCTCATCATTACCATCGCCAGCATCCTCATCAGTAGTATTTTCAAGGTCCATGTCAGCTTAGCACACGGTTTAGCCTTAAGCAGGGAGAGGGGCATGAAAGGAGTTCCTAGAGAAGATCTTATTTACCGCTTGAAGACACAAGTGCCCCCTCCAGGCAGACGGTGAAGGAAGGGCAACCTTCGCAGAGGGCACTGCCAGTGCAAAGCCACGGAGGCCTAAAAGTGCAAGTTGTGTTCAGAAAACAATACCTGAAGGAAATCAACTGTGGGGTAAAGGGCTAGTTAGGTAACCAAGAGGTCCGTGGCCTCCTATTTATAGTATCCAGACATCCATCTGCAGAGAAGTAACATTTCCAGCTGTGGGACTACCCACACGTGCCGTAGTAGGAAGTGACATCTGAGTGTCGATCTAGGGGCCAGGCACTGGGCAGAGTGCTTTATCAGAATTATTTGATTTGGTCATCCTCACATCCCTCTTAGATGAGTATGATCATTAGCCCCATTTCAAGGATGAAGAAACTGAGACTTGGCGTGGTTGGAGTGAGCTGGGCCAAGGGGTTATGGGCTGCATTGTGTCCACCCCCGAAAGTCGTATGTCGAAGTCCTAACCCCTAGCCCCTCAGAATGTGACCTTATTTGGAGACAGGATCTTTGAAGAGGTAATAAGTTAGTATGAAGGCATTGGGGTGGGCCCTAATCCAATCTGACCGGTGTCCTTAAAAGAAGAGCTTAAGACACAGACACACACAGAGGGATGACCGTGTGAGGACACAGGGAGAAGACGGCCATCTACGAGCCCAGGAGGGAGCCCTCAGGAGAAACCAACTCTGCTGACACCTTGATCTCAGACTCACAGCCTCCAGAATGGTGAGCATAAATTCCTGTTGTTTAAGTCACGCAGTCTGTGGGACTTTGTGACAGCAGCCCTACAACGTGAAATACAAGATCATGGACTAGAAAACAGCTCTGACCACAGGCCTCTCTGCCCCTAGTGTCCGCGGTTTAACATCAGGCTACACGCAGTGTACACACAGGCTACACACAGTCGCTCTCACAGTGGCTAAATGATCAAGGACCTTGAGTCTCCCCCATGCAGACCGTTTGCTCCCTCTGTGGTTACGTGAAAACGCAGCTCACAGGACAGTGGGTCTGATTTGGGCAGAGAGTGCGCGTGCTCATTTTTAATATCTGCAAAGGAACACACACATGCAGCTCTGGAAAAATCTATCCCAAGGAATCCACAGTAGCTGTCTCCGTGTGGGTGGGATTCTGAGTGTTTTCTTACTTTCTTCTTGTTGCCTGTCTGTAGCTTGTGATTTTTCTGTAGTGAACGTGTATTGCTCTTATGACAGAAAAATAAGGCTAAAAACAGAAAAAACAATGGCTGTAGCAAGTAGAAACCCAGATGTCAGGGCAGAGAGAGGTTCTGGCTGGAGATGGGGAGCTCTGGACCAGACCCAGGGGTGGGAGGTGGGCGTTGGGTGGGGTGGCGCTGAGATAAGAGACATTGGAAGGGAGGAAGGGGAATAAGGCTGCTAAACAAAGTACAGGACATCAGTTAAATCTGAATTTCAGATAAACAACAAAAATTTTTTTAGTATAGGTATATCCCAAATATTGCATAGATATACTTTTACTAAAACAAAATTATTCATTGTTTATCTGAAATGCAAATTTAACTGGACATCCTGACTTGTTTTTTTTCTTAATGTGACAGTCCTAAGGGGGGAGGTGACAATGATGCAATCTCTCAGGCCCAGGCAGGGCCAGCCTCAGAGCTCAAAGGACCAGAGGTGGGAAAGGTAAAGCCGTGGTCTCTAAGAACTTGAGCTCCATCTTCCAGAGGCAGCTGGGCCTCTGTGGCCAGAGAGAGGCCCCCAGACTCCCCAGGGACTGTACCTGGCGACCTGGAGCCCAGGAGGAAAGGGCCGTCCGTTCAGCCCGTTATGTCATTTGCGGGGCCCAGTGCAAAAGGAAATGCAGAGCCCCTTGTACAAAAAGCAGGGGGCAAGGGGCCAGTAAAAGTACAAAATATAACGCATGTTCCTTTCTTTCCTGGTACCTCAACTTGTGGTGTTTATCTGTTACTTAACATCATTATCAATAAAGAAAAATTCGCATTTTGGATGGTGTATTAGGCTGGGTTCTCCAGAGAAACAGAGCCAACAGGAGAGAGAGGGAGAGAGATTTACGATAAGGAATTGCCTCATGTGATTATGGAGGCTGACAAGTCCAAGGTTTGCCGTGGGCAACCCAGAAGCCCGGAGGGCCGTTCACACAAGTTCTAGTCCAAGTCCGAAGGCCCAAGACCCACGAGAGCTGATGGAATAAGTCCCAGTCTAAGTCTGAGTCTGAAGGCAGAAGAAGACTGATGTCCCAGCCCCAAGACAGTCAGGCAGAAAGAGCGAATTCTCCCTCCCTCCCTTTTATCCTGGTCAGGCCCTCAACTGATTGGACGAGGCCCACCCACACTGAGAGAGCAGTCTACTTTCCTTAGTCTCCTCAGATTCCAATGTTAACCTCATCCAGAAACACCCCCCAGACTCACGCAGAATCATGTTTGGCCAAATGACTGGACACCCCACAGCCCAGTCAAGTTGACTCATAACGTTGACCATCTCAGATTATTAGCATGAATTTTGCCATTCATCTTTCCAGTTCTAAACGCAAGTAGAAGAGCATTTAGTCCATAGCGTGGAATCACTGAAATGACACGATTTGTATTTTGTAGCTCATACCTGCCCCTGTATTTCATCCTCAACAGCACAGTGGAAATACTGTGCAAACCTGACTCAGCTGCTTCCATCTCACTTCATGGTGCACGTTTTAAGGACACTCTGCTGCTGAGGAAGACAGGATGGAAGGGGAAGGAGCTATGGGCTGCCCGATTGCCCCCCTCCTCCGTGCCATCATGTTCAGGGTAAGTGATCGACTGCTTCCAAACACACCTACACACCTCTGACTCACTCTGAGCCCTGCTTAACACCCTGCTGTTGCAGGGCTCCTGGCATCCTCTGCTCACCGCATCACGAATGCCACACGGCCACTTGGCGGCAGGGAACCGGGAGGCGCTATCACCTCTGCTCCATGCGTGCTCCTGTGTCCCATCCAACTTCACTTACAAAACACAGTGCAAAGACAAAAAGTATTAAGAATTTCAATTTGCATCATTTTTAAGATTCCACATATAAGTGATGTCATATGATACGTCTTTTTCTGTCTTACTTCGCTTAGCATGATAATCTCCAGGTCCATCCACGTGGCTGCAAATGGCATTATTTCATTCATTTTTATGGCTGAGTAATATTCCATTGTAATAGTCCACATCTTTATCCATTCTCTGTTGATGGACACTTAGGTTGCTTCCATGTCCTGGCTATTGTAAATAGTGCTGCTGTGAACAGTGGGGTGCATGTACCTTTTTGAATTAGAGTTTTCATCGTTTACATCTTTTCTGCATGCATGCCCAGGAGTGGGATTGCTGGATGTTATGGTAGCTCTATTTTTAGTCTTTTAAGGAACCTCCATACTGTTCTCCATAGTGGCTGTACCAATTTACATTCCCGCCAACAGTGCAGGAGGGTTCCCTTCTCTCCCACCCTCTCCAGCGTTTGTTATTTATAGACTTGTTGACGATGGCCATTCTGACCTGTGTGAGGTGATGCCTCATTGTAGGTACCACTTATTTACAAAACAGAAACAGACCCACAGATGTAGAAAACAAACTTATGGTTACCAAAGGGGAAGTGGGGGAGGGATAAATTAGGAGTTTGGGATTAACAGAGACTCACTACTATATATAAAATAGCTAAACAACAAGGACCTACTGTATAGATCAGGTAACTATATTCAATATCCTGTAATATCCTGTAATGAAAGAATCTGAATATATATATATATATATATATATACATATATACATATATATTCAGTTATACATATATATATATATATATATATATATATAACAGAATCCCTTTGCTGTATACCAGAAACTAACACACATTGTAAATCACCTATACTTCAATTTATATAAAAGAATTTCAAGTCGGTGACCACAGAGCGCCGAATCCAGCATGGGGCCCTTTAAGCAAGGGGCGGCCTGTACGGCTGCCCAGGAGGCACACTTGGGAATCCGACCCCTGCAGTCAGACCACCTGGGCCAGCCTTCTCATCACACCCGGCCCGGGCCTGCACGCACCCCCCACACTCACACAGACACACCAGCCGGAGGTGCCAGGAGTAGGGTTGATTTCTGAGGTCGGCACAGTAGACCGGGTTACGGTTGCTCCCAGTTCACCGGGCAGGAGAGTGGAGCTGGGCGATGTTAGGTAACATCCCCGGGATACGCGCTGCTGGCCTCCAAAGCCACGTCCTTGGCTCTTCCTGCTGTCCGGGGGACAACCCCTGCTGGGTGTTTGCTCGCCCCGGGCCGGGCGCCGCGAAGATGGCAGGTGGACGCTCGCCATCACAGTGTGCCAGGACCCTGCTGGCCCAGGGAGGCCAAGGCTTGAGGCGGAGCCGGGGCGGGTAGGGGGAGGTGTGAGGCAGAGGGCGGAACGCGTGCAAAGGCCAGGAAAAGGCACAGCCCGCCATTCAGCCAGAGATGCAGTGCAGGTGTGTGAGGACGTGCCACGTACCTCCACTCTCCAGACCCTCAGTGTGCCCCCAACACCCACCAGGCCTGCATGAGGCACAGGACAGGCCTGGTCCCAGGCTCACAGAACAATCAGGCTGGTTGGAGAAACAGAAACCAACAATGGAGAAAGCCCGGGAGGTGGGAAACCCAAGGCAGGAGGACGAGCAGGGCCGCCCAGAGGAGGGGTACCGTGAAGGACTGGGAACTCAGGTGGGAGCCCAGGGCCTCGGGGATACAAAGAATGACAGGTGCAGAGCGTTGGCAGCAAGACACTCCGGCAGGTTTGGGCCGCAGCAGGAAAGCCCATGAGGCCAGCAAGGGGCAGGCAGGGGTCAAAGTGGGGCTGGAAGGTCCTTCGTGGCACTGACGCTTTAGCCTGAAGGCCCTGGGGAGAGGCAGGAAAGTGCTATGCGGTGAGCAGTTGGGCTGTGGGACAAGCCTCTGTCCAGCTCCTGGGCTCGGGGCTGCTGTCTTTGGAAAAAGATCCTGGCACCGCCAGGGTAAGGGAATAGAGCAGCTTACAGGTGATAACAAAAAAGTAAGGCAGCGGCCCAGGATGGATAAGGACCGCAGAGCCCAGAGAGGCTGGTGCCCCTGGGGGGACACCGCACACAAGGCAGGGGTGTCGGCAGTCAGTGCCCCACCCATGACCAATGAGGAGGAAACTACACTGTATCCCTGTCCCACACCTACAGGAAAATAAGTTGCCAGTGGGCTAAAGATCTGAGTATGGAAATCAAACAGTTACAACTTTTGGAAGAACGTGCCTCTGTCGTAATGAGCTACCACCTCGCCCCCATTAGCATGGCTACTATTTTTAAAAAAGAAGAAAGTAACAAGTATTGGTAAGGGTGTAGTGAAATTGGAATCCTTGTGCTCTGCTGGTGGAAATGTAAAATGGTGCAGCCACTGTGGGAAACAGCATGGCACGTCCCCAAAAAATTACATGTAAAATTATCATTTGATCCAGCAATTCCACTTCTGGGTACACATTCAAAAGAATTGAAAGCAGACTCTTAAAGAGATATTTATACACCCACGTTCACAGCAGCATTATTCACAGTAGCCAAAAGGTGGAGACAACCCAAGTGTCCGTGGATGGAGGAATGGATAAACAAGACGTGATCTACACTAAAATGGAATGTTACTCAGCCTTAAGAAGGAAGGACATTCTGACACAGGGCACAACCGGGAAGAACCTTGAGGTCGTTATGCTGAGTGAAATAAGTCAGTGACAAAAGGACAAACATTTATGATTCCACTCATATGAGGTCCCTAAAGGAGTCAGATTCGTAGGGACAGAAATTTAAATGGTGGGTGTCAGGGGCTGGGGGAGGGGAGGAATAGAAGTTGTATTTTAACGAGTACAGTTTTAGTTGTGCAAGATGAAGAGTTCTGAGGGTGAATGGTGGGGATGCGTGCACATCAATGGGATGGAACTTAATGCCACTGAATTACACACTCGAAAATGGTTTAAAATGGTAAATTTTATGTTATGTGTATTTTACCACAATTTTTAAATATATATTTTTTTATAGATACATACAGGGTTGTTTTTTTTTTTTCCAAGAATATCTTTAGGGCTTCCCTGGTGGCACAGTGGTTGAGAGTCCGCCTGCCGATGCAGGGGACATGGGTTCGTGCCCCGATCTGCAAGGATCCCGTGTGCCGCGGAGCGGCTGGGCCCGTGAGCCATGGCCGCTGAGCCTGCACGTCCGGAGCCTGTGCTCCGCAATGGGAGAGGCCACAACAGTGAGAGGCCCGCGTACCGCAAAAAAAAAAAGAATATCTTTATGTTCTAAGGATAGGGGAGATTTTCCTATTTAAGAAAGATAAATAAACATAAAGGAAATATCACCCTGTGGAAAAATTAAAAAATATTCTCTGTAACCAAAGATGCTGTGAAAAAAGTTGGCGCTTGTCCTGGCGTTTACGCTTCCCCTCCAGACCCCCATCACTGCCGCAGCTGGCTCTCCAGGCGCCCAGCCTGGGTCCTCCAGCTACCGGGCTCTCTTCTACAGGCTCTGGGTGCCTCTCAGGAGGCACCAGCAGAAGCCTGGAGGCGGCAGGGTTGCCTTGGGTGGACTTTCTCCACCCAGCCCTGCCTCTCCTAGCCCCTTAAGGCCTAGGGATGGCAATGGCTCCCAGCCCTGCCAGCCCTGGGCACCGCCCCTTCCCTTGGTGGTTTCTTCGCACCTAGGTAAGTAGTCCTCTTATTAAACTGTCCTCAAACCCCCGATTTGAAGGTACCAGTTGTTTCCTGCTGGCACCCTAGCTGTTTAAAAAAAAGGACAAAGCAGATCTGGAAGCATAGTTGTGGCCCCTAGAGCCAAGAGAAGAATATAGACGATGAACCTTCACGCATGATAGAGAGATGGACAAAAAGTGGGAACCGGAAATTGGGCAACGTGGACAGGAAGATGGCAAAGACCACGTGAGGCCACTCACCTTCCGTGGTGGACAGCAGAATGCCCCCAATGGTGTTCACATCCTAATCCCCAGACCCTGTGAATAGGTCCCTTTACACGGCAGATGCAATGAAGTTAAGCGCCTTGAGGTTGGGGAGATGATCCTGGATTTTCCCACTGAGGCTAATGTCATCATCACAAGGTCCCCACAAGAGGGTCAGAGGAGAGAGAGATTGGAAGATGCTACGCTGCTGGCTTTGAAGAGGGGGGAAGGGGCCGTGAGCCAAGGGGTGCAGGTGTCTCTAGAAGCTGGAAAAGGCAAAAACAAAGAGGGATTCTCCCCCAGAGCCTTCGGAAAGAGGACAGCCCTGCCAACACCTTGATCTCAGCCCAGTGAGACCCAAGCCAGACTTCGAACCTCCAGAACTATGAGAGAACAAATTTTCACGGTTCCAAGCCCCTAAACTGTGGTACTTTGTCACAGTAGCAGTAGGAAACTATTGCACCTTCACTAGGAATCAGGGAAATGCAAACCAAAACAGCAAAGCCACGCCACTTCCCACCTAGGTTGGCAACACGTAAGGGTGTCTGCACGGAGAACCCGGGATCGGTCCTCTGCCCAGTTGGGAGGGGCCGGCAGGAGACGCGTTTTGGAGACACCCGACAGCGTCACAGGAACCGGACGCACTCACAGCCATCAGGCAGAAAAGCCACCTTGAGCCCCAGAGCCCGGTCCTCAGAGACGGGCCCCAACAACCACTCCTGCTGTGACCCCTCCCGCTCTGGCTCTGGGCCGGCCTGTCACTGGCTTTAACCAGCAGAAGGGACAGTGTGGGCATCTGGGTCCAGGCCTGAGGGAGACCTGGCAGCTTCTGCTTTCATGCCTTTGGGGTCCCAGATCCACCATGAAGGGGGTGAGCTACCCTGCTGGAAAGGGAGAGAGACCCGGCCGTCCCAGCATCCACAGCCCCCGGCACCAGCCACGACCTGACTGCAGGAGAGACTCTAAGCAAGACCAGTGGAAGAACCGCCCGGCTGAGCCCAGTCAATCCCCAGAAGCAGAGAAACAATTGTTTTAAGCGCTACATTCTGGATGCCCTGCTATCCATCAGGTAAGGAGAACATCTGGATGGGGACCCTCCCCAGAAACACAGGGAGGTCCCCCAGCTGGTGTAGCACTGGAGTGACATGTGGAAGGCACAGGGGGCCGGCGGGTATAAATTATGAAGCAGTGGACCCCTTATCGCAGCTAGAAAGAGCGAACCAAATCACACGTCTCACCAGGCGCGAACCTCAGAAACATGATGTGCACGTTCTGTATAACTCCATTTGTACGAAATATCTGGAAGATACAGAAAGCGTATTGGTGGTTGCCAGACGGGTTGCTACTGGGTCTCGGGTATCCTTTGGGAGTGACGAAGGGAACTAGACAGAAGGGATGGCTGCACAACTCTGTGGATGCGCTAAACGCCACTCAAGTGAAAACTTTAAAAATGCTTAATTTGGGGAATTCCCTGCCGGTCCGGTGGATAGGACACCGCGTTTCCACTGGTCAGGGAACCGAGATCCTGCAAGCCCCACAGCAGAGCTAAAAAAAAATTAAAGATGAAAAAAATAAAATGGCTAATTTTATGTTATGGGAATTGTACCCCAATTTAAAAAAAAAATGATGTGGGCTGGAAAAAGCAGGTTGCAGAAGGATGTGTATAAAAGCACATCATGTACGTGAAAAGTGCACAAATTATCTGAGATACACTTAGGGACACTCACACAGAGACACAGTGAGGACGTAGACACACGTGCAGGAGAGGTGGGATGGACCTTAAAGGGGTGCCTCCTCTGGGGAGGGGTGGGGGGTGAGCTTTGAAGGAGGACAAAGGGACTCTGGCTGTATTTAACATAGATTTCATGCTTAAAAATCAAAAACAAAGGTTGCCATGCATTAATTTTGAGTAGTGGCCACAGTCATGGTTATATTTTTCTCTGTGTTTTTCTGTAGGCTTGAAATATTTCATAATTTAACATGAAAAGCAGAGCACACTCCCCCTGTCCTACCACATTTCACCTCTCAAAACAGGTGAAATGAGAAATAAGACCTCAGCATCTAGGAGGCCCCTCTCCTCCGTGATGGGGTCACATTGGCCTCACAGTAGGACATCGCCAGCGGCCCTCCCGATCCAGGGCCCCGGTTGGAGCAGGTGCACAGGAGCTGGCACGTAACTGCGGGGCATCTCCAGGTACCACTTCACATAGGCTCCCTAAAAGCACCTTCACAGCAACGCTCCAAAGAAGACCTGATTATAATTCCCATTTTGCAGGTGGGGAGACTGAGGCACGGGAGGTTCCATTACCCAGCTAGCAAGAGGCAGAGCCGGGATCCCACCACAGGCCATCAGGCTCCCAGGGGTGGGCTTAACTGCATTCACAACTCTGACTAACGGACGTACCAGAACATCACCCCAGACAAGTCCAAGTGACTGTGGCCTGGGCTGCACCGGCAGCCCCAGGGCTGGTACTTCCTTGCCGGAATACGGAAGTATTCCCACGGGCCTTGTTTCTACAAACTTCTAGCACCCTTGCATGAGCCAAAGGAAAAGGTAAGGTGAGTCCCCACAACCACTGGGGACCCCAAGATAGGGTGGCTCCACGACCACCCTTGACACTTGTCCAGGCACCCTGCACTTGGGTTATACCACAGGCAAACATGGGTAAAGAGGAATTTCTAGCCACTTCTCCGAACCTGGGTGGAGGGCCACTGAGCTGCGCTATGAGCTCCCATTGCTTCAGCCTCTGCCACGTGCCATGAAGCCACCCCGGGATCTACTCAGAGGAAAGGAAAGGGTCCTGGGGCTCAAAACTCCAGCAGGGCCCTGGGTGGGCAGCAGGGATAAGCTAGGGGTGGGGGGCAAAATGAAACAGGACGCCCAGCTTTAGGAAACCCTGATACATCTGCACAAGCTCTGAATGACAAGTGCAAGGCACAAGTAGTTACCATCTCCCCGGACCTCAGTTTCCCTCCTCTGTGACGCGGAGTGGTACTTCCCACCTCACTGTGTGGGTTTGGATTGAACAAGCTGCTGCCGCATCGGTGTGATAAGCTCCTTCCTTTCCTAGACTCAGTGTTTCCATCTGTGCAAGGGGTGGGCAGATATCCTGGAGCCAGAGGAGCTGACATTCCCTTCCGCCTTCCTGGACCTGCTGTTCCTGGAGCCCCAGGAGCTCTACAGAGCCTCTTGGCTGGAAACGCGTGCCCCTGGTTGAGAGCCTGTTGTGTGGGTGCATCTGCAGGACAGCTGCCAGAGAGCTGGGGCCCAGAGCACAATCTTCCTGGTTTAGCAGATAAAGGCAGCCCCAGGAGCTTGGGAGGAGTGCCACAGACCCTGGAACTGGGGCAGACAACCTTACGGCTGCCCCCGTCAGCAGACACCCGTAGAGCCCCGAGGAGCAGGCTTCCTGCAGTGGAGCTTCCAGACGCAAAGCGCGGGGGCTCGGGCTGCTAGGAAGCAGTAGAAGTGGGATTTGAACTCGGGGCTGTGGATCGCCCAAGGCCGGCCCTCTCCCCTTCGAATCACCGCAGCACACAGGTTGCCCTACTGTGTGACCAAGGAAGGGTCGCTTTTCTCCCTGTGCCTCAATGTCCTTATTTGTAAGCAGCTTTTTTCTATTTGTAAAAAACATATCTAATTTGTAAAAAATTATTTTCTCTGTTAAAAAATAATAATAGTAGCAGCTACATCATAGGGTTCTTGTGAGGACCGCTGGGGTTAAGTAACGTGCGTGTCACAGTGCCTGGATGCAGCGCCAGGGAGATGTTGGCTGTCGCTATCTTGTGCTATGAGGGTTGCCGATCACGCAGACCCCCTGCCCCCCGCTCCAAATAAATCTCATCTCTCCCCAGTGAGACCCAGTGGCCCAGGTCTAAAAGCTTCCAGATTTCAGCAGTGTCTGCAATTGCCGTGACACCTCTAGAAAATAAATCATTTACAGGAGGAGTCTTTATTTTTTTTTTAAATCACCTTTCATTCTTCCAGATATTGCACAGGCCACTTGAAAAGGAAAAGCAGCCGGCGGGCATCAGCAAATAATTCCTAGAGTTATAAATAGTCTAGATGCCTGAGCAGAAGGAGGCTCGGAGAGAAATTTATCCGAGCCCCTCGTCTTGCAAGGGCTACCCTTCATCTGAGAACCGAGAGGCAGGGTCGCCCAGATGCCAGGACGAAGCCCCGGTTCCCAGACCCCCACTCACAGCTCCCGTGGCTGCAGCCCCTCGCTGTCAGCAGCTCTCCAGAGAGAAATATCATCAACAAGGTGGGATTTTCTAAAGCAGTGGGGCAGGTGGAGGGCGGAGACGTCACCCAGGGGCTGTGTCCATCCCGAAGGCCAGCACGTGGTGAGCGTAATGGGAGTGGAAGTGACGTTCCCAGAATTCAGGGCTTTCAGGGGAGCCATCACGGGGTTCTTTCCCCTCGCTGGTGGAGGGTAAAGGGCTTTTCTTAAGAATTACAGAAAGAATAGATGCATGTGTATGTATAACTGAATCACTTTGCTGTACACCTGAAACTAACACAACATTGTTAATCAACTATGCTCCAATAAAAAAATTTAAAAAACAAGTTTTTTAAAGGGCTTTTCTTTACATACCAGCTTTGTTTCCATGGCCAACACATGCCCATCTTCATGGAGACAGGTACCTCCCATCAATAAACAGATAAGCCTGGGAGTTTCTGGGGCTGCTAGACCCTGTGTCATACGACCAGAAAGGGAGAGTCTGAGAAAACAACTGGCGAGCACACCCGGAGTGTGGGAAGGCGGGCACAAAGCCCACCCTGGGGTCCAGCTCCTGGCTGCAAAGAATTTCTCTGTCCGTCCACACTCGCCTGATTTGTAACTGCTCAGGGTCAACCCAGTCCCACCCACATTTCCCAGGTGACTGTGCCTGGCCCGGCGCTGGTGTCAGCCCCCGATGGAGTTAGGCTCCCTTAGACAGGGACACAGAGATGCCTCAGTCAGAGCGGTCTTCACCTGGAGCCCAGGTGGGACAGCATAGGTGGCTTCACCCCATGGGACTGTCAAAGAACACCTCTCGGAGACGTGGAAGGAAAAGGGAGGGCAAGGGATGGGGCTGCAGTTTGGAATTACCAGATACAAATTACTGTATATAAAATAGATAAACAACAAGGACCTACTGTGTATTATATTCAATATCCTGTAATAAACCATAAAAAAAAATCTATGCTCCTCTACTTATGGCTGTGTGGCCTTGGGCAAGTGACTTAACCTCTCTGTCCTTTGATTTCTTCTCTGGAAAATGGGGCTCACACCATTGTAAAGCAATTATACTCCAATAAAGATGTTAAAAAAAAAAATGGGGTTGAAAGCGGCACCTACCTGCCCAGGTGGTTTTGGGTGTTCGTGGTACACCTGGCTCATGAGCGCTGAAGGCTGGCTGTTACCATGGTGACTGGCCTACCTTGGCCTCTTAGCAAGATGACCCAACATCTCAATGGGGTTCATTCTGGCTACAGTTGGGGAAGGCAGACGGAGTGGTGGTGGGCTCTGGCAGGTATCTGGCATCCGCATGCCCGTGTGCCCTGCCGTAGCCTGGAAGTTTGGGGAACCTGAGTCAGGGAGGACCAGGGTTCCAAGACAGCCGTGGGAAATAGTGTCCCTGAGGAGAGAGGGTCCCCAGGACCCAATATGGGGGGATCGGTCAGATGCCGTAGACTGAGAGCGCCACTGGGGTGGGGCAGCAGGGACCCGGGTGCTCCCAGAGCTGACAGCGCTGGAGCCGACAGCAAAGGCTTGCGGAAGGAACCGGGGCTGCAGCCGCACTCCCAGGCCCAAGTTCACCCCCATCCTCTATCCCAAACAACCCTCTTCCGGGGCTGGGTGACTTCCAGCTGTGTCCAGCATGGCTTCTTGTTTCCAAGAAGTTCGGAAACACTTCCTGGCTGCGGGGCGCTGAGAACTCTGGTTATTTAAACGGAAGTGGACCTGAGATGTTTGAGTTCAGAGCCTTGAAGAGAGTTTCTGTTTAGCGTAGAGCCGACCAGCTAAAGAGGGCCGAGAGGGCGCCGTGTTCCAAGGGGCTTCTGAGGCTTCACCCCTGCTCCGGTGTGTCTTCTCATTGCCACATACAAACACACACACACACAAGCAAGCACGGACAACACACAGGCAGGTGTGCACACGCAGGAGACTCTACCCAGAGACCCAGGCACACATACAAGCACACACGCCCTCATGGACATGCGTGTGCATGTCTACACACGCAGCCCCAGGCTCCAGTGCTCAGTTTCCTCCAAGGATGAAAGGCCTGGAGGAAAGGGGACGCAGGCCACCTCTGCATCCTTAGTTGATACACTGCACGACCCCGGGGGAGCCATTCCCACAGAACACAGGGCGTCCCTGGAGGTGTGGGATGCTCAGACACGGGGACCCTGGGGCCCCATTTCCTAATGGCGTAACCATGAAGGCCAATTTCTCATTTCAAATATCCTGCCTGTGCCAAGGTAGAGAATGGACGTGAGGACATGGGGAGAGGGAAGGGCAAGCTGGGACGAAGTGAGAGAGTGGCATGGACATGTATACACTACCAAATGTAAAACAGATAGCTCGTGGGAAGCAGCCTCATATCACAGGGAGATCAGCTCGGTGCTCTGTGAACACCTAGAGGGGTGGGATAGGGAGGGTGGGAGGGAGGGAGATGCAAGAGGGAAGAGATATGAGGATATATGTTTATGTATAGCTGATTCACTTTGTTATAAAGCAGAAATTAACACATCACTGTGAAGCAATTATACTCCAATAAAGATGTTAAAATATATATATATATATCCTGCCTAGGATTTTCCCGTGTTGTGTCCCTGAGTCTACCTATGTTTCTCAACCCTGAACCTCATAAACAACTCCCTGATTTCTGTTCCCTATCCTAGAATTCACTCCTGGGAGAACAAACTCCAGGACTGGGAGCCCGGGACTGAATGTGCAGTGGGCAAATCTGCCCAGGCACTGCAGCCCTGTCCCTTCCCCTCCGCTCTTCCCCTCTCCCTGCTCCCCGGCCTTCCAGAACAGAGCCTGCGGAGTATCTGGGTGAGCTTGTTGAGCCCTGAGCTAGCAAACCAAATCCTCAGCCACCCCTCTTTGAGTGTCAGAGCTCAAGGTGTATGTAAGGGGACATGCCTTCCTTGACGTGAGGCAAAAATGTTGGACTTCCTTGGAAGAATGGGACCCCGGTCTGAACACCTGCCTCCCCAAATTAGGAAGCTCCACCCATCTATCCAACCATCCAAAATCCACCGTTCAGCCACCCACTCATCCATCTATCCACGCACCCAGCCGCCTACCCACCTATCCCTCCCTCCCTCCATCCATCCGTCCATCCACCCGCTCCGCAATTCAATTGTCTGCAGTGGGGGAGACCATCAAGTCAACAGATATTTCAGTGACCCCTCTCTCTGGGCTGGGCTCTGGGACTGAAATCATTAGCAAGACCAAGGCTACCCAAGCCTTCCATGTCACCCAGCCTCTTGGTCTCCCCTGAGTTTAAAAATTCCAGAACCCTGGAGAAGGGTGAGCTGCAGTTTCGTTAGTTCTGTTGATTTCGGCATCTGTACAATTCTACAAGAGTCAATAAGGAAATGGGATTCCTTTTACCTGAGTACGATTTGTACATCTTGGGGACCCCTTCTTCACGCGCAGCCCCATTCCCAGGGGAGAAACATTTTTACAACTTCTGGAAATGCGGTAGAGCTGTCAAAAGCTCACGAACTCAGCTAGTAAGTTGTGAAACATACGTCTCAGTTCTGTTCGATGCCACAGAAAACATGACAGCTGTTACCAATTAGCGTGGTTTGGGCCTCAAGTCCCGGCTGACTCCAATTCAAATGTGTTTCCTGACATTTAACCAGGAGCAGGGAGGGTTCCGTGGCGAGATGCGGTGCCTCAGGAGCGGGGCCCCTGGGGGACACGGGTCCTCTTCCTCTCTCTGCTCTTGCACCCTCAGAGCTGGTGGCAGGATGGCAGCAGCCCGTCTGGTGTCACACCCAGGCCCAGCAAGGCCCAAGGAAGAGGAGGGAGAGAGGAAGCATCTCTTCCCCAGGGACTCTGGGGGAGGCAGGAATTTCCCAGAAGCCCCCAGCGGAACTGGTCAGGGGACTCCCCAGAAGCAATCGCCTACAGGCAGGATTTGGGAATGGTGATGACTAACTTCATGGAGGACTGGCTTGGGGGTCGCCATTGCAGACACCTCAGAGAAATCTGTCGCCACCCCATCCCAACAACATGTGTCCTAATTCACCCATAGGAAGTAGATGTGGTTTTCACTTTGTCCAGCATCCCTACCCCTCCTTTAATAATGAACCCCTTTTCCTGTAGGAAAAGCATTCCGTGTGGCTGTCGCCACCCCATCCCAACAACATGTGTCCTAATTCACCCATAGGCAGTAGATGTGGTTTTCATTTTGTCCAGCATCCCTACCCCTCCTTTAATAATGAACCCCTTTTCCTATAGGAAAAGCGTTCCATGGGGCTCAGCGAGGCTGATCCCAGCTGGCCACAGGACAAGGCCTGTGACCCAGGCCCAGCTTTCCATTCTTCCTGGAGATTTGCTACAGGGACCTGGGGGAGGTCTCTCCTCTTTGGCTATGATCATCATCTATAACAAAAATAGAGTGTTAAGGCCTTCCTATCCCCTCTGTGCAGAAGCACGCAGGGGGATGAAAAGAACCCGAGTCCCACTGACACAGCGTGAGCTCCTGGATTCAGCTGTCCCTAAAGCCACACTGCACATGGACTTCCCCATTTGGAAGCCATTTTTTGTTTAAACCAGTCCAGTTGTGTTCCTATCGTTGGCAATAAAGAGTCTGTCTGATACTTTGTTGGCTGCAGTAGACATTTATTGAGTGCCTGTTGTATGCCAAGGTCCGTGCTGGGCACTGAGACAGAGGGATCAGCGAGATCACCTTTGCCCTGTGCAAACAGTTAACACCCCTTTTCTTCTCTCAAGGGCGGGGGCAGGGGGAGCTAACGCTCTGGCACCAGCTCTGTGCCAAGAATTAATCTTGACAAGTTTCACACATCTTCTCACTTATTTGCTACGGCCCCGCAGCCTGTGAGCTTGCCATCCTGAGGGGCTGGGGGCGGGGGCAGACGTGTAAACCAGCAGCAGCAAAGCCTTGCTCACAGTGAGCGGTAATCAAGCGTCTCTGTAGGACCAGCCAGTGGGAAGCTCTCAGTCAGCAGACCGGTGCGGATGGGTGGTCAGGAGGTGCCCAGGGCATCAAAGAGCAAAGAGAAAGTGGAACCAGAAATAGAGATTCATATCGAAGGAAAAATAAAATTGCATAAAATCCATGATCAATATGACAAAATCTGCATGGTCTCAGACATACACACAAACACACGCACACATACGTGGTTATGTGTGAAGCATGTGTACATAGAGAAAAAAGATTGAAAATAAATACAATGAAACATTAACAGGAAGAACTGCAGAAAATTTTTATTTCCTTTTTTATATACTTTGTATTTCCAAATTTTCTACAATAGAGGAAGTGTTGTGTTTTTTTTTTAATAAATAAAGCAGCATGGGGCCCCAGGATGGGACCCATCCTAGGCAACGCTCGAGACCCCCTCGGGTCACCTCGTATCCTGCCACAGCTGTGGTCACAAGCTCCATGTAGGCCTCAGCTCAGGAGCCCCCTGGCTCTCTTCCTGGCCCTGCCCTTGGCTTTCTCCCAGAAATACCACTCTGCATCACGTGTGTCAACCTAGAGTTTGGGGCAGTTAGCTCCCCGGGGGCGACCTCCGACCTCTGCAGGTCAGAGCGGGAGCTTGCTCCCCCTTGCCTGGGGGCACACGATCCTAAGACATTGCCACAGCTCCCTGGAGGACCCGGTGGGCCGAGCAGCCAGCCCCCAAGGTGGGCGTGCCCTCCCTGCCATTGCACCCCCAGCCCTGCTCCCACCCCTGGGCCCCTTCCCCAGTAAAGTCTGGCACCCGAGCTCCGTCTAAGGCTCTGCCCCGGGGGCCCTGCTCAAAGCACAGACCTCGTCACTCCATCCTATGCTGGTGTCACCGAAGCTTCTCTGCCTGGCTGTGCCCAGGTTGTCCCCCGGCCCTGGAGGAAGCCATGCCCATTTCTCCTCTTCAGCTGCAGGCAGCCCTGGAACCAACAGAGAAAGGGCCTCCCCGTCCTCCTAGGAAGTCATCTTGTGCCCAGCGAATGTCGTGGGGTGACTGTGCTGCTCTGGCCTGTGCCCAGCTGGGGGGACAGGTGAACGAGGCCTCTGGATACACCGGCTCATTGCGGCCAAGGAGAATTTTCTGAGCTGATCCGTAAAAGCAGGTGGAAATGTCCAGAGCAAAGGCCTGGGGGCCGGAGGAGTGCTGGTGGGGGCCTGCCTCGGCCCCAGCGGCCCCATCCTAAGAACCACGGGCCTGGGATCTGTGGGTGGGGGAAGGGCTGGGGGAGGTGAGGTAACAGCCGCAGACTGGGCCAGTGCGGGGCCTTAAACACCCGGGCGAAGACCTTGGACCTTTTCTTGCCGGCTACTGGAGCTCAAAAGCAGGCCTTGGAGGCGGGAGCCAGGGGAATCAGTGGAGTTCAAAAGAATCCGCGAGGATTACCCAGACTGAGCGGCGGGCGCTGGCTCAGTAACGTGGCTGCTTTAGGTAACGGGGATTTGTTGTTTTCCAAGAACGCTAATGTGATAAACGCGCTCACTTCCACGCTGTCGAAGTGTCCTTAGCGACGCCAGTGGCCTCTGGCGGCTGGAGCAGCGATTCAGGGCTGCTGTAAGTACCCATTGTCCCCATACAGTGAGCTGCGGAGCAAACATGCGTGTGCCGCCCAGGCTTCGCTGGACCTGCTGGTTGCTTAGATTCAGATGAATGCTCGCAGGGCAGCTCCGAGGGGGCGCAGACTGGATCTGGAGGCGGGAGGGAGCTGGCTGGGGCTCCGTCCAGGCTTGCCAGCTCTGCGCCAGGGCGAGCTCTGCGTTTCTGAGTCAGCCGCCAGCAAGAGC
This sequence comes from Delphinus delphis, assembly GCF_949987515.2. Classification (NCBI taxonomy): domain Eukaryota; kingdom Metazoa; phylum Chordata; class Mammalia; order Artiodactyla; family Delphinidae; genus Delphinus; species Delphinus delphis. Next base: position 4,131,866 of record NC_082684.1, on the reverse strand, counting down.
GCCTTCCCCCTTCCCCCTCCCACCCTCGTGGATGCTAACCTCGGGTCACCCCACCCACCCGGGGCCTCAGCGTCCTGTTCTGTAACATGGGGGCAGTAATCTCAACAAAGTCCCTGTCCTTGGAGGCAGGTCACGAAGGGAAAAAGCTGTCACTGTAAAAGCCGGGTCAAAGCGTTCTCCCACCTGTGGTTGGCGATGCCTGCAGGACACCGCTGGGCTCTCCGGGCACCTCCGCTGCTGCCCCTGCCTCAGACCTGGGCCAGGATCCCTTTCCGGCTTTAACTCAGCACAGCAGACTGGGCACTTTGTCTGCCTGTCTTTCTGTCTGTCTCTGTCTCTGTCTCTCTTCATTTCTCTTTTAACCTCAGTTGCACAAACTTGAGTTAATGTACAGCCCAGTTCACAGCACATGGTCCGTCACGCGTGCGTACACAGGTCCGCAGCTCACTGTTTGGTTTTCAGACCCTCTCCTCCCCCACCCCCGACAAAGGGTGGCAGCCCTGCCTGTGTGCTGCCCGGGCACTGTTTGACTGCATGTGCTCCGGGAGACTGGTCCTCTATGTTTTGTCTGCAATGTCATTTCAATTAACATAAACACCGCTGTGTAGCAGGTCACATGCTTTCTCTTACTTTTTCCGTTCGGCTCTGTGTTCGGAAGATCCGTCTCCGTGGCTGTGTCTATTTGGGTCCAGCCACAGCTCGGCTTCCACGGGGCGCGTCTTACACACCCACCCCGGCTCCCACTCACACCTCTGGCCATGTCCCTTGCAGTGGGGCGGCTCAGAGAACCACTGGGTTACATCCAGGAGTGCGTCACCGCACACAGGGCACTGCACACAGGGCAGGTCATTTGCCCAACGTCTCTGCAGCACGACCGCACCAGCCGGCACGCACACGAGGATGCCAGGGGCAGTCCGGTACGCACGTCCCCACAAGTGCTGGCCTTCCTTTGGCACGAGTGACATGTACAATGACAGCAAAAGTCATGATTATGCCAGCTGGCACTTACGGAGAGCTGCTGTGTGCCAGGCACGTGTGTCATCTAACAGCCCTGGACGGCAGGCACATTCAAATCTCCACTTTACAGCTGAGGAAGTTAAGGTCTGGAAGGTCCCTGCACCCCCAGGTCCCCAAGTCAGAGACAATGAGGGCCTGGGAGAAGTGACTTGCCAAGGCCACTGGTGAGCCAGCCCCGCGGCTAGGACAGCACCCAGTGGCCACCTGCTTGTCCCAGGGCCACCTCGCTCCTCCTCTGAGCACATACCCGGGCCTCGCGAGGGTGGGAGATGCATTTTAAAGCCTAGAGAGGGCGATGCTTCACGCTGAGCCATGCAGCTCCGCAGTGGGCTTCAGCCTCTGTAGCAGGTTCCTATCTGCCCACACCCACCCCGCTAAAAGCAGTGGCCCAGCACCCCACGCCCCCTTCCTGTTTCCGGGCAAAGGAGAAGTTATGCACTTCACAAGCAAACCACTTTCCCTGCAAAGGATCGCATCTCTCCCCTCTCACAGTGCTGGCACCAACTTTGGGCTGGAAATTATCTTGAGATTTCTCATGCATTTTCTCAGTGGGATGGACACTATTAGCCCCAGTTTCCAGATGAAGCTGCAGAGACTTACCCGAGGTCTCCCGGGCGGGGAGCCAAGAACCTGGGAGGGTCCGTGTGAGTCCACAGAGCCCCTGGAGCCAAGTCAGCTTGCCTCCCTGTGGGACCCCGACAGGGGCTACAGTAGGCACCTGACCTGGAGGGGAAACACTTCACGCCTGAGACCACCAGCTCTGGGGCCAGGTGGGAGGACGTGGCTGACCCAGGGAAGGAGGTCAGCCTGCAGGTCAGCTCCACCAGGGGCTACGTCAGGGGACACAGAGGTCAGATCCCCAGACAGGCCTCCTTCGTATCCTCCACCCCTCAGAAAACCCACTGCGTCATCCCAAAGGCACCAATATTCCAGCATCCAGGCCACCGTCCCCGGCGGGAGGACCAAACGTCTCTATGGGTAGCTCTTCCTGTTCTGGAAGACAAGGACAAAACCAGTTTGGGTTTGGTGGTCTTTCAAAGACAGTCTGAGGTTTGCGTCATCTCCTGGAGATGGACACCTGGGCACAGGGACGTGACAGGGGCCGCCTGCAAAGAGGGGGCCGAGGGCACGTGTTTGGGCTGCGCAGGGTCCAGCCCTGACTCGGCCTCTACGGGTGTGGCAGGAAGTTCTAGGTCTCAGTTTCCCTACCTGTAACGTGGGGATACCTGTACCTGCTCTCATGAAAGGTGAAGTAGAATCAGGCCCAGGACACAGCCAGCCCAGGGTGGGCGTCCAGTGTTCGGTTCAGCAACGCTTACCGAGAGCCCCCTCTGCGCTCACAGCCGGGGAGACAGGCGACCAGACCACCAGGCTACCTGTACTCGCGGAGGGGGGAGGTCAGGCCAACACATGGAAACCAAGCGCCTGGGACTCAGCGCAGTAGGGGCTGTGACAGGCACGACGCACTGCTGGGGGTCAGGAGAGCGCCGGCCCGCCGTGCGAGCTGAGACCGGGCAGGTGCACCGTGGCCGGCGGACTCACTGCAAGGGACGTGCAGACAGAGGAGTGTGACAGAGGCCGGACACGCCCCCTCCACGGAGGACCACCACCTCTCGCGGGCAGTGTGGTCAGCAAGGGCCTCCTACCGCCACTCCCCTGCCCGCCTGCCCGGGTCCCACCACCAGGCAGCCCACATCCAGGGCCGGCTCCGTCAGGCCTGCCCGTCGCACCAAACCCACTTCTTCCCCATCCTTTTCACGGGTGCCGACCCTGATAACCATCTTGGACCCACACCCTTCTCGGCATCTGCTTCCAGAAGCCAACCAGGAGGCGGAGAGGTGGGTCCCTCAGCGCCCGGCCCCACCCCCCACGCCTGCCCGGCACTGAGGCCCCCAACTGGCAGCAGGGGCACAGGGTGTAGGTGCAAAGTCACTGGGGAGAATTGGGAAGGGGCAACGGAGGGAGGGAAGCTCTGTGTTGTGGTTAACGCGTTTGAGTCACGTGGGGGACACAGGAGACGTGAGGACACCGAGAATGGTGCCCGTGGAAAGGTGACAACAGCTACGGTGAGTGACAGGCAATGGAAAGCCCGGTGAAACCCCGGGGGCCTCTCTGAGGCTCTCCTCTCCCTCCAGGGCGGGACAGAGGAAGCCCCAGACCAAGCCCAGAGTCCAGCAGTCTGAGCGGCTGAAGTTCAAGCAAGACTAAACCCAACCGAGGCGGGGCTGTCACGTCAAAGCTGGGAAAACAGGGACTTCCCTGGCGGCCCAGTGGCTAAGACTCCGCGCTTCCACTGTGGAGGCATGAGTTCGATCCCTGGTCGGGAAACTAAGATCCCGCATGCTGGCTGCACAGCCCCAAAAAAAAAAAAAAAAAAAAAAGGCTGGGGACCCTGAGTTATGGGAGGGAGGCAGATGCCCCTGAAGGTTCTCACTCCCCCAGCGACTCAGCCCTCAGGGCCTGCCGAGGTGGCCGCCCAGCCCCCATCGGAGTAGCTAACAGCAGACGGAGACCACGCAGAGGGCTGTCCCCTTCAAGGCATCCCGCACCCACCCTCCCCGACTCCCACGCCTCTGACGAGGGTTAGGGATGTGTTGGCCCCTGATAAGGGAGGAAAGGCACCGGGTCCCAGAGGAACCGCGGGATGCAGCCAGCACGCACTGGCAGGGCCCCAGGGCCCCCGGGGGCTCCCGTCTGGTCAGAGCAGGAACACAGAACTGTCTGGGAGAGGTCTATTCACTCAGCAGCCTCTCCTGAGACACAGGATCAACTCCAGCAAGGACCCCAAGAGACGGTGCAGACGCTCAGGGGACTCGTGGGGGCCTGAACCAGTGACAGCTACTCTAGCTGACGCTGAAATGCCAGGACGGCTGTGGCAGACCATGGTGAAGGGACTCGAAGGCTCAGGGAAACAGGCAGCTGGATGGACACACTGTCAGGCCAGAGGGCAGCCAGGTGACTACGTTCCAGGGAAAGGCCTAGAGGACACGTCAAGTGCGGAGATCTGAGGGGTTCCAGCATCACCACAGCACCCGGGGGTGGCCATCCTCTGGAAGGAAGCCAGGGCTGATGGCAAGAAAGGCTGCTACAGAACCCTGCCCGCTGACGGCCCTGGGGAGGTGGGACCCAAGCAATAAAGGCCAGAGGGTGGCATTTTCCACCAGGAGCCGGGGCTTTGCAATCATTGCCATGACCAGCCAGAAGCCAGCCACAAAGCCCCGCCCACAGAGAGTTACGACCCAAGGGCCAGAGACACAGAACAGACAAGGGCATTTCTTAGTTTGTGCCAACAGAAGAAATCAAGTACAGATGAACCAAAGGCTGAGGGAGGTCCCAGCATTCAAAAGTCGTGATCCCTCTTTAACCAAATGCAGGTTTGGCCACTCACGGCTCAACAGCCAATAAATTGAGGGGCAGCTTCAGTAAAGAAGGAAGGACTTCATTCAGAAAAGCCAGCGATCTGGGGAGATGGTGGACTTATGTCCAGAGACCAACTCCGAAGATTCTGCGCAGCCATGACAATTTTTAACGGGTAAGGAGGGTAACCATCTCAGTTCATTATGAAGGCAGGAGGTCAAGTTCTTTGTCATTTTTCCATTGCACGCAGGCCTGCTCACTTCTCCTGATCTGCTCTGAGACAGTCTTGCCCACGTGGTCCGCCTGCAAATTTACTAAGGGGGAGGGAGGGGTAGAGAGTCAGTCCGTCTTTAACTACTTAATTCTTCGCCCTTATTCCTTCTAATCTGGGAAAGGAACCAATAGATTAGGTAAGGTGTTGTGTATATTTAGAAAAGAAACCGGGAGCTAAGTTAAAGGTTGCCTAATGGTCTCATCTTTATGATTAAAGGTCTAAGGAAAACAGGGATGAGCAAACAGAAAAGGGGCAAAGGAGCTGCATACACGCTGCCCAGCTTCCATTCCTGCCTCACTTTTTCGATGCAGGACTCGTCGACTGAAGAGACAGCTGAGTCCCAGGGAGAAAGGACCCCACAATATAACAGCGAGTATACACGGTAATATGTTCCCCAATTCTCCTCCCAAGGGACCTATGTCTAATAATGCAACAGGGAAAGGGGAACACGAAAACATTTTCAGGACTGTTGGACACAGGGCCTGACCTGGCTTGGGTACCAGGGACGTCATGCATCATCATGGCCCCTGCTAGATCGGGGCCTACGGAGGCCAGGTCATAAATGGAGGACTCCTGTCCAAGGTCCGCTTTCCATGAAGCCATGGGGTCCACAGACCCATCAAGAAGTGATTTCTATGATCCCCAAGGGAACAGTTGGAGTCAGCGTACTCAGCAATCAGTGCACTTCCTGCATTGGGTTCCGGCCTGGGGGGTGAGAGCCATGGGAAGAGGGAGGCCAAGCGGGAGGTTTTGAAACTGACCCCTCCTTGGCCAACATCACAAGTCAGAAACAGCATCGCATCCCGGGAAAGCGGATGACAGAGATCAGTGTCCCCTTTAAGGAGATAAAGGATGCGTGTTGGTCCCCATTATGTCTCAGGTTAGTTCACCAGTCTGGCCTGAGCAGAAACGTAAAGGGTCCTGGAGGGTGATGAAAACCACCACAGGCTCCACCAAGAGATAGCCTGGCCACAGGGCTGTGCCAGAGGAGGGGGGTCTCTGCTACAGCAGATTGAAAGGGGCTGCTCCTGGCACGCAGCCCCCCACGAGCAAATACATCCTTTTCTATCCCAGACGAGAAGAAGGATTAGAAATACTGCACATCCACACGTGGTATGAATGGCAACATACATCTACAGTCCCCGGGGCGGTGGCAGCTTCCCTGCCCTCTGTCATTACATAGACCAGAGGATCTGTGTCTTGGTCCACAGGAAATCACAGGGGTCAGTTTTACCAACGGCATTGAGTTGACGGGGCCAAATAAGCAAGACAGAGCCAGACCACTAAAGGCCTTGGGGAGACACATACGCTCCAAAGGGCGGGGGATAAACCAGGGGTCGCCTTTTTAGGTGCAGCGGTCAGGGGCGTTCTGGGCCATCCCTTCAAAGTAAAAGACAAATTGTTGCAGCGTGCAGCTCCTGCCATGAAGAAGAAAGCACTGTGCTTGATGGGTTCCGGTTCTAGAAGCAGCGCCCACTGCCACCCCACCCCACCCCACCCAAGGGGCACTGCTCTGCCCACATCCTGGGTTAAGCAAAAGGCTGGCAGCTCGGAGTAGGGTCCAGATCCGGAGCTGGCTCTGCTGCACGTCCCAGCTGCAGTGCAACAGCCCTGCATCCTGGGCCACGGGACCCAACAGACTCTACTGAGCGGAGGTACCTAGGGCAGGAAAAGATGTCATCGGAGTTCGTGGCGAGCCGAGTGGGACGATCACAGCGCAGGCCGCCAGGCAGACCATCTGCAACAGAGAATTACACTTTTGGGGAAACTACTCCTGGAGTACACTCTTTGGTCCTAATAAAGACAGGATGCCTGACCATGTTAACACGTAGTGACCACGCACCTTCAGCCGCAAACCGTGAGTTCTATCAGACCCAGGTCAGAAGACTGACCGGGCCAAGCAGCAACCCGGCACCATATGGAAATGGTGCTCCAGGATCAGACACCGGCAGGACCAGAGGGGGCAGCTGAGGGGCAGGGGGCCCCCGTTCCCACGGCACCCCTCCCTCTGTTCAGGCCCGTGCTCACGGCGAGGAGGAACCTCGAACGTGATTTATGAATGAGTCGGTTCAGTATTTGGATACAAGCCCAAATGGATGACACGGCACTACCCACCCACCCCCACCCCGGCCAAAGGCAGCCTCGAAAGCAGCAGAGCTCAGGTGGTCGCTGGCTCTGTGTGGAAAGAGAAGCAGCCAGAGGTCGGGGTATCGATGGACTCCTGGGCTGTGACAAGCGGCCTGGCCAGTTGTCAGGATCCTGAATGGAAAAAAAGAAAACTGGTGGATGAGGGGCAAGGAGTTCTGAGGCAGAGGCATGATGGACGCTTGGGTGCAAACGCAAGAGGCCACGCCAGAAAATAGCCACCCGAAAGGAGGCCCTACATTACCAAGTGGACAAAATGACCCGGCCCCGTGACACCGGCAGCCGGTCATGACCGCCCCAGGGCCGACGCGATGGGCACGTGAAGGAAGTGACCGTAGTGGCTGCAGTGTTGACGCCCCAGGAACGTGGACCTCCACTTGTCAAAGCTGGTGGGTCTGCTGCCACCACAGAACGTTCAGCATGACAGTGATGGAGCCCATCGCTGACCCCCATCGTGGCATCCTCCTTAGAGGAAGCCAGCCACCCCTTGGTGGTACCGTGACTACGCCCGGCCACGCCCATCACAGGCGGCTTGTTCTTCTAAGAATAGACACCTATTCTGGATATGAGTTTGCCTTTCTTGACCTCAGGGCCTCGGTCAGCACTGCTACCCAAGGGCTTACAGAGTGTTTACTCTGCCGCCCGGCACGGGACCCTGCGAGACATCACAGCAGCCCAGGGGAGCCGCTCTACAGCAAGACTTGTGGGAGACGGCTCAGGAGCCTCTGCTCCTGTCAAAACCATGCCATTCGGAGCTGCCAGCCCCGCAGTGTCCGCTAAGGGCATCCCCGGAGCACCAGCTTGGAGGCGGCCTCCGTGAGGACATGAATCGCGTGCAGCCCATGGCTTTCTGTGGTGCCGTGTGCCCACCAGGTAGAGCAACCCGAGGGGTGAGAGCAGGAAGGGCTCCCTGACCCCTAGGGAACTCTATGCTTCCCATCCCCACATTCTGGGCTCCACGGGGCTAGAGAGCCTCCGTCCCCAGAGGCACACGCTTTCACCAGGGGACAGAGAAGGGGCCCCATTGAATTAGAGGCTACGGCTGCTTCTGGGCAGAAGAATTCCCTGTCTCAAGGAGTGACTGACTGATGGACAGGAAGAACCAGAGCCACTGGTACACGACAGGCGCAGGAAAGGTTGCCTGTGGGATCAGGGGAGACTCGCGGTGCTTCCCTGCCCAACTGCGACTCTCAATGAATAAGTATAACAACGCTGGCCTCTTCTCTTAGCGGGGACGGAGGGTCTGAGTCACACCTCCAGGTCAGCCATGGAAGCCGCAGAGTTCACAGAGTTGACGGCGGAGGGGGTGGGTCTAGAATGGATCCTGGAAGATGGTGTCAGTGCGAGAGGGTGTCACGCACAAGACCAATTGTGGCGTTCAGTCACATCCCTCATCAAACTATCCCCTCGGGAAGAGAGACAACCAGGACTCTGAAGGAGCTACTCCCCAAGTATACACAGAGGAGTGGGGCTGCGCAGCGGACCGCAGCGGGCCCAGACACATGCCGCCCCAGTGTCCCTTCCAGGAGGGACTGGTGTCCCGGGGGCAGTGTGGCCATCACACCACCGCCAGTGGGCAGCTCCTGCTGGCCCTGCCTCTGCCTCCCCGAGCTGCCTCTGCTGGCGTGAATGAGAGCAGGCTGGTCTTCTAGGGGCCCCGCCACGTGGGTCCTGTAAGGGACCCCCTAACAGGCTTGGTTACGCCTGCATCGCAGCTGGGCCCCTGGCTTCACAGCTGCCCTTTCCCCGTAAATGTCTCGTACCCCAAGTTTTGTTTCAGGGTCAGCCCGACCCACGATGCCTCCTGAGGGATTCAGGCTGCATCTAATGATGGTGAGCAAGGCGAAGGGGTGGCGTGACAGGGTACGCAGTTTAGAAAGATCACGCTGGCTCCAGGGTGGAGGAACAAGCGGCAGCGGACGAGATGCCGGGAAGCTGCAGGCGCAGAAACGACGGGGCTGCCCAGCTCGGAGGATGGAGGACAGACAGCAGACGTCACAGGCAGCGAGGATGGAACCGGGCTCAAGATATTGAGTCTGATGTGCAAGGAGAGGGGCAGGTGATGTCAGGTTTGCAACCTGGTGTGCAAGGCAGCGCCTTTGACCGAAGTGCGGACACAGAGCGCGGGGCGGGCGGGGCGGGCGATGTTTCCTGGGTCATCCAGGTGGAGGCGCCCCTGGACAAGCCCAGAGCTCCACCCTTCGGCCGGTCAGTGGGGTTCACGGAGATGAGGTGAAGGATACGAGAGCCACAGGGTGGCCGGGCTCTCCCAGGGACGTGTGTCCAGGGAGAAGGAAAGACTCGAGACGGAGCCCCGAGGGGCTGCAGTGTTTGCTGTCGAGCCTGAGAAGAGCTCCTTTACGCCTGGTGGGTGTAACTCACAGCCCACACTCAGACTCCCTTAACCCCGCATCACCCATTCAGTGTACAGTCACAGCGTGTGAGTGCCAGCACCCTTGGGGGAGGGGAGTCAAGCCAGAGCAGCGAGGTCCCGCCTGGACCAGAGACCCGGGACACTAAACGGGCAGCCAGAAGTTTTGGGCGGAGGAAGCCGGGCATGCGGGCGCCCCAGGAACACCCCCTTTGAGAAGTCTGCGCTGGCCAGGCCACGGCTCACGGCCTCGCGCCGGGGCCAATACCCCATTTCTGAGGGCACGCGCCTCACCGCTCTGCAGTGTTGGGACCCAAGAAGAACAAAATGTGGGCAGCCAAGGAGGGAAGCAGCTGGAGAGCAGGGGCTCTGACCCACACCGCTACCCCGTCCAGCACCCTCTCAGCCCCAAGACGCCTCTCGACACAAGGATGCTCTGCTCCTGGACGTCTCCTCGGCCACCCCCCAGGGGCCCAGCTCTTCCACAGAAGAACGAAAAGCAGCTTCCAGTGGCCCCACTTGGGTGAATTTAAAGTCAGAGGCAAGAGCTCACGTGTGGAGTCACAGATTCCCACAGAATCAGCCCTTTTCTCCTCCGTGAAGCCATAGCTTTGGGGTTGTCTGTGTTTGTGGGCACCCTGAGATCTTTCCGGAGCAGAGGAGGGAAAGCACCCACGCTGCCCCCATCTCCATAAAACAAGACGCCTATGATGGGGAAAATTTACAGACCCCAGGACATCCCAGCCTTTCCAGAAAGTTGGGTTGCCCTCATTTCTGGGGTTCCAGAGGCCCAGGGAGTGGAGAATCCTGCCCACTAGCTGCTGCCCAGTCAGAAGGAGAAGCCCGAAGGTATCTTGGGGGAGGTTGGGGCAGGAGTTTGTCTGGAGGCTGGGATGGGGGATCCCAGTCGTCAGCACCCCCAGTGAGTGGAGGGATCTGGGATGAGGAATATAGGAAACGAGAGAAACTTTCTTGGTCCCCAGCTGGACCCCACAGAGCAGACTCTTGCTGGGGGTGGGGTGGGGAGGGAGTCAAGACTCAGTCCCTGGAAGCAGGAGCATTTGTGAGTGGAATCCCTGGTCCCATCTCTAAGAGCTGCAGGTGCCCACAATGGAGGTGGCTTCCTGGGAGTCCACAGCCGGAGTGTGACTTTACCAAATCCCAACATCAGTGCAACAGCCCCCGGCCAGCCTCTCCTGCAAAAGATCCTCAGAAGAACCCAAGGAGATGAAATTGTCCCCATCTTGTATATAAGCAGATGAAGCTCACCTACTGTGTCCCCAAATACCTATGAAATCAGAAAAGGCACAATTAGAAGAATAAAGACGTAGATAAAGAAATGAGGGCAGAAAGTCAATAAGAGTACAATTCCTAAAACTGGGCTCCAGTTTTGCCACTGAGCTCCCTAGCAGCCAAAGCAAAAAGAGATATGCAGTCTGTTTTAAGATTTATGTTGTCCATGGCATGGAGCTATGTCAGGGTCTCAAGAGAAGCTGTAACTTGCCTGTGGTCCCCCAGCTCAGGAGAGCAAAGGATGCAATACATCCTGGTCTCAGGAGTGCCAGGCACTTGTCAACTGCTTGTTTAGCCCCTATACTGTGTCAGTGCAGACAAGTCACGCACAAACCTCCTACTCCTGCATGCTCCCAGGTTACCATCTCATCACCTGGACAACAGCACCCCAGCTTTTGGCTGCAGACTAGGCATGTGGACACTGCCAGGTTGGGACAGGAAAAAGGGAAAAGCTGTGCTGGGGATTCCCTGCCAAACAATGAAGACAGCCCTGTCTGCTGCAGACCAAGGGCTTCCATGCTTTAAGTCCCTGGAACTGATGAGGCAAGCAGAGGACCCCGGGGTTCCTTGGCAGACACTTGACTCTGTGGGGCAGCCAGGGGGAATGAGGGAACTTAGCTCAAGCCTGTCATTGTCTGCCCTGCTTTGGGGACCCTGCCCCAGGAAATGACCCCCTAAAATGAGATTTAAAAATCACTGGGGTGGGCATAAGATGGGACCACAGAGTAATTGGGAAATTATCAGAGCCCAGCTCCAGGGGGCACCAAATAAGCCCTGGATTCCCGCCTGGAGAGTGGCTGTCAAATGTGACTCACATGTGCTGTGTGATACAAGAGGATGTGCGAGAAGGTCAAGGGGAAAGGACAACACAGGGGTGGAGGCACAATGGTGCAGCTGCAGAGAACTTGGGAGTAAACTGTCTTCTCCTCACTGATCCGGCCCAGAAGGAACTTATCACCCACCCTCACCACCCCAATCTGCTCCTCTTCCTATATTCCCCATCTCTGGCAGAGACGTCCGGTTTCATTTTCTCCCCCTACATTATAGAACCCCTGATTTTTGCTGGGCACATGCTCACCCAGAATAAAGACTACATTTCCCAGCATTCCTTGCAGCCACGTGTGGCCATGTGATTAATTTCTAGCCAATGGGAGATGAGCAGACTATACTCTATGTTCCACTTCCCGGTCATGCTCTTAAAGGGGCAGCATGGGTCTACTCCTTCCCTCTCCTCCTCCTCTCACCCTGGAAAATGCAGCCCTGATGGGAGCCACCTCGGACCACGCAGATGAGGGCAAGACACCAGTGATGGCAGGGGCCTTGACAGCTTCGCGGAGCACAGCTGGCCTGCAACCCAGACTTCTATAGGAAAGAAATAAACATCTACCCTGCTTAGTTGCAGTTATTTTGAGTCTGTCCCATGCAGCCCAACCTATGTCCCAACTAAGAAACCATCTCAACTGATGGTCACCCTGTCCCCTCATCTCCCAGGGCAGTACCTGGGAGTCTCAATAGTTAAGCCCCATCCATTAAAAATAACCACAGCCACCAATTCCTGGGTGTTTCTCCTCGCCTGTATTTCTTCATGAACAAGCCCAAAAGATGGCATCATGACTCCAGATTTAGAGCTGAAAAAAGCTGAGACTCGGGCTTCCCTGGTGGTGCAGTGGTTGGGAGTCCGCCTGCCGATGCAGGGGACACGGGTTCGTGCCCTGGTCCGGGAAGATCCCACGTGCCGCGGAGCGGCTGGGCCCGTGAGCCACGGCCGCTGAGCCTGCGCGTCCGGAGCCTGTGCTCCGCAACGGGAGAGGCCACAGCGGTGAGAGGCCCGCGTACCGCAAAAAAAAAAAAGCTGAGACTCAAGTTAAGCAACTTGCCGAGATCACTAGTGACAAGATCACTGGTGACTTGCCAAGATCACAGCTAGTGACCCAGAGAGCCACTATTCAGAGATCATCAGACTGGAAAATCCAGCCTCCTAGTGTCTCCCCTTCTGCTTCTCCCTCAAAGCCACACCTTCCCTTCCATTGCCGTGGGCCTGGCTGCCACTTCCCCTCCCGTCTCATGGCCTCTCTCTCCTCCCAGCAAGGCAGCCTCCACTCCTCAGGCGAAGTGCCTTTTCGAAGGCAGTCTGAGGGCATCACCACCCTGATTTAGCTTGCTACGGCTCCGCATTGCCTCCGGGCAAAGGCAGCTGCCTCACCACATAACAACGTTTGAGGCCCCTGGTAGCCTGGCCCAGACCCGCCAGCCCAGAGCCACCCTGACCCACACGGACTACCTCGTTCCCACTGCTGCCATTTCCTACTTATCATGCCAGACGCCAAGAGCTCCTGCGGTGGGGCTGGCATCATGCCAGGCCCTTGGCCCCGCCAGAGCCCAGAGGGGGAGGGGCTGCCGCACCCGTTTAACTGGAGAAGAGTCTGAGGCCCCAGCGGATGGGTGACTCACCCAGGGACCCACAGTCAGGGGTCCTTGGAGCTGGGACTCAAACCCAGTCGTCCATCTTGCGAGGATATTCACTTCCCGTGTCCTCTGATTCAGGAGTGAGTGAGGCCAGAGCAGACGCTGGACCCCCCTGCCCTCGGGGGGGACCAGAGCTACACTACGCGGTGGACGGGGCATCCCATGACACAGGATAGAAGGCTCAGAGAGGTGAGATGACTGCAAAGGTTTACAGCTGGGGAGCACTCAGGGGGGGCTGAAGCCAGGAACCCAGGCACTTCTGGCTGAGCTCCCCTTTCACCGCAGCTTCTTTGATTCACTCAACAGTGCTCTGACCTCGGGGGATCATGGGTCTGCACGTGGAAGGCACCAGGCTGCCCCTCCTCTCACACAAACCTGGTTGAGTCCCGGCAGCTCTCCGAGCCTCGGTTTCCCCTCCTGCACACAAGGGGGCCTGGGCAGGTGTACGCAGAGGCTGGCGGCCCGTACATCCCCTGAGCTTCCCGGAGGAGGAGGAGGTGTCCCAGGCAGGGCACTGTGTGTGCAGAGGGTGGGGTGGGGGATGGGGAACGCCGGGCCGGCAGCCTCCCTACTCAGCACTCAGCTCCCCTGGGGGGCCTCCAACCCCGAAAGAGCCCCCACTTGTGGGCCAAGGGCTCCTGCTCTAACTTGCAGTCCGCCCCATGTAATGTGCAAACAGTGGATGCGCCCGTCCAGGCCACGTGCTCTGGGCACCCCCAGCCCCACCCCTGCATGAGAGCCTGGGGGCCAGGGTGGACCGGGAGCCCCGGGGACAGGAGGCCTGTGCTGAGGGCCTCTGGGAGCCGGTCCTGGTGCAGACCCCTGACCCCCCAGCCCCTGCCTGCGCAGGGGATCTTCAGGGGACACAGATCCCACCGCCTCCCAGCTGCTCCCCACACCTCAGGGTCCTCAGGAGCCCCTTGCCCCTCTGGGCCTCAGTTTCCCCAGCTATGACACAGGAACAGTAGGCCTTGCCCTGCCCGAGGATGACCCAGGTTTGGGAGAGCCCTGTGGCCCCGCCAAGGGTGGCAGCCCCGCCCCTTGCTGCCAGACTCACCCTGGTGGAGGATCTCAGGGAAGGACGGAAAGCAGCAGGCGGGACCCAGGGCAGCCTCCTGGCTCCCTGGCCCTGGGACGATCAAGGGAGTTGGCTGGTTGCAGGAACAGGGCAGGTAGCCCGCTGGAGCAGGGGATACAGGAGAGCGCGGGATAGTGGGCCACCTGGGGGTCCTTGGAAGCCCTCCTCGAAGCTGTGCTGCTTCCTTGAGTTGGGGGAGGGCGGCACAGAGGTCACCACGGCGTTGACCCAGTGACTCCTGACAGGCAGGCGCCCCGGCGGGAAGCCCAGCCCTGCGGCTTATCTGCTGGACGTGCCCTTCCTCCCCTGTGCTGCGTCCCTTGTACCCTGGGGCAGTTACCCCCTGCCCGTGCCCATCACTCCGGGAACAGGATATGCTCTGTAGGCCTCAGCGGGGTGGTACCAGCAGCTCGATCCCAGGTACTCACCCTGAGCCCAGTAGCCAAGTCTCCAGGGGCCTGAGAGGGAGGAGAGAGGAAGGGAGCAAGCGACTCTGTGCCCATTTTATGAATGAGGACACTGGGCCCCGAGGGGCAGCGACCCAGCAGGGCTGCCCCGGGACCAAGGTGACTAGAGATCTTCAAGCACCACGCATCTGCCTGCGGCCTCCTTGCTCAATTGAATCGTCGATGTGGCCCTGGAAGGGAACAGAGGCCATCTGAGGGCTGCCAGGGCCTCTGAAGTCCACGTCCTGCGGGGTCCTCCCACCACTTACGTCCTGCCTTAGGGCTGACCCTCCAGACACGGTGTCCTTCAGCCTGGTCTGTGGTATGCCAGTGGGACTGAACCCTGGGTGTCTGGCCTCATGGCAGGGGCAGGCCTGTGCAGAGAGAAGGAGGGGAAGGGGGGGAAGAGAGGGGAGCGCACCCTATGCTGAGGGCCCTTGGGAGCGCCCTGAGGGCCAAGCCCAGAGCTGACCCGCTCCGGGGACCTGCCCCAGTCATGCCCAAGACTCTGAGCTTTGTTCACACCAAACGCTTCCCTCAGTCCTCCCTTCCCTGGAGGACGGGCTCAGCAGGGGCTAATGGGCTTTAAGCCTTCCCTGGAAAGGCCTTGTCACTTTTTCTTCTCTTCATTCTAGAGGGCAGGGAGGCTCCCTATTAACCAGGGCAGGTGGGTCTGGGGCCTGGTGAGCAGAGGTTGCTCAGGCAGGAGCTGCAAGCCACACCTGTGACAAGTTCCTACCCAATGACTGCTGTGTCCTCTGCCCCCGGGGAGACGGGGGCAGAAATCTGTGCTCTGGGAACTAAGCATTCCAGGCCCACTGCCTGAGGTGAGCCAGGCCATCCATCCACCCACCCACCCATCCACCCATCCACCCACCCATCCATCCATGCATTGAATCAATAAATATTCTCTAAACACCTGCTCTTGCCACACCATCTTGGCCCCAGCAGCTTCAGGGCACCAGGAACACACAGAGAAGTATTAACACGGTCCTTTACTGACAACAGACACATCAGCACATAATGATAACACAGGGCAATGCCTGCTGTAGGAGAGCTGTATATCCAGTGTAGGGGGATCTCAGGGGAAGAATTAAAAATACCATTTAGGAATAGAGAAGGCTTACAAGAGAGGGAGAAACCAGGCTGGGCTTTGAAGGATGTATAGGAGTTCATCCAGTAGGCCAAATGGAACTGGACATTTGAAGTGGAAAAGTGTGAGGGATAATAAGAAAGGGCATGTTTGGTAAGTCTGGGTGGTAAGGCTGGGCATGGGGGGGGGGGCAGGCAAGTCTTCAGCCACTGGGCCCAGATGGGGAAGGGCCTTCATCCTGGGCTGTCCCTGAAGTACAAGGTTCCACCGAGGAGCCTTTTAGAAGGAGTGGCCTGTGGAAAAGGCAATGTAAGCAGCTCTTCTCCCTCCCAGCCCATCAGAAAGCGCATGTCTTACCTGCACTATGGGCTTCCAGCTACAATTTCTTCTGGGGAAAACAGCAGGTGGGAGAAATTGTGAAGAAGGAAGTTTGGGACTCTGGGCCAGGGGAGGGGGAGGGTGCTGGTAGACTGGGGTAGTACTGTGATCCTCTTAGGAGGACCCTGTCACCCGGCTCTGAGATCCAAGCCCCTGAGACCTGCCTAAAGAAGCTACAAATCACAAGTTCCAGATGTGAGGCCCTGCTGGCCACCCCACCCAACCTAGAGGTGTAAGCAAGACCTTCCCATATCCTGGACTCTTCGTCCACAGAGCCCTCTCCATTCACTCCTCCAGTGGCAAAGATCTCATACCTCCAAGGGCCCAGAGGCACATAGCCTCTTGGCTCATTCTTCACAGATAGAGAGTTTTTCCTTTGGCTAAGTTAGGTCCGCTCCATAACTCTCCCACCCTTACCCCAGCCCTGGATCTTGTCCACATGGGCAATGGAGAACAAGTTGGATCAGCTTGTCCCTGAAGGTTTAAACGCTTCTAGCTTTTCCAACCTCCCTTATTGACTTTCTGTCAGAAAGTCTCCCAATGGCATGTCTAACATCTCTCTCCAATACCGTGTTTAAAATCATTCACAGTGAAGTTACTGCTGTGGCTCTTATTTGAATCAGAAAATATAAACCCAAATTATCAGTCAAAGCATACATTCAGCGGAGAAGGTGAGAGAGTACATAACTTTATAGTTTTACTGCTTAAACTCACTGCAGGATTTGTGTCCCCAAATTCAAGACCACCCCTCCAGTGGTCTCTTTAAGTCATTTTAACTAGCTTTATTCTACAAACATAATGACCACAAGATCTGAAGTCCCAACCACGTACCAACACTCATCTGACAGGCAAACAAGAAAACATGAAAATAAGTATAAAGCTAAAGGGGAAAAGCAAGGTAGGTGATGATAGTGATCGCTTCTAACCTGAGTAAGGCCTGAAGGGCCATTTGAGGTGCCCCGGCGGCAGCTGGAACAACAGGGGCACAGGTCCAGGGTCGGGACAAGCTCAGCTGTCCCAGCAAAGAGGTAGTGAAGGTGGGAGCAGCGGCAGGGTGGGCGGAGGCTGCTGGAGAGGTAGAAAAAGTGGGTGTCCATTGGAGGTCAAAAGTGCACATCGGGCTTCCCTGGTGGCGCAGTGGTTGGGAGTCTGCCTGCCGATGCAGGGAATGCAGGTTCGTGGCCCGGTCCAGGAAGATCCCACATGCCGCGGAGCGGCTGGGCCCGTGAGCCATGGCCGCTGAGCCTGCGCGTCCAGAGCCTGTGCTCCACCACGGGAGAGGCCACAACAGTGAGAGGCCCACGTACCACAAAAAAAAAAAAAAAAGTGCGCATCTCCAGAGCGGGCCTTCTCATTCTCGGAGCAGAGAAAATGGACTAAAGGCTGCTCTGGGTGGGGGATGGGCGCGCTGAGGTTTGCAGAAGGGATGTGTCTGCGGGCAGAGGACAGACACCAAGGCCTAAATCAAGACCCACCTCTTGACTGCTCTGGCTCACACATACAGGCTCAGGAGGCACCCCCAACCTCTACCTGGGGGTGCAGGGGGCCCAGAGGGTGCCTGGAGCTGAGCCCAGACCCCTCCCCTCAGCATGAAAATGGGGCGGTGGTGGGAAAGACCCTGGGGTGGGCCCTC
Source organism: Delphinus delphis (assembly GCF_949987515.2). Classification (NCBI taxonomy): domain Eukaryota; kingdom Metazoa; phylum Chordata; class Mammalia; order Artiodactyla; family Delphinidae; genus Delphinus; species Delphinus delphis. Next base: position 4,114,315 of record NC_082684.1, on the reverse strand, counting down.
GTCCTCCTATCTCTCAAAGGCGGTGGCCTGGACCACCGCATGCCCGGCTTCCTCCACCCAAACCTCCTCGCTGCTGTTTAGTGCCCTGGGTCTCTGGTCCAGGTAGGACCTCACTGCTCTGGCTTGAGCACCCCACAGTCCAGGCCCAGGAACTGTGGGATAGCTGTACTGGCCTCAGGTCTGGTCACCACCTCATGGAACTGAGGCGGCCACGGCGCCTGGGACGCAGAGTCCTACATCCCCAGCCATGCCTGCTCCTTGGCCTCCAATCGCCCACTAAGTGCAAGTGACCCTTAGATAGCCCCCCAAAGGCCTCCCTACACTCTCCAATGCCTGCCTCGGGGACAGCAGCCCACCCTCCACCCCGAGCCCCTGGCCGCCCCTGGCTCCTGAGACCCATCCCAGCCTGTTCTCTTCGTGTCCCCCACCTGCCCTTCCACCTGACCAGCAGCTCCATCTGCCCAGTACTCTGAACCAGAGATGGGGGACAGCCCCCAACTTCTCCCCCAAACCTCGTGCCAAGTCACAAAGTCTCGCCTGTTCTACCTCCTTCATTAGACCTGAAGATAGCCTCTGTCGGACCACATCACCAGATCTTCTCCCACCCTGACTGTCCATCTTGTATTCATAACTAGCACTTTCACTTCACAGTGCACCTGCTCAAGAACCATCCATGGCTCCCTACTACTTAGAGGATCACATCCTCGCTCTTCAGCCTGCCTTTCTGGCTGTCTCTCTTACCACTGTTTCTCATGTATTTGTGAGAAACTTGACGTGCATACGGCTCTTTCCACACATTTGGTCAGGCTGTTCCCACAGCCCAGAATGCCTGTACCACACCCCCGTCCCCAGCAAACTCCTATTTATTCTTCAGAACCCATCACCTCCAGATAGTCCTTCTCAATCCCCACCACCAGTCACCCCAAACCTCCCTCCTCGTGCTTCTCACAGGTCTTATGCATTCTGTTCTGACAGTTGTGTAAGTGCTTAGGAGCCTGTGATCACTATATAAATGGTAGCTATTATTGATCACTAATTTTTCCAGTGAGGTTTCCAGGGTTTTTCTTGTAGTCTTTGTATATTCTAGACATTAACCCCTGGTCAGTTTTAGATGTTGCAAGTATGCTCTTCGTCTGTCACTTGCCTGTTAAATTTGCCTGTGACACAGATGTCAGAATTATCAGATCAAGAAATAAAAATAACTATGTTCAATATGCTAAGAGTGCTGGCAGAAAAAGTAGACAAAATGCAATAATCGATAGATAATGTAAGCAGAGAGATGGAAACTCCAAGAAAGAATCAAAAGGAAATGCTAGTAATTGGAAACACAGTAACAGAAATGAAGAATGCCTCTGATGGACTCATCAGTAGATTGGATGTGGCCAAGGAAAGAATTAGTGAGCTCGGAAAATACGTCAATAGAAACTTTCCAAATTAAAATGCAAAGAGGAAAAGAATGAAACAAAGAGAGAACAAAACATCCAAGAACTGTGGAACAGTTTCAAAAGATGTAACATGCACATAATTGCAATAGCACAAGGAGAGAATGGAGAAGAAGAAATATTTGATGTAAGAATGGCTGGGAACTTTCCAAAATGAATGACAGATAGCAAACCACAGGTCTAAGAAGCTCAGAAAACACCAAGTAGGAAAAATACCCAAAAAATCTACACCTACGCATTTCATATTCAAGCTAGAGAAAAAGAGAAAATTTTGAAAGAAGCAATAGGAAAAAGACACCTTACCTAGAGAGGAAAAACAGGATTATAATTACATCAGATTTCTCTTCAGAAAGCAAGCAAGAATAGAGTGAAGTGAAATATTTAAGTGTTTAAAGAAAAGGCCCACCAACCAATATATACCTCTATCTCCAGAAAAACTATCCTTCAAAAATGAAGGAGAAACAAAAGCTTTCCAGACAAATAAAAATTGAAGGAATTCATCCCCAGACCTGCCTTGCAAAAAAAATATTAAAAGAAGTTCTTCAAAGAGAAGGAAAAACATATATAGGTCAGAAACTTGAACCTACATTTTTTTAAAAAAAGGGAAAGTATCAGAGAAGGATTTTTAAAAGGTAAAATAAAATATTTTATTTTTCTTATTCATAATTAATCTGATAGATAAATGTTTATTTAAAGTAATAATAGTAAAACCATATTTTATGCTAATGGCATATGAATAAGTGAAATTAATGCCAACAAATTTAAAAGATATAGGAGGGAGAAATTAGGAATACTCTGTTATAAGGTACTTTCACTACATGTGAAGTAGTATGTTATTTGAACATGGACTTAATTTAGTTATAAATGTAAATTCCAAACCTGGGGCTACCACTAAAATTGTTTTAAAGTATAATTGATACGCCTAAGAGAGGAGAGAAAATGGAACCATTAAAAAATGTTCAGTTGGGCTTCCCTGGTGGCGCAGTGGTTGAGAGTCCGCCTGCCGATGCAGGGGACACGGGTTCGTGCCCTGGTCCGGGAAGATCCCACATGCCGTGGAGCGGCTGGGCTCGTGCACCATGACCGCTGAGCCTGCGCGTCCGGAGCCTATGCTCCGCAACGGGAGAGGCCACAACAGTGAGAGGCCAGCGTACAGCAAAAAAAAAAAAAAAAAAGAGTAGATTAAAGAAATAAGACCCAGCTGTATGGTATCAATAAGAAACCAACTATAAATATAATGACACATATAGATTAAAAACAAAGGAATGGAAAAAGATATACTATGCCAACACAAATCAAAAAAAAAAAGCTAAAATAGCTTCATTAATTTCAGGCAAAGCAGACTTCAGAGCAAGGAAAATTATCAGGGATAAAGAGGGACATTACATAATGATAAAGGGGTCAATCCTTCAAGAAGACATAATAATCCTTAATGTGTATGTACCTAACAATAGAACTTCAAAATACACAAAGCAGAAACTGATAGAAGTACATGGAGAGACAGACAAATCCACTGTTATAGTTGGAGACTTCAACACCACTCTTACAGTAATCGATAGATGAAGCATGCAGAAAATCAGTAAGGATATCGATGACAGGAACAGGACTATCAATCAACTTGATCTAACTGACATTTCTAGAATATTCCAACAACAGCAGAATATACACTTGTCACAAGCTCACGTGAAACATTCACCAAGACAGACCACATTTGGAACCCTAAAATACACCTTAACAAATTTAAAAGAACAGAAGTCATACAAACTTTCATCTCAGGCCACAGTGGAATTAAACAAGAAATCAGTAATAGAAAGATAGCTGGAAAATCCAAAAATATTTGGAGGTTAAACAACACACATCTAAATAACACACGGGTCATGTAAGAAGTCTCAAGAGAAAATTTTAAATATTTTTAACTAAATGAAAGTGAAAATACAACTTTCAAAATTTGTGGGATGCAGTGAAAGTAAGGCTTAGAGAGAAATGTATAGCATTAAACGCATGCATTAAAAAAGAAACATCTAAAATCAATAATCTAAGCATTCATCTTAGGAAGCTTGAGAAAGAAGAACAATTTAAGCCTAAAACAAGCACAAGAAAAAATAATAGAAATTAGAGCAGAACTCAAACCAGGAAGCAAAAACAGGAAAACAGTAGAGAAAAATCAGCAAAACCAAAAGCTGGTTCTTTAGAAATATCAATAAAATTAATAAACCTCTGGCAAAGCTAACCAAGAAAAGATGACAGAAGACACAAACTACTAATGTAAGAAATGAAAGAGAGTTAATCACAATTGATCCCCTGGACATTAAAAGGATAAGGATAATAAAGGAATACTAGAACAACTCTATGTCCATAAATGTGATAACTTAGACGAAATGGACCAATTTCTTGAAAGACACATCTACCAAAATTCACATAAGGAGAGTAAGGTCATCTAAATAGGCCTACTCTTATTTGTCAATTACATCCCAATAAAGTTGAAAAAATTAAGTAGGCCTATTCTATAGACTTGTCTATTAAAGAAATTGAATCAATAATTAATGATCTTCCAAAAAAAGAAAGCACCAGGCCCATATGATTTCACTGTTGAATTCTATCAAACATGCAAGGAAGAAATGATACCAATTCTCTATGGTCTCTTCCAGAAAATGGAAGCAGAGGGAATGCTTCCTAATTCATCTATGAGGCCAGCATTATCTTAATAACAAAACCAAATAAATATATTATAAGAAAGGAAAATGACAGACCAATATGTCTCATGAACATAAAGGTTAAAGTCATCAATAAAATATTATCTAATTGAATGCAATAATACACAAAAGAATTATATAACTTGACCAAGTGGTATTTACTCCAGGTATGCAATACCGGTTCAATTAACTGAAATCAATTGAAATTGAAAATCAATTAATGTAATCCACCACATCAACAGACTAAAGAAGAAAAATCATATGACCATACTAATTAATGCAGAAAAAACATCTGACAAAATCAAATACTCATTTGTGATTTTTAAAAATTCTCAGCAAACTAGGAATAGAGAGGAACTTTCTCAACTTGATAAAGAACATCTGTCAAAAAAAAGTTAACATCATACTTAAGAGTGAGAAACTGATGCTTTCTCTCTAAGATTAGGAACAAGGCAAGGATTTCCCTCTCACCACACCTATTCAACATCATACTGGCAGTTCCAACTATTGCTCTAAGAAAAGGAAATAAAAAATGTACAGACTGTGAAGGAAGAAATAAAACTGTCTTTGTTCATAGTTGACATGATTATCTATAAAGAAAACCGCAAAGAATTCACACACACACACACACACACACACACCTGGAACTATAAGCAAATATAACAAGGTCAAAGGATACAATTTTAAAATACAAAAGTCATTTGCTTTCCTTATGAAAGCATAAGCAATTGGAATTTGAAATTAAAAACACAACATCATTTACAATGGCACCAAAAATGAAATACTCACGCATAAATCTAACAAAATATGTTCAGGATCTATATGCAGAAAACTATAGAACTCTGATGAAGGAAATCAGAGAATATCTAAATAAATGGTGGATGTTCTGTGTTAAAGGATCAGAAGACTCAATATTTTGAGATGTCAATTCTTCCCAACTTTATCTATTGAACCTACACAATCCAAATCAAAATCCTAGCAAGCTATTTTGTAGATATTGAAAAATTATTCTAAAGTTTATATGAAAACACATCATAATGGAAAAGAATACAAAAAGAATATGTATGTAAAACTGAATCACTTTGCTGTACACCAGAAACTAGCACAAAACTGTAAATCAGCTATACTTCAGTAAAAAAATAAAGAAAAAGAACTTTGAATAAAGTTTATATGAAAACACAAAAGACCCAGAGTAACCAAAGCAATGCTGAAGAAGAACCAAGTTGGAGGACAGATACTACCTGACCTCAAGACATGCTATCCAGCTACATAATCAAGACAGCCTGGTGTTGGTGAAAGAAAAGACAAACACATCAATAGAATAGAATAGAGAGCCCAGAAACAGACTCACACAAATGTGATCAACTGACTTTTGACAGAAGAACAAAGGCAATACATTGGAGAAAGTATAGTCTTTCATCAAATGGTGCTAGAACAATCGAACAGTCAAATGTTTAAAAAAAAGAAGATAGAAATAGACTTTACACGTTTCACAAAAATTAACTCAAAATGTATTCTTGAAAATGGCACTTTATCTCTGGTTTTCCTCCCAAAACCCATAACTCCAGTATAATCATCAGGAAGACATCAGACAAATCCCAGTTAAGGAACATCCTACAAAATACCTGACCAGTACTCCTCAAAAGTACCAAGATCATCAAAAACAACAAAAGTCTGAGAAACTCTCATGGCCAATAGGAGCCTTAGGAGACATGAAAAGTAAGTGGGATAAGATTCTGGAACAGAAAGAGACATTGGGTAAAAACTAATGAGGTCTGAATGAACCATAGTCATTAGTTAATAATGATGTAATAATATTGGTTCATTAATTGTAATAGAATGAAAGAGGAAAGAGTGAGTAACCTCAAACTTACTCATTCTAGATTAATAGAAATTATCTCTGAAGGACAGAGAGAAATAGGATTGAAAAGAAATGAACCTTTCAGGGACCCATGGGGTGATTATCAAAAGGTCAAACCATAAATGTAATTGGAGTCACAAAAAGAGAGGGAAGAGAAAATAAGGAAGAATAAATAGTTAAAGAAATAATGCTCAAGATTTTCTTAATGTGGTGAAAGGCAAAAATTTAAGGATTCAAGAAGCTCAGCAGACCCCAAGCAGAATGAAAAAAAAAAAAGTGACTAAGCACACAATAGCTGAATTGCTGAAAACCAAAAATAAAGGAGAAAACTCATAAAAGCAGCCAGAGTAAACCACAACTATATACAGTAGAACAACGATTCAAATAACCACTGATTTCTCATCAGAAGCTACAGAGATGAGAAGACAGTAGAATAACACCTTTAAAATGCTGAAAGAAAAAAAATTTTCAACTCAGAACTCAGATATAAATCCAAATAAAATACCTTTCTAGATCATAAGTGAAATAAGAACATTTTCATATCAAAGAAAGCTAATAGAATTCATATTTAACACACCTGCACCGCAAGAGAACTTTTAAAACGTTCTTTAGATTGAAGGAAAGTGATACTAAATGGAAACTTAGATCTTCAGGAAGAAATAAAGAGCCTCAAAAAATGATACATATCTGGTAAATATTTTTTTTTAAATCCTCTTATTTCTTAGAAGTAGATAAGACTTTTAAAAGCAAACCCCAGTTTCCTGTGGGGTTTATGATACGTGTTGATATACTACATATAAAAACTATAACATAAGTGGAGTGGTGATGGTGGACATACATGGTTGCAAGATTTCTAGATTTTACATGAAGTGGTAAACTATTTACTCTAAGTAGGCTGTGAAAAGTTAAGAATGTACATTTTTTAACACCTAGCACAATTACTAAAATTTTTAAAAATGTAAGAAGGTATAACTAAAATATAGTTATATCAATAGATAAATATCAATTTATCTATTGATATATCAATAGATATTGATATATCAATTGATATCAATAATCAATAGATATCAATAGATATCTATTGATATATCAAAAAATATCAATAGATAAATTAAAATCAATCTCTAAAAGATATTCAAATTATCCAAAAGAAGACAGAAAAGAAAATCAGAGGAACCAAAAACAAAGGTGACAATCAGAAAACAGATAATAAAATGAGAGACATAAATGTACTAAACACTACAATTAAAGGCAGATATTGTCAGAATGGATAGAAAAGCAAGAGCCAACTGCAGGCTTCTACAAGTGATATTCTTTAAATGTAAAGACAACAGAGTGGTTGAAAGTAAATGGATGTGAATAGAGAGAGGTGGGAAAACTAGTAATTATAAGAAGACTGGAACCATTATATTAATATCAGGTAAAAGAGACCTCAAGACCAAGGGTTTTACTAGCGATAATTAAGACCAGTTCATAGAGATAAAAGGATCCATTCATTAGGAAGACATAAGAAACATAAATGTATATTCATATAATAGTAAAACTTTAAAATATATAAATCAAAAGATGAGAGAACTAGAAGCAGACAACTCTTTAATCATCATTAGATATTTTAAGTCCACTCTCTCAATAATTGATAGAATAATAGATTGAAAAACTAAATTCATACATAAATGACATAGATGATCTGAACAGTACTATCAACCACATTGACCTAATTGATATTTATGCACTACTACATCCAACCACTACATAGTCCACATTCATTTCAAGGGCATTCACCAAGGTAAACCATATGCTGAGCTATAAAATGAGGTTCAATAAATTTAAAAGGACTGAAATCAGAGTATATCTGACAACAATGGAGTTAAATCCAATAACAGTACAATACCTAGGAAAGCCCCAAATGTTTTGGAATTAAACAACACATTTCTAAATAATCAACAGATCAAAGAAATCACAAGAACTGAATAATAGTGAAAACACAATATATCAAAATCTATGAGATGCAACTAAAACAGTCCTTAGAGGCAAATCTATAGCTTTAAATGCTTGAAAAAAAAAGAGGAAAAAGATAAAATCAATGGCCTAAGGTTACACTCTAAGAAGCTATAAAAGGAAAGGCAAAGTAAAGTGAAGTGGAAGGAAATCAATAATAAAGGGTGGAAGGAAAGCAATAATAAAAAAAATCAATAAAGTAGAAAAATATAGAGAAAATTAACAAGGTCAAAAGTTGGTTTGTTCTTTGAAAAGATGAACAAAAATTGATAGGAAGACTGATCACTACAAAGAGAGAAAATACAAATTACCAATACCAGAAATTAAAAAGAGATTATCACTACAGATCCTGCAGACAACTTTATGCCAACAAATTCAACAACTTAGATGAAATGGACAAATTCCTTGAAAAATGCAACTTACCAGGGCTTCCCTGGTGGCACAGTGGTTGGGAGTCTGCCTGCCGATGCAGGGGATGCGGGTTCATGCCCTGGTCCAGGAAGATCCCACATGCCGCAGAGCGGTTGGGCCCGTGAGTCATGGCTACTGAGCCTGTGCGTCCGGAGCCTGTGCTCCACAACGGGAGAGGCCACAACAGTGAGAGGCCTGCGTACTGCAAAAAAAAAATAAAAATAAAAAATAAATGGTGCTGGGAAAACTGGACAGCTACATGTAAAATAATGAATTAGAACACTCCCTAACACCGTACACAAAAAATAAACTCAAAATGGATTAAAGACCTAAATGTAAGGCCAGACACTATTAAACTCTTAGAGGAAAACATAGGCAGAACACTCTATGACATAAATCACAGCAAGATCCTTTTTGACCCACCTCCTAGAGAAATGGAAATAAAAACAAAAATAAACAAATGGGACCTAATGAAACTTAAAAGCTTTTGCACAGCAAAGGAAACCATAAACAAGAAGAAAAGACAACCCTCAGAATGGGAGAAAAGATTTGCAAATGAAGCAACTGACAAAGCATTAACCTCCAAAATTTACAAGCAGCTCATGCAGCTCAATAACAAAAAAACAAACAACCCAAATCCAAAAATGGGCACAAGACCTAAATAGACATTTCTCCAAAGAAGATATACAGACTGCCAACAAACATATGAAAGGATGCTCAACATCACTAATCATTAGAGAAATGCAAACTAAAGCTACAATGAGGTATCACCTCATTCCAGTCAGAATGGCCATCATCAAAAAATCTACAAACAATAAATTCTGGAGAGGTGTGGAGAAAAGGGAAGCCTCTTGCACTGTTGGTGGGAAGGTAAACTGATACAGCCACTATGGAGAACAGTATGGAGGTTCCTTAAAAAACTAAAAACAGAACTACCATACGACCCAGCAATCCCACTACTGGGCATATACCCTGAGGAAACCATAATTCAAAAAGAGTCATGTACCACAATGTTCATTGTAGCTCTATTTACAATAGCCAGGGCATGGAAGCAACCTAAGTGTCCATCGACAGATGAACGGATAAAGAAGATGTGGCACATATATACAATGGAATATTACTCAGCCATAAACAGAAATGGAATTGAGTTACTTGTAGTGAGGTGGATGGACCTAGAGTCTGTCATGCAGAGTGAAGTAAGTCAGAAACAGGAAAACAAATACCATATGCTAACACATATGTATGGAATCTAAAAAAAAAAAAAAGGTTCTGAAGAACCTAGGGGCAGGACAGGAATAAAGACTCAGACCTACTAGAGAATGGACTTGAGGACATGGGGAGGGGGAAGGGTAAGCTGGGACGGAGTGAGAGAGTGGCATGGACATATATACACTACCAAATGTACAACAGATAGCTAGTGGGAAGCAGCCGCATAGCACAGGGAGATCAGCTCGGTGCTTTGTGTCCACCTAGAGGGGTGGGATAGGGAGGGTGGGAGGGAGGGAGACGTAAGAGGGAAGAGATATGGGAACATATGTATATGTAAAGCTCATTCACTTTGTTATAAAGCAGAAACTCACACACCACTGTAAAGCAATTATACTCCAATAAAGATGTTAAAAAAAAAAAAAGAGAGAGAGAGACCCTTGGCTGCAAGCTGGTGGGCCTGTTCTCTACCCCTTCGGGACCCCAGCGTCCTCATGGGCACAGAGGGATAAGATCTCTGCCCTGCGGGATTTGAGAGGATCAGGGGAGTGGAAGCACAGCCTGTCTACTCCTGAGGACAGGGCACTCAGCCATCTGTATTATTCTTTCTCTTACCCTACTGTGTGCCGAAACCAGGGCACGCCTGAGAGAATCAGGCACAGCCCTCAGGCTGCTCCTGGGATGAAAATCAACCAGACAGTGACATGAAGTGTGAAAAACACTGGGGGCTCCACAGAGGGCCTCAGGCAGCCATGGAGGGCTTCTGGAAAGAAGTGACACCTGAGCTCTGTTTTCTTATAAATTAATATTTATTAGTCACGTGTGCCAGACACTGTACTACCCAAACCAGGTACATCCCTTCATTCATGCCTCCCAGCACCTGTGAGGCAGGTACAATGATTATTACCCTCATTTTACAGATGGGGAAGCTAGGGTTTGGGGAGGAGAAGTCCCTTGCCCTGGTCACACAGATGGCACGCTCAGAGCCAGGTAGAAGAAAGTGGGGCGGGGGTGGGGCGTTCCAGGTGGAGGGGACAGAGGGAATAGCAGTGTTGGAAGCAGGAAGAGGCTGGGGCAGTGGGGCAGTGGTGCGTGGGGACTCCAGGAAGTTTGGCCAGAGCATAAGTGAGCAGCGAAGTGTGGTGAGAGCAGGGGCTGGAGAAAGCGCAAGGGCCTTGAGGACCTGTCTGGTAACAGGGGCAGCAGGGAGCCACAGATGGTACTAGGCAGGGAGGTATCTGGTCAAATGGGTGGTTTAGAAGGATAGTTCTGGGCTGAGAGGGCAATAGGTGCAGCCCCTAACCCCGCCCTGACCTCATCTCCTACCACTCTGTGTCCCCTCCACAGCCTCCTTGGCCTCTTCAGTGGTCCTCAAACTCACTAAGTAATACCTGCCTCAAGGCCTTTGCACTTCCCGTTCCTTGCCTGGAATGTTGTCTCCCGAGACAGTCATGTGACTCGCCCCCTCTGTTCATTCTGTTTAAACATCACCTCTTCGGCTTAGCTGGGACCTCCCTTCCCACTATTCTCGGTCCCCCCCCCCATTCCCCGATTTTCTTCATACTACTCAGTCCTCACATTGTATTAGGTAATGATCTGTTTATTTGGTCAGTCACTGCTCACCTCCCTCTCTAGATGGTCAGTGCCCTGAGGTTATGGTCCTGACCTTATTCACGGCTGGAACCGCAGTGCCTAGAAGGGGCCTGGCAGAATATATGTTTGTTGAACGAACGAATGATAATTTCAGTTGATGTTCCTGGCACTTCCCCGCTCATAGCTTTCTTGCACATCCACGGTTTCCCTGGCTCACCCTCAGGAATGGGAGGCTCAGAGAGGGTGACATGCTTGTACAAAACCACACAGTTCAAGCTCTGTCCGTGAGTCTGTCTGAGCTCGCCCTCCCCCCCTCACAGGTTCAGGTGTGTTTGGCAGACTCCAGTGCCTGTGGAGTAAGGAGAGACATCTCACACTGGAAGGAGGGAGGGAGGTCCCACAGGTGCGATTCCAGGGACTCATGGCAGTAGGGCCTGAAAACTGCCAGGCTGGGGGTCCCACAGGCCTGAATTATTCACTGGGTCCCTGGGCAAGTCAGGTTTCCTCATCTGTAAAATGTACATTCCTGCAATAAGAACAAGAAGAAGACACGCACGTATCACTATAGGGTCAAAAGCATAGGTTCTGGCGTTGGGCTGCCTAGTTCAAATTCCAGATCCCCACCTCCTGGCCGCATGACCCTGGGCAAGTTACATCACTACTCTGTGCCTCAGTGGTCTCGTTTTTAAAGTGGCCATAGCAGTTTCCACCTATCTGACTGGGCTGGTGGAGGGTTAAATGAATTAATACATGACAGCATAAGGGCTGGCCCATGATAAAAATTCAGAAGGTAGTAGTAGTAATAATCACAGTAATGATGGAGAGCGCGTGGCCCTGTGTGAACTGAGCCAGATGACACCTGGCACTGACCCCTAGTCAGTTCCCGCTAACGCTTCAAGAATAACCAGCACGCAGATGCCAGCCAGAGAGCTGTACCCCCCACTCACTCCCTGACCTGCCCCTTCATCCTCATTGTCCTGACCAGCGACCTCCCAGCCCACAGGTAAGCTGAGGCTTGTCTCCTCCATGGCTCAGAGCAGGAAGCAGGGTGGGAGACAGGGGGACCCACCCAAGGTCACATATAGAGTGTCAGTGGGGGGGAGGATTCATCCTCCTCAGGAAGAGTCCCCTGACCCCTGCCCAGCTAGCTCTGGCTTCTCTATCACACGCTACTATAACAGCCTAACCCTCACCTTGCAGATAAGTCATCACACCTGTGGTCATTTCTTTACGGTCCGCCTTCCCTGCAAGAGCCAGAGCCGTTCATGCAAAATTCCCTGCACCTGGGCCTGAATCAGAGCTGGTTCTCAGTAAATATTTATTAAATAGATGAGTGGATGGATGGATGGATGGATGAGTGGATGGGTGGGTAAGTGGATAGATGCGTGGATGGATGAGTGGATGGACAGATGGATGGGTAGTTAGTGGATGAATGGATGGATGGATGAGTAGATGGGTGGATAGGTGGGTAAGTAGATAGATGGGTAGATGGATGGGTGGGTTAGTGGGTGGATGAATGGATGAGTAGCTGGGTGGATGGGCAGGTAAGTGGATGGATGGGTAGATGAATGGTTGGATGGATAGATGAATGAGTGGATGGGTGGATGGTTAAGTGGATTGGTGGATGGATGCATGGGTGGGTGGAGGGGTGGGTGGGTAGGTGGAGAGGCAGACTCCAGAGACAGTGCTCTCCCTGTCACATCTCAGTCTTTCACCATCATCTGAAACACAAGGAGGCTTTAATGGTCCCTGAGATCTAAAAGACACTCTAAAATCTTATGAGCCAAATGTACCTGACCTCAACGGTCTTGGTCTCTCCATGTATGAAACAGCGAGAACACGCCCAGCCTGCCTACGTTTCCAGATCCCCAGGATAAGCCAGTGAAAGGACAAGTAAGGCAGCACCTTGAAAACCGTGTGTGCTGCAAAGAGCTCGTCAGAAGGTAATGTCAGCTTTGGCAAGGGCACCAAGGGCACTGTTGTGAGACGGGCCCTGTCAGGCCTGCGCTGGGAGCGTGCGTTTGGGTGTGCCCTGCTGGCAGGCATGCTGGCAGGGGGAGCCAGCAGCCTTCAAGGCACTCGTGCTCTCTGACCCAGTAATGCCACATCTTGGAATGGACCCTAAGGAGTTAATCAAGGATTCCCACAGAGGAATCCTTACATACAAGGATGGTGGTTCCAGTACCGTTGCAAAAGGGAAAGATCATCTGGGTAACGGAACTCAGCCGGGCACAGCACTCCGGTGGAATACGACGCAGCTGAGCAAATGCAGGCGTTTGGAGACTGACCCTATGACATGGGGAAATGCTTGTAATAAAACAGTGAAAAAAATCAAGATAGGAAAGTGCGTGTGGAGCTCTTCTACGGGGGGGAAAGAGCCTGTCTTGGAGCATTTGCATGGAACAAGTCCCAGATGGACACATACCCAATGCCTGGTGATCTCTAGGTGGGGGAACTTCCTGGTAGTTTTCCATATTATCTGCATGGGGTCCAGACCAGAGGGGTGGCCTGGGTGGGCCTCCATCTCTGACCTTCTTTTCTTGGGGGCCAAGCAGGGAAGCCCCTGCCCTCCCAGAAGGGGGTGGGTGTCTAAGGTCAGGGGAGGGGGGAGAGATGTGGCCCCCTCTTCCCAGCAGCTCCTCTAGGAGCCTTGCTCTTTAAATGTCAGGACGCATAAGCCCTCCAGGACCTAGGCTGCTTCTAGGGGATGGGATTACGGAGACTTGCTTCCTTGTCTACTTTGCTGTCTCTCTGTCTATCTATCTATCTATATATATTTTTTTCTTTTTCTTTTTCAACCTTTCACATTTTCTACAATGCACAAGAACAACTTTGCTGACTGGGGAAGAAGCCAAGCCATAGTGAGCCAGCCAGGGGCGTTGGCTGGCTCTGCATCTGTCCAGACCCCCACTGCCCTCACGCCTCTGCCTGCACGGGGCCTGCTCCAACCTGCTGGGGCAGAAGCAAGAACCAGCGCTGGAGCCAACAGACAGCGTGGAGCTGGCTCCGGGGCTCTGCGCCGCACCGGCTGCAGGTCACCGAGCTCCTCTGGCCAAGACTCAGTTTCCCCATGTGTGCAGTAAGGACCCTCACACCCCCAACCCTCATTGGTAGGGTGGAAGGAAGGAATGAACCAGGGGTGGGGGAATGAACTGGGGAGGGCACATCCTTCCTGACTCTCCCAGGCCTGGGGGAGACATTTCTTAAAACCCCCAGGCTAGCGCGGGGGAGGAGGAGGGCACCGAAGGTTGGAGGAGGGGGGACAATGGCCCTGTCCCTGTGGGATTCCAGGTAGCTGAACGGTAACACCTCTGGGGTCTGAGGCTTGGGGTCCTGGGGAAACTAGAGCGGGGTCAGCGGACCCACCCTCTCTCCCCTGAGTGCCGGAGCTGTAGAAGCCGGGGGAGCAGCTGATCCAGACAGAGACAGAGACGGGATCAGGACCCCCCGATCAGAACATGGTCCGTGCGTGAATCTCTGTAATTAACGCTCCGCTGTCTCAATTTATGAGAAAATATATGACATGTAATTGCCTTTGTATGTTGGACACTCATTAGGAGAATAATAAATGTTATTATTTATTAATATGGTAATGAATCATTCAGGTTTTTAAATTAAACATTAAACCGCTCACAAATTAAATGTAAATTATGGGGCCCGGCGTTGATGGAGAGAGCTCCCTGGGGAAGGGCCGCCCGGCGCTCCCTCCGCAGAAATGAGCCTCGTGGCCCTTTAATGAGGCGCGGGGGCTGGAGGCGGCGGGGTGACGCGAGGACACGGTCGGCTCGCGGGGACATCCTGCCCCCTGCCGGCCGCGCGAGGCGCCGCGCGAGCTGCCCATCCCCGGCGCCCCTGCCGCTCTTTCCAGAAGCAGTTAATCCGCTCTGGCAGACAGCCCCCCGAGTCACGCATGAATTCCGCGGCACAAATCTATTAGGAGTGGGGTGTTTGGTGCTGGAAAAGCCTGCTCCCCTAAGGGAAAAATACAGCTCCTGCTTGCGTCAGGCTGGGGCAGGGCTCCTTGCTGTGCTATCGGCACTAATCCCCGCTCCGGCTCCGGCACCGGGGAGAGGAAGGAGCTTTTATCCCTACTTGACACGTGAGCAAAGTGAAGCTCAGAGATGTTAAGCGACTGGCTAAGGTCACACAGCCAGGATCCGGTGGGCCCGGAATTCCAGCCCAGCTGTGCTGGGCGCCAAAGGCTGTTCTCTTCTCCTCCTGCCGTGTGGTCTCGGTGGCATTTAGGTTCCCAGGCTGGCCTCCCAGTGCCTGTTCCAGGCACACAGACATGGTATAAATAGGGTAAGGTTATTATTTCCTGAGGGCTGACTCAGTGACAGGCATCCAGCCAGATACTACCTCAAATGCAGTAGGCACATTTCCCTCTGCCCATCTGACAGATGAGACGACTGAGGCACAGCAGGGCTTCAGTACTTGCCCAACTCAACAGCAAGGAAGTGGTTGTAGGAGTTAGAACCAAGTCTTGCCAAGTCCAGGGTCTGAGCCTGGTCTTGACCACTCCAAGGGCAGCCCAGGTTCTTCTGGTTCCCAGAAGAAGGAGGGAATACCCCCCACCCATGCCCAAAACACGGGGCACGGGGCCAATGGATGCACCTTTGGCAGGCACCTGAATTAAAGAAAATGAATCATTATTGACTTAAGCCATGCGTGATGTGGGGCAGGGAGGTTGTTTCCACTCCTGCTGCAGAGTGCATCTTTGGGTTTAGGACTATTTCCCCAGGAAAGATTCCCAGAAGTCAAACTACTGAACCAAAAGTTGGGACAGTTTTAGGTTTGGGATGCATGTTGCTCAATTGCCTTCTAATAAGTGTGTCCCAACTTACACCCATTTGGGGAGGGCCTCCCACCCAGCCCCCAAGAGACAGCCTGTGACAGGTCCTGAAGCGCCCCCCTTCCTCTTCACCCAGTCTGGCGTGCTGGAAAAACCCAGCTTGTCTGTGATTCAGCTCCTCGGCTAGTCATCCCAGATCTTTAGGGATGGGCACTGCCCCTTGAATCAGCTGCCCCCCCACTCCCTCGGGGTCGGAGGTGGCCAGGCGCAGCCACGGGTGGTCCCTAATCCCCTCACCTTGTCCCGGCCTTGCTCGATGGGGAACCCCAGCCCAATGCCATGCTGCTCTTTGGTCCTTGGACACAGCCTCCTCCCCGTGTTGACCCTCCCCTGCGTCAAACTTCAGGATTCAGTACTTGGTGAGTACCTTCCCTCACCCCATCAGACTCTGCCCCTCAATCAGGTTATTGTCATAGCAATGGCCATCGAGTCCTCATTATTCCCCGGGCCGGATCTAAGGCTTCATTACCCTAACACGTTACAGGTGAGGAGCCGGCCAAGTGGCCGAGCTGTGAGCTGACCCTAGGGTCATGCTCCATCCACTTGGCTCTCCGCTGCCTGCCCAGGCCAGGACACAGATCCTCAGACATGCCCTGGCGGGGAGGCCCTCGAGCACACGCGAGGTTGGGTTCACTGCTGGAGCCCCATCACTCCTGCAGAGAGCTGGGGCTGGGACCGGAGCGGCAGTGTGCCTGCAGGGACTCATAGCTCCTCTCTGGACTGGCGGTGCCCAGACCCCGGGGTCTATCCCAGCTTCTTCCCACACAGCCTTCTGTCCCCCTGCCCCTGGGAGTCCAGGTCCCCAGTCTTGTCTCAGGCCCCTCTTGCCCCAGTATCTGCTCTGGGAAACAGTTTTCCTCAGCCTGATATGACTCCGTTCTCTGCCCTGCATCCCAGTCCTGCCTCCGCCTGCCTGGGCCCCCAGTCGCAGGAGGGGGACAGACAGAACGTTCCGTGTTATTGCTGTTATCTCTGGGGCCCTCAGACAGCAGCTAATTTGTTTCAATCTTGCCCCTCCCTGATTGATCAATGCTTTAACCAGAGCGTTGTGTTACACGACTTGTTCCCATGGCAACCATCAGATAAACGCAGGAATCTGATGTGTCTGTTTCCTGAGCCAGATCTCCTCCTAAGAGCTCAGGGGAACAAATCTCCTTTCATATCCGCTGTTTTCTGAAAGCACGCGATATTGTTCAGAACAACTCATTTTTTAAAAAATATTTTAAAAAAAGAACTTAACCAGGTTTCCCAACAGATGTAAAGTTGTTTCATAAGGTGCATCATACTTAAGAAATATGAAATCAGATTTTTAAAAAAAACCTTTGACCAAGTTCATCTTTCTTCTGAGACTCTCTCCTTAGGAAATAAGCTAAAATCTGCAAGCAGCCCTCTGCATAAAGATATCAGCCCCATCATTTATAAAGAGAAAAATTGAACACAACTTGGAAGTCCAGCAACAGAAGATTCCAATGAACTGTGGTTCACACACTTACAAGGATATTATTGAGAAGTTTAAAATGTTACCTGGAAGAGGGAAGCCTGTATCGAATGATGTGAAGTGAAAGAAACAGGATAAAAGCTGTCTGCCCAGGAGACCATAATGAACGTGAACAAACCTCAACTCTGTGGTGGAAAAAAACACTCACAGAAAAACACACACCAAAACGTTGACAGAACTGTTTCTTGTTGGTGGACCCGTACTCATTTTTCTCCTTATTCACTTATTCAACAGATATTCATGGGCCACCTGTTCGATGCACTGGGAGCACAGCAGTTATTGCTACTTCCTAATGTGTTTAATGAGGATGTGTTACTTTTTAACGGAAAAACAGTGTTTTTTGTTGTTTTCTTTTAAGCCAGGGTATATGTTTCATCCATCAGGCTGGCACGAAAATTACCTTTTCCATCCGCGAGGAGAGCTTGTGGGGGAACGCAGGCCCCCTGCTGGCAGAAGTAGGACTTACACCTACCTATTTGGAGAGCAATTACCCGCTCCCCCAAGCACCATCTCCACTTCAAGTAATGTGAGCGTGAAGCACCCCCAAGTTGATATTTATTTCTCTCCTTGGAGGCCTGAGCCCCAACAAGCCCCCTCTGCAGAGGAGGAGAAGAAAGTGCTAGAAACCAGGCACCGCCCAGAGTGTATCCTGCATGTTTAATCTCAGGGTGGGGAGGCTGCAGGGGGAGATGGGTTTGGGCAGATTCTCAGGGGCTCCAGGCCACGTCCTTCCGCCTCTCTGGCCCCAGTTTCCTCCTGTTCACAAAGAGGGCAATGACGCCTCCCTGGCAGCCTTCCTGTGAGGAATACAGGAGGTATGATGTGGGACATGCCTGCCACACAGGTACCCAACCCCCTCCCTTTCTTTTTTTTTTTACAGCCAGCAACTACACCAGCCTGGCATTTTCTAGTTCTGATGTACAGGGTCTCAGGGAAAAGAGTTCCTTTTTATTCCCAAGGTTGCCCCCCTTTTCCTCCAGTCCCAGATCCCAGGCCCACCGGTTTCCACCCCAAGCCCCTCTCTGCTCAAACCCAGACAGCAGGGGTCACCCCAGGGCCCACTTTCATGCTAAGTTTGTTCAGTTGTTCCAGGGTATTTGAAAACTTATAAACCCTTTGCTTTAAAAAAAAAAAAGCAAAGTCCCATCTTTAATGGGAATCCAATGTTTTCTTAATAGTCCTAACTCATCAGCTGGAGGAATTTTCCAGATTTGAATGAAGAGGAGAGAGTAAAAAAAAAAAATTTTTTTTTAATTAAAAAAAAGATCATTTCTGATGGAACGTGCATAATCCTGGCTAGATTCTGGATTTAGACCCAGGGAGAAATGGGGCAGGGAGAGAGATTCTGGCTTCTGGGCCAATGCTCCACCCTAGAATTTGTAGGACAGCCTCCCGAGCCTGACTGCTTCGGGGTTGTGATTCAACTGGTGTGAGCCTCAGAGGGGAACAGCGCGGGGGGGCTTGGAGGATGGTGGAGAGAGAGGATGGTTCCTTCCGAATTTTCCAAGTCTGTTCCACGTAACTGCATGTCAAGGATGAAACCCAGGCAGGTGGGAGGTGCCAGGTGATGCAAGGCAGCGGAATGGGAGTGTGGGTCCCTCTGCCCTTCCTGGAGGGCTCCGGCACCACCCATCCCGGGTCTTAAAGCCTTGCGTGCCCTTGCCCTCAACAACTCCACCTCAAGGAACTGATCGCAAGAAATAAGTACAGACAGGCAGGACCACTTAGCTCCTCCAGTGTTTATTGCCGCAATCTTGTAAATGGTAAAGTGGACGAGCGCCTAACGTTCACAAGAGGGGCTGAGTTGAGCAAATCATGGTTCAGCCATACCCTGGAATATGAATAAAAATATTATCATAGATGGGTCCTTGAGAAGGTGGTCTCACTAAACTGTCCAGTGAGAAAAGCAGATTACAAAGTGCTATGGAATGTCGCCAATCGTGTTCAACAGAATAGCAGAGACATCTAAAATCTATATCTAATTTAGGCATAGGAAAAAGTCTAGGAAGAAATACGCCAAAATGTTAATGGCGGTCCCCTTTGACTGACTTCTCTTTTTTAATTCTCTGCATTTTCTGATGTTTCCCACAACGAAGAAATGTATCTTTTTGTTTATTGCTGAGCATGGCCTGGGAGACAGACAGCCTGGGTCAAACCCTTCCTGTGTACCCTTGGACAAGTTACTTAACCTCTCTGTGCTTCAGTTTCCTCTCCTAAACAATGAGGACAGCACCCATCTCATGGACTTGCTGAGGTTAAAACAAAATGCTTAGCTCACTGCCTGGAAGATAATAAGAACCCAAAATGTTAGCTGTCATTATTCGCTTGTTTTTCTACATATAAACATGTCACCGTGCTGGGTACTGAGAATTCAGCAGAGACAGCTGAACTCCAGTAGAGAACAGACATTAAACCAACTCTCACACACGATTAAGTCACTGCATTAGGAGCAATGATTAATTCATTACAATGAGGAGCGATGCTGTACAGGCACTTCGAGAGCACTTACCAGGGGAACCTTGTTGAGGATTTTGATCATTATCTTAGGAGCAGTGGGAAGCCTGATATTGAAGGGTTTCAAGCAAGGCGGCGAGATCAGAAGTGTGTGGTTTAAAAACTCCCTGTGTCTTCCCCGTAGACTGAGAGGGACCCTGGGGTGGTGCCTTCTGAAAAGGCTCTGGAGGTGTGGCCCAGGGAGAGGATGCTTTCTGGATTCCTCAGGACCAAGGTAGAAGGAGCGAAGTGGAGAGACTCCAGGGCCCTTGAGGAGGTGGTGTCGGAAAAACCGGGACACAAACCTTGAGTGACGACTTCCGCGTGTGGCGTTTGTGTTGGGGGTGACCCCAGGCTTCTGACCTGATGAACTGCGTGGATGGTTCCCAGATAAAGGGGACAGCGGGGGAGGAACAGGTTTCAGGGCTGTGGAGTGCTGGGTTCGGGATACGCTGGGTTCGAGGTGGAGGCGTCCAAGGGGAGAGGTGCTGAAGGCAATTGCTTTGAACTCGGGATTCCACGAGAGGCCAGGCGCACTCACCACTGTAAAAGAGAGAAACCCCAGGTTCTGGGGATGGTGACGTGCCAGAGCCCCTAGGACCGCGATCCCAAGCCAGTTGGTCGGTAAGAGCCCACCGGGGCAGGTGTGGCCGGGAGGGCGCGCGGGTAGGGCCCCTCGGATGAGGCAGGTCAGGTTCCAGGTGCGCGGGTGCGGCGGCTCCAAGGGCTTCTCCCTCGGAGACTTCTAAGCCAAGGGGACTCACAGGGCAGCTCGACCCAGCTGGGTCCCTGCAGGTCCGGACCCCTCAGAGCAGGAGGCCTCCAAGGTGGGCATGTGGTCCTTATTCCACCTGGCCCGCGACGCTGTCTCCAAAGCCCCCATCCCCTGCGCGCCCGCGTTCACGCTGGGAATCCGCTTCTCTGCCCGCCCCGCCCCTCCCCTCCCCTCCCCCTCCCCTCCCACCCCTCCCCCTGCTCCAGGCACGGGGCCACTTGCTGCCCCTCAACCAGCCGCCCCCGCCGCCAAGCACACTCGCTCGTCAGGTCCTCTGCTCGGGCAGCTCCCTCCCCCAGGACGCGCTTCTCCCAGGGTCTCCCACGGCTCCCTCCAGTCTCATTCAGACCCTCCCAAGAGGCGGCCCCCTGTCCCCCACCCCCGCCCCGCCCCTGTGCGGTGCTGTACCCGTTCCTGTTTTCATCCCCTCCCTCTCTAGACCTACGCCCAGGAAGGCAGGGACTCCACCCGTTCGTTGCATCTCTATCGCGGAGGGACAGTGCCTGGGATATAGTAGGTGCTCAGTAAATGTTGGTGGACTAAACGGAACGTAGACACAGGGGGGAAACGGAGATGGAGAGAGAAGAAAGCTAGGAAGAAGGGAGCCCAGGAGGTTTTCATCTCTCCTCTCAGGGAGATGATGAGTAATTTTATGTTCTAACTTATAAGCTTCAGCGCTTTCCAAATTTTCTGTGGTGAACTGGCATTTCTGTTGGAGTCAAAAAAACATGAATTTTCAATCCCTTTTTTGAATATGTGTTGAATACCAACTGAATACGGGAGCGCTCTGGGGAGAGGACCAGCCAGCTCTAACTTTCCCAGGTGAGGGGCATCGTGTGAGGGCCTGGCCTGCGCCTCCCCTTGCTTGAAGGTGTTTGCCTGCCCCAGGGGCTCCTGGTCAGCCTCCAACACATCCTCCCCAGCCCGTGGGAGGAAGAAACAGGGCCCCTGTCACACCTGATCACAGGCGAGTCATGGGCATTTGCTTCAACTACCTGGGAACAGGCCTGAGCCCAGAAAATGCGAGGCCCCTTCCTCTTTCCTGGGAATTTGTTTATTTGTATCGTTGTTGTTGTCAATATGTGTGTGTCACACACACACACACATGAGGGACCGGCCTCTTCCCTCCTGGTTGCCCAGGGCCCAGCATGATGGCCGCTGGTGGGAAAGCAGTGTTGAGTGTAGCAGTTAAGAGTGTGGACTCTAGATCCGTACTATCGGCTGGTGACATCCAGCTGTGTCATGTCTGGGGACATCCCTTAACCTTCCAAGCCTTCTTTCCTTTAGATGGGGCTCATCACCTATACCTCCCAGAGCGGTTATAGAAATTAAGCGGCAAGAGCCTGATGCAGTGCTCGCATGCAGTAAGCGCTCAGTGTGCGCTAACTATTGTTGTTCTTGGTAAAGTTCTAGAACAAGGTGAATAAAATTGGATTAAGCGCTGACCATCCCTTCCCCCAAATTTCTGTTCTCGGGGCTTGTGTGACCTCACATTTTGGCCTGGCCAGTTTGGAAGTCACTGAGATAACCTGTGTCCTGTGGGAGGACGTCTGACAGGCTGAGACAGCTCTGACAAGTTAATGAATTCTGCCGCGGTTACCCAAGGCGCACGGGGGGCCCCGCGGCCCGCCTGTCTGGGTACTGACCTTTAAGGGTGAGCTTTTAATTCCCACCTATCATTCAGGGTCTGATCGAATGTTTGGAAGATGAAACCTGTCTCAGAGAAGAGTGATCACTCTCTCCCTTCCCGCCACCACACCAAAACACTGCCTCTCCTTTCTGAATCATTTTAAAACTTGACAAACCGTTTGGTTCTCTCACCAGCCCTGACTGTGAAAATTGCGGCGCTTTCTGACATAGCTGCTGCTGCTACGCGCCAGCCTGGCGGGGCTCCATCACCCACCAGAACCCACACCAGCCGTCACCCCAGGGAAGGGGAACTCCAGCCCTCTCTCTCCATACAAAGCTTGTACTTTAATCCCTTAATAATCTTCTCATTCAAGTTCCCATCTATCTACTGAACAAACATTAAGTTGGTTCACCTCAGTTGAGATGTCTTTGGCTACAAAGAATAGAAAACACCCTGACTCAAGCTTCAACAAAGAGAACGTGAATTATTTCATTTAACAATTCAGAGGTGGAGCAGGTTTCAGGGTGGGTTTATTCAGCAGCTCAGAACTGTCCTCACAGACCCAGGTGCTTTCCATCTCTCTGCTCTGTGTTCCCGTCTCTCCACCTTAGCGTGGGTTTCGTCTGCAAACCGGAACCAAGATGGCGGCTGCCACGCCAGTCATCAGAGTTGGACCTGACATCTCTTTCAGCAAGTCCTTTTCTTGAGGAGGAATCTAAGCTAGATTCAGTCTAGCCTAACTTCCTAATTCAGTCCTTATTATTCTGGCACCTAAGATTGTCTGTACAGCCCCTCCTCCAGAAAGTGCCCTACAGGCTACACCCAGTGGCATGACCCTGGCCTTCCCATCAATCCATCAGCAGGTCACATTGTGACAGTGGTCACCACCGTTTATCAGTGAAATTTTTGTTTTGCAAAGGTATGAAAATATTTCCTTTTCCTTTTGACTTGCTTTTTGTCCCCCCACTTTTTCATTCTATCATTGGAGGTCTATAGTACTTTTTCTTTATCTTGATGGTGATGAATCTTGGTATTAGGTGTTTCCAAATAAAGCATAATTGGCTTTGCCAATTTGCCTGATTGCTACTTCATTTATTTTTTAAAACTGATGTTTACAATGAGCCAAAGTCTGATCCTTAATGAAATTTCATAATGAATTATTACTTGGTTTTAGATATCAAGAAACAATGCTTACACATTTAAAAAATAATAATTTAACATACTTTAAGTAAATCAATTCATTAAAGAGGACTGTGGGCATTTACAACATGAGGAAATCTAGCTTTTCAAATGTATTTACGATGCATGTGTGTAGGTAATAGTCACACTTTGTGAATTTTTCAGAAATTTAATCCCAAATTAAATACAAATCAACATTTTAACACATCCTATTTTGTTTATCTCAAGCCTAAATTTATTTTATTTTTTATTTTTTTAAACGTTTAATAATGCAGACAGCCCTTTTTTAAAACCCCTGAAAAGTTGATCTTTAGAAGCTGCAAAGGCCTTGGGTCCTTAAGCATTTCATATCTAAATGGCTGTATTTTGCAGGTATTTATATTCCCTCCATAATTGACAACTTTTTAATTAAAGCTGGAAAGTTATCACAGTCACAAGACAAGCAGTTATTCCCCTCAAAAGTCTAAGTCGTTAATTAGGCAACATAATGAGAATTGTTGCACATTGGGATTCGTGTGCCCTGACAATTATCCCCCCCTTGGCCTAAATGTCTTATTTGGCTGGAAGAAGTAGGAAGCAAGCCAAGCGGACCTTGCCAGCACCTCACCGCGCACCAGGCGTGTTGGGCAGAAAAAAAGCAGTGACCTTTTATCAGCATCCACAAGCATGAATTAAGGAACAAAGTTCTCTGCTGAGATCGATTGCCCTGGTCTCCGATGGAGCCCAAGGAGCTGGTTACAAGGTCGAGCAATTAAGAGCTAAAATCGAAATGACTCACATAATTGCAGAATTGCTCATTTTAACAGCCTGATTGGAAATTGTCAACACTGTGTCTGAGACTAGTGAAGCAAAGGAAATGGAAAAGGTGACATTTTCAAATAATGTTATTAGTAAACGAATTGACGACATGTCAGACGACACAGACGACTCCGACCCGGGGGTTTATTAAGTCCAAAAAAGTTTTCATTGCTGATGGATGAATCTGTATATTAATGCAGCACTAATTGGACTCAGTTAATGGCGTTAATTGGAAACCCTGAAGGAAAGAGACGGGGAGACACGATTGGCTCTTTGGAGTAGTCGCCAAACAAATTACTGGGAATGAAGCATTCAAACTGGTAAAATTAATACTTTGAGACGGAGAGCTCATTCTGGAGGCCCTGCTGTGTCGTGTACAGATGTGCTGGAATGATGAAGAGTGTCACAGCTCCACATCAAGAGTTGGTACTGGAAAACCCTGAGATTCAAGTCATGCACAGCATTCTTCACAGCCCCTTATATCAAAAGTTTGCATGCAGATCTGACTTCCACACTAAATGACATGACCAAACGCGTGACTCTAATCAAATCCCAGCCGTGACAGTACTGTCTGTTTCAGTGTTATGTGTGTGTGGGGGGGGAGGGGGAATGGCATCAGAATACCAGGCTTGACTGTTCCATACCGAAGCAGCTGTCCAAAGAATGAGATTTGTCAAGAGCTGAAGCACTAAGAGAGAAGATGGGGGTGGAAAAGTATAAATGACTCACTTAGCAGATTGCACTTGGCTTCAAAATAAAAATGGTGTACTTAACCTGACATCGTGGACACCTGAATGAACTTAATGGGAAATTGCAGGGATTATCAGGCCGAGCTGTCCTTCAACCATCCAGGCTATGAAAAGCAGATTCAAATGGGCAAGAACCCAGGGAATATCCTACTCTCAAGCCTTTCCCGGGAAATCTACTAGAAGCCTGGTGGCAAGCATTAGATGTGTTTAATTACAGATCTGAGACTAACATAAAGACAGAGACCAGAGGGGAAGGATAACACACAAATGTTACGTGTCTGACAAAATAGAAAAAAAAAATGCAACTAAAAGTGGAAAGAGAAGGGAGAGAGAAAGGAGGACACAGAATAAACTCACTGATTGTCACATAAATGATAGACGGAAGACACAGGATGTCACTTCATGCTGACAGGCCAAATAATATTAGTTTGCACCGTCTGAAATGGCCGATATCTGACCATCTCTGACCTAGAGAAATGCCAGTTCGGTATGACTCAAGCTAATTAAACATTGTAAAAGATACTAGAATAAAGACAGCCAATCAAACGAAAACATAGACTTCCCAACTTGCAAATGAAATGCAAAAACAAAAGCATGCTCAGATGGGGTTAAACCTTGAAAGACATTATGCAGAGTGAAACGAGGCAGACAGACACAAAAGGACACGTTCTGTATGATTCCATTTGTAAGAGGGACTGAGATTAGTCAAATTCCCGGAGGCAGAAAGTCGACGAGAGGTTACCAGGGGCTGGAGAAGGGGGGTGGGGACAGAATTTCCATTCGGGGTAATGAAAAAGTTTTGGAAATACATAGGGATGGTTATTACACAATATTCACGCCACTGAATCGTACAAGTTAAAATGGTTAAAATGATAAATTGTACATTATATATATTTATCACAAGTTTTAAAAATGAATAATATAATATACCAAAAACCACTGAACTGCACACTTTAAATGGATAAATTGTATGGCATGTGAAATAGATCTCAATAAAGCTGGTTACAAAAAGAAAAAGAAACATGATAAAGGAAGGTGTGCCTGAAAAATACGAACAAAGAAAACAGGACACAGAGAGAGAGACACAGAGTAAATGTAATACCACATGTACAGTAAATATTACATAAAATAATAGGCAGAGCGCGGGCCAGCCTATCAGTCACAGCAGTGAGTGTGAATAGGCTTAAG
This sequence comes from Delphinus delphis, assembly GCF_949987515.2. NCBI lineage: Eukaryota > Metazoa > Chordata > Mammalia > Artiodactyla > Delphinidae > Delphinus > Delphinus delphis. Next base: position 4,087,949 of record NC_082684.1, on the reverse strand, counting down.
TCAACTGTTAAAAGAAAAAGATTTGCAAATCAGCTCACAGAGCTGCAAGCCATGACTCTAGAGAGAGTGATTTTGAAAGACTGGAAATCACAGGACGAGCAAATGGAAAAAATAAACAAGCAGGGGTTCAACCTGATGTTAGACAAGGTAGAATTCAGGCCAAAAAGCATTAAATGTGACAAAGGTGGTAGGTTATTAGGCCTAAGGGGATTTAACAGGAATACTATGCAACTAATAACACAACAGCCGCCTTTATAAAGAGAAGGCTACAGGACAGGGAAGAAAAAATGGACAATACTCACAGGAAACTAAACACACTGCTCTTGGTCAAGTGAACAATAACTATAACAACAACAATAAACCAGGAAGGTTATAAAATAACTAAGCAATGTAATCAGTACGATAAGGGAGACCTTATGGTTTTGTATGAAATTTACAACACAATAAAAGAGAATATACCTCTTCTTAAACACATGGAGCATTCACCAAAACACACACGCGCGCACACACACACACACACACACACACATTACATCACAATACTTTTCCATAAAGTAGAAATCACACAATTGAACTTTGTTGAATATAATGCATTAAAGGTGGAAATTAAAAACGAATTAAAAAAAATTTTCTTCCTGCTTGGAAATTTTAAATCTCGCTCAAATAACTCTCAGGTGAAAGGCAAAACACAAATTGAAATTGCAGGATTTCTTTAAAAATAATGACAACACTACCTATCAGCATCTTGGGATGCTTTTAAGACAGTTATCAGAGGGAATCCCCTGGCAGTCCAGTGGTTAGGACTTGGAGCTTCCACTGCCAGGGACATGGGTTCAATCCCTAGTCGGGGAACTAAGATCCCACAAGCCACATGGCGTAGCCAAAAAAAAAAAGGCGATTATCAGAGAAAATTCATGACTTCAAATATTTGTATCAAGCAATCTACAGAATTAATGCAATCCCTATCAAATTACCCATGACATTTTTCAGGACTAGAACAAATAATCCAAACATTTATATGGAAACATGAAAGACCCAGAATTGCCACAGCAATCCTGAGGAAAAAAAAAAAAGCAGGAGGCATAACTCTCCCAGACTTCAGACAGTATTACAAAGCTACAGTAATCAAAACAGTGTAGTATTGAGACTTCCCTGATGGCACAGTGGGTAAGACTCTGAGCTCCCAATGCAGGGGACCCAGATTTGGTCCCTGGTCAGGGAATTAGATTCCACATGCATGCCGCAACTAAGAGTTTGCATGCCACAACTAAGAAGCCCACCCACTGCAATTAAGACCCAGCGCAACCAAATAAATAAATAAAATAAAAATAATTTTTTAAATGCAACATAACAATAAAATAACATTAAAAACAAAAAACAGTGTGGTATTGGCACAAAAACAGACAGACGGATCAATGGAAGAGAATAGAGAGCCCAGAAGTAAACCCACACACCCGGGGTCAATTAATCTTTGACAAAGGAGGCAAGAATATAAAATGGGAAAAAAGTCTCTTCAGCAAGTGGTGTCGGGAAAGTTGGACAGCTGCATGTAGATCAATGAAGTTAGAACACACCCTCACACCATGCACAAAAATAAACTCAAAATGGCTTAAAGACTTAAGCATAAGATATGACACCATAAAACTCCTAGAAGAGAGCTTACGCAAAACATTCTCTGACATGAATTGTTCCAACGTTTTCTTAGGTCAGTCTCCCAAGGCAATAGAAATAAAAACAAAAATAAACAAATGGGACCCTAATCAAACTTACAAGCTTTCGCACAGCAAAGGAAAGCATAAAAAAAAAAAAAAAACAGTGAAAAGACAACCTAAGGAATGGGAGGAAATATTTGCAAATGATTTGAATGACAAGGGCTTAATCTCCAAAATATACAAGCAGCTCATACAACTCAACAACAACAAAGAAACACAACCAATTGAAAAATGGGCAGAAGACCTTAATAGACATTTCTCCAAAGAAGACATACAGATGGCTGGTAGGCACATGAAAAGATGCTCAACATCTTTATTTATTAGAGAAATGCAACTCAAAACTACAATGAGGTACCACCTCACACTGGTCAGAATAGCCATCAATGAAAGGTGTACAAAAAACAAATGCTGGAGAGGGTGTGGAGCAAAGGGAACCCTCCCACTGTTGGTGGGAATGTAAGTTGGTGCAGCCACTATGGAAAACAGTATAGAAGTTCCTCAGAAAACTAAAAATAGAATTAAAATATGATCCTGCAATCCCACTTCTGGGCATATATCTGGACAAAATTATAATTCAAAAAGACACATGCACCTCTATGTTCACAGCAGCACTATTCACAATAGCCAAGACATGGAAACAACCTAAATATCCATCAACAGATGAATGGATAAAGAAGACGTGGTACATGTATATAATGGGATACTACTCAGCCATAAAAAGAATGAAATGATGCCATTTGCAGCAACATGGATGGACCTAGAAATTACCATACTAACTGAAGTAAGTCAGACAGAGAAAGACAAATACCATATAATGCCACTTATATGTGGAATATAAAATATGACACAAATGAACTTATCTACAGAAATAGACTCACAGACATAGAGAAGAGACTTGTGGTTGCCAAGGGGGTGGGGGTGGGAGGGATGGATTAGAAGTTTGGGATTAGTAGATGCAAACTATTCCATATAGAATGGATAAACAACAAGGTCCTACTGTGTAGGAACAACATGCAATCTCCTGGGATAAACTATAATGGACAAGAATATTAAAAAAGAATGTACATATGTGTATAACTGAGTCACTCTGCTGTACAGCAGAAATTAACACAACATTGTAAATCGACTATATTTCAATTTTAAAAAGCAAATACTTATATCAATAAAAACAAAATAATGAAAATAAGTGAACTAAATTCCCAACTCAAAAGAACTAGAAGATGAACAACAAAGTAAACCAAAAAATGCACAATAAGGAAAAATGGAGATAAAAGCAGAGATTGATGAGGTAGCGGGGATGGAAATGATGCAGCCACTTTGGGAAAACACTCTGGAAGTTTCTCAAAAAAGCTAAACCCAGAGTTACCATTCAGCTGAACAATTCCACTCCTAGGAATCTACCCAAAAGAAATGAAAACATATGTCCACACAGAAACTTGGACATGAATGTTCATAGCAGCACTATCATAATAACCAAAAGGTAGAAACAACCCAAATGCCCGTCAACTGGTGAGTGGATAAACAAAATGTGGTCTAGCCATACAGTGAATACTATTTAGCCATTAAAAAGGAACAAAGTACTGCTGCATGCCGCCACTTTGATGAACCTCAAAAAACATTATGCTAAGTGAAAGAAGGCAGACACATTATTTGACTCCTTTTATATGATGTATCTGAAATAAACAAATGCATAGAGACAGAAAGCCAATTACCAGAGGAAGCAGGGAGGGCAGAATAGGAAATAATTACTTAATGAGTACAGGGGTGAGGAAAATTTTTTGAAACTAGAGAGAGGTGATTACACAACAAGGTGAACACCAAGTACTACTGAACTGTACATTTTTAAATGGTTAATTGTTCAGTATATGACTTGTACCTCAATTTTCAAAAAGAAAAAGAAAAACAGAAATTAATGAGGTCAAAAATAGAAAAGCCATAGAGTTAATAAATAAAAAATCTCATGTTTTGAAACAATTAACAAAATAGAGAAGCCTTTTGTTATCAAGTAAAAATAAAGTACATGTATACAAAATAAAAAACAGTAAGAAAGTAACACACATTTCAAAAGAGGAGTTTCAAAAACATCATAATAGACTACTTTGCACAACTCTATGAAAATAAATGTGAAAACTTAGATGAAATCGATAGTTTTCTAGGAAAGTACAATTCACCAAAACTGATCTCAGCAAAGACAGGAAGTTTAAACAGCCTAATTTCACAAAAGAAATAGAGAAAATTATGGGGATCCACAAAAGAAGTAGGAAGAATAAAACAGAAACCAATGAAATCAGTCAGCTATAAGAGTAGAAACCTTGAATATATTTTTTAAGTGCTTAGATTTGCTCAGATTAAGGGAAAGTGAGGGAGAATAAGAATGCTCTGAATATACCTTTTTAAACTATTTTGACTTTTGAACCATGTTAATATATTATACATTTTAAAAAATAATTAAATCAACAAGATTTGGGGGAATACCCTGAAACTGAATACAAACAAATGGATATAACTGTATATCAGTTTGATAACATAACCACATGGAAGAAAAAAGGAGTCATCCAAGTGCTTTCTGAACACGTCGCTCTGTCCTTGTAAGGATAAGAAGAGCTAAAAGGGATCCTGAACTTTACTGAAAAGTTTGTAGGTGGTGGTGGATTTGGGGCTGCAATTCAAACTACTTTCTGTGTATTATAGGATTGAGCAAAAAGTAAACAAAAAGGGATGTTATTGAAAACTAGGCTTCCTTGTAGGAGAAAGGAGATGCAAAAATGGAATAGGGGAGGATGTTGAGATAAAATTAGAAGTATCAGTATGAAATAATTTTTAAATATTTACTTTTTAGGTCCCTCCACCGAACTGGCCTAGAAGTTGGTAACAGGCCTGGGGAAAGAAAAGTCAAAATTATTTTTGCCGGAAGACAAGGAAGCATTCAAAACCGATGGAGACGTCAAAATTTCACAAGAACCAGCTTGAAGAGGCTCCCACCAGACAAATTTGGGGAAATTTTATCCTCAGTGAGTATAATGCATTGAATTTTAAAAAGAAATGTTAAAAGAGAAGGGAATTCCAGCTCCAGCCATAATAGGATGCCTTGTAGAGCTAATCCTCTCACTGATAACAACCGGAAAAGGTGGATAAAATATATGAAATAACCACGTGAAGGCATTGGAGAACAACCAAGGTAGACAGAATTTGAAAGATTATTCCCAGTGGGAGGAGAGAAGTACATGATGTGAATTCCACAAACATCCCCACTTGTTCCATAAGGGCATTTCTACTTCCAGATCCTGGGACACCAAGTCCAAGCAGAAAGCCTAAGACCTCATGAGTTGAGCACACAGAGGTTAGAGCTGCCAAGTCCCGTGAGACTCGAGGGGTAAAGTTCTGAGGTGGAGAAGACCACGAAGAAGTAAACATAAAATCCTTGAGGGGAATCCAAATTCCCCTCAAGTCACTGTGCAACCTGGTGATTGCTTCGCATGAAATGCAAAGAAACCGTGCCAAACCCATCCAGGAGGCTTAAGAGCTAAGCCGTGATGCCCCAGCCCTGGAGGACAGTGGAGACAGAATCTGGAGTTCACACCTGGCAAGACTGAGGGGCTTCGGAAGACCCCCTGGGCTTTCAAATGAGGCAGCAAAAGAAACATACCTTAGGGGTAAGGGTGGTGCTCCAGGAGTTTAAGACCACAGCCAGGGAGTACAGATTCTATACGAGGGGTAAGAGGAAAATTGAAGTAAGTCAGCCCCACTAGAGCTTGGTCTACCCAAAAGTTTGGCCGAAGCAAGCTCTTGAAACAGAAAGGGAATAAAAGAAGGAAGCTTGGAACATCAGGAAACAACATGAAAAACAAACAGTGAGTAAGTACAATAGAGTCTCCTTCTCTCTTGAGTTTTCTAACTTATGTCTGATAATAGAACCAAAAAGTAAAGCATTGCCTGATATAGATTTCTATGTACACAGGAGAAATACTTAAGACAATTCTATTAAAAATGCGGGAGCTAAAGGAACTCAAAGGGAGGAAGTTTTCTATGTTTCACTCAGGCTGGTAAGATGTTGATACCCATAAGTCTTTGTGATGATGGAATAGTTCTATATCTCGATTGCAAGAGTGGTTAAATGAATCAACAAGCATAATAAAATGGCACAAAACTATACATACAGTTTGTACCAATGTCAGTTTCCTGCTCTTGCACTATAATTATATAAGATATAACTATTGCGGAAACTGAGTGAAGAGTACATGGGATCTCTGTGTGGTATATTTGCAACCTACAGTAAATCTATAATTATTTCAATATTAAATTTTTTTAAAGAAAAAGATGAAGGTGAACTAAAGACATTTTCAATTTTCAGAGAAACACAAGCTAGGAGGTTTTGTCACCAGCCGACGAGCAATACAAGAACTAGTAAGTGGGGCTTCCCTGGTGGCACAGTGGTTGAGAATCCACCTGCCAATGCAGGGGACCCGGGTTCGATCCCTGGTCAGGGAAGATCCCACATGCTGTGGAGCAACTAAGCCCATGCACCACAACTACTGAGCCTGCTCTCTAGAGCCTGTGAGCCACAACTACTGAACCTATGTGCCACAACTACTGAGCCTGTGTGCCACAACTAGAGCCTGTGATCTAGAGCCCGTGCTCTAGAGCCCGTGCTCCGCAACAAGAGAAGCCACCACAATAAGAAGCCCACACACTGCAACGAAGAGTAGCCCCTGCTCGCCGCAACTAGAGAAAGCCCGCGTGCAGCAATGAAGACCCAATGCAGCCAAAAATAAAAAAAAAATTGTTTTAATTTAAAAAAGAACTAGTACGCAAGATTTTTTTAAACAAAGAGAAGTAGCCCCAGATGGAAGCACAGCACTATGGGAAAGAATGGGAGGAATATAAGAAAAGGTAAATAAGTGGTTAAAAATATATTTACATTATTTTTCTGAATGCATGTTGACTGCTTAAAACAAAAATAGCAATGTACTCTGGGGTTATAAAAGAGAAGTAAAAATATATGGAAACGGGCTTCCCTGGTGGCGCAGTGGTTGAGAGTCCGCCTGCCGATGCAAGGGACACGGGTCAGTGCCCCGGTCTGGGAAGATCCCACATGCCGCGGAGCGGCTGGGCCTGTGAGCCATGGCCACTGAGCCTGCGTGTCGGAGCCTGTGCTCCGCAACGGGAGAGGCCACAACAGTGAGAGGCCCGCGTACCACAAAAAAATAAAAATAAAAATAAAAATAAATAAATATATATATATATATACACACATATATATATGGAAACATTAAAATAAAGGTCAAAAGGGGGTAAATGGAGCTAAACTTTTATAAGGTTCTTGCACTGTTTGGGAAGTGATAAAAGTACTAACTTAACGTAGACTGTAATAAGTCAGGAATTCATACTGAAATCTCTAGTCCATGGAAACCACTAAACTGATATAAAAATACCTAACTAAATATCTAAATAGATCAAATATACAAATACTTGATTATTCCTAAAATAGGAAAGATCAGTTAAGGAACAAAAAACAGATGGAACATATAGAAAACATAGTAGGATGGTAGACTTAAACCCAACGACATCAGTTCATTTTGTTAAATGTAATGGAATAAACACTCCAATTAAAAGACGAAAATGGCAGACTGGAGGAACATCAAGACACACCTGTATGCTGTTTATCAGATACACACTTTACATATAAGGATAACTGATAGATACAGAAAGGTTGGCAGTGAAAGGATGGAAGAAGATATACTAACCAAAAGGAAGCTGGAATGACTATAACAGCACAAGGCAAGGTACATTTTAAGGCCAGAAGTATTCCTAGAAACAAAGAGGGTTAACCCATAATGATTAAAGTGTCAATTCAACAGGAAAACATAAAAAATCCTAAATGTGTATGCACCACATAATATAGCTTCAAAATATACAAAGCAAAAGTTGGCAGGAATAAAAAGAGAAATAAGTATCTGCAGACTTAATTGAAGATCTTTACTCTCCTCTCACAGACATTGACAGAACAAGCAGAGAGAAAAGTGAGTATGTAGGAGAACAACATGATTAATAACCTAATTGACATACCTACACCACCACTTCCAGAAACTTCCAAATAAGTGTTCTGTTTAAAGGCACATGGAATATTTACCAAAACAGTCCGTATATTGGGCCACAAATCAAATCTCAATCAGTTTCAAATGATTAAAATAATATGAAGTATGCTATCTCATTACACTAAAATTAATCTAGATATCAATGACAGAAATATAACTGAAAACAATTAAATGTTTGGAAATTAAGCAATGCATTTCTAAATAACCCATGGATCAAAGAATAAATCACCATGAAAATCAGAAAATACTTTGAACTGAATAATAATAAAAGTGCAAGCGCAAAACTTTTGGAATTCAGCTAAACCAGGATTTAGAGGCTTTAAGTGTGTATTTTAGAAAAGAAAAAAGATTGAAAAATCAATGATCTGACCTTCTCAAAAAATAATATCAAATTAAATCAAGAAAGTAAAAAAAGAAAATAAAATTCCAAAAGGAAGAGCTGAGATCAAAAAATATAAAACAGACATACAGTAAAAAGATACAAAATCAGCAAAGCCAAACATTGCTTTCTTGTATACATTAAAAGCTTAACCAACCCTTAGCAAGCCTGAGTTTCAAAAAGAGAGAGACACAAATAATGAATTAAAGAAATGAAAAGAGGGACACCACTGTAGGTCCTACACACTTTAACAAGATAATAATAAAATATTGGAAATAACTTTACACAAATAAATTTGAAATTTTAGATTAAATGAATAAAATTACATAATATGAAAAACATAACATCAAAAATGGCCCAAGAAAAAATATAAAATTTGTATCTATTAAAGAAATTCTATCCATAATAAAAAACAAAACTTCCCACAAAGAAAACTCCAGTCAAGAGATTCCACTCAAAAATTCTTCCGAATATTTAAGGAAGGAAAATACCAAAACTGCACAAACTTTTTAATAGAGAAAGAGGGAACATTTCCTGATTCATTTTTGAGGCAGCATAACCTTTGTACCAATATCTGAAAGGGACATTCAAGATGAAAAATTACAGGTCAATACCTCCCATGAACATACATCAAAAAATCCTGAAAGAAATGTTAGCAACTCAAGAAAACTAGTGTATATTTTTTAAAAGGATAATACGTCAAGACCAAATGAGATTTATCCCAGGATTGCAAAGTTGGTTTAACATTCAAAAATTAAGCAATGCAATGTAATTCATTGCATTAACAGAAAAAAGTAGAAAACCATATAAACAGCTCAATAGAAACACAAAAGGATTTGATAAAATCTGATACATCGGGCTTCCCTGGTGGCGCAGTGGTTGAGAGTCTGCCTGCCGATGCAGGGGACGCGGGTTCGTGCCCCGGTTCCCGGAAGATCCCACATGCCGCGGAGCGGCTGGGCCCGTGAGCCATGGCCGCTGAGCCTGCACGTCCGGAGTCTGTGCTCCGCAACGGGAGAGGCCACAACAGTGAGAAGCCCAAGTACCGCAAAAAAAAAAAAAAAAATCTAATACATCTTTATGATTTTTTTAAAAAAACTCTAAGTAAACTAGAAATAGGAGGGGACTCCCTCAACCAGATAAAGTGTGTCTACAAAAAAAAAAAAAAAAACACCTATAGCTAACATCACTCTTACTGGTAAAATACTGAAAATTTTCCCCCTATGTTTGGAAACAAGACCTGAATACTCACTGTTGCCACTTCCACTTAGTGTCATTCTGGAAAGCCCAGACAGTTGGCCCTAGATCAGAGCTGGAGGCTGGTAATGGGTTGAAGAAGGACACCCAAATATTATATATATAGCTCCAATTCCAAAGCAGTCTGTCAAGCACTTCTAGACAGAAGACCAACAAGTAGATGAAAGGTTTGAACAAAATGGCAAACCAACCACATTGAATGGACGTTGACAGCACTCCACCAAAAAGCGGCAGAATATACATTCTTCTCAAGTGCACGTGGAGCATCCTCCAGAATAAACCATATGTTAGGCCATAAAACAAACCTCAATAAATCTAAAAAAAGTGAAATCATACAAAATATGTCCTTGGACTGTGATGGAATGAAACTGCAAGTCAATAAGAAAGAAATTTGGGAAACTCACAAATGTGGAAATTAAACAACATACTCCTAAATAACCAACAGGTCAAGGAAGAAATCACAGGAGAAATTCAAAAATTCTTTGAGATGAAAATGGAGACACGACATATCCAAACACATGGGAATCCACTAAAGCAGTGCTTAGAGGGAAATTTATAGTTACAAATCTATATTTAAAAAGAAGATGTCAAATAACCTTCTACCTTAAGACACTGGAAAAAGAAAAGCAAACTAAACCCAGAGCAAGCAGAATAAAAGGAAAGGATAAAGATTAGAGAAGACCTTAATGAAATAAAGGACAGAAAAACAATCAACAAAACCGAAAGTAGTTTCCTTGGAAAAATCAACAAAATTGACAAACCTTTAGACAGAGTGACCAAAAAAGAGAGAAGACTCAAATTACTAAAATCAGACATAAGAAGAGGACATTACTACTGGCATCATAGAAATAAAAATGATCATAAAGGAATCCTATGGACAACTGTATGCCATTAAATTAGACAAGTTAGATTAAATGGAAATTTTTCTAAAAAGATACAAACTAACAAAATTGACTACAGAAGAAATTTTAAAACCTGACTCTACCTATAACAAGTTAAGAGCTTGCATTACTAACCAAAAAACTATCAACAAAGACAAGCCCAGGCCCAGATGGCTTTACTGGTGAATTCTACCTAATATTTAAAGAAGAATTAATACCAATTCTTTACAAACTCTTCCAAGAAAAAGAAGAAGAGAGAACACTTCTGACTCATTCTATAGGGCCAGTATTACACAATAGTATACCAAAATCAAAGACATCGCAAGAAAACTACAGATTAATATCTCTTGTGAATATAGATGTAAAATACTGAATCCATCAGTATATAAGAAGGATTATATACCATAACCAAACTGAGTTTATCCCTGGAATACAAGGTTGGTTTAACATACGGAAATCAAGTAATACAATACACCATATCAATAGAATTTTTAAAACTACATGATCATCTCAATAAACAGAATAAAAGCATTTGACAAAATCCAACACCCTTTCATGATAAAAACATGATATAAACCAGGAACAGAAAAGAACATTCTTAATCTGATAAATGACAACTATGCAAAACCCACCTTTACTAATAGCATCACGCTTCATGGTGAAAGACTAGATGTTTTCCCCTAAGATCAGGAATGAGACAAGGATATCTGCTCTCACCACTTCTATTCAACCTTGTACTGGACATTCTAGCCATTCTAGTCAAGAAACACAAATTAAAGGGATCCAGAATGCAAGAGAAGGAGTAAAACTATCTCTATTTATAGACAACATGATCTTGTATATAGAAAATCCTAAGGAACCACTAAAAAAACTATTAGAACTAATAAACAAGTTCAGCAAGTTTGTAGGAACCAATTGTATCTCTTGCAATGAACAACCCAAAAATGAAACTAAGAAAACAATTCCATTTACAATAGCATCTAAAATAATGAAATGCTTAGAATAAATTTGACCCCAAAAGTGCAAAACTTATAATCTGAAAACTATAAAACATAGATGGAAGACATTAAAGACAACCTAGGGGCTTCCCTGGTGGTACAGTGGTTAAGGACCCACCTGCCAATTCAGGGGACCAGGGGTTTGAGCCCTGGTCCGGGAAGATCCCACATGTGGCGGAGCAACTAAGCCCGTGTGCTGCAACTACTGAGCCTGTGCTCTAGAGCCCGCGAGCCACAACTACTGAAGCCCACGCGCTTAGAGCCTGTGCTCCACAACAAGAGAAGCCACCGCAATGAGAAGCCCGCGCACTGCAACGAAGAGTAGCCCCCGCTTGCCACAACTAGAGAAAGCCCGCGCACAGCAGCAAAGACCCAACATAGCCAAAAATTAAAATTAAAAATAAAGACAATCTAAATAAATGTTCGTGGATCAGAAGACTTAATACTGTTAAGATGGCAATATTCCCAAAACTGATCTACAGATTCAATGAAATCTCTATCAGAACCTCAAGGCTTCTCTGTAAAAGCTAAGCTGATCTTAAAGTTCATAGGAAACCCAAGGGTCCCAGAATAGCCAAAACAATTGTTATAGAGAATTATGGGTAAGCATGTACTGCCTATCGGCAATTTAAAGATGCCTTTCTATTGTCTCTGGTTTCCATCATTTCTGTAGAGAACTCATACTTCAGTTTTACTCTTGCTCTTTGGAGGTCGTCCATCTTTTGTTCTCTGGCATCTTTTAATGTTTTTAACTTTATACTTGGTTTTTAGAAGTTTTGCTATGATTTGTCTAGGTGTAATTTTCTTCCCCTTTAAGATTTTCACAGCTTCATAAATCTGTAAATTCTTTCATCAGTTTTGGAAAAATTTTTAAGCAGTATCACTTCAAATATTACTTCTTTCCTGTTCTCTCTTCTGGGACTTCAGTTAAATTTATACCTTCCATTCTCTCTCACATACCTCTAATCCTCTTTCTGTATTTTCCTCTTTCTTTTCCTCTGCGTGCACATTCTATTAATCTGTTTACTAATTCATTAATCTTATCTTTTCCTTCATCTAATTCCTTGTTAAATCCTTCTAGTGAGTTCATTCATTTCAGATCCTGTATTTTTTGGTTCTAAATTTCCTGTTTGATTCTTTTTATGGATTCCAGTTCTGTCTTGAAACTCTCCACCTCTTCATGGGTTTTCTCAATCTTTCTTTCTGTTTCCTTGAGCACATTGATGATGATTCGTTTAAAGTCCATATCTGCTAACTCCACTATCTAGATCAACTTGGATTCTGTTTTTGTCCAGTTTTTGTGTTGGTCCCCAGTTTAGAGCTATTGTAAATGTTTTCATCAATGTGTGTGTACCTGTGTTTAATAGGCTCTTATCTTTCTGATTTAAGGTAGAAGCTAAGATTATTGATTTGAGACTTTCCTTCTTTTCTAATTTATATGTTTACTACTAACGCCTTCCCCCTAAGTAGTGCTTTTATAGCATCCTACAAATCGAATATGTTTTCATATGCATTCAGTTCCCAACACTTTCCAATTTCTGTTTTGATTTCTTCTTTGATCTACAGATTATTTATAAGCTATTTATTTTTCAGTTGTATGGGAATTTTTCAGAGATATTTCTGTTACTGATTTCTTATTACGTTCCACTCTTATCAAAGCTCGTATCTGATGACTTGAATCCTTCTAAATGTACTGAGATTTGTTTTATGGTTCACAATGTGGTCAATCTAGGTAAACATTCTGTGTGCATGTGAAAAATTTGTGTATTCTACTGTGGTTGGGTAGAGTGTTCTACAAATGTCAATTAGGTCAAGTGAATTGACAGTACTGTTCAAGGTTTCCATATCCACACTGATTTTCTGTCTAATTGCTTTCATAAATCATTGAGGAAGAGGTGTTGAAATCTGAGTTTCATTGTATCTATTTGTTTTTGCAGTTCTATCAGATTTTGCTTCATGTATTTCAGATCTCTGTTATTAGCTGCATAAATGTTTAGGATTATGTCCTCTTGATGAATTGAAACCTTCCTCATTATGAAATGAGCTTCCTTATCCTTGGCAGTATCCTTCACTCTTTTTTTTTTTTATGAATTTATTTTATTTATTTATTTTTGGCCACCTTGGGTCTTCGTTGCTGTGTGTGGGCTTTCTCTAGCTGTGGTGAGCCAGGGCTACTCTTCGTTGCGGTGCACGGGCTTCTCATTGATGTGACTTCCCTTGTTGCGGAGCACGGGCTCTAGGCGCACGGGCTTCAGTAGTTGTGGCACACGGGCTCAGTAGTTGTGGCTCCTGGGCTGTAGAGTACAGGCTCAGTAGTTGTGGCATACAGGCTTAGTTGCTCCGCGGCATGTGGGATTTTCCCGGACCAGGGCTCCAACCCGTGTCCCCTTCACTGGCAGGCGCATTTTTAACCACTGCGCCCACAGGGAAGCCCTCCTTCACTCTTAAATCCGCTTTGTCTTATATTAATTTAGTGACTCCAGCTTTTTTTGATTAGTGTTAGCATAGACACTGCTTCCCATTCTTTTACTTTTAATCTATTTGTGTCTTTATATGTAAAGTAAACTTCTTACAGACAGAAAATAGTTGGCTCCTACTTTTTTATCCAATCTGACATCTCTGACTTTTAATTGGGTGTTTAGATCACTAACATTTAGTATGATTAGAGTTTTGATTAGGTTTAGGTTTATCTCGTTATTTGTTTTCTATTTGTTCCATCTGGTCTCTGTTCTTTTTATCCTCTTCTTCTGCCTTCTTTTGGATTTCTTGAGTATTTTTCATAATTCCATTTTATCTCCTTTTTTGACTTATTAGGTCTCTTTAGTATTTTGTGGTTGCTTTAAATGTTACAGATACATCTTTACCTTACCACAATCTACCTTTAATGATATACCATTTCATGTATAAAATAAGAAACTTAAGAGTATATTTCCGTTTCTCTGCTCATGACCTTTGGGCTATTGTGGTCATACATTTTTATCTTATAAATGTATAAAACCAACAATATATGGTTATTATTTTTTAAGATTTAAATAATTTTTTAAATCTTACATATTTACCGATGGAGTTATCGTTTCAGATACTATTCATTCCTTTTGTAGGTCTGCATTTCCATATGGTACCATTTTACCTCTGACATTTCCTTTAACATTTTCCGTAATACAATTATGCTGCTCATAAATTTTTTCAGCTTTTTTATTTTTGAAAAGGTCTTTATTACACCCTCATTTTTTTTTTTTTTTTCGGTACGCGGGCCTCTCACTGCTGTGGCCTCTCCCGTTGCGGAGCACAGGCTCCGGACGCGCAGGCTCAGCGGCCGTGGCTCACGGGCCCAGCCGCTCCACGGCATGTGGGATCTTCCCGGACCGGGGCACGAACCCGCGTCCCCCGCATCGGCAGGTGGACTCTCAACCACTGTGCCCCCAGGGAAGCCCACACCCTCATTTTTGAAAGATATTTTCCCTAGATATAGAATTCTAGGGTTGTTTTCTTTTTTTCGTACTTAAAGATGTTGCTCCACTGTCCCCTTGCTGTGATTGCTTCTGATGGGAAAGCAGCTTTGTTCCTCTGTACATAAAATGTCCTCTTTTCTCTGGCTGATTCTCCCTTTACCACTGGTTTTGAGCAATTTAATTATGATGTGCCTTAAGGTAGTTTTACTGAAGTCTCCTGTGCTTGCAGTTTGTTGAGTTTCTTAGGCGCTGTGAGTTTACAGTTTTCATCAAATTTGGAAACAACTTCAACTATTATTTTTTCAAATATTTTTTATATTCCCCCTCTCCCTCCTCTCCTTCCAGGATTCTAATTACCATATATTAGGTCACTTGAAATTGTCCTGCACCTCACATATGCTCTTTTCATTCTTTAATTCTCTTTTCTCTCTGTCTCTTTTCTTCTGCAATGTCCAAACTTCTGTGAATACCATTCCATGTATTTGTCATCTCACAGATTGTTGTTTCATCTATAGAAATGTGACCTGAGCCATTTATATCTTTTATGTCTGTACTTAACTTCTGAACAAATGGAATACAGTTATAATAACTGCTTTAATATGTCTGTCTGCTAATTCTAACATCTGTCTCAGTTCTGGGTTGGTTTCGATTGATCGATTTCTCTCTTCATTGTGGGCTGTATCTTTCTGCTTTTTTGCATGCCTGGTAATTTTTGCTTGAATGACAGACACTGTGAATTTTACCTGATTGGGTGTTGATATTTTTATATTCCTATAAATATTTGTTCTGGGATGCTGTTAAGGTCCTCAGAAATATTTTCATCCTTTTGGGTCTTCCTTTTAAAGATCTATTAGGTAGGCTAGAGCAATGCTTGATCTAGGATTAAATATTTCCCACTACTGAGGCAAAACCCTCCTGTGGACTCTATCCAATGCCCCATGAATCTCAAATTTTCCAATAAGGCTAGTTGGAACAGGCTCTATTCCCAGCCCTGTGTGATCACTGAGGACTCTTACCTCTAATCTCTAGGTGGTTCTTTCCCTAGACTCAGGTAGCTTCTTATGCCTGCACTGATCACTATTGAGCTGAATACTTGAGGGAGACCCTATGCAGATCTCTGGGGGGTCTGTCTCTGTGCAGCTCTCTCCTCCCAGGTCTTCTGTCCTGCAAACACTAGGTGCCCTGTCCTCCACTGACTCTCAGCTCCATCTCCTCAACTCAGGAGTCCACCAAGCTTCACCTCCAAAATTATCAAAGCATCAAGCTGGGGCGACAAGAGAGCTTCGCTCCTTTATTCCTCATCCCTCAGGAATCGCTGCTTCTTGCTGCCTGATTCTCCGTGTCTTGAAGCCATTGTTTCATCTATTTTGTCCATTCTTTGGTTGACTCAGGTGATAGCGCATATCTGATCCTTATCGCCCCATGTTGATTAGAAGCAGAAGTCTCTATTCATTCATATACAATGCAATTATTGATATATTGGGGTTTAAATATACTAGTAATTACTGACATACTTGGGTTCTTTGCACTTGATCTATGTTCCTTTTTCTCTCTTTTACTATCTACTTTTGGATGAATTATTTTCTATTATTTCATTTTTTTACTCTGTGAGCTTAGAAATTATGCAGTCTTTTATATTCTTTCAGTTACCCTAGAGATTATAACATGCTTCCTGAACTTATCAAAGTCTAATATTAAATGCTGTTTTTATGAACAATACAAAAATCTTAGAACATTTAACTTTATCTCCCTTCTCACAAATTATAAGCCAATGTTGCCATGCATTTTCTATTCTATCCATATTTTTAACGCAACAAGATGTTACTGCTGTTCTATACTATTAAGATTGATTTATATTTACTTATATATTTACTGTTTTGTTGCTCTTTATACCTTCCTGTATCTCTCACCTTCCTTCTGAGGTTGTCCTTTGGCCTGAAGAATACCTTTTAATATTTTCTTTAGAGTGGATCTCATGCCAGACTGTCTCTGTTTTTGTCTGCCTGAAAATATCTTTATTTAAACTTTAGTCTTTTTTTTAAATTGAAGTACAGTTGATTTACAATATTGTGTTAGTTTCAGGTTACCTTTAATCTTGAAGGATATTTTCTTTGCATAGAAAGCCCTAGTTCAGCAGCTGTTTTTCTTATGGCATTTTAAGTCTCTGGTTTCCTGTATTTCTGCTGAAAATTAGCTGTAAGCTTAAGCGCAAGGGGTGGGAGTCCAGGACCCCCAGAGGTAGGGATCTGGGACCCACCCCTTTGCTCTGGGTGGGGACCAGTGGCTTGGTGTAAGTGTAACCCAGAAGCATTCAGCCTTTTGCTGGTGAGGAAGTAAAATTCACGTTTTCCTCTTACTTCCCAGAACTGGATTCAGGTGACCATAGAGTTCTGGCGCCCCCTGATGCCCGGAAGAGGCAAACCTAAATCTCATAGAGAAAGACTTCCTCCCAAGTCTTAAAGTATTTCTTTTTTTTTTTTTGAAGTTTTGAATTTTATTTTATTTATTTTTTTATACAGCAGGTCCTTATTAGTTATCTACTTTATATATATTAGTGTATATATGTCGATCCCAATCTCCCAATTCATCCCACCACCACCACCCCTGCCACTTTCCCCCCTTGGTGTCCATACATTTGTTCTCTACATCTGTCTCTATTTCTGCTCTGCAAACCGGTTCATCTGTACCATTTTTCTAGGTTCCACATATATGCGTTAATATATGATATTTGTTTTTCTCTTTCTGACTTACTTCACTCTGTATGACAGTCTCTAGATCCATCCACGTCTCTACAAATGACCCAATGTCGTTCCTTTTTTATGGCTGAGTAATATTCCATTGTATATATGTGCCACATCTTCTTTATCCGTTCGTCTGTCGATGGGCATTTAGGTTGCTTCCATGACCTGGCTATTGTAAATAGTGCTGCAATGAACATTGGGGTGCATGTGTCTTTTTGGATTATGGTTTTCTCTGGGTATATTAAAGTACTTCCATAATGTGTCAAATACAAGGTCTGTTCCAGAATAAGCCAACAAGGAGACAAGACAAAATATGTGGGAAAACAAGCCCACAGGCCCCCAGATATTGAAATTATCATACACAGATCTCAAAATAAATATGCATTCTTTGTTTAAGGAGGTAAAAGACAAGATTGAGAGTTTTGGCAGAGATCTGAAAACTGCAAAAAGAAAAAGAAAAAACAAAAGAATTTTATCACGTGCCACTTAAGACCTGTGCAGACTCTCTTGGCCTCACCCGTTCCAGAGTCTTTGGCCATTTGTTTGACTTCAGCTCTCATGGCTGTAAGCGGTTCTAAGTGGGCCCACCTGACTCTATGCAGGTGCAGTGGGCAGCACGGCACCCACGCTGGGGTCGCTTAGCTTCTGCCCAGGTCTTCCCTGTTACCACCGAGGCATGGAAAGCCCCAGGACTTGCTCCGCGCTCATGTACGTGCAACACAGAAGTGCGGGGACTTAATGTTCCGTGGGGTGAACCACTGATGAACAGGACTTGGGAACTGACTGGTAAATGAACTACTCCACGAGCCTCCTCCTGAGGAGACTGTGCCACTCAGTCATTCTACAGCCTCTTGGAAGATGCTGTTATGAGAGAGAGTGACCGTCACGCTCACCCCCAGCCCTGTCTCTGTCGCACCCCGGGTCACTCCACCTTTTCTCACTCCTGATTGACTGAGTTCACTCTCTAACAAACTAATAGCTCTAAGCTGCCATAACAAAGCGCCACAAACCAGGGGACTTAAAACAACAGAAACCCATTGTCTCACGGTTCTGGAGGTGGAAATCTGCAAGCAAGGTGTCAGCCAGGCTGTGCTCGCCCCACAGCCTCTAGGGGAGAATCTTTCCTGGCTCCCCCCAGTGTCTGGTGGCCCCAGGCACTCCTTGGCTGGTGGCAGCAACACCCCATCTCTACCTCCCTCTTCACATGGCCTCCTCCCCTGTGTGTCTTCCCTCTGTGTCTGCCAGTCTCCTTGTCCAAATTTCGCCATTTTAAGACACCAGTCATACTGGATTAGGACCCATGCTAATGACCTCATTTTAAATGGATTACTTCTGTTAGGACCTTATTTCCAATTAAGGTCATATTCTGAGGTGCTGAAGGTTAGGACTTCAATATAATATTTTGGGGGTACAATTCAACCCATATCGCTAGGGAACCCTGGCTATGATAAAAAAAGAAATAAAATCTTCAGTAACTAAGTAATAATAGACAACAAACCCATTTGA